>NC_133229.1:8831813-10031813 GCF_040436345.1 Pagrus major | reverse complement strand
GTCGCTGATTGCTTGAAATAAAGAGTATAATCTCCTTTCTGCTCAATTGACTGAGTTTCTTCGGAAAAAGGTTGAAAAACAGGAGAAGCTCGGGGGATATCGTGACCAGTGTTTCACCTCGCTCTGCTTCACTCTGAACTCAAGCACAAGAGCTGTTGAACCATCTCGTCGATGAGAGTTGCTTTGGGCTTTCAGAAATGAGCCTTCATATGCTACGGCATGATTTATTACAAAGTGTTTTGTCTCAGAAAGTTCCCTTGATAACTGTCAACCACAACTGTTTGAAATGTGTCTTGGAGCCATGTTTGTTTCTAATGGTTCATTGTTGCCTTTCTGTCGTGCTCCAACAGAACAGCTAGCCCAGTTAGCCGCTAGTTTAAGGAGGCCAGAGTCTGGTGTAGCTGGTTTACCTGGAAAACCTGGACCTCCAGGGCCTCCTGGGACTCCGGGAGACAATGGCTTCCCGGGGCAGGGTGGAGCGAGAGGCCTTCCAGGACTCAAAGGGCCACCAGGACATTTGGGAAAGAAAGGAGCCAAAGGTAATGAATGTGTTGGCAGGTGATGTGAGAGAACTACGCGTCAGATAAAACAATGACATGTTTGTCTTTTTATTATACACCGATATGTCTTCATTACATGATGTGTCTTACAGGTGAGATGGGAGACAAAGGCTCCAGAGGGCCCACTGCACGAGGACCTAAAGGTCAGCAAGGACCTCCTGGACTTCCTGGTGAGTCAATTTTGCCTTTGAAATCTGCTCAAGTCTGTGTCAAATCAATACTCAAATTCTTATATTAAATAATTATGATGTTGTAGGTAAAACACCAACACTGCTTTCTCAGACCAAATCTCTTTTGATGTAATAAAAGTGCATGTGTCTGTTGTTGGCTTGAAAAAATGTGTACCTACCCTTTAAATGTAGCAACTAGCATCCTAAAATGAGTTTTGTGATAACAGGTGAGCCAGGCAAACCTGGCTATGGTCAGGATGGACGGGACGGGCAGAGAGGACGTCCCGGCACTCCCGGACAGCCCGGTGTACCTGGGCCTCCCGGTTCAGCCGGTCCTAATGGTTACTGCGACCCGTCAGCATGCAACCTCCAGGCAGGGGCCGCCCACCAGTCTCTGGATGTGAAGGGACCTGCAGGGAACTAAAGAGCCACTCTGGCGGAGACAGAAAGACTGTTGGATTAGCTCCCCTGAGCACACAACATTTTTCACACTGTCTTCCTAAGGGGCTGCGGCTGGTGTGCTGCCGTCGATCCATTAACCTCTAGTCTTGTGAGCATGCTTTGTGCCAGCCACGTCTCCATCAGAAGGAGCCAGCCTCTGCAAGTCATCATGAAACACAAAACATTTTTTATGTGCTGCGAAAATCTAGCTCGTTATGGTGTTTTTCTACCTGAGAGATGTTTCGATTATTTTCAGGACAATGTGCTCGTATTTCTCAGAAGATATGAAATGAACATAATGTTTGTTTATCCCACTCTCCTTGTACCTCCGCCTATATTATCCTCCTCATTTTTCCATTCACACTATTTCCTGTAATAAAAGCTCCACATTTCTAATAATCACCCAAAGCAAGTCATGATCAGGATTTTTTTTTTTTTTTGCTTTAAGTGACTTTTTCAATTATTTTGTTCTGTGTGTGCTAATGTACCAAAGATAAACCTGCTGAACCGCCCTTTTTTAATACAGTTCTTTCAGCTCAAACTAAAAAGGAGAGAGGATGAAAATGTCATCAAGTCACACTGACTTCAGTTTATGTTGTAAATCTGTAAAAAAAAAAAAAAATTATGTTTGAATTTTGGTTAATTATATTTCCTACAAAACAACCTGATGTGAGATTTTGTCTCATTGTACAGAATGACAACAGAGTTCAGTCGTGCACAAGTGGAAATATATTTGAGAGATGAGGGTGACCCTCATTAAGGTCACAAATAAAGAAAACAACACATGCAGTGTTTTATTTATTCTGTATACTGGTATCAGTCTGTGATGATGTAATATTTGTGACAAATATGCGTAAAATGCAAAATCAATGTTCCCAGTATTATTGAAACTGTTTTACGTCAAATAATAATAAAAAAAAGTCACAGTTGACAAAAACAGTCCGATCTTAAGGCCAGTTTAGTAGCTGCTCTGCACCTTTTGAACATACTGCGTGATCGTCCTGTCACAGTCCCAAATGTTCATCTACATTTTTTCTGTCCACATTTTCATGAAAACAGATCGAACTTTATCTGCTCATGAAGATCATGTGATGTGATGGAAAGCTACAGAACAGCTCTTAAACTGTTCTATATGTGAATATGTTGACTCGAAAAGGTTTTTTATGTAACTTTGTGCTTTTTGCAGTGTTGACAAAAGTATTAAAGCAACATAATGTAGAAATTGGCATTTTGTGGGATCTGGTGCCCCCCACAGTTTCTGAGTGCAACACTACTACAGACGTAATGTAGGTGCTAACTACAAACAAAACTCATTACATCTTAACAATGTTGTATGTCGAGGTAAACATGTATGTAACTCTGTGATCCTACCCTCTGACGTTACATAGTGCAGAAGTGATGGGAGGGCGGAGTGGCTGAGACAGAGACACCATTCACCCTATTACAACACACTGTACCATCAACATGATTCTGAAGCTGTTAGTTTAAGCTAAAAAACTTACATAATTTTGCTTTAAGTTAAAGTACAAATACCAAACTTTAAAAATATTACACTACAAGTTAAAGCCCTGCATTCAAAACCTTATTAAATAAAAGTATGTAAGCATAATCAGCTAAATGTACTTAAAGAGTACTCATTGTGCAGTCAAATACCCCGTCTGTGTTTTACTGCCAATGTTACTGCTCCATTAAAGTTTATTTGTAAGTTTAAGGTTGATCTAATCTTCACTACTTTATAAACTGGTGGGTAGTTGAAGGCTTAATCTACAGCAATGCGTCATATTCGATAAGATCATTATGTTTGTTGTGTTGCAGTCCTGTGAGAACCACAAATCTCTAAAAAGTCAATTTTTCATGAGCTCAGAAAAACAAGAGCTAATCCAAGAGGTCTTTTAAATAGTTTCTCAACCCATAAAGGGACACTCAGTCTATCACATTCACAACCACCACATTAGGATATGAAAATTAAGTAATAACTAAAGCTGTCAAGCAAATGTAGGAGTAGAAAATACAATATGTGCCTCTGAGATGTAGTATGTTAAGTATAAAGTTGTACAAATGGAAATACTTCAGTAAAATACAAGTATGTAATGTACTTCTTTACATTCCACCACTTTTTAACTTTTATGAATGGATTTCCATTTTAAAAACAGCTGAAATGCTAAAAATCTCAGTTGTCTGGTTAGACAAAGAAACCCTGGTTGTGAGTTTTTCAACGATACAACACGTAATATAGCTGCTTAAAGGAGTTATTATCACCGCCATTGACCACACAGAAACAGATCATAAAACAAAGACCCAGGCTGTGAGTGCTCGAAAATACAACACGAGAACACTGGAAATAAAGCACTGAATAACATTTATTGCACACGTGTAAGGCAGGTGCCATTAATCAGTGTAAATAAAAGATGCTGCAAAGAAAAGTGTAAAATATAACCTCTGCTACCTGGTAACCACATACACACTGGATCGTCCTCCACAACAAGAGCTTCACTGCTCCTTTTTCTTTATCAAAGGCGACACAGATGTCCACATCCAGGACTGCTATAAATCTGCTTGGTGAGGTCTCAATTGCTTTATTTCTAAGTAAAAGGCAACTGTCAGTGTTGGGATATACATATATATATTTTTGCAAAATAGCTCATGATGTAGACATGTGGTAAACCAAGACTGAGGTAGATATTCAACAAAGACTTTTGGAAACAGGTTGAAGTCACTCAGCATGACTCGAGCTTATAAAGCAGCAGAGGGGAGTTACAGTGAGAGCAGCAGGCAGACATTTTTAATCCGAGGGAGCATGCTGAGAGGCTGATCCATATTTCCTTCTCATTACAAGCTTATTTACAAGATTAGATTACATGTGGCAACGGGATCAACTTACATTATTGTAAAGTGTAATGAAATACGTGGATGAATAAAACCGACGTTATTGTTTTAAGTCAATTTAGATTTTTCAATGGAAACCTGATGCTTCAACCTACAACACCTCCATCCTTTGAGTTTGCTTTCATCTGACACTTTCCCACTTAGAATAAATGGATTTTAACTCGGAGCGATGTAAAATGGCTGGCGGCGAAAATTGCTAGTGAAGTGGGCTGTGACATCCGCAGCCATTTTGTGTCCTCCCCAGTTATCATACTGTTTAGCTAAATTGAAGTCACAAACCGGTGCACATTAATATCAATTCAAGCTAAATTCAATATAGGCAGAGAGTTGCTCTCATCAGTACACCACAAAAGTTTGGATCACATTAGTTTGCCGATGCTGTCTCATTTGAATTTGGTCAAGGTCGGCGTTATTGTCTCTGAGGGGGAACCCATTAAACCGAATATGAAAATTAGCGCGATGAAAGGACAGAAGCCAATAGAGGGAGGGGATTTTTTATGTAGCCTATAACCCAAAGAAAGATTGTTTTCCTTTCACATTACAAGCAGTGAGATAATAAATACATGTCCACCAGGGGGCTCCTTCAACTCACAAATGAAGCCCCACGCTTGATTCAATACCCATCTAAAATTAGTCCCACTCACACTGATAAAAATTTAGCAGAGATAAAACCAAGCCGGCATGCTGAGAGAATAATATATATAAAAAAATGATGTTGTGGAGCTTCAAAGTAAAATGTGAGCTAAAATTCACATGTATAAGAGAAGCATGATGATGTGAGACATCAAGAAAAAGGGGGAAGAGTGTCAAACAGATCTTAAAGGATGAAATACAGAACGAACCGAGTTCTTAATGTCACAAATTTTTCAGATACACCCACAGAACTTTTCAAACATTGATCACAGCAGGACAGTTAAAAGTAAAATTAAAGCCTTTGAGTCTAACTCTCATTAAACAGCGCTCAAAATGAAAGCTCCAGGAAAGTTATATACATGCTAATTATCTCTTTTCTGATACATAAATGTTCAGTATGTAGCCTGATGATAAAGTTTAGGTTACTTGTTGGGGGAACAAATTGTGCATTTCGTTAAAAATCTTCACACTGCATGTTCATTTAGAACTAAATCTGAATTCTAGTTAGTTAGTTAGTCTAATTAATTAATTAATATATATATATATATATATATATATATATATATATATATATATATATATATATATATATATATATATATATATATATATATATATATATATAGTTATATATAATATGGCCTGTTTAAGCAAAGTTGACTCAAAACCTTCTATAATTAGTTGAGAACATTAAAACAACTCTGACACTTGTAATAGCAAATAAATAAATCAAAACTCTCTTAAGTCTTAAGACACCACAAAAAAAACAAAAAACCCTGACAATACATAGTGACACACAGTGCTGGTAAGTGAGTGAAAAACCAGGATGTAGACCAAAATGCTGTTAAAACAAAAGACAAGAAAGTTCAAGTACATTTAGAGTTGCACCAAAAGAATGAGTTGTAGTGTAGTAGTCCGATTTCCCTTGTGTGTCTGAAAATCAAAAATATACAAATAAAACCAGAGGAATCATCATATACAACACCTTGTAAACAATAGATGTTAATAATACACAAATCTTCAACATTCGCAGCAATGTATGGTTGATAAAAAAGTGAGAACCTTAATGCATCATTACAACGACAACTTGCTTATGTAATTATATTGTCAGGTCCCATCACAAGCCCCATTAGACAGGAAAAAAGAACAGAACACAATCACTTCTTTGACTTATTTACAGATTAAACCAACAGTAGAGCTGAGTGTGAGGTTACGTCACACTCACTGAACATTAACAACATTTAGTACATTCTTTTCATGTGGAAAAAATATCTGCCCTTGATGTATGTCTTAAAGGAGACATATTATGCTCATTTTAGGTTCATAATTTTGTTTTGGGTTACTACTAGAATAGGTTTATATGCTTTAATGCTCACAAAAACACATTGGTTTCCTCATACTGTCCAGTGCTCTGTTTTAGCTCCTGTCTCTTTAAGGCCCTCCCTCCTGAACACCCAGTCTGCTCTGATTGGCCAGCTCACACACGCCTGAGACAGCACCGCTAACAATAGCAGAGCAGCTGTGCTAAATAAACTCTTATGTGCCAACCTAGCTGCTAAGCATCAATTATGCAAATGTTTGGTGATGTAGTGTGATGTCACAAAGTCCCAAAATTAAAGGCGGGACTACTGACGAGGCGTTTCAGGAGCAGTGTTTTCTGTGGGAGTGAGGAGCTTCTGTTAGTGCGGACTTTGGGCTTCTTTAAATTTCAAGACATTTTACATGTACAAGAGCTGATGTAAAACACTGAAGGAAAAGATTAAAACAAAGAAAAAGCCTAATATGTCTCCTTTAAACAGTATGAGTTGTGGCTCTTTGTATTACAAAAGATATGGCAAACCTCACTAATGAGCGCATAACCCACAGAAAATGGGAAGACATCTTTATCAATGATTATGCTGAAGATTCTTTAAAACCTGATTATCATGCAAAATGTGTCATGAATGATAATTTCATAAAGCAAAACACTCAGTAATACAGAAATGCATTAATCCATCTGCCAGTGATAATATCTGCGCTACATTTTCTACAGTCATTAGTACCATCCTTTAAATACATTCTTCAAGAAAAATAAATTATTCCCATATCAGACACATCTGCTGCACTTTGGTTGCATAAGGAGTTTCAACAATCTGTTATATTCTCACACCTACACATAAAACAAGTCCATTCATTCAGCTAATCTCTCTCTCTCTCTCTCTCACACACACACACACATAAACACACACAAGAGATGTACCTTCTGCCAGCCCATTGGCTTATCTGAACAAGAACAGAAGACTGAATAGGCATGCCCATTAAGGAGGCAAACAAATAATTAAGATCATGTTATCAGACAGGACTGAACACAATGAAACAATGTCATTTCATGGTCTTGAAAGACATAATGAGAGTTGACAAGGAATGCATTACATCACAGTAGGGGATGTGAAAACAAGAAATAACTTAAAAGTACTGCATCGCAAAAGAAAAAGACTTTCTATTGCATTCAAAAACAAACCCGACAACAACAACAACAAAAAAAAACCTGACTGACTCAAATGTTATTGTAAAGTGAACAAAAGTCTGTCCGATAAACCAGAGCTGAGGAAGCTGTCAGAAACAGCGAGGACGTCCCGTCTTCTGCAGCACTGAGTGGGACATCTGTCCTCGAACCGGCCTGAACCGCTCTGCTGGGTTCATCGGGATGGAAGGAGACAGTCACTGGGGTCGCATGTCCCGGGAGGTCCACGGGGCCCCGGAGAGCCAGGAGGGCCCTGAGAAGTGATCCCAGGAGGGCCTTGACAGGAAATTAGACATTATTAATTCCTGCGCCAGGCTGCACTTTATCATCGTTCAGTAGAGCTTTCAATTAGTGATAAAAGTCGAAGTTGGCACGCGTTCCCTCACAAAAACACACACAGACACCTTCCATGCAGATTGGGTGTTCAGAGAAATGGAGGTTGGGAAAAGCTGCATGCAGCAAAAGTTTTCTTGTAGAGACGGCAACATGAAAAAGTGTCTGTACACTGTATATGATTGGTTTTCATTCAAAATGCTAGAGTTTACTTTATTTCCACTGAGGATATTTCTAATACAGCTAAAACATTTTTATATACAGGCAGAAATGCTCTTTGTAGAAATTAATGAATAATTAAAGATTTTCATACAATCGAAGGGATGTCTATGGATTGCGATCTTAACATTGTTCAGGTTTTACATATAATACGTCGGTTATAACAATAGTCCAATTAGATAATGGAGAAATTGAGAAAAAACATTAAAACAGTTCACTTCTTAGGATTGCAGGGATATTGTAGGGAGATGCCATAATCATGGCAAATGGCAAAAAATTAAATGGCAACCTGTCTGCTTCCAGTACTTCCCTGTATTCATGTATAGTTTAGAGTTAAAAGTATTCAGTGATTACTAGACAAGTTATCAACAACAATTTTTAACACATACTTATCCTTGAAGACATTTGATCAAGCAAAAATGCCAAATATGTGCAGTGTTGGTCGTCACCTTGGGCTTTCATTACTACATGTATATATTATTATGTGTATAATATATTGTAATATATTAATTTCATATTCAATTTCCCTTACTGAGGCTTAACTTCAATAGCAACCCATTATGTGTTTTACATGGCACCAGCAAGGTCTTTAAAGAGTAGGTTCCTTTGTTTTCTCAGAAGCTGAATATCTCATTTACAATTACAGAAGTCTTTAAGTTGACTGTAATGAGAATGAAGGCCAGAGAAAATACATTTCCTCGTTCTCTAATCTGGTGAGGTCACCAGAATAGACGTTCGTGTCTCATGTTACTTAGCAACAACAAGCAGTCCACATTCCCTACTCGTCTCTAATATACCGTCCATGCAACACACAAACAAGAACAATTGATGACATTTTTTTCTATAAGCATATAAAAACCCTCCATAGGAGACAATAACATCAGTCAGACCAGTCACAGCTCCTCTACACTTCATACAAAAGGACTCACAGGTACCGCTGTGTCCTTTTCCTCATTCTGAAAACACAACTTGCCCTTTTCATCACTGTCACATCCATCTCCTACTTAACTGCTCACACACAAGCCATCCACAGTAGTGGTGCTTTGTAACATCAATACAAACAAAGATGCACAAAACAAACAATCACGCATTTACAATTTTTCAATATCTTAAAATGTATCTGTGAAAACAGCTTGAAAAATTGTTTTGGCTTGTGAAAATAATTATATTACCAGATTTCAATTTATTTTTTCATCTGTGAAAGTTCTGGCAGCTGAAAATTATTCTGATTCTTTTTATAAAACTCATTTTGGCCACAAGAGACTGAAATGCACCAATAACCCATGTTCTAAATAGGACTAAAGGAATCAATGTTTTCTTTCATGTGAGTTTTAATGTCTCCAATTCAGACTTCTGTGGCCGAAATGAGCGTTATACTGTGCTTTCACACCTAACCTGTTTGGTTTGGTTAAAATTGACCGTGGTGTGTTTTACCAGTTATTTATTTAACGATTTATTTAGTCCATTATTTTTTTGGCCTTTTCATGGTTTTATTTGATAGAACAGCAGAAGAGTGAAAGGAAACAGGATGAGAGAGGGGGGCCAACACGCAGCAAAGGGACACAGGTCAGATTCAAACCCTGGGCCGCTGTGGCAAGGAGGCACACACTCTACCAACTGAGGTACCAGGGCGCCTTGCTTTTTCCCAGTTAGTGCTGTTAATTTGGACTGGTATGAAAGCCATAGTGTCGACCAAGGAGGGTCTCGGTACTCTTTCAAGCGTCATTATTCATAACATTTAGTTGTTTTCCAGTCTAATGATACTTAAAAGGCTAATCATTTTCTCATTTCTTTGTGAGCTCTTTGTGACACCAAAAACATCAGCACATCAGAAGCATTAAAGTGCTGTGGAGTTTGATTTCCCCATGTGGGTCATGATGATGCGCTAATGATGCAGGACGACAATCATCAAAATTGTCGAATCAATGAGTTGTCTCTCTTTGTTCTATGTTTACTCAGCGATGTTAGTTTGTGAAAAGTCAGTGTTACCAGGAACTGGGCCAGAACTAAAATGCAAACAAGTAAAATTTCTTTCCCTTGGTCTGTACAAAATTAACTGAACTACAGGTGTGAAAACAATCCTGGCAAAAGAAGATTAAAAAAAAAGAAAAAAGACCTCAGAAAAATTAAAAACGCATCATTGGATTATTTTTCTCACTTGCCTCTCAGGGCTTCCGTTAATCTGTGTTTTCAGGCGGCAAGTTTAGGTGGCTACTTATTTCCTGATAGTAAAACTGATAACACTAATTTGTGAGAATCTCCTGTATGTGTCTCATATGTCCCAGTGTCCATGAACCTGTATGTGGTCCAGCAGCAACCTGCTCTATGTGGAATTCATGAGCTATGAGCTGTCCCTCATTATGATGGCTGAGCGATTTTAGTTGGTAGGAATCATCTTCGGTCGCACAAGGACAGTAAGTGCACAGGGAAAACTTACACAGTGGCCCAGCACGTTCCCAACTCTGTCCGAGACGTGAATACAGCCACCAGTTGTGCCGAAGGTGCTTCCTAACACTGAGCTTCCCTAGAGATGATGTCTTTCAATAGACACGATTTGTCCTCTCCAAAAGGAACTACAGCCAAGTTCCCTTTGCCCGACACATGAATTATGCACATACATAGATAGGATGAGTGACTTTAGGTTCAGTGATAAACTCCTGCTGTCACAGGCTGGAAGTCAGAGAGGTAATCCCACTTCTCATCGCTCCATCAGGGCATGGGGAGTTATTATTTAGTTCAAAGGAGCAGGGGACAAGCTAACATGTTGGGTTATGCGCAGTGAAACTTTTGTTCAGGACAACACTGCGCTTTTTGCAGGACGGACGTCATTGCTCAGTCACTGCAGCATTTTGTCCTCTATCGGGGTCCCATTTATGTCACGGCAGCGACTGAGTTTTAGAAAACATAATGCCATCTGGGAGCTGTGTTTATCTCCAACATGCTGGGATACCAAATGAAGGCTGAAATAGGATTTAAGGTTTGTGAATCCCAGTTGTCTGATATCACAGTGAGATACGCTACACTTCGCTCAATTCAGTGGAAAGTTAAGAAAAACCTGGTAACTTTTGTAGATGTGGAGGAGGCAGGGCAGTGTCTGGTCAATCTGTGAAAAATGTGTTATAACTGAAGCGTGAGCCAGAGGTGTCCTTATACAACCTCTGTTCCATAAAAATGTGGATGCTGTGTCAAACATGAGTGTGATACCTTGCTAATCCTTTTTGACATGTACTCAATCAAAAACAGTCCAAAGATGATATATTTATTGTTGTTCTTCATCAACCTTGATTGATTTTTTTGTAAATATGTGCCTGGTTTGAATTTGATGCCAGCAACACATTTCAGAAAGGCTGGGACAGGGGCAACAAAAGACTGTTTGGAACTCTTCACAGGTTTATTGGTAACAGGTGATAGCATCATGATTGGGTATGAAAGGGGCAAATCCTGGAAAGGCTCAGTCATTCACAAGCAAGGATGGAGCCAGTTCACCACTTTGTGAAACACATGATTATATAAAAGATATTACTACATAGCCTCGGGAACACTTGAAACGTGAAACTGTAGCTGGTGAACCAAGTTCGTTTGATAATGACTGCATTGTGTTTTGATTTACGTTTTGCGAGTCCAAACTTTTTTGGAATCAGGGTTGTAGTACAGAGACACAAACAAGTCCTTGTGTCTTACTGGTGTCATGGTTTGGGTTTTTGGTTTAGTCATTTCTTGTTTTATTTTGTAGGTAATGGTCTGATCCATTTACCTCGGAAATTAGAAGTCAGAGCTGGGAATTATGTCATACCTGAGCTGACTGTGTTCCAATACAACAAGTCGGCAATCCAGCTCTAGCCAGGCTAGAAATTGTTAGCTATTAGTTAATCATTCCTTTGTATTTAAGCCTGTGTTTTCGCCTCACTCTTTGTTGGTTCGTCTGGATCTCCCAAGTCTGTTCCCCTGGCTCCTCGTGTTCTCTCTGTGGTCACAGTGCTTCATTGGTTTTGTACTTTGTTTAGTTTTTGTATTTTTGTACTTCATTTGTTCTAGCCTGCTTTTTATTTTTTATCTGCCTGCCTCTGTGTCTTGCATTTGGGTCCATTTTGACTGATCTATGTGTCTGATGGTTAAAAAAATACCTTAGTATACTTTGAAGGTTAGAATTAAGATTTAAAGCAGAATTAATTTTTTGTTTTCCACTGGGGGGCAGCACAACAATTTGCAAACACAACTTTGACATATTATAGCAGAAGTCCAATATTAATTCTTCCTTTAGCTTTGTTCTGTTCTCTACCAACACCTGAGAGAAATGTCTGCCAGTCACTGACTTTGTCTGCTGTTTGGTGCTGGGCAGGTAGCGTAAAATCACAACTTTTATGCTAAAAATGGTTGACTGCTGTGGCTGGAAATTTTGTTGATTAAAAAGTGGTAAGAGTGGCTCAGAACAGTGATGTTCCAGCCCATAAAACCAAAACAAGGAGCTTAAAGATGATAAAGGGGGCACTGCAGAGTCCGGTGATAAGTCTTGTGGGTCCATCGCTATGAATGAACCTTTTCTCTTTACACACACTCATTTGATCCATTGTTAATTTAAAAAATGCAGCTTTTGTTATTCTTTTATAAAAATGCCTCTTAGTGTCATGTGCTGCTCTTACCTGGTGGCCCCATGTGTCCTGGATCTCCTGGTAACCCCAGACCAAGCTGGCCTCGTTCTCCTTTCTGACCCCTGTATCCTGAGGACAGACACAACACTCTGGCTGAGTACAAATACTGCAAAGATAAGGTACAACAATGTGGTATCACGCTCAGGGAGTAGCACAGTTAGTAGGATTAGTACAAGTGCCATAATGTGAGGATCCACTTTTGCAGCCTTCATATCTGTCCAGGGACCCACACAAATTAGCCTCTAGATGATATAAACATCATCAATACTACAACTTATTTTGAGAAAAGCAGATTTGGTAGTCGATGTACAGACAGGCTACTCTGGATTCCCAGTTTCAATCCCAAACCTTTTAATAATAAAAGTACCGACATCCTGTCAAAATAGAAATCATCAAGCAAGCCATCTGTGTGTTAGTGTTCAAAGGAGGATGAGGAGTTTGTGGGTTTGTAAAGCTTTCTGTCAACAACAAGGCAACAAGCACATGTTTTTGAAGATTTCAAACCAGAGCAAAGAGGCTTTTTCATTCAGAGGTCAGATATGTGGGTCACTAAAGGCATTCAGAGAGTGAAAAGCTAGTAAATGATGTCAAATGCAACAGATGCAGAAAACAATCCTGTGTAGTCGTGACAGCTAGACTCAGAGATGTAATACACTGAGAGAACGTAAACAGGATCATAAAATGAAATAAAAGCTAGTGCATAAAAACTCGCCAGAGAGAGAAAGACAAGATTATCTCATATTAAAACTATGTCCAGTCTTCTCTACGATAGTGATCAGCTGCTGCATGACCTCCTTAAGATGAACATTAAAAACAAGCAGTATGAACACAAGGACATGCTCAGTCCGTCAAATAAACGGCTCATGAGTTAAACAAAATCAAAGCATTTGCACTGATCTTCTTGGCAGGCCGGCAAGCGCTTTGCTTAGAACCACATGCACACAAAGGCGTTCTAACTCCATGCACAGCCGGTAAGTTTTTACGGTTTGAAACAGCAGCATACCAAGTACGAATATGAGGCGCTGCAAAAATATTTCCCCATGAGGCACTTAAAGTAATGGAGTCTCAGGACCGGCGGTTGCATGGAGTGCATCAGAGACATTGACAGGAGTATCAAGCATTGCACCGCCTGGCCCAAAGGGGAAACGCTCCAACGCTTACATGTCAGAGGGAAATCTCAGAAAAAAGGCTTATGAATGCTCCAAAAGTGAGTCTCAAAGAGAGAGGGGGCTATCCACACATTGCCGCAATAATGAGACTTCTTTCAACACTCACAGAGCCTGGGGCATTCATTCAGGGAGGAGACGTTCCATGGAGAAAAGAGCACTGTACCTTAAGCAAAAAATACTGAATAGCACACATGGCAATAAGCTTAGGTGGCATGCTGGATTGGTGCACTCTGATAAATCGAAAAAGCCACAGTGCCTCTGTACTTGGTTGAAAACAAATTGTTTCTAGGGGCACTAATGGATAAAATACGTAAATAAAAAAATAACAGTGCCACAGAGTGGTTTGTTCATGCGTGATTGATTGGACTGTAGCCCTGCACCTGTTGTACACTGTTGTAAAAAGTATTAACAGCAACATCTATTCAGTCATGCTACGCCTTAGAAAAGACAAAATAACACCTTTTTTTGGGAACAGGTGCTCCATCAAAGACCAATTACTGTGAGATATTTACTGATATTTCCATATTGTACAGCACAAAGCAGAGCAGTTTACAGCCTGATATAATAAAAGACAATTTGTTTCAGTCAGTGTTAATAAATATACAGAAAGCACTGAGATACAAAATTAAAAATGAATGTTAAAACAACAAAATGTAGAATTTATGGAACATCATGACTTACATCAGTGAGTATTTTCATTTGGATCTCAAATGTAAAGGATGAATGGAGAGATAAATGAGCACTCAATTACAACAAAGGAGGGAAAAAAACACAAAAAAGAAAGAAAGATGAAATGATGCTCTTCAGCATGCGTCCTTGTGGGTATTCTCGAGCAGCTTGAGACTTTCACCCATGTGAAATCAAACCATGAGTAAAAAAAAAAAAAAAGACTGCATATTCAACAGAGGGGTTATTTTTCTCCATAAACAATTCATTTTGGCATATTGGAGAAGAAGTCAAATTGGATATTCCGGAGGAGCACGGTCTCCAGCAGAGGATGACGAGAAATAATGAGGAAATATTACCCCAAACTCTCTCTCCAGCTGAGTGGAGGCACGAGTCAACAAAGAAAAAAATTAAGAAGTTGTTGAATTCTTGATTTATCAAGGGAAATAACTTTCCTCTTTGTTTTCAATAAATATTTATTGCAAAGCTGCATTAAGAATCACCTATAAAACACTCTTCTGAAGCATAAAAAAATAAAACAAGCTACACAAAGTTCAAGACATGTGTAATGCGAGTGGCATTAACACAGCACAAATATTCATAGGCGAGTAGTTGCCTACTTTAACTACATTATTCATGAATGAAAGCAGCATTTTATATTAAAGCAGTGGGTTAAAGGGTAAATGGTCTTGAATAATGTGAGGTAGATACAAAAGCTCAAAGAGAAAGGCCAATGCAGTGGTGCTTTGATCTGCACCAACACGTAACATACTCCTCCTCTTCAAAAAGTTAAGATACCGTGGTTCAGATGCGGACACAACACAAATCTAAGCAAGTTTGAGGTATAAAGCCTGACCGGCAAACCATTAGTGTTGTATGAGCAGTCAGGAGGTTGTATCAGTCTGATAAAGAATGTCCACCCTCTTTACTGACTATGCTCCTTTTGTACTTTAGAAGCTTTCTTTCCTGGAGTGAGGTATCAATACTGGGGCTCTTTCCTGTCCACATTGATAACACTTTCTCTTATTCACAGCCAATTCTTCCGTTTGTCTTCATATTTCCCAGAGAGCCGCTGTGCACCACACTCCTGGCCGCCCCTCAGTCTGCATTGATATATGGGTCTAAGCAAGAGAGAAATACCCATGAATCCCTACAAAATGCAACCTACATTGGTGCCCCCACCCCAGTCCAGCCAGTCTCAAATTGTTTCATTCCAACTTTTTACATTTTAAAAATCTTTTAAGAGACAGTTCACCCTCAAAATCCAAAATATATATTTTCTTCTTACCTCTTGGGCTATTCATTCATCTAGATTGTTCTGGTGTGAGCTGCTGAGTTTTAGAGATATCGACCATAGTGATGTCTTCCTTCTCTGAAATATAATGGAACTACATGGTACTCTGTTTGTGGCGCTCAAAGCACCAAAAAGTACATTTGGAAAACTGAAGAGGAATGTCTCTTTCCAAATGTCATGACTGTATCACCGCAAAGAGGGTGCATCCACCAAGCTGCTACCTCCTCCTCCTCCTACTACTACCATAAGCTATAATCTAGTACTATAAGCATGAGTAGATATGGTATACGTTATGGCCGCCTGAAATTGGAAAAAACTGACAGAGATATTGTGGTTCTATGCAATATATATTTGGATATGTAAAAATTCAGGAATTTTCAACCTATAACTTGAAAAGCTCTATTCTGAAATAATTAATTATTATGCAGTGATTGCGATGAATATGTGGGGCAGTGCATTTTATCACACAACCAAAGTAGGCCCTGGTTTGTTTGATAAATTGATCAAGAATGATCAATGATTGTTCGCTTTGCATGCAGAGCCTGCATGTCACTCACAAGCAACAAACTCCCATGTATCCAAGAACCCAATCGGACGAAATTATGTAATAAAAGAACGACTTCTTTTAGAGATTAGTCATGGAAAACGAGAACCTTGCATGTTGTCCCTTTTGTATCAAGCGAAAAGAAAAACAAAAAAATAAACGTAGCAGTACAAGTTAATTTGCCTTACATGACATTGCACATTCTGCAATGTGACTACTGTGCACGCGCACATTGTGATGTCTCAAACATTATGCTGTGCTGCCCTAATGCATGTTTCCGTCTGTGTGTTGATAAGATTGTCGGGTGTAGTTCGGGAAAAAAAAGAAAGCAGTCCCTGCATGAAACTGCTCACAACAGTTTGTGGATTATTTTGACTAAGCATTTCATGATTACTAGAAAGAGACATTAAACTGGCACTTTGAGCACCACATGCCGAGTGCCATTTAGTTCCGTTATATTCCAGACAAGGCAGACATCTCTATAGCCTTTATCTCCAAAACTCAACATCTTGCACCAAAATAATCTAGACTGATAAAAAGCACCACAAGTAAGAGGAAAATGTACTTTACTATGTACCATTTAACTGAAGGCTTTTTTGGGACAGCATATGTCAGTTGATCTAACTGGTTCATTCAAACACCAATGAGGTGAACACATGGCGTGGCTACATATATACTGTAATTATAATTAAATCAGGTAATGAGGGGTTAATTAAGTCTCACCAATAGTTTTGAGCAATTAAAGGTTAAGAGTGTTATTTCTAGCTTACACTTTAACAGAGGTGGTTATTTTCCTGGGGTGGTGGTCATCCAGCAGTTACGTTTGGCAGCTGTGCTCTTACCTTGAGGACCAGGAGGTCCAGGCTCTCCTGGATGGCCTGGTAATCCGTCGTTGCCAGGAGGTCCTGGAGGCCCTTGGAATTGTGAAGCTAAGATTCCTGCATGTGTCTTCTGCGGCATGGCAGCACTCGATTGCCTCTCTAAAAGAAAAATTCAAATTCAGAATGCTGAAAAAGCATAGCGTAAAGACGGCGAGAAAATATGTAAAATAAATTCGGAGCGATTTGTACCTTCGAAAGCCTTCAAAACTTCCTTTCTAATAAGCATTCTGAGATCCTCCAAGAAGCCTGGATCACCCTGTGTGTGCGGCGGAGAAGAAGAGAAACTTTACTGAAACATTTTGAACAAAAAAAGAACAACAGCAAGTCATCTTTCATTCATAGTGAATTGGCAGCAGAGGAGATAAGGCAGTTATCACAGCATGAAAATCAAATGGATGCCTGACATGTTGTACCTCAACACAGAGTTGAAAATAACGGCAGGGAGGAGAGATTACTGCTGAAATTCACATTTTCTGTTTTTCTAACTACTCCGTGAAATCCCACTTTGCATTATAATGTAACATCTGCGCTTTAAACCCAGTCAGAAATAAAATAGATTCAGTCAGGGAATAATAAACTAGATATTATAACTCAATAAAGAGACTTCTTTCTGTTACTTTATGTCCGAATCTGTAGTAATGCAGTGTGCTTACGAGGAAAAGTGTACCAGCTCGGTATGCTTCTAAATGTCTGTATTATCAAGGCAAATATATAACAATATATGCTCTGCCACTGAAAGAATCCAGAAACCCAAAATAACATGTTTAAAAGAAGACAGTGCACCTTGTGTCAGTCATTTCAGCCTTTCACACAAACACTGTCAGAGCTTTCAAACAAGAGTAGCCTTGGACCTTAAATCATTGCATTCAAAACAGCTTTTCATCTCTGCTGTGAATGTTGTATAACTGTTGTGACTGCGTACAGTATGTGTAAAATGTCTGTGACACACGGAGGTGTTTTTGCTGCTCTGCAGAGCTCCAGGCACGCCCACATATCTCAGTCTTTCTCTCTGTCTCCATCTCTCTCCCTCTCTGACCTTCTGTGGCGCCTGGATGAGGAGTGGGAAGCGTTGAGCAGAAAGAGAACAGCAGCCTCCCTTGCACAGCCTTGTTTGATGTTTCATGCACAAATCTGGTGCTGCACCATTTTCCATATGAGAACTGAACTAGTTACACAAGCTGAGGAGGGAAGCGGGATGGTTGAGGCTACAGTCATCTGGGAGGATAGTCTTTGTTTGCTCGGAGGCATCTGTGAATTTATAGCTCACCAAGAGGTTTGTACTCCCCAGCTGTCCTGGAGGGCCGGGGTCGCCCTTTTGCCCGAATGGTCCAATCGGTCCAATAGGGCCAGGATCTCCTATGCGACCCCGCTCGCCTTGAACACCTCTCTCTCCAGGAATCCCCGGATCACCCTGTGGTAAAGAAACCCAAACATGTCTCAGCTCAAAATGACACAGTACTGACCAGACTGTTTAGATCTGCGTTTGACAGGCAAACGATCAAAGCTACATTTCCTGGCTGGCATGAGTTCCACCACACTCACTACCTTCAGTGACGCATGAATCACTTAACATGCTGTGTACTGACCTATTTCTCCTAATGTGTCCAGTCAGTCACCTGTCTTCAGATTCTTTTGCCAACTATAAAGCTAAAAGCCTCATTTTGCATCTTCTTTTTGCAATAGATTACAGCAAAAGTATGACAGAGCTCTTTAATTTTGCCTTGCAAATACAATAGAAAACTGCACACAGCGTCAAATGCCTTTATCTAGTGCTTATGTCCTTTAGGGGATTAGTCATATTTGTGCTGAAGTGAAGACTTCCATTACTATTCATCAAAAGCTTTTTGTGCATTAGAGTCTGAGTCATAAAAAAATCCTTTCTTTTTAGGAAAACAGGAATGGTGCTACTTACACGTTCTCCTTTCGATCCTCTGTCCCCTGGTCTACCTGTAGCTCCCTTCAAATAAAAAAGCAGAAACATTTATTTCAAGAGAAAAAAGTGAAGGAGAAACAACTGGAAAAAGAAATCATGCTGACCCTTGTGCTTTTCACCCAGTGCAGGCAAAGTATTGATGTTCAATAACATGCAGGAGCACGCACAATGATCTATTATTCTGATCCCTACATATGAAGCAGATTGCTCATGTTTGCAGAAGTTTCTGTTCTGTGGCCTGAAGAAGCAAAAGAAAAAAACAGAGCATGCTTTTCCCGAATTACTTGACTTTGAGAAACGTACACTTTTCAGATGACTGTGCATTGATTGCTTCTCTCTCAGCTCAGGTGTATTGCTTGTATAATATCTCCCCCATATAGTGTTTCACCTTCTGCAATGTCACGGCTTCTCTGCATCACTCCTGCTTTCATTTGAGATGCTTTCCCACCAGCTGTCTCTACTGTACGGTGGAGCTTGGAGAGAAAATACCTGTCTGGGACTTCATGTCACAACATCTTGTGTCTTCCAATCCCTCCCTGTCACTCCTCATTGCTTCCCTTTACTGTGCTCACAGCAATACCTCTGGGAGCATCTTTGTATCAATTTCCTGCTGGATTACAGGAGCCATGCAAAAGACAATCTGGCATGATGTGGTTTTAAAACGGGCATCTCTTTGTGATGCTGTTCTCCCCTGCCTGCTTTAATCTGCACTACTCTGTATTCCCCAATGCCTGATGGGAGGCTTAAATCTATCATCTTGCCCACTGAAATGTGCTTCCCTGAGCATTACATTAAACCTCAAAGCAGTGTGCAAGGAGTCAGGGCAGAGGAGTAAAGCCACCTGCTAGATGGCACTGTTGCCACACCGAAAATTCAGCTACCAATGGCAGAAAGACACGAGGAGAAAGCTGTAGAAAGGCGCCATGCAATGCCGAGATTTTTGTGGAGGAGATATTAACTAACAATAATAAGAAAACAATAAACTGCAGGGGCTGTCATTAAGGTGTTGGGTGACAAAAATCTTGTAAATCAGAAAGCAAAACAGACTCAGAGTAAAACCAGTTTTGTATTAGAGCATATAATTTGTTAGGGATGGGTATTCATAGCAGATCTGTTCTGCATGCTGTGAGCCCGTTTTGTGTGATTATGGAGTAAATAGTGTATAATGTATTTGATTAGTCACCTAAAAGCAGAGTTTGCTGCAGTATTTGTTTCAATTTTAGCCAGGTTCATCAGGCAGGAAAATGAATATTTAATCTGAGTGTCTGCTGCCCTCTATTACAAACATTTTATCATTGCCTGAATGCATTAACTGTATAATTAGGGTAAAAAGACTAAAAGTCAACAAAGCCTTAAATCTGCTGGATTTCATTTAGTTTTTATCGTTAAAATCTCAAATATGCAAATGGCTTTAATGCACTCAGGATGCTGTAGCTTGAGGGGAGGGGGATAAAAATCTGCTGTGCCATCTTTCTGTAGCTCGGCTGATGTAAAGCACTTTCTATAAGGGGATTTGCAGCGTGTTCGCTCGACTCACCTTGATTCCAGGAGTTCCGTCTTTACCAGGTCTCCCCTGCTCAAGGAGTGCAGCACAAACAAAGACATTTTGTATCAGCTCCCACCTTCGATTGGATCAGCACTGTTGCACTCCTAGTAATCTCCACAGTTAATGAGATATCTCAACCAAGGGATAATGATCCTGATTGCTCTGCGAACACTGTTCCATTGTGCGCTTACAGCGAAAATTACAGAAACCATCTCTGATGGTAATTACATAGAAAAATGTAATCATCTACAGGACAAGTGATCGCTAACATACATATTTTGTCCATATTGTCCTTGAATCATGTTGTGTTTTTCCCAATAATATGGTATAACATTCAAAGCCTGGACATTATTGGAAGCTGCTTTAGCAATATCTAGTCGTGATTATATAGGGAAGAGCAACAGAATTCATGTAGCATACTTACAGCAACACCTTGGGGTCCCTCGGGCCCTGGGAATCCTGTCTCTCCAAGCGGCCCCCTCTCACCCTGTCAGAGAACAGAGACAGCCGATGTGTCAGTTGGCAGTGACAAAGGAATGACACGTGGATTGACAGCTCAAAGAGAGTTAGAGGCTGCGGCTCACCGGCTCTCCTGGGATCCCTGGCTCTCCACGAGCGCCGGGCTTCCCCTGTCAATCACAAACACAGGAAGAGAACAGACCGCGTTTGACAGGTCCTCAATGGTGTCATATCTACAGCACCTCTGCAGCCTCCCATTTATAATATACCAACGAGCCCACAATAGCTGCACAGAAAATCCACTGAACAGACCACAGGTTTGTATCCGAGTTCTTGATTGAAGGAGCGTTGTGTTGTGGGACTCATGTTTTGATAGCTGCTATTCTGTGTACTATATGAAACATCACTGACTTGTTGCCAGCAGCGGACTTAAACAACACAGATGATTGATCAAGGAGGAGTATGAATCGGTGAATAGGAATTGAAAATAAACAGATAATAAATTAGAAATCTCACTTACTAGAGGACCTGACATTCCAGGAGGACCAGTCAAACCAATATCCCCCTGAAGGAAACATTGCAGACGTGTCAGACAGATGACATGCACATTACATAAAGAAAACACATAAATCACTGTCATGTCAAGCAGATATACAGATACTGATATGAGAAACTGCCTGAACGCGGGGATAATAAATGTTCCTGGGCTCCTCACTGTTTGGACAACAGCAATGTAAAAAAAACAAACACTTTAAAACCACAACAAGTTCTTCACAAATAAGGAGTTATGATTAACAACCTCCTTAAGACTTTAAGTCTTCTTCATATTTCAGCAGCAAAGACTTTGCATATGTCACACCTTTGACAGTTTGCCCCTAAAGGATAAATTGCTCCGGATGTCACGGAAAGTGAAACGTTCCACCCCTCAACTCACACACAAGCAAACACCTATCACTTGTTTCTGCACTTTAGTGAGAGGGTAGGATCACAGCATGTTATGTAGAAATGCCAATTTCTATATAATTTTGATTTAAGGAAAATGTGTCCATTAGCAGCCATTCACTTGTCTTGGTTAACTATTACATGCTGACTCTGGCTCTTTTGCTGTGGTGTTACTGTGTATCCACTTCAGAGATTTCTACCTGATATTCACACAATATTTCAAGCGATTGAATTCTCCTACAGATAATTAGTTTACCTTACTCATAACTCCAGCTGGAACAAATAATGTGTTTCACTTTCACATTGGCGAGCATGCTGGATATCGCTCACAAGATTCAAACTCTTTAAATGTTCTGTAATGAGAATGAAGTACAGAGAAAGCACTTTCCCTCACTTTGTAATCAGGTTAGGTCAGGGCAGATAAGATGCTCTCTCTTATGCTTACCTTGGCACCAGGTAGCCCTTCAAGCCCAGGTAATCCCATGGCCCCCGTCTCCCCCTGTGAGAGAAACAACCCACATGCTGTGTCAAGACAAAAAAAAAAAGTCACCACTGATAAAGCAAAGGGGTGTAACTTCACCTGTTTTTCAACAAAGAGTGATGCTATTTTTGTCCTACAATACTCAATAGGAGAATGAGTTTGGTGATGAGCTACCAGAAGGTAAAAGGTATCATTCCAAGGCTGTCAGTAAACATTACGCGTAAACAAGCAAATATAGATCAAAGCTCTGTGGAGTCTGGTAAATTAAATTCTGCAGGAGCAAAGATTTCACATGTCTTGATATTCTCGGTCAGGTATTAGAACAAGCCTTCATGTGTCAATACAAAGATAATCCTAAGAGGACAATACTTCAACCTGAGCGTATTGTATTATACGATCTATGACACCTGCTGTCACACCTTGTAGGCTACAGATGGGATAGAAAAAGGGCCCCATTTGACAATCACAATCAGACTTCGCTTTCCGCACTAAAAATAGAGACCCATTCCCAGCGCTCGAGCAAGTGATGGCCTCTATCTACCTCATCTTGCTCTAGCTGCCATGGAGAAATGCCATTACACAGAATGGAGGGGCAACCGATGCTGACATAGACGGATTGTGCAGGTAATTGTCACACATGTAGATTGTCATGAATAAGCGAGTGCGGCTAAGGTGGAGAGAGGGCCAGCCAGAGGATCAGCTGTGAGACGGATTGGGGCAATTCCGCCACAGCACTGGAGCCGCTCACACAATTTATTAAAATGTCAAATTAACATCCTGGTGAAAAATCACTGTGCAACAAAACAATAAAAAATGCAATTGGCCCCGTGAGAATAAAGAATTCAAGTTGATGGCAGGAGTGTGGAATTGTTTCCACGTCTGTGGGGATTGTTTTCAGGCGTCAGTATGGCACTGGTGCTGGGGGGGAGGGACATCTGAAGTGCAGAAAGAGTTCATAGGCTCCCACTGGCAAGACAATATGGTACAAGAGACAATATGGTACAAGGGTTTGCAGGAGATGTGATCATTTTTTTGCTGTGTGTTGGAGTTCTACTGAGAGTGGTTAAGTGCTCAGGCTTGAGGGTGTATTGACTTATGTTGTAGGGAACCACAGAGACGATGATGAAAAGCAACTGGCAACTCTGGCTTCTCTATTTTTTGGGCAGCACAGAAAATAGACAAATATTTCATTATGTTCCAGAATGAAAGGCTTCAGCTCACCGAGGGTCCTTCATCTCCTTTGAGACCCTTTAAAGAGAGAAAGAAAAGGACAGATTACTCTCATGAATGTGACAAATGCTACCATAAAAGTCATAAATAAAGTCTGAAATGACACATGGCTACTGTATGTTATTGCCATTAAAATTAATAGTAGTCGTTATTGCTTCTCTTTTCCGCAATTTCTGTCAGTAAATCATGCTAGCCTTGTGTTAAATGTAACTGTGGTCCTTCAATCAAGATTGAAAACGATCAGGATCATATGGTCAGTGATGGAATGTAACTGAGTAATGTAAATTTACTCAAGTGTACTTAAGTACAATTTGGGATATCTGCCCCTTTCTTGAGTATTTCCATTTTCTGCTACTTTATACTCCACCACAATTTGGAGGCAAATATTGTCCTTTTTACTCATTACATTAGTAACTAGTTACTTTGCAGATTGCATGCTGCATCAGAGCCAAAGCAGTACATTTAAATTAATTTATTCCATACGATATCAGATAAAGAAAAAAAAAAAACCCAAAAAACACTGATGCAAATAATCTGAAAAATGCTGAATATCGGGTAGAATAATCAGCCTGACCAATTATCGTTTTTTTGAGTCACTTTTACTCAAGTACTCGCTTTTATCAAAGTAGCATTTTCACACAATATCTTACTTTTACAAAAGTACGAATTTTGGGTAATTTTTACAACACTACATAAAATCCACTCTGGTTATCAAACATGCTTCACAAACACTGGCCATGCATGTGCAAATTCTCAGTAAAGCATCTCAGCATTTTTACCACGCTAAACAAATGAGGAATAATTGATAAATTAGGCCCCTGTTCCTCTTAACACTGATGAAGATGCTCTCTCATTGATTGCTCCAGAGGAGCTGTTGGGCTCTGATGGATGCAGTACAGGGAGAAGCATCCGCAAGATTTAGCTGTGCTTCTTGTGCATTGTGCACTGGGGATATTGGAGTGTCTATTTTATGTCACAACCTTTAGTGTTCACTGTGGTGGATAGATCCCTGCGAGGCCTGTGAGTGAATGT
The DNA here is from genome assembly GCF_040436345.1 of Pagrus major. NCBI lineage: Eukaryota > Metazoa > Chordata > Actinopteri > Spariformes > Sparidae > Pagrus > Pagrus major. The sequence continues at coordinate 10,007,242 of NC_133229.1, read as the reverse complement.
CTCCCAGGACTGGACCAGATTACAGACTGTGTGATAAGGGGGAGCAGGGGGAGCTGATAAGAGAATCAGGTCACTTCGGCTTGGCACCGTGCAGAGCAACTGAACCTCTATAAGTCCATTTTGCATATCAATGATGTTGTGTGTCCTGAGGCGGGCCAGAGACACCTGTTTGAGAGTCAGGAAGCCTCTTGGCCCTCACCAACCACCAGCTCTCAATGAGCATGATTGACTATGATGGGGCCTCAGAAGTCGAGATAACACTGGAGGGCTGTTCAGGTTATTTGTTATTTGGCTCTCCCAGGTTCTGCCGCTCATACAGTATCAACATGCCCGTGCGCTAGAGTTTCTCCACAGTACACTGTAAAGGATTTGCTTCAGGCATACCAATGATTATGCTTACCGGCGCACCAGGAGCTCCAGGGGGTCCTAAAATAGCTCCACCGCTCTGAAAAGACATTTTTTAATGCTATGACTTTATATTTGACAATATGGGTCAAACACATTTTAACCACAAGCATCAATTCTTGCCTGACATTATGATTACGGTGCTGTATCATACATTCAGTGGATCATAATGACATTATCATTGAGTTAAAGTCTTTACCTGCAGCTTGTACAGACTGCTCATCCCGTTGCCCTCCACATAGGGTACACCCTAAAACACAATCAAACAGTAAATCACTCCTCTGTGAGTTTTAGGCACCAAGAGTCTTTACAAAGAAACTGTACAGTAGGTTTCAAGCTTTTATACACTGGTAAGCTCTTAAAAGCTACATGAGAGAGATCAATAGCTCATTTGGTGATTACACAAAGAGAGGGGAAGAGAGTGCGGGAGAGTGAGAAGTGAAAGGAACAAGAAAAACAGAGAAAAGTAGACTTAATAATCCTTGAGCCAGCAGAAAATGGAAAAAAAGTCTCAGAGTGTCTCAGAAATACAAAAGGGCACACTGATTAAAGGAGATTCGGGTATGAGAACTAGGTAATCTAGGCTTCTTGGGTAGTATTAGAACATAAAAAGGATGTTTTTCCCATGATAGATTGGTAGAGGGCAGCTATTGTAAATGTAGAAGGAGTCAAGGTTCTCATTTAGAAGCAAGCGGACGTGTGTGCCCTTTTCAGGCCACTGAGCCATCCCCTGTCCTCCCAGACTGCAGTTTATGAGACCAGGGTGTGTGTGCGAGCGCGCGCGTGTGTGTGAGGAGGGGGGGCACGGCAGGTTCAAGGGGACAGCTGATGAATTATAGATTTGCCTTTGGAAGTGCTTACTCACTGGCCTTTTAAAGGGAGGAAACATGATTCAATGCCAGTGAGCAGGTCGCCACAATTTCATCATATTTGTACCTGTTTGTCAGTTATGTTTTTCTTGTTACACTAAACACTGTTAGACTGAAATATCCATCAAGTGCACTGATGGTCATTTGTACAGGAAGAGCTGCCAAAGAGAGGTTTTTACTCTAAACTTTACTTGTTCGTGGCAAAACTAGATCTTTGGATAGTGCTGAAAAAAGTCATGTTAAATGTAAATGTAAATGTAACTTTGAGATTTTTTAAGCAAAATGAAGAAATTCAGTGTGTGCAAAAAAACCTATTGGAATCCTAACATTTAAATATATTTAGTGTACATAAAGGACGTACAACCCTCACAGAGGTTTTCAGTGTTGTTTTCAGCACCTGGCTCTTGTTGAGGCACGAGGAACTTACCGGAGGTCCTGGAAGCCCTTGTCTGCCCGGCGGTCCTTCATTTCCCTGCCAAACACAAACCAGAGGAATTCTTAAACATTTCTGTGAAAATGGAAATGTTTGTCAAGCACAGTCGCATGCTAATGTAATCCAATGATATGGAACCTCATTTGCCAGCTGTGTAAAAAATAAAACAAAATCAAAGATTCCTTTAAGAGATTTCCTTCATTTTGTTGCACCCAATCATTTTTATTAAAGGAACTGGGGTCTTCTTTTTTCATTTGACTAATCTGTCTTCCAAATGTATGATAAAACTACATTTAAGTGGAAAAAAAGGTGTAAAAAATATTTATACTCCCACTCAAACCCATTTATTTATTATAGGGTTTGAGTATTCAACTAAACATATCTGAATACACAGCATGCAAATCAACAAACATTGAGTTATAAGTGATATAGTGTGCACATTCATCCACTGTAAACTGTATATAAGACCCACAAAAGCAGGCCCACTACCAACATTATATAGAAAACTGCTTGAGTGGTTAAACACCTTACCTTATCTCCTTTTCCTCCCAGTTGGCCCATTGGCCCTGGTCTACCCATAAGCCCCTGCAAACAGGACAGCATACTTACAATGTAATGCACATTTCATGACAAAAGCAGTAAGGGCATTAACCACAAAAGTACTTTGTGTTATGAAATAATTCACAGAGCAACGATTTTGCACATCTGTGGATCGACAAGCGCGTAGGAGAAGAACAAAAAACTCCAGCACACTGTTCACCTCAAGTTAAATTACCTGATAAAGGTCTTTGTACAAAAACTTTGTGAATAAAAAATGTATTCCTGTTGCAAGTGAGGTGAATAGTGTGCAGGAGTTTTTTGTTCTGCTGTGAAAAAAATGAAAGAGATTCTGTACAATATCAAACCCGGCTACTTACTGGGGCCCCTGTACGACCTGTCACACCGGGAAGTCCTGGTACTCCTGCAGGCCCCTGGAAGAACAAGTGGATCATTTTTCAACAAGTTTGAAAGCATTTATTATACTCAGTCCATCTGTAATGCTTCCATTTATGGCAGTGATGGAAAAGGGTGATGTGGGCAGGCAGATACTCTTAACCTAAAGAGCAAGGTGTAATTTATTGATCCAAGTCCCATCAAACCTGTTTTCTTCATGCCTGAAATGGCTTTTCAGAAATCCAATCACAACAAGAACATATAAAGCTTGCAGGTATACAGCAGAGGATAAATTAGAAAACTTTTCTATTTATACCAATGACTACTAGGATTATGTTAATTTTTTCTTATCTTCATAGCACCTTTGAATAAGCAGAAGCTGTGAAACGCTTCACGTACGTGCAACATCTATATTAACTTGTTTCGTTAAGGCATTTTGGTCCTGTTTGTTGTGTTTCAGAGATGGCACCTTATGTGTTTCTCTCAATTATTTCTAGTATCAGTGAAAAGAAAAGAAAACTTCAACGGGGCTATAAAACATGTTTTTATTGAGCCCATAAAATCCAAAACAAACAAGTGTGCCTGTTAGTGAAAATCTCCTGCCATTGCAGTTCAGTGTTGAAAGTTGACCTGTGAAATGCTTCTCAGCCTCTCTTAAGAGTGGCTCGTTTTTTAATTAGCACACACAAACATGCAGGGCAGGCCATGTTCATTATAAAGTAGCTCCTCCGAGTGCAGAGACAGGGCATAGTGCGCACACATCGCTGCGGATGGCTTTTGATAGCTTCTTTTGAAAACAGACTTTCAGAGCAGACGGGCTGTAAGATGAGGCCGACATTACAATATATTTACATTCTTTTGAAAAATGTCCCTCTCAATGTCACACTGACTTCTGCATGGTTGGATAACTACTGGATTCATTTGTTAAGATTGAACTTTTTTTTCCACTCACCTCATCGCCTTTATCTCCCGTAGGGCCTGGGAACCCTCTCTCTCCTTTTACCCCCTGCAGGAACCAGTGAGGGAGGGAAAACTGAATGTTTTTCACCATACATGAAAAAGTAAAGGCTGACGGGTAAAAACTTCAAAATGTCTCTTCCACTCTTACAGCACACGACTTGAAATCGCCTAGCCCTTTTCACTATGGTGCAACACCGTATCCATAGCAACAACTTCCACTGGAAGCACATACAGTAAGAGTGTACAGAGTAATACGAGTTGTACAACAGCTGGTTAGGCTTCCTGAGATAATACCAAAGGCTATTTATGAGAAGTGTTTGTCAGTGTAAATCACTATTGACTAGAATCAACACACGTTTCAATAAACAATATCTTAAGATGAGGCTATTCATTTTATAAATTCTTTTGTCATGCTGAGAAGCTAAATAATTCATTACATCATTACTTACAGAGCATATTTAGGACTGATATTTCCTGCCTACCTTTGGGCCTTCTTTCCCAGGATTACCCATCGGACCTCTCACACCTGGATCCCCCTGTTACGACAGAAGTATTCAAAATATCTAATAAGCAACCCAGAAGTGTCATGTAATGCAAAGTATGACGGTCAGATAAACATGTTTACAGTGTCTGTTCCAAATATCCTGCCATGCTGATGAGTACCTTTTCTCCCACCATGCCTTCTACTCCTTGAGCTCCAGGGTACCCCTTCTCTCCCTTCTGTCCAGGAAGACCTGGGACTCTCGTCTGGCACACACTGCAGGCATTCTGCCAGCACAAGACACGACGGGAAGCAAAAAGTGGTGGCACAGATAAGATTTCATCAAGCTGAGCTGGAGCACTGCATTTCGCCCTTTATTATGTCACATCCCCTGGGTGGAGGACAAGACCCCAACTGACACAAAGTGTTCTCTAAATGTCTGCAGAGCAGAAATAATGTGAACCCACCATGAGTGTCTCCGAGAGTGTCTCTCATCTAGGTGAGTGGTGAACTTTGTCAAACTCATTGACTGTGACATTTAGGTGAGAATCTTAAATATCATTGTCCCTAAACCAGTCTCAGTATAGGCACTGTGCCTTTCAGAAATAAGTAGGAGGTCTAAGTTGGAGCGAGGCAGTAGAAACAGGTATAGTGCACCATTAAAAAGCAGCATTAAATCAGGAACTGAATCTGAAGCACAAAATGGAGAATAGCCTGTGTGTCCTTGTCGTCTTATTATCTACCAGGCATCCAAGGAAATGTTATCAGCACAACAAAGTAAGAAGAGCAGGTTATTACTGAGGTTATGAATGAAAGAAAAGTGTTTAATATGTTTAGTCTTTTCTTTTTTAGGTGTCAGCAGGATGTTGAAAGCACTAATTACAGTGTCACTATGCAACTATGATCAAGGCTGTAACCAGTAGCTGAATCTAACAGAGCACTTAATGGATAAAATAAGTTGACACTAAAGAAAAAGGGTGACAGAAAATTACAACACTTCTGGCATCTGGCTTTATCTGTTAATCATCAGTAATGTGAAGGCATTATATTTATTGTCAGAGCTGACATGCAATAAGAATTTAAACACTTTCTTTGGTGCTGTCCGGCAGAATTTATCATTAAGGAATGTGACTCATCTGCTCCAGTCGAAAGAAAAAGGAACTATTCAGTAATTTGATAGACAGATTTTGATAGAAAATAGCCGTATTGAAAAGAAACACACACAAAAGTACTCCTTCTCCACTTCTTTACTCTGTGATCTCAGGTAACAAAGGCCAAAGGCTGTAAAGTGTTTCACATGAGGTTTGGCCTAAGTGCTGATCAGAAAAGGGGCCTTGGATGTTGTTTGTACCTATTGATGGAAAAATTGTGGGTATCTTGTATAATGAACATGTTAGAGGACAGAAAAAGGGTTGGCGGTTTAAGGACCAGAGACAAGGGGAATCTTTTTAGAAATAAGAGAAGTGAGAGCTACTCTCAAAAGCATTTCTTATTCATCTCATGTTGTTTTGCATGGGAACTAAAATCCACAGAATGGTATGTTTAAACTGTGGTGCATACCAGTTTTTTAAAGTGGCTGATCAAACTCACTTACTATTAACCAGTATATTAGGTGTATGCTGTGCTGCCACTTTTAGATACACACATTTTTAGCATGTGTTATGCCACCTATATTCAGTTGATTTAAACATGTCATCATGATAACAATCAACCTGAGCGTTTGTATGTATTCAATGAGATATGCTGTCATGGAGTTATAGTCAGTTTTGCTGCAGGAAAGAGATTATTTAGTATTTTTTTTATCTTCTATGTCCACTTGGTAATGTTATATCTGTATCTCAGATATTTAAAGATTGTAAAGCATGTTACCTGCCTATAATACAAGTAGGACAACATTAGGCCAGTACTAAAGAGACAGTTCACGACAAAATCAAAAATTGATTTTCTTTTCTCTTACCCGTTGTGCTATTCATCCACCTAGATTGTTCTGGTGGGAGATATCACAAAGATGTTCCTCTTTCGAATATAATGGGACTAGATGGCATTAGGCTTGTGATGCTCAAAGTGCAAAAAAAAAGAAAAAAAAAGAAGCATTTGAAGAACTCAACAGAAATGTCGCTGTCGCATTTACTCATGGAGAACAGGGCCGCTATGACAGCGTGGGATGTAAACATTAATAGTGTCCTCCTTGGCTGAGTTGTGATGTTCTAGCTTAGCCAGCTGGCTTTTCACTAAAAGCAAGTAGAAAGGAAATTGTTTCTACATGAAACTGCTCACAACAAGGTCTGTGGATTATCTTGAGTAACCAGGTAATGATTTCCAGAAAAGAGAAATTACAGTTGTGTTTTTCAAATGTATTTTTAGGGGGAGCAGAGTGCCATCTAGTTCCATTATATTCAGGAGAGGGCAGACATCTCTAGGGCTGATATCTACAAAACTCAGTGACTCACACCAGAACAATTTAGCTGGATAAAGAACACTACAGGTAAAATATGGATTTTTTGATTTTAGGGTGTTTTGGGTGAATTGTCCCTTAACATAAAAGTCAGGAAAGTCTGGCATGCAGCAAATGTACATTTACCAAAACCTGAAAGCTCTTTTTACATTCGGGATGATTGTTGTGAATCATTAATAATCATTTATAAACACTAGCCCAGGCACCCCTTTGCATGTTATTGTTTGTGGAAAGCTGTAATTATCATACACTACGAAGATGAAATACCTTAAGTAAAGCGCCCATGTCTCCAACAATTGGCAGGGCAGTCTGTCAGAGAAGAAGAAAGAAAATCAATGACACACAACACAACAAGTCTGTTTCGGAAATATGATGCTGTTGTTTGTTTCATGCACTGCAACGTCTCAATTGCTCACAACATCAATTTAGAAGACTATCTCATATGCCTTTAAGGAATGTCACTTTACCCCAAACATGCTTTAACAAATTTCTGTGTCAGTGCTTCATTTTTAGTTTTTATCTGCAATGCTTGAGGAAATAGTTTAATAATTTTGTTGCTGGAAGACAGAATCCTCATATCTTCAAAATATTGTTGTTCTTCAGAGTTGAGGAAAACATTTTGAAATGCAGCCCATGTATTCTTAAAAAAAATAAAATGGACAATAAATGGGTTTTCTGGGTCTTTACAGAGCATGAATATAAATAGGTTAAAATGCTAAATTTACAAGGCTTTGATGCAAAAGCAGCAGCAGTAGCAGCAGAAGTCGTATGGTGCTCTCTCACACTAGAGCTAACAGAAATATTGAAAAAATATTTCTTACTTGAAACACATGGAGAAACAAGAAAGACATGAAACATTTTCTAACAACAGGGTTCTTCCAATTTGTTCTACACTGCACCATTTTCCTGAAACTGATGTTGGTAATTGATGTTGGCTAATTATCTCAGAACTGGAGCTGACTGGAGTGACTCTGAATGTAAGGTGAGCTCAGTAGATCTCATTGATCATCAGTGATGCTGAACTGCAGAAGTCTTTCTTACTTACTGGTTCACCTGGGGGTCCAGCAGGGCCCGGGAGGCCTGGTCTACCAGGGGAGCCCTTTAATTGAGACAAAGAAAGGAGTTTAAAAAGCCTCCTGGCTATGACATCAAGCAGACAAGCAAGGCTCTGCTGTCACACCCATCTCAGTTGGTGGGGATTTGTGTCCAGGAGCTGTGATACATCATACTTGTTCATGCACAGTGGGTAGCTGATATTCTTTTATGCTTCTAGCCATCTTTTATCTGCAGATGTGTGAGGGAGTGAATACGAGTGGAAGGGCACACTGATCTCACTCACCTCTCTTCCTGCAGGTCCAGGAGGGCCAGATAAACCTGGAGGTCCACGAGGGCCCTGAAAAACACACACTCTCTGATGATTTTTAACAATCTTGCCTTATACAACCAATTAACAACCGGCAAACACTGCAGACTGTTATTTGTATAGTAAAATAATTGAAAGACCACAGCATCGGTGAGCTGTAAAATGGGAAAAATAAACTTGAACATGCTGTTTGTGTGCGTTGGATTCAGAGAATTTTCCACAGACCTCAATTCCTGGCTTTCCTGGGGGTCCCATGAGGCCCTAAGAACACATCACACATCTTGTTAACACCATCTGCCCTCTAGCACCCAGGATCCAATAAAGGAATTGTGTTAGACACCTTTTGCTCTATTGATTCTCTGTCTGCAACAATCCTGTTTTTCCAAAAATGAAAGCAGACTCGCTGGCAATCAAATCTGTGAGCTTCAAACTATAGGTGCAGAGCATATTGATGAGGGCGGAGTGCAATATGACAGACCCTCACAGTAATGGCCACAGTTTTCTTTTGAGAGCGTATTTAATGGACACTGATCTTGATAGTCAAGGAGGATCTGGTTCTTCCAATAGCCAAACATCTAAAGGTATCATAGTTTGAACTAAGTAATGAGTCTTGGAGGCACAGACCGATCAATACATCATCATACTCACAGGCGAGCCTATGATACTCTCTCCAGGTTCGCCTTTTTCACCATGGTCGCCTGGCAATCCTGGGACACCTCTCTCTCCCTGATAAAAAGACAAAGGAGCAGTGAGAGGATGAATCCAGAAGTCATGGAGAGCTGCTGCACTGCATGATCATTAGGTATTCACACTCTGCCGGAACTCATTTTCCCTTTATGTTTTGCCTTTAGTAGCTTCAAGGGTAAGAAACACAGCTATGTTCAAGGCCAATGGCATACACATATTCATTATCTGTTTCATTTGAACTCATGCATGAATTGTGATACACAGTGTATTCCAACGCACTGTTAGTTCTACAATGACAAAACCTCTGATAATTGGGCCATATCTTTAGAGCCTTATGTTCCAAGCCTGCTACCAAACTCAGCATGATATCATCAGAAAACCTTGAAAGCTGTGCTACAATTTCAAATGAAGCAGGCCAGCATATGGTTTGTGAGGATATTTTGGCAGAATATTATCACATACATCGGTTTTCTCAACCAGTCGTATGTATGGTTGAAATAGCTAAAAGTAATGGAAAAACACTTGAAACAGTTATCTTCACGTAATAAATCAATGTTAAGATAGATAATTAAAAGTTATGGTTAAACAGTTGAAATTGTTTGCTTAAAGTTATGAATAAAGATTTCGAGTAGTTAGCTTCTGTAATGGATTAACAGTTGAAAAGGTTAGCTAAAGTAATGAATAAACAGTTGAGATAGTTAGCTTAAAGTTTTGTATAAATGGCCAAAACATTGAGCTTCAACCCCACCATGTGGCTGTACAAATGGAAACTAGAGCAAACCTCCTTAACACTGACAGTCAAATAGTATGAAAATATCATTGTAGGCAAAGGATATCCACTCTAAAATCAATTCAAATCAACACATTTGGAACATGATAGGAGGTGGTGATGAAGTAGTGCTTGGGGTCATCTGACAGGGTTGTGGGCACAACCACTGACCTTTATTGTACTCAATATGTAAAACATGAACTACCCTACTCTACCTCTGATTGGCTTACGCTGTTCTTCTTACCCTAACTGTAACCAATCTCAAGTTACAATAAATATCATTGATCTATCTGCAGGGGTTAACATAGTGAGCTGTATAGATTGTTGTGTTGGTGATGCTCCACCACCAGTGCTTCTTACCTTCGGTCCGCGCGATCCTCTAGTTAGAGGCAACCCACCGCCCTACAAAACAACAGGAAGAAGACACCAGAATAGGGGTTCACGGCACATTCATCAGCAATTCACTTTAAGATCAGAGGTGCAGCTCCAAAAAGCTGTTCTATTGCTGGTACTCTACAGTGCAAACACTCCAAACACAGTGTTGTATTCTGGGTTCATGTTCAGTACAGTTTACAACATTTTTAATAACTTTTAGAAGCAGACTGATAATGCCATACCGCAGAGAAAAACCTTGATTGGAATCGAGGACTACAGTAAGCATTATTTACTGTACAAGATGAGACATTGATTTCAGTGGTCAGCATGTAATAGTGTTACAAGTCCTACATTGCACAATGTAAATTAGCTGTAGAGAACTTGGATTAGAACGACGTAGCACTTCCACAGTTTAAGGGAGAAATGTACCAATTCACTCAAACATTAAAACAGAGAGAAGTTTGTGAGGACCAGAATGTTTTGAGTCAACTAATGAGATCCTATAACTACATTTTCATTTTGAATTAGTTACAGTAGACATTATGCATAGGCAATCTACTGTAAGAAAACCTTACAGCGGTGCTTTAAGGTAGAGGGGCGATGCTAATCTAAGCAAATAACAAAAGTCACAAGAAACAAAGAGCAAACTGCTCATTATTCATTTAAAGGCAAAATCAATAAAGTGACATTAACTACTGGAGCAGGCTGACTCATTGAGGACGCTCAGACCATCTGCATTGAGTTCTGTTTATTGCCCTTTTCCTTTCTTTTCTTTGTCTTACATAACAAAGTTTAGAATACATTTTCTGGCGATGCCTCCACACAGAAATGACGTTCGTAAAAGACTATCAGGATCTATGCAAAAGGCTGTAGGCTACAATGAACATCTCTCTTTGTTTAGCTTTTCAACTATGTAACCATTTGTCATTGGCCTGCTGTAAACATCTTCTCTTGACACTTACACACATATAGCCCTCTTTTCCAATCCCACTCCAATTTTCACAGTGCTGGAGTACATTAGAGAGGTTTAAATACTTCTGCCTGAACGCAATCTTCCCCTTATTACTCTGCTCAACTGAACACAGTACCCCTTGCTTGATGAGTAGGCCTGCTGTCGAGCTTAATGTTCAGTTCAGCGTTCCCGCACACAAACAAACATGATTGTTTAAAGCCGTAGAGCACTTGCCGGTGATTGAGGAGTGCAAGTGCCCTCATGCAGGACCGAGGCCATGGCTGCACATGTACCGCCTTTTTGGTGGAGCTGTAATGAATATTTCTATATGCAAAGCCATGTCCATAAAGGAGAGTGCTTCAACAGCTATAAGCTCCAAAATGGGAGGATAGGTGATTACCCAGTGCTCGGGTTATCCAATGGTGGATTACCTAATGGTATTGCATCTGAATAATGTCATGGCAGCTACACAGCTGGAGGAGCTAGTTCCCTTTTAACTTATCTGCTGTTGTTCCAGCTGTTTGAAGATGATATTCTCTGTATACTTCACAAAAGATAACAGTTTTTACTTTTGTGTCCTGTAAGTCAAGGGCTGAAGCCAACATGGCCAGACTAAAGTGAATGTTTCAACCCAATATGGTACCCACCGTAGATCCACCTCCAGGCTCTCCAGGCTCGCCCTTCGGACCTGGAGGTCCCTGAGGCCCAATCACTCCACCAGTGTCTCCCTAGAGACAGAAAGACAGACAGTATTGAGACGCTAAATGAAAGAAGCAAAATGTCAGACTGGCTCTGTCATCTCAACAATGCAGGGCTGTGCTGTATTATACACTGGAAGGTGAACAAGGGAGACCCTGGAGGGTAAAGCAGAGGCAGGAACCATTTACCAGGATCATTTTGCACATCAATTTGTATAAACGTTGTTTGTTTGAGGGGACAGCTTTTGGTACAGCACGGACCCTTATAAAACCATCAAGTGTGTAGGAGGGAAATTGCTGTCTACAAGGCAGAAACAGAACAGCAGTGTGTGCTTTTTGTTTGCAGCCTCAAGTATATTCAGTGACTATTGTTAGGGATACAGTTTCATTTAAATGTTTAAATGTTCAACCACGAGAGGAACATTTTCTTCACTTGGATTTGAATGTATAAAATAAACATGCACTATTCATTTACAGTGCCTCGTCTTTTAGCAGCGTTACCACCATGTCTCTATTGATTGACATGTTGTCTTCCACTTTTGGTCTAGACTGAAGAAACTCAAAACCTTTTCAATGGATTGCGACACAATTTTGGATAACTCTTACTGCCTTTGATGAGCCCCTGACATTTCCTCTGCCTGGGGAAAGGCATGTCTAAAAATTTCAATACAATTGCAACCGAATACCTGCAAAGTTAATGACATTCCCATCAGCATCATTTGTACTTTGTCTTGTTTGCTAATCAGCAAATGCTAGCATGGTAACAACCTAAACTAAGATGGTGAACATGGTATTATCATTATCATACAGTATAATCTGGTAAAAATCATCATGTTAGCATTGTCAGTGTGAGCATGTTAGCATGCTGACATTGGCATTTACCTCAAAGCACCAGTGTGCAGTGTGTGAGTCTCACAGAGCTGCTAGTATGCCTGTAGGCTCGTTTTGTTCTAATATGTTTGCTTTATTTTAGCTTTATAGTTAAAGGAAATGTTTGTCCAACATTATATATTTATTTATATATATATTAGCAGCTACTCTTACTGCTTATGTGCAAGAAATAGTCTGGCACACAACCCCTCGTAAAACTCCAACTTCCTTTTTTATGGATCAAACAAACAAGATGTGATGTGTTAAGTGAGCTTTTAAGGTGCTGTTAAGCAGATTTATATTGCGCATTAAAGGAAGCGTTTGGCAAAAAATGAAAATTCTGTCACCCAGTCTACAAAACATTTCTGGAGCTTCACAGCAAAACAGTGCTGCGCCATTCACCCAAACAAATGAACTACACTGGGAATGTTTTAAATGTAAAAAAACAAAAAAAACAAAACATGAAATGGCTCCAAATAGCTTGTCTGGCATATTCAGAGTCTCCGGAAGTCCACTGATAAGAAATTGATACTGATATTGATACTTGACTTTTCATTGCCATGGGGGTGAGTAGATAATGAGTAAATTTTAGTGAACTTCAACAGAGCTAGTCTAGAGCTAAGCCCCCTAGTCCCAGTCTTCATGCTAAGCTAAGCTAATTGTCTCCTGGCTGCAGCTTGATATTTCGCATACAGACGTTGGCTGTTTTTCCACATGTATTTATTCATAGACTGCCACATGAATGTATACCAGAACTGCCTCTTGCATCAGTATAGCAAAGATGACAAAGGAGGATTATAAATATGAATGGATGTAGGAGGCTTCAGCACTTTAAGTTTATTTCTCTGCCCTCGAGTGTAACAGAGTGACTGCAGTGGGTGGGGAGTCTTGAGTGCAGCTTCGTTTATTCTGACAAGTGACAAACCCCATCAAATATGCATGTCAACTGCGCTCTTTTCCACTTTCAGCACAGCATTTGGAACAAGTCCTATTGCAAGGAAAAAAATACGTACAAATAACAGTCTAGTCAGGGGCATCAAAGGCGAGAACACAAACTTACAACATGATTGAGGATGGCATGCAGGACGAGTAATCTGAAAGGTGTCTTCACAAGTTGTCTAGCATGTTCAACCTGTGATAAAACATCATAGCCTCATAGTTTTCTTTGAGGTAAGAACTTGATTTGAAGTTTACCTACCTTTTCTCCTTTCAGGCCATCTCTCCCAGGCGCCCCTCCCTCCCCTGGTGAGCCCTGTAAATAGTGGTGAAAGAGACACATCTATCACCAGGCCTTCATCTCCTCACACACATTTATCTCCTCCTCCTCACTGCTTCAGCGGGCTGCCGTGTTCCAACATAATTTCCCTTAGCCAGGATTTATGAAATGCCTCTTTTCCCTCCCTGCTTTTGAGTAAAGACAGATGCTCATTACCGAAGCAGGTGTGGAGAACAGATTGGGCCTCTGCTGCCATTCCTGGCATAAAGCGCTTAGATTTGCCTCTTTCCACTAATTAATTCTTAAATTTGATTACTGATCGTCTGTGTAAAAATTGTGGACTTTTCTTTCGACTTCCTCTCTGTCTCTGCCTGTTGACCTTTATCTGTTTATCTCTTTCTTTCATTTTGGCAGACTGAGTCAGAGAGTGGAAGATATGGCAAGGTGATAGAAAAAGCAATGAGAGAGAGGAAGGCTTGACATCAAGTGTTAGTGTCTGGTGCCAATATACTTACTGGCTCGCCTGAGAGTCCTGGGAGTCCAGGCAGGCCTTGCTTCCCCTGGCAAAACAGAAAGGAAATCCAATACTTTGGGCTATTTTCTACTTTTGTATGGTGACTGAATTGTCTGGGCTTTCAAATACTATCGCTCAGCCAGCTACACTGTAGACTTTCGAGAGAATTTCAAATAGCAGTGTTAAGTGCAGTTCCTGCTGCCTTTTTAATAAACCATGGTTGGTTTCATGACAATTACAGCAGCTTTGCACGCATGTGTAATTTCAAATAAGCTCATATTGTTGTTATGCTGATATTCTTGATCAGCTGTTTATATGCTTCCCCTGTTTTGACTCATTATTGTCTTTGTATACATGGATGAACTGAACGATCCACATATTACCATGGAAACTGAGCTTATGTTCAATGATAACAACTCAACAAAAAAAAAGGACTACACAAGGATTAGTGCTCTTGCTGCTATATTTATATACGCCTTTCCATGGCTGGGATAAAAAAGCTGTATTACTATGACGTTATTTATAATATTTTCACAAACCTAGTTCTTAATAACTTCTCAGGTTTCCTCAGTTAAATTCATTTCCATGAGTGTGTTAATAGTTAATGCATTTACAATGAATATGTAAACTAAGCATTACCTTGTTAAACGTGTCTTGTGCAATTATTTGTTAACATTAATCTCCATATTCTATGAACAAATATCATGTTATTCTGGTAATATTATAATTATAACCAAAAGAACTTTGACCAAAACCAGCTGAAGAAACAGTGAATACAACGAGATGTTCATAATGTTAATATTGTAATGAACCAGCAAGTTCTTCAACATCAAAGTCAAAATTTCAAGAATGATCCAAACTTGAGGAGCCTCACTGTTGTTTCTGTTCAGCCAGTTTTTAGACGTCTGCGTTTGCCTGACACAGCAGACATGACATAAATATAGTAAAGACTCACCTCTGGCCCTTGATCTCCCTTTAGTCCTGGCGGCCCTATGTTTCCCTGTTACATCACCAAAAGAAGTGAGTAAGAGGGAAGGGGGAGGAAGGAAAATACACAGGATAAAAACATCAGACTTTTAACTTGCCATTTTCTGCTTTTGTCACAGTAACTCTAGAATATATACTACTGACAGAAAGCCTGTAGTATGTATTTGGCTTCCTTTTCAATTCAAGATACAGCCGAACTGTTGCACACCAAATCTATGGAGGGTTTGGAGGCATAAAAGTCGACAACAGAAAGGTCCACTTTAGTCTCAACTGAAAGAAAATTACTTTGGTGTGCTGCTAGAAATTTTATGCCCTCTGACAACAGCTCAATGTCATCTCTGCAATGTTGCAGGGCTACTGTCTGGATCAGACTGTATTGTATCCCATTGAAATAATCTTTTGTACAATAAAAATAGCTTTGACCAACAGCTTGAATGCACCATACAGCCCTACCCTGTTGTGATCGCTGTCAAACAGACACAGTGGAGGGCCACATTGAGTTGTACTCAATAGACGTTAAGGACATTTGAGCCTTATCTTGTTGGCAGTGGCTACTGATGCTCGAGTTTTAGAGCTAAATCTTCGACAAGTTACCTTGAAGCCCTGCGGTCCTTGAGCTCCTCTCTCCCCCTGTAGGAAGTAAAGGAGATAGACAACGATCATTTTTCAAGATGTGCATAAAAGAAAAAAGTCAAGTAAGCCAAGGGTTTGGAAGGAGTTCCTCAAGGACCTTCTTCAAGTCAGCTTTCATATTGAGTGAAGGTTAAGAACATGGAGTATTTCTTTGTGAATAGAATGTGAATATTATCCATGTAGCAACTGTAAAACAACAAAAACTCTGAGATTCCACATTACATATTTGCTCTCCTACAACTCATCACGGTCATATTCTGTGTTCTGTGAGTGTTTGGTTTCTGATGACTGCCATTATTCAGTAAATCTTTCATTGACAGATTCTTTGATGCATAAATTCCTTTTTATTTAGCTGACGGTCTTATGACGTTTGGTCAACAGCTGCGTCAGTGGCCTTTGTGAACGGCTTGCCTCTCGAAAAATGCTTTTGTTGTTTTGAGGTCCAAACTATAATTATGCAAAATGATATTCTCTCGCTCCACCTCTGCAGAGCAATAAGATGACATCGAACTCTGAACACCAGGTGATGCTCAATTGTTCTTTTCCAAAATCAAATGTCAGCGCTGCTTTTGTTGATGTTACATAAGCAATGGAAAACATTCTGCATGCTGCAGTGTCAAATGTTGGATGTTTATAGTTTCTTTTGGTTGAGTTATCTTAACTGAGAATTAGTAATGAAGGGTGCAGTTACCTGATCTCCCTTTTCTCCTTTTTGTGTCCGCTCCTTTATTTCCTCCTCAAAGACAAAAGAAAAAACCAAAACATCAAAATCTGATTGAAGTGTACCTTGTGCACAGAAAATGAGATATCATACATAAACGTATCAAGTTCTATGATATAAACAGCTGCTTACAGTTCCAGAGAGCTGTCTCAATCCTTGAGCTGTCATCACCTAGAAATAATGAAAAAAGACACAGTGTTCTCTGAACGGTCTCCACTGATCTCACAATTACTGCAAGTAAAAATCAGAAAACAATCTTCTGAGCTGTTTAAAAGTGTCATTTGTTAGAAACAGCCCGAACTCGAAGGACGCTTCAAAACTGCAGGAGGCATAACCAGTAACAGCTCCTCAGTAAGGGGATGATTTACAGCGGCTCTGACCAAGACTATTACTTCAGGGACAGGAAGACATGGCAGACGGGGACTGAAGAGTCGGGCATCAGCAGCGGGGTGAAAAACGGCATGTAGAGCCAGAATATTTTTACATCTTACTTAGTGAAATGAGGATTTATTCGACCGAGCCAGACGTGACTGTGGAAAGACGAGTTCCACAGTAAAGACTTAACAAGGCCATTAAGCTCATCTTAGCTTGGTAAAAGAGAGAAAATTCACTACAGAAGGTGTACGGTTGTTTTTTCTGTTAGTGAGGATAATGGGTGTCAAAATATTTCCTTTCTTGACATTTTGTGAATATATTTTGTTTACTTTTTAGAATAAGTAGTAAACTCGCTGCTTACATACGTCTCACCCCTTGCATAAGAAAGTAATATTATGGGACAGGATGAAGCGGGGCTAGCTGGTTAGCATGCTAATGTCATTAGACACCTCTGCAACACAGTACATAGACAGTTTTGACTTTGAATGTTTTAAACTAAAATTCTGGCCATATCTTACATATTGCCCCCTTTAAAGCCAATAAAGAAGTAACACTTCTTGATTCACAACCATTTGTGCACAATCTGAACCGTGATTAGAAAAGAAATAAATCACTATCTTGATAGAATGTTTTTCCATTCCTTTTATATCTTCAGTAAAGCTCAGAGATAGGTTGACAGGGTCACTGGGCAGAGTCTCCTACAATAAAAGTGAGAGAAATGGAAGGGGAAAGATCAAGACCAACCAGCTAAGATGGACTGATGCCTTGAACTGCTACGGGTGAAAAGGAGAAATGTCCGCACAAAATCCCAATTGAAACAGCAATTGCTAGGATTGTGTTTCTACAGAGCTCCTCGATACTCATGTTATTCTTTGCACAGGATACAAAAAGATTCTGGTTGTCTGACGGCTTCTTCTACCACTTGAAAATAAGAAGTTGTCTGTAAAATGCAGTTTTTAAGAATGGCCACAATTGAAGCACACCAAAGGAAAGTGGAACAGTCACTGATGATACAAACTGTTGTTTCAAACGGACTGCTCACATTTGAGTGCTGAAGACTATTATTAGCAGGCTGCAGAGGCACATCCAAACACAATCTTAATACGAGAGGCACCATTAAATGTTGGCGTAAACAAACAGGTTTCAAAGTAAGGTCAGCGTTTAAGGCCCAATCTATTGAAAACAAAGCAAAGCTATTCAGAGCTTTTCAACCACGTTTCACTCTTTTATGCAACTATAACCAGTTCAGTCTTGGGTGGTTTTAGTGTAATGATAAAAGAAGAAAGAGGCAATAAGAGCAAGCTTGCAATCTAAAGGCCATATCCAGGTGGGGAAAGTAGCATTCTGCCATTGGTTTCTCCCCCTTTATTGTTTCCAATTTAAGGATTTTCTTATGTTTTTGAAGTCCAACTGTGTAGTTTTTGTTTCTTGACTAATGTGTGACTGTGAGCCCTTTGAGAGTGTTACTGTGATTAAGGCTTGTACAGTACAAACAAGCCCTCGTTTAGCAACATGGTTAAAATAACCTTCAGTGAGGTACTGGATGCCCTACTGTCCCAGTGGAGTGTCTGCATAATCATTCAACCTTCACCTGCAGTCACTCACCGAAGCAGCTGACAATTTTCTTCCCTCAGATGATAAACAATGTCTCAGGTCCATCAGTAAGTGACCAGATCAGACATTTCTGCAAGATATGTTCTCAAAAGCAATGAAATACCACACAGAGCCTTTTACTCAACATAACTTAGAATAACAGATTCAGTTTAATATGTTATAAAACTCTATTGTGAAGATAAACCGGCAGCAATAAAAACAGAACAGTCTCCGAGCTAAAAAGACTGTTTTGCCACATTAAGGGTGGTGGGGGAAGTGATGGCAATGCATGCCTGGAAGCCCACTGCTCCTCCCAGTCACTAATAAACAGAGGCACAAGAAGGTTTATGAAGGGAGGGTAATGATCTGAACCCTTGCTTCTGCTGTGTAAGGGAAATCAATGCTTAACTGCCAAAATTATCTGCCACTGGAAAGCAGAGAGCACAGACAGAGTCTGGTACTAAATATTCAAACAGCCTCATTCATCAAATGACTAATGTTTATCCCTGTGCTGTGTGCTATAGTACACATCTCCTATATGCTGTGTGGTCCATAGCTCACTACACAACAATGAACGCAACTGAGTATCTCAGTTTTGATAGAACATTTCTTTATCTTCGTCTCCCGGTTGAAATGAAATTTGAGGAAAAAAGGCAGCTATTCAAAAATAATTGCAAAGCAAGACCAATGTTTTGAACGGCTATTAAAACCGCCTACATTGATATCTATTCTTAATACAGGAGTAGACTTTTTGTTGGTTAGACAAAAACCAGTGAAACCAGTGGAGAGTGAGTGATATTTGCTCGCTATATAATTAAGCTGTCTAATTTCCATATGAAACACTCGCTAACGAGCAATGACGATGAGAATGAGAATGAAAGCCATCAAACTTTGTTTCCAAGCTTAGGTCTGAGGCCTTCAAAGGCTCAATAGGCAGCAGGTATTTGGAACAAAACCCATTAGGACGGAGTCGTCTAAATGTCAAACCCCACACACACACATTGGCTCCAACGCTGTGTTTTCATTTGACGCTTTCTATACTTCAATTTCTATTTTCTTATAGTTGCAGCGTGTCTTTACAGCCCCCTCACAGATCTTTAACTGATTTGTGACTGTGCATTTTTAACTTGTCTAAGCAATGAGTCCTATCATCCAAGCGCCACCCACTCTGTGTCACCTTCAGCGTACATCAGACAACCACCATGACGTCAGGGTTCCTCTGTTTTTTTCTGTCTCCACTAAAAGCAGCACTTATGTCTCCCCACAATATTTTTCTGTAATTTATAATTATGAACATTATGAACAGGTCATGCACTGCTTGGCCCACATCAATTCACCCTATAAGAATATTTTTTGTGCCGAGTGAAACATTACGACATCACTGGGTGATGGCCAGTGCAAATGTTTTAATTTGATCCCAGACACAGGAAATCACAGTTCACAGCTTTCGATGACCGTGCAAGCTATTCTGTGCGTGTGTCTCTGCTGTGGGAAGAGCTAAAAATCACTTACTGACAAATACTGGTGAGTTCATTTCCTGAAAAAGACAAAGAAAGCTCTTCCTCTAAGAAATCATTCTACACTGCCTGGAAGAAGCTGTTCATGTTCTGTGCCCTTTATAAACATTGATCCACTGTTGGTACAGAAAAAATAGGTATTTTTTCTAAAGACAGAACAAATCTCCAGGCTTGTCAAGGAATGGAAATTGGTTACAAGATGGCATGCCACCATGTTGGAGGTGTGACAGCAAAGGTGCACTGCTGCTGTTGCTTTTTCCAGGTCCCCACATTTCTCATAGTGGGATGTGAACAGCTTACTGATGAACACAAGTGTGACATTTTCACCTACAAGTTATGTCATAGAGAGCAAAGCACTGATACTGTAATCATTTCTTTTGGTGTTACTCATCCAACACTGTGTGTGGTCTCTAATGACAAATTAATTAATAATTGGCAATGAACGATATTCTGTAAGGTTTGTTATTGTACTTACAGGACCAGGAGGACCAGGGGGGCCAGCATCACCCTGAAAATACAGCAGAGTAAAAATATCAATCACCACAGACTGATAGAGTAGGACAGACAGACAGCGACAAAGGATGGAGAAAATGGAAAAAAATGAAAAAAAAAATACCCAATGCACTTGAGAAAGTACTTCTGAAAGTAAGTTGCCACTGGTGACCTCAAACAGCTACATCAATAGGTTTTGGAGCAACAATAAAAGAGCCAATAACATGACCAGGCTTCAGAGAAAATACTGTCTCACTCAAGTGATGTGAGAAGAGCCACGAGATGAGTGGAAAGAAAATATTCATTCATTGAATCTTGTTTAAAAGCACACTGTGATGGTGTGCGTTTCACTTATCTCGTGTGTATATATACACTTATACCATGCATAACCCCTTGTAATGGGTGCACTGAGTGCTCCAGGGAACTGAACAGGGTTCTTAATTGTGATGCATTGCATTTGGGAGCCTCCATCCCTCCATTAATAATTTACAAGCTATAACTTTTCTGCTTTTAATAAAACAAGAACATACAGCACAACATCTGCATATACACAGTACAATAAAGAGCTAAAGGCACTAAACCTATACAATCTTTTTCATTTTAATGACAGAAAAGGTTTGGAAGCGTTTAAGTTTCTGGATCAAAACAGGTCTTGGTGAATACTACTGCATTAGGTGAAAAAAATATTAGCGAGAGCTGACAAACTGCCTCTAGTGATGTCACTCAGTGGCATTGTGGGTAATGTAGACGCCAGGTTTCGAGAAGTAAGAAGAATGTGTCGAATAATAAAGGTGATATCTCTGATTTCGCTGTATCAATTTTTTGATTATTATTTCATAATGCGCCCAAACCTGGCGCCAACTTTACCCACGAGGCAATTAACCAGCCTACATGCAGCTTCTTTTAGAGTCACAACTATACTACTTTTTCACATATGCAGTAGTTCTCCCCAAGACCTGTAAACACACTTTACTGTGTAAATAACTACCCCTTACCCTTTAAAATAAACTCAACTCCGATACACCATGCTTGTTCTTATTTTATCCAAACAGTTGTGGCTAGCAGCATCGCACTAGGCGTGGTAATGTCGGCTGGTCCTTCACTTTGGTCCAGGCTGTCACTGTTTGGTTAATTGCTGTGACATTTCATGCAGACAATCATCTATCACAGGTGATGAATCCTACTGACTTTGGTGATCCCCTTACTTTTTAACTAGAAGTTCACTTGACCTGTGGAATACACATACAGTCATAATGTCCAACGATTTATCCCAAGGACTTTGGTGATCCTCTAGCTTGTCCTCTAGTGCAAAATTGACATTCACTGGATTCATGGATTGTCATGAAGTTTTGTTCAAACATTTACTTGTCCAACAGGAGGAATTGCAATCACTTTGGTGATTTAAAGACATTTCATCTAGCAGCATCACCCGCAGGTTATAGATCAAGCATGTAGGATCAAGTGTGCAGTGAGGTTGCAGATTATTATCAACTGTTCCCCCCATTTCCCACCCTTCCCTAGGGTGACTGCTAAAAACACGGAAAAAAAACTTGAGAAAAAACCTCTCCAGAGCCAGTGTTTGGTTTGTAGAAACACTACTGTAGAAACATGGTGGTGCAACATGGCAGACTCTGTGTAGGAGGACCTGTACCCTCTGTAGATCTATATAAGGCTCATTCTTTGACAACGAAAACACAACAATTCTTAGTTTCAGGCGATTATCCACTAATTAAAACATAATTATTAATATTATTTTCCATTTCTGCGTGCAGCACCACTGTCTCTGTGCCAAAGTACAGCCTCATAGAGCTGTGAGCATGGCTGTAGACTCTTAGACTTGCTTAGCTATCCACTGAACCGTATCAACTGTATTGAGATCTGCTTTCTCATTTCACCCTTTTAGGCTTACAGTAAAAGTGAAAAATGCAGAATATTGTGTCACAGCTATTTAAATGTATTGTGTTGCTGTTAAATGCCATCAAATTCCGACACGACTGCACAGAGTTGATATGAGCACCTTTCATGTGCATTTGGTTGAAACTGCAGAGTGCATTCAAGAATGTCATGAATTTATGCCAAACAGGCAATATCTAAAATAATTTGCTGTGTACTGATTTTGATGATGACTGGATAGTGGCACCGACTGCATAAAAAATAAAGCGTTCTTTCTTTAACTTTCCTAAAGAAGTTACAGTATTCTGCTAAGTTTCAGATTAACAGAGAAACTGAGGTAATTAAATAAAAGACATCAGGACAAAACTGAAAACCCTTGCCTCTATTCTATGCCTCCCACTGTGGGTTTCAGAGGGAACAGGAGAAGATAACTAACTCTGAATTCTGGTATATCACACCAATTATATCGTTTGAACTACCTTGCCTCCAACACCCTTTATCTCTGCTTTTCTCAGCGTTGCTTCCCCCTCCCCATCCACATCACTAACTGAGTCTCAGGGAGCACAAACAGAGGGAATCATCACATATGACACCTGACATTGACGTGACTTACTTTTTGTCCTTTCATCCCGCCGCCCCCTTCAGTACCTGGCTGACCCTGTGGGAGGAGGCCTTGGTTAATGACTCTGTAACACCACGGCATTGTAAATGTCACTGCAGGAAAATACGTACAGGGTCGCCTCTGTCTCCTTTCTCCCCTTTTCCCACTGGGGCTCCAGACAAACTGCTCTCCCCCTGTATGTGAACAGAGCAGATCACTGACAGTGACTGACAGCAAAGGCAGCCCAAAAAGACAGAGAGCTTGGAGAGTGAAACTAAGGCATGCACATATTTTATGAATAAGTAATCAGACACAAATGATTTTAATTATTGTAGAAAAAAGAAAGGGACTATGAGACTGTGGCGTGCGCTACGTCCAGCAGGATAATGAAAAACTCAAGCCCCTGTTGCATTGCAGCACTTTTCAATGTTTCCATGTTAAAATCCTTCCCATGTCTGCCAATAGATGGCACTTTATGACTGCATGTAAGCTCTCCTTAGAGTATTTTCAATAGGATTTCTTCCTGTCAGTAATGTGTAGAATACTCTAAGTAAACATAACTGTAAAGCAAATGTACTTGCACCTCGGTCAAGACACAGAGTGAATGAATAATCAGAAATATCTGTGATAGTTCTGTAAGATTTTTTAAAAAGATATGCGATACGGAAACCCATCACACTCCATACTCCAACATTTCCCATATTCTTAATGCCAGCTATTATTTAAGCAGTTCAGCAGAAGTAAGTTGAATCATCAGCCGAGTGCATCTGGAGTAGGAGAAATGCATGCTTTTACATCTCCTGACATGCTCAGTAAAACTCTTCATATTATATTAGGTTCTTTTCCAAACAGTAACACACACAAGAGAGAACAAAAAAAAGGTTGTTCATCAAAGATTACTGTTGTTTAGTGTGACACATATGAAGATTTGTAGGGAATGCTTCAGAGGCTCTGTGCTGAGATATTATGGAGCATCTGTTTAGCAATCTGAGAGGACAGGGGGACATCTGAGAAAGGTTGCAGCGTATTTGCACACTCCTTAAGCGCTGCCTGGACTTTTAACAGACAATAATTGCCATTCACTTTCGGGCCCCTCCCCCGCTCATCACGACAGCCGCCGTGATACCATTCATTTAATAAGATATAGACACTGTTTCCCCGTCCAAATTATGAGCTGTTATTAAGTCAGCAGACTGCTACCATGTATGAACAGATGGATTGCCCTATTAATATTTTAGGCGGGGACGACGTACTGGTGACAAAATTGACTTTGAGCACTAATTGAATTCTGTGCGGCTTTATCAACCACATGGGATCTCGTGAGTTTACCAGTATAATCTTACCAATTATATCGCTGTTTTCATGTTATTAGTCAGAGGCTTGTTTCTTAGCAAAGGCTGTACCTATACAGTATCCACATACGACACTGGTTTCCCACTGTTGAGGCAGTTTGTAGAGTTATGACTGTCATTCAGTGCATATTGTATTTTCAGATAGACTCATGGCAAGATATTTCTGTCTTTATCACTGTTAGATCTCCACTGAAAATCAATCAAAGTCAATTTATTTGGCAGAGGGGTATGTAACAAGTTAATAAACCTTTCAAATGAGATTAACTGCAGCACGGCCAGTATTTATCCAGATTATCACTGTATTTACACAACGAGAAAGCGCAGCGTGTATAGGACAGAGAACTGGACCACCTGTGGAAACCGGTGGGTGATGTTGACTTTCAGACACCTTGAGTCATCAAACTGCAATTAAGCCTGTCTGCGTCCCTCTCAAGTCTCTCCATCAATATCTGCAGCGTTCTGTCAGAGCCCATTTGAGACTGTCAGTGGGAGATACAGTTATGGAGATGTGATTCATGAGAACGCTGTCTTCCCGGCACATCATTCGCCGAGCAGACCCTCTTTTTTTTTTTTTTTCACTTTAAAACATTCACACTCCGCTGAGTGAGCGAGAGGGGGCTCAACTCACACAGATGTTACTCAAGCTGCAGTTTAGTCTGGCTCACGTCTGTTTTGTCCGAGCTAAAAAATGCACAAGGATGGCCACTGAGAAGAAGTGGCGAATCCCCGATGCCGCTCAATTATTTCTGCTCAGGGAATCTGTTACTTCCCATTCCTCTCTGAGGTGTGACGGTTTAGCTCCTCACACGTAACATGTCGGATTGTGTAAATTCCTTTAAATGCACGGCCTTACTTGTTTCCCTTTAGCAGATTCGAATGTGAGGCGATTCTCTGAGACAAGCGAGTTTTCTTGTCATCCACAGTTAGCATGAATTTATAATGACAAAGCTAAGAGGTATCCGTAATGTAAGGGCATGGCTGATTCATGTCAAGGGCAAGGCTGGCATGCACATTTTATGTAAGCATTAGAGCATTGAAACAATGTTTCTCAGCACCACATCTCTAGGTAACATGAGTATGAGTCAACGGTCTTAAAACGGATGCTTTAATCATATTCTAAACCTTTCATCTAATCTCAAATGGCGAGCTTTGGTCTCTTGCAGGTGCTAGTTTAACTTTTGTCATCCTTTATTCAGTTGAATGTTGTAAGAGTCTCTAGGTTTTCTTTTTAATACACTTGTAAACTTTAACACACACTGGTACACAATAATTACAATGTTACATGGAATTAGCTTCATGTGACCTTTGCAAATGAAGTGCTAATTATGTTGAATCAACAATCTCAGAGCTGTTTTCTCTTCTGTCGAGTGAAGGTTTAAGTTTAATGGCCTCATTTTACTTCAAGTGAGACAATAAAAAACGTAATCAAGCTAACCTCTGTCTGTCATTTTATTCTTAAAGGTCCAATATGTAAGATTTAGCCACCGCTTGAATTCACACTTCAAACAAATGGGTTTGGGTCTGTTACATCACCAGAGTGACAGCCAACTGCTGCTACGTATATCTGCCATTAGCTATCTAGCTCAGTTAGCCGTGCAGCTAGGGGTCCAGACTGGGAGCTCAGAGAGGTATTTCGAGAAAAGAGGGGCCAGGGCTAGCTGGTTAGCATGCTGACTTCAGCACAATACGTAGATGTCTTTGGCAGGGGTCATCAATTGTCCAAGAGCTTGATATTTTCTAAGCAGACACTGCAGGGGCCAGACTTTCAGATTAAAAGATAAATAAATATGTTTAGGTTCAGCTTCACCTATCTTAGGCTACAGCTATTCAGTGCACAACCACTGAAGCGAGCACAGCATTGTGAGGGAAGTATTGTAGCCCTGATTCCTGCATCGGTTTGTGACAGATGGATTTATGACATCTTCATGAATCCACGGGTCGAACGCACATGTTTGGGCTCGGTAAATCATTCCTAATAAAATCATTTCCATCTCAACTGTTTTTGAGGTTGCTTCAAGATACAGTGGGAAGGAAAACATATGCTAGATGTCTTTTTGTCTTCCTTCCTAGTGACTGCAATCACATTTGTTTTGAGGTATAAGTGTGTCCTCATACAGGCAACTTTCTTTTTCAAGGTTGGCCAGTTGACACTTCTTCCTCTGGGCAGAGGGAGCAGGAGGAATTCTGCAGC
Source organism: Pagrus major (assembly GCF_040436345.1). Taxonomy (NCBI): domain Eukaryota; kingdom Metazoa; phylum Chordata; class Actinopteri; order Spariformes; family Sparidae; genus Pagrus; species Pagrus major. Next base: position 9,980,907 of record NC_133229.1, on the reverse strand, counting down.
CTGAGCCCGACATCCAAGCAAACGATGCACCTATACATCAAATGAACAGCTGCGGTCAGGAGGTTGTCCACTACACAATAGCTTTCACTCTCAGCGTGATCACAAGCGGGCCACTGGAGGCTTGGTGGGTGGGGTTGGGTTTGTGAAGGCAGCAGGTAGTAGCAGAGACAGCAGGAGGGCTGGTAGAGGTTCATGTCTGAGAGTTTTTTACACCGCATATCTCATGTGCCTCTGGTGAGCTACAGCACCCCTGGGCTTCATGAAAATGATTGCGGATCCTTTTTTGCAAAAGCACTGTACGTAATGGCCATCTGTCTGTTTGGAATGTGAGCCGTGAGTCACGCTGTGCCGCGCTGCAGGAGGCGCATAGTGGGAACAGCTATTTAACTTGCACAGCAGATAGGCTACATTTGACTGAAAGGTGCCATTTGCGGCGAGAGAGATCAGCACCTGACTACGAAACACAAAAATGTCAGTCAAGGACAGGAGCGCTGGTCACACATGTGTCTGGCGGCCTTCTTTGGGACAACTACTTAGACGCATTACATCTTTATACAGACAACACAGCGCAGATGATTAAAGTCCTCGCCTATTTGGAGGACTGCTACAGTGAAAACTGCTCAGTCATCTTGACAAGTCACCCTTGCTGGAAGTGCAGGTAAGGGCCGGTTTATCAAATGCGGAGACAGCTCAAATCGACTTTAAATGCCACATGCCAGTACTTTGTTTTGTGATGAATAATGTTTTGAGTTATACCTTGACACTTGCTCCTTCAGAGGCTCCCGAGGGACCCTGCAATTACAAGCAATGAAATAGTATTTTCACACAGACGGAGGATAAAAAGGATTTCATGTCACAAAAGGGCGATTATATGAACACTGGTGAGCAGTATGGTATTTATTTTTTATCATCACTCTTTAACCATCCTAACCCCTATTTATAACGCTGAGTTTACTTGAAAAATACGTCTATTCAACACTGTTGGATTACATTTTCTAACCTTTGCACTTACGCTTGCTGCCATAAAGACGTGGCTGGCCCCCAGCAGTCTATAGATTATCTGCGAGCATGTCTTTGTTGTGTGCCTTTCACAGACTCTCCTGTTGTCGCGCGATGGTAATTTGACTTTGAAAAATAACCGCTGCCCCCCTCAACTGTGAGCACTGTCCTGCTGCCAATGGACAAGAGAGAGTGATGCTCTGGTGTGTGTTTTGAATAGATGATTTTGCCCCTGAGATCTACCTCAGCAAAACAGGTGACTCATAAATGCCAATACCAGGGGATGGAGGCAAAGCTGGCACATGCTAAGGGTATCATCAGGACACTGCCATTTAGAAATGTCACACCTTCTACATCCTGTCTTTCTTTTGTCCTATGACTTTGTGTCCTACAACTTTATGAGTTATTAAGGAGGCAGGGGATTCTTTGAGTCACGCGGGAGAGGTTTAACAGTGAGCAGCTCGATTATACTAGAGATAATTGAACCTATTGAGCATAACGGTGACAGAAGCAGAGCAGAATCTTTCTGGATTTCTGGACGAAGTAAAAAAAGAAAAGCCCTTTCGTCCCGATCGAGAGCGTAATCAGGGCAATAGGGCATGAAAATAATTGGACACCCAAAGCATCGAAGCTACATGATGCCTAAACAGTCGTGTTTGTCCTGACATCAAAGCAGTTAAGAGTCTGACAAGCTGTCTCCTTTAACGCATCGTGGAGTTTGTGCCCTTTAGTGTGTGGGTCACTACACAAACACAAAAAACGGCGTCTGGGATTGGTTTGGACGCCTGAGGAAAAGACCATAATTCAAGGAGTCAACTGGCCTTACAGGCAGACTTGGCCTGCTCATCAATACAGAGCATTCACAAGTGCTACCTTAATACACCCCTTGTGGTTTTGTGCTAATAATACAGCCTGCTGGCAGCAGTATGGGGCAATGGGAGAAGATTTTAAGGAGATCGATACAGCTTGGGTGATTGCTCTTTTTAAGCTATATTGCACGTCTGCTGTGACTGTTTGATTTGATTTGCTTGTATAATTACGATAACTTTTCGTAATGTGTCCAATTTTAGCCAGGTTTTCAACTGAAAAAGGACGTTGATAATCCAAGGGAAATTCTTGGTGAAATGAAGTTAAATTGAAATTGATTTTGAGGCAGAAAAGCTGGAAAATGAGGTGCTGCTATTTCGTACTGTCTGTACCTAGCTGTCAGTGTTAATCTTTTGGCTTCATTTGCAGACATTATTAAGTAATTATTCTTTACACTGACATGGAAACATGAAACTAAAAATGTCTAGTTGTTTTTATATAGTAGTATTGCAGATTTTCAAGGGTTTAAATCTCTTTACCTCCAATCAGACATCTGTGCAAATGTGTGTTAATGTCTGAATTACTGCAGTATATGTATCACTTACAGGTAGGCCTCTGGGTCCAGGCTCCCCAGTCTTTCCTCTCCGTCCCTAAGGAAGGCATAAAAAGAAAAAAAAAAGGAAAAAAGATTAAGATGAGTGAGATGCAACAACAGGTGTAGCTGGGCATACATGCTGCCAGCAATTAAGGCTAGACAGCAACTCCTGTCGCAGTCTCTAATTTGCTTTTAATTAACAACAAGAAAACAGCTTAATTGCCGCACCCCGTGTGGCCCACTAGTCTTTGTTCCCTCCTCTGGTTTACTGCCTCCTTTCCAGCTGTGTGAGTCCCTCGGTGCATTAATCAACCAGAGGAGCAGTAACAGCAGCAAACAGGGCAAGACAGCCAGTGCTGTCCAGAACTGTGAAAACGAGGTCAGAACGAAGCGACTATTTTGATTTCTGTTTTTGACATTTTGTGAATTGCAAAGGGCCCCATTGCTTGAGATTCTGCGAGTCCTGAAAAGCTGACATCTTAATGAGATGTAATGCAATCTGAACCAGACCAAAGTTGGTATAATTTACATCAAGAGGGTTTATGTCCTCGCGAGAAAAGAGGATAAAGCTCTGCGGATATCCTTACAGCTATTCTATAAACTGGCAGAGCATCACTGGCTGTGTCTTATGAGGAGTGCCTGGAATTAGCTGGCTTTCACACACACGCGCGACGGATATAAAATCAGCTCAATTAGGAGATGGTAATACTCTGGCCGATATCAATTCACTGTACAGCAGTCGTAATCAACGGCAGAAGCGCGAGACAATGCAGATATCTGTATCACGGCTAAATATGATTACCTCTTTCTAATGGGAGTTTCATCATTTGACACAATTGCTACATTGAAACATTTCTCTTCTACTGTATGTGTCAGTGCGGTTGACAAAAACACTTCTTCCCTCCGCTGAGTTAGTGGTGGTGTAGATCTGTGGAGAGGGAAGGATCAGTGGCTGCCTAAAGAAAAGTAGAAAATCACAAAGCGACGCCCCCGATTCTTCCCTCTGACACTCCATGTACGCAGACTTTGATTAACTGGGTCGAATTTGACATGTGCGTTTGCTTGCAACAAAGACAAAGGGAGGAACTTCACTGAGAGCCATTGCTTTTAATCATCTGTTTTCACGTGCGCTCGTGCTTATGAGCCTCTCTCTGTTTGTAGTCCACAGATTACAGCATTATGAAAACAGGGGAAGCCAAGGTGTAGTACAGTAAATATTAACATTAATAATGACACAGTAGAACCAGTGTGTGCCTACTCATGGGAGTTGCACGCTGCTGTTTGATGTACCAACGCTGCCCCGGCCAGCCTCTTTTCATCATCTGTGTTAATGTAGCTCTGAGGCTACACGTGCTTTATCGCGAGCGTGAGAAAGTGCTTAGTCGAGAAGAGGTGGAAGATGTCGAAATACGTTGATGTCCTTTGCTTTAAACGACTGACATTAAATTACACGTGGGAATTACCTCTTTGAAATGTACTTGAGGTTGGTTACCTCTGTGGAAAGCAAAGAGCAGTCAGAGTAGCAGCCAAAGTATTCAATCTGTCTATTCAATGGGTGCTACATCAGGTGTAAACAACACCAGTTTTATGTATAGTAAAGGATCTATTTCTCAAAACTTGACAATGATGAGCCCGACACTGAATCATTCCTAAGTTTGCAAAAAGAGCAGACTGTTTGTGTTAGCCTTAGCTCCTGACACTGCCCTTTCTCCCCTGAACTCCACAACAAAAGCAGATTACACAGATAAGTAATTTGGCTAATGAATATTTCATACGCTATTATTCCAAGCAGGTCATGAATTATGCAGTTTTCAAAATTATTTCTCCACATTTGCCCTTAAATCTCTTTTAACAGCACAGCGCATGCAAGTTTTATGCCCATGTATTTGCATATTATCATCAAAATAAACAGTGGTACTGTAGAACTCAACTTTCAATAAATGGAGTCAGAACAGCTAAATGTCAATCTGGGGTTAAGTCTGAATTATTAAATATAGGCCCGAGGCTTAGTCGCACCGTTACCTGTAAGTTATGAAATGGTTCTTAACAAGGTAGTATGATTTACTTTTCTGCTGGTTCAAAAAATATATTTCTGATGTACATTCTGCTCACAAAAAGACAGTTTATGAGGTGCACCTACCTAAAATAAGTCCATTGTAACTTGATGGCTCTGCAATAAATCCCACCTGTATGATTATCATAATAATAATGTTTTTGTTGAATGTGATGTAGAGAGTAGTCGGCACTAGCAATACTTATTTTTAACTTGTTATTTTATAATAAACTTAACTTACAGTATCTATTTTTTTTGTTAAAGGTGCAATATGTAAGAATTTTAGTTGAAAACATAAAATAATATATCTAAAATCATCAACTGAATGTGAAGAAGTAACAGTTTTTTTGATGGTGTGAAGTGTATGAAGTTGGCATGCTAACAGCTAGCCCTGACTCATTTCGGTCCAACATTATAAAAAACAGCACTCACGTGGCTAACCAAACTAACTAGCTAACGACAGCTACAGTTAATGGTTACTCTGGTGATATACTTTCCGATGTTTGTTTTGAATATTATTTGAACAGGCGGCCAATTTAAATACATCGTACCTTTAATGTACCCATTTAAATGATATATTGACATAATTTGCACTGAAATGTTGTCTTCCTATTGTCAAATGTTAGTAGTAGTTAGTAGTACTGTGCAAGGTGCCACACATTGTGTTACATATAGTTTAATGCAATTTCTTTTACACTTATACGTGTCAAGTCTCTCTATAGGGTAATATTATATATAGTACTCCTTCTATTCTAGAAAAAAAAAATATATATATATATATATATATATATATATATATATATATGTATATATATATATATATATATATATATATTTGTAAAGTACCAATTTTCCCTCGGGGATCAACAAAGTATTTCTGAGTTTGATTCGGCAGCATTCAAAATACGATTCAGTTATTGAGGAATATCGGCTCAAATTTGACTGTTTTCATTGATTGTTTTCTTACGTTTAGACTACTCATCTAGTCTACGTTTAACGTATGATGACTTGCATTATACAGAGATGTGTTTCTAATATTTAGTCGACCTGTATTGACATAACTGGGGTGCACACTTCTAAGTATTAGCTGAGTAGCTGAATGTAGAATCTACACTGTAGATAAACTTTGTTGGAGGTGAGTTTTTCTTCTTTGATAATATATTTATTCAATGTTTAGCGTAAAATACGCTGTCCTCCAAGACAGTCATTTTTTTTGTAATAAAGCAATCCATTAAAACGACTACACCAGGTGACCTTGGGGTTAGACTGACACTTAGCACGCCGTCCCCAACAAATCTGTGCACAGTGACAAGAAATAATTAGTCCGGAGCGCAGCTGTCATCACCGTTTGCACTCAGTTGACTCTCCAAACTGAAACACCTGCCAATGACACAGCGAGATAACTGCCTCTGAAGGGACATGCTGGACATACTAATCAAGATGCCTGCAGCCACCGTAGTGCCCATGAGCACCCTGATATTACAACAACATATATCACAAGTTTGAGAAGTGCTTTAGAGTATTAACACAGGGTTCAAAGTTTAATTCTGTGTTAATGCCATTTTCAATGATTTGATGAGTTTGAAATGTCATGTTTTGACCTCCAAGACTTTTGTAAAGTGTCACTTAAGGGATACTCTGACATTTTGAATTGATGCCATTTATTAATCATGTTTTTTCTTCACATACTTCAAAACTGTTTGTTGGCTTGTTGCTATAGCAGGGAATAAATGCTTATTTGTGTAACCTGAAATAAAAAGCTTTCCTGAAGATTATTGTCACCTCAGAGAGCAGCACAGACACACTTGACCCTAAAATAATGATGATGAATGTTTATTTGATTAAGAATATAATCATCTAAACTGCTCATTTTCCCGGATTCCAGGCGAATTCCATGAACTCTTGACTTGACTGTCTTGTTGATTTACTGTGTTTTCTGGTGAAGGAGGTAGACGCAACACATGAAGAAAGATGAGAGAGTCAGAGGTGACATGCAATCCAAAGCAGTCTCTAGGCAACGAGGATGAATAGGAGACTGAAACTGAGGACTTCAACACCAAATAAGAAAGAAAGAAAGAAAGAAAGAAAGAAAGAAAGAAAGAAAGAAAGAAAGAAAGAAAGACAAACAAGTGAGAGACAATCTAAAACATGACAAAAGTGTTACAAAAGCCAAAAAAAGAAAAAAGTTTCTCCGTGATGTAAAGAGCAGCCTGCAGTTGGATTTGGACCATTAAGTAAATGGATATTTTGCTCTGCTATATTCAAGTCTTTATTTTAAACTTAACACCACCTGAGTTTGCCAAAATGCCATAGTAAAATATGTCAACATGATGATAATTATAACTTGGACTGCCAGCCCAGCCAGCAGCGTCTATGAATCTTTTCTTTCAGCTAAGCCAACCTTAACTTTCTCATTTCCTTTTCAGTTTCCCATTCATCTCTCCCTTTGTGTATAATATCACACTCCACTGTTACTCTCATCTCATCCCTCTCTGCTGTCTCCTGTTTTTCCTGTCATCTCGCCTTCCTTCTCCTGTCTCCTGTCACTCGCCCCGTTTCTCCCTCACCCAACTTCCAGCTCCTGTTGGATCACCCCTGCAATCTCTGTTGCTATGCAACGCTCAGTGTCCTATAAATTTGACAACATCCTAGTGCTTGATTATTATTTGAGCGCTGCAGTGTGAAGCCCTCCTTCAGGTCATTGCGGTAGATTGGGGGGGGGGCAAGAGAAAAAAAAAGGCGAGGAAGGAAATGAGGGATGTGAGGGAGGGAAGGAGGAAGAGAAAGATGAAGGGATCGTGACAGCGAGAGTGGGAGTAAAAGATTAGCTTCTCAGGTAAATGAGAGATGGGGCGGCAAGACCAAACACATATTCAATAGTACTATTCATCTATTCTGTACCGCTCTAAAAACCTGCAAAACCATATAACAGAAATGTGAAAAGCACTCTGCATTAATTCAATAATGGGGCTACTAAAGCTAGAGTGAGTTGAGCTGGGGTAAGGAGGAGGCCTCAGCAGACTGACAGCATATTCTGAACTCCCAACTTAATCCACATGGATCCCAGCCGCGACTGGTGTCAACTCCGCTACGAGCTGCAAAGTGTAGAAGTGAAGCGAAGACATGGGGCCCAGCTCAGTCCTACAACACAAGCCCCAATCTGAGAGCAAAGTCAACAGTGACAGCGACACACAGCAGAGGCACTCGTTTATGATGACTCCATAATCCTTATCCCAAATGTCAACATGTTCCCTGAGACGTTCCATGTCCAACCCCAGAACTGGGATAACACAGCGGTATAAAACGTAGAGGCCGGAACGTGACGCGTTTTTAGCAATAAAGCGGATATACCATCAAAAAGCCACATAATCCACCTGACAAATGTCCCTGTCATGAGAGGTCAGAAGATAAGCCAGAGAAGCCCTCTGAAATGAACAGCACAGGACCGAACTCCAACCTGAGACACAGAACGGAGGGACTATTCTCCCTTTTATATGCAGGGATGCTATCAGTCAGTAAATCAGTTTCAACTATTTTTAACATTTGAAGTTTTATCATATTTCAAACACAATATTTCATCTTTGATTTTCCACTGGAGCTTCCAGTCGTCACTATTTCTATTTCACATTAACATTCTCTACTAAAATTATAAATCCACTTTCTTATTTTGACATCTAAATTCAAGCAATAATTTATTTACTATTTGAGCCACAATATGACCTTTATAGTGAGGTTTTGGCCTTCCAGCACACGTTTGTACATTACAGTATCAGCTACCAAACAATTACCAGACAACACATTAGTTTTCTCATACTGTCTTCCCCCTCTGTCTGAAATGCTCTGTTTTAGCTCCTGTCTCTTTAAGCCCTCTCTCCCTAATACCCATTCTGCTCTGATTGGTCAGCTCACACATGCCTGACCCAGCACAGCAACAACAACAACAACAGAGCTCGCAATTCACAATTCTTACGTACCAAACTAGCCGTTAGGCATAATTACGCAAATGTGCGATTCCTTGACGTAGCGTGATATCACAAAGTCACGCAGTTAAAGGCGGGACTGCTGACGAGGCTTTTCAGGAGCTGTGTTTTCTGTTGGAGACAGGAGCTTCATTATTCCAGAAGAATAATGGCAATGACATCAATTTAAAAAAAATAATCACAGAGAGAATATTAATACAAGTAATATGAGTAATGACACATAGAAATAACACGAATAGGGCAGCAACTAACGATTATTTTCATTGTTGATTAATCTTTTGAATTTTTTTCAAGTTTATCCGATTAGTTCTTTGTCCTATAAAATGTCAGATAATCGTAAAAAATTTCGATGCAAGCCCAGGAAGATCGTCCTCAGGTGTCTTGTTTTGCACTTACCTCAAAGATATTCAGTTTAGTGTCATAAAGGAGTAAAGAAACTAGAAGAATCACTAGAATCAGAGGATTTTGACTTTTTTCTTCTTGTAAAATTAACGAAATTGATTAAATGGTTATCAAAGTAGTCGGCAATTAATTTAATAGTTGAAGGTTGTTACACTGGACTATTGAAATTCTCAGGGAGTAAAGCTAGTAGTCAAAGCGTGCATACAGATGCGCAACAAACCTTCACTATTAACCAAATGTAGCCTGCTTACAAGTCAAGACTCATGACAAGAAATCTTTGGTGTGGTGCTTTTCTTTCCTCTGCCTGTCTCATGTGTGACACTGAAGTTTAATGTCCTGAAGGGGAAACTATCTGACATTACCAAGCCAAGTTGGTCTGCGACAATGTTATGTAGCTCATGGGAGAGATGACCTTTTCTTGACTGAAAAACTCACATGCCACTCCCACTCTTTCTGCCTGAGCTGAGTCCTGTCTCCCTCTGGGGACATGTACTCAGGCCACCTGAGCCTTTTGTCTAACTGCTATACTGCGTTTAACTGGAACTGACTGTGTAGCTTGTGAGCGGCAGCTGTATTTGCTCGGTAAACAAATGTGTACAAAACCGTGAAGATGATAAACCCTCATAATATCATCCTCGTGTCACTTAACAATACACAGAGCAAAAGAGAAGGTGGTATGGAGTTTTCTGTTATTTCTGTGTGTGCAAGGTGTACTTTAGCTGTGCAGTGATGGAACAAAGACAAGGAAAATCACCACAGTTTTGAAAGGATGATTTGGACACTGAAAAATACACATGGACATCCAGAAGTGTGAACTAACAAACACAGACAGATGCTGCATGCACACAAGTGAGAGAGGTTGCCACAGCACAGCCTGTCACAATATTTATTCCCTAGTGAAAATGCTCGTCCGCTCCTGGCCTTTGAAAGATGGAAAGAAGGACACTGCAACCAGATGCATACGATCCCCTCAGTCCTTCGGTCAAACCTGCCGTCCCCTGGGATCATTTATGGCATCCACATTCAAACAAGATGCAGACAGTTAGGCAAACTGCCACCACAAGCTAATTTATTCTGTAATTAACTCTGAAATGTCATCCTTTCCCCTTGCAAATATTTTCCGATTTCTCATTTAAAAATTTGCATAATGAGCATAAAGAACAGCATAAAGTTTGCACAAAGGATCCCTCAAATATCAAGATTTTTGTAGCATCCTCTTGAACCTATCACCATGTTTGCTCTGCTACAGCATGTATCTAATTATTAAGTGATATGTTGGGAATATGAGCGCTACAATGTCAGTGTCTTAGAAAGAAAGGTTGCTTTTTCCAAAATATAGAGCAGAGAAGTACGGAAAAATCAACAGTGTAGTTCTTCACTCTGGTTTTATAAGAAAAAAATAAGTATCCAATAGGCACATTCTCAGCTTCACCTACTTTAATAATATTTTCTCACATGTATACTACATCACCCCAGCTGCTTCTGGGCGTTAGCGTCAAAATACCAGCTGAGTATCAACTGGGGAGGGGGACAAATATTCAGTGAATTCACATCAACTATGCAGCTCGATATGCTGCAGTTGACATATTTTTCACCGAACCTGTTTTCACTGTGTCAAATCAACCATCAACGCGTTTGAGGGATATATCGATTATACTGCTCGCTTGAAATGTCACAAAACACACTGCAGAGACCGCAGCCTCACCTGCCTCTGATTAAGGATCCAATTAGAGACAGACAGTGCAAACACCCTACTTCTGACTGCCCTCGTCGGATGCCATCTTAGGACACTGCACAAGCTTAGAAAATGCCTGGGCACTGGAGCTTGCTGAGATCCCTTGCACTTGGTAAAAGCCTCAATAAAATAGGATTTGTTCCAGTTGTTTACTGAGGGTTAAGAGGAGCGGCCGGGGCAGGAAGAGAACGGCAAAGCCGACAGCTGCCTGGCAGGGGCTCAAATGCAGCTTAGCATTTTTCACCATTCTGACTGGCACACAATGCTCTCTTTAACTCCCAGCCATCTAAATATTCAGGGACGTATAAAGAGATGGCTGACACTGCAGCCGACTTAAGACACAGCTCAGCTGGCCAAGATTGCACCTATAGTCTCTTGGCTGAAGCTTTCCATGAAGGCTTTCCTCACAGAGACTCAATCATAGATCCCATGTGACTAAACGGTGATTTGTGCATGTGCCACTAGATGGCAAACTAGCTTCATCACAGATTTTGCACATGGTGGGGGACAGAGCCAATGAGGCAACTGTAAGCTCTCTATGAGAGTGGATAGATGTCCTCAATGCATGAATGTATGATGTGTGTTGGGTAACATCCCTAATTAGGCAGTCTGGCAATTAGGCACTGAATACCGTATAGGAGATTTTTTTTGTAGAGGGCTTACAACGATGAGAGAAGAAGGTAATAGACGAGAGCAAGAAGCTGTGTGAGAGTGTGAGAGAGTGACAATAATTTTCATACCGCATTATGCCTCTTTTCAACCGCCACACAATACAAAAGGGGACACAGGTGGCATTACAAGGGTCTCCAGTCATAGAACGCAGCATATCATTGTGTGGAATAACCATTATAGAGCTATTTCCACCAACATTAAAATCCCACTACCACACAGTATGCAAACACTAGAGGCAAAGGCAAACACGGGAAATGCAGACAGCGGATGTCTATGGAAACTAAGCCAAGGAAGTCCCAAGGGAGCCTCAGAAGAGCTCTTTACAACAGCCACGTCTCTACCACATCTTCAGCGATGAGTTTTAAGAGCTCATTGACTTTAACAACTCCTAAGGAGAGGAAAGAGGGCTGATGATATTATCGGAATTTGCATTTTTATGTGGTGAAGACGATAAATCTATATTAAACCATGAGCTCAATCCACACCTATCAGCCGAATATCTTTGCAGTGTTCCCATGCAAGCTGGGTGCCTGGTGCACTGGCTCCTCACAAGGCCGGCGCTGCCTCTTGAATGTTCTCATCTCCTAATGGATGCTGTTATTAGTCTTGGCTCTTAGAAATTTCACAGTCTCATCTGGACTTTTTGGCCGTATTATTCATCCGGAGCAGATTGCTCCCGTCCTATGTTTACAGATACAGAGTGTTTCATTAATGCATTATCCAACAAGTGAATGGGAGAGGCTGAAAATCTACTTTCAATAAAACCCTGGTTCATTTTACAAACCAAATATTTGAGTTCAGAGAGAATACACTGTGCAAAGATCCACAGGGCGCTCACTCCGGGTACTGTAGCCCTTGGCGAGTCTTATGCTTCATATCACTCACCACGCATAACAGATTACACTAAGGTCCCACACACTACCATCTGTATAATATCAGGCCACTGTAAATGGGCTGCACCCTGGCATGCCATTAAAGTGGACACAGATGAATGTATCTAAATTGGTCGCGGGCAGGATGAGAGTGTGAAGTATCAGAATATAGATGGCAGACTGTAGCAATGTGCTGTAAGTGATGCAGCCTCCCACTACCGCGCCTCTGTGTTCTGCAGCGTTCAGGGCTACACCGCCCCCTCCCCGTCCAGCCTCCTTTCCCCATGCACTCTGAGCTCTCTCTGTCCTCCTCCCTCCCCTTGGCCGAGGAAACGACACACATAGATAGAGCTTACTCGGGGGGCACGCTTCAATCCAAGCATCTTGGATCCAAAATGCCATTTTGAAGGTACTGACATTCTCAGAAACTCTGTCCCCTCCTTAAAGGGACAGGTCACCCCCAAAATCAAAAATACATACTTTTCTCTCATGCGTGTTACATATAGATTTTTTTGGTTACTGGACTACATGTGCCAACCGTACCACACCAAGAAGGAAGCGTCCTACTCATGGATTAGAGGCTCTTGCTTGTGGGACTGGATGTAAACATTAATGGTGTCCTCAGCTAATTAAGCTAGCTTAGTTATCCTCCTTTTAATGAGTAGATGCTAGCTTACTTTGTGGTGATCATTTGGTAGAAAGAAAATAGTTCCTACATAAAACTGCTCACAACAAGACCAACCAAGAAATGATTTCTGGAAATACTATTGTTTTTTGGCGCTTTGAGCACCACAAGCTGAGTGCCATGTAGTTCTATTATATTTGATAGAAGACAGACATCTACACTTGCTATCTCCAAAACTCTGCAACTCACACCAAAACGATCTAGAAGGCGCTAGAATAGCGCTACAGGTGAGGAGAAAAATATGTATTTGTACTCCACTCTGTCCCTTTAAACTGACCTACAATGCCCAGGAGAGTGTCTTTGTACATTACTAGACTGTTTGGAGCCAGAGAAAATCCCATTGTTTGGATGACTGAAGCCAACGGTGTAGACCACGATACCTAGGACAGTCACCAAGGCCAGTCACCTCCTGTCCACTGACATAACTCAAGGAGTCGAGTGAATTCAGTTCAGCTGACCCTATCTGACACATGACACTCCATTAGTGTTGCTATGACCTGGCAGACACTGAGACAACATCTGAAAATGTTGGAGAGGTATTAGACACAGGCCAAGGGGATGCCAGGCCCTGATGAATTCTGACACTGGAGCGGCACGGACGCGTCTACTACTCGCAGTGTCCTCGTTGCGTGGTGCAGCTCTGTCTCCTGAGAAAGTCGCGAGGTTGTAGACGTGCAAACGAGGGGCCGAGTCCTGGCCAACTATATCAAGCCCATCTAATGCTCAGAGGATGTGTTGACCTAAATTACCCCTTGTTGAACATCAGCTTTTTACACGTACACACACATCGACTTACCGACACGCACACACAGTGACTATAAAAGCCAGTGAACAATGTGCAATCAAACTGGCCCTCTCAAAGTCTTGCCCCCTGTATTCGTCCCTGTAATTAATTGGCCAATTAATGTGTGTTTATTCTAGACACCCATGGATGTAGCCATACTGGGGGCTCTCTGGGAAAGACGAGAGTCAGACAGATAAATCAAAGCTCTGTGCATCTGTCCTTGCATGCGCCAAACGCTTCCCCCTGTAACCCTCCTCTTTCCCAACTGGGCCCAAATGTGAGACCTTTTCAGAGCCAATCAGGTCAAATCTTTGTTCCATCCCTCCTCCCAATGCACTTGACATTGACAAGATTAATTGCCTTGTGCACTGGGCAAAAGTGTTACCTCCTGGTGTAATACAGGTGTCAAAAGCGTGGCTCTCTGGATTCCCTCAATGTGAATTTGGACAGAGAGCGAGAGAGAGGGAGGGCGGGAGGGAGGAGAATAACCTATCCCATTCTGTTCAACAAAGGGTTAACAAATCCTCCCCCTGCTTGTAAAAATCGCACAGGGTGTAAATCTTGCCATAAAATCTCAGCTGTGAGCCCTGCTGACCTGTAAATTCTTCTCTCCGTGCTACTCTGCCATTGAGCTTTGCCGGGTTGGGCCAAAACTGTAACTACATATCTGCATCACGCTACCGTATTTAAACGCTGCTTTAAAGACACAGACCATCAACGATGACCACCAACTGTGTCTCAATGGTTAAACATAGGTGCTACATGTATGTGTACATGTACAGTAATATACTGTATGTCCAAATGAGTTACTGTGTTTCATTCCAGTTTGTAATCATGCTTAAACAGATTTATAAAAATGAATAAAAAGATGTTCATGTTTCAAGGTGACACATCTCTGCCAAACAAGGTAGCCTTAATTAAATGAACAACCATGATCTATCATTTCTGTCTTCAATGTAAAATATATTAATACATATGTCGGGTATATTAAACAGATCAGTAGCATATCAGATCAAAGTCAGTTACAGCCATATATCTTGTAAGCTGGCTCCTGTTAAAAAAGCCTTTTTAGGAAAAATTAATTCATCAATATAGCTGTGTGCTGAGCTGGACAACAAAAAGCTCTAATTAGATAGCTGGTGCAATTTTATGCATTTACTGTATCACCCAAATCAGCGGCAGCCTCCCGTGGAGAACTTCTGGCAGGAAGGCTGGTATTCTCACCAGGGACTCGTTACTTAATAATCTCGCCCTGCAGGTGCTCTGGTAGAGGTCAACAGTCTGTTACACTTGCATCGCTGTTCATGTCTGCCTCCACCTATGGAGCGGGGAGCCGCTGCCAAATGTTCCAGTCCCCGCAAAACCCAACCATAACTCCTTCCCCTATCACTGTCACTGGCTGCTTTGGTCTCTGCAGACACACAGACTGATCCAAATGATCCTGAGCCAAGCCCATCAGATATAATATGAATATTATATATACTGTGGTAGCTCAATTATCTCAAAACAACATTTGCTGGGTCCTGTAGAGGAGAGGCATCTAAATTCCAGTTACGGCATACATTTGGCTTTCAGAGACAGCATACTTTTTCCAACCAAATTGGGTTAAATGACAAAAGCTATTAACTGTGCGATGAGGATACATAGATTGAGTTTTAAAGTAGATGAATGTTATTGTATCTGAACTGACACTAATGTTTTGACCTGCCCTTGCATTATGCCTTCCAGTAGATGGTACCAGTATGATATTGGTGCCTCACTAAAAGGATTCCTCGCTCTGTATGGTTCACACACGTGTACAGTACACATTTAAATATGGTCAAGTCAAGCGCACACACAAGTGGTTGTGCTGTCAGTTGAAACAGGAGGTGAACGGCGGTCTTGAACAGTGGTCTCCCTCCGTTATACCACCACTATCCCCTCCTCCTTCTCCTCCTGATAAGAAAGTCAGCTCAAATACATGTAATTGGAACGTAATATGACGCATATTGTACAAATGTTTTATTATAAATTGAATGCATCCATGCTTTATTCTGGCGACTAGGCTGCCAATGGACAGACAACCTTTAAGTCATGTGTTAGCTCAAGGGTGAAGGGCGCAAATATGGAGGAAAATATTCCTGCTGCGCCGCTGGTCAGGACTTAAAGACAGCTGTCTCAGTCCTTCAGCACAGAGATGGAATGGAAAATGTAAACACCACTATCACTTCCAAAAGACAGCAATTACCTCCTTCTTCTCTGGAAATGTGGACCAGTCCAGAGAGACCAGTCCGAGAAAAGACAGATGATCTTTTCAACTGTTTTGACAGATTATATCTGTGCCACTTTAAAGTGCCAGGGCAGCTGTTGTAGACGTTAGTTGCATTGTTTCAAATTTTTTGACACAACTGAGGAACTGAAAGTGTGTCTGCGCTGCAATTACTGACATGCAATTGATCTGGGACTATCACATGATCTGAAGTGTTGACAGCTGACGAACGTGATGTGACCGCAGTGAAAATTCTGAGATGCAGACTCGTAGCATTTTACAAATAACAATCTTTCCCGTTTAATCGAGGGGAGTCTCTTCACTCAGACACTGTCTTCCACTTAACAACCAACAAGTGAACACGATGTTTACACCTAAGCTGTCTCTGGTTTCATTCAGCATCCGGGCAGAAGGATTTCATGCCTAAGCAAGTCTCATGACTTTACTCATGTGCACTTCAAAATAAAAAGTAAACCGATATAAGGCTCCATGCTGCTGCAGGACAAATGCATTAAAGCCACTTTTAGAGGAAACTTGCCTGCATCTATCAACACATCTCTGTGAAGAAAACTAATTTCATTACAATCTAATAACTGTAGTTCAACAACAAAAGTTTTCACAATAGATTTATGAACATAATCACTTGGAAATAAATAATTAACAATTTTCTGGACACTGCAATTAGTAACCATGGTGGGTCTACTGTATAAATGCTGAGAGGGGAGCTGATTCAGCAAAGGAGGGATATCCTATTAGTAAAATCAAAGTCCTGCCATATGTCAGCACTCCACTCTATAATGTTTCCTCAACAGTTACTAATAATCTGGGTGCACGGGATATTATTCAGTGACAAAATAATTAAAAGTCTCTCTTTCAATGCCTTTTCCCTACACGAGGTCATCTCAAGCAACGGTCTCTGGGCCTTTACACCTTTATCATGACTTTTGTCCTCGCTTATCTCCTTGACATATGAGGCAGGCATCTCATGTGGCACAGTGTCATCCACCCACATCCCCAGCTGAGGTACGCGGACGAATATCTCTATGAGTCATTTTACAAGAGAGAGATACTGGAGACAATGAGAAGGCAGTCAATGGAGAATGTCACCTTCTGCCTGATTGTAAATTCTGTGTAGCTTCAAAGATTACAGAGCTGAGCTACTCTTCAGCTACCAATCTATATAATTTCAACTGTGCCAACTACTTCACTCTCCAAGCAAACTAACTAACTAAATAAATAACCAACTAACCAGATTTAAATAAATAAATGAATAAATCAGTGAGAGGATCTACACTGCATAATTCATTTGAAGAGAACACATCCGCAGACAGAGCAGTTGCAATGTTGTGCTTCCTCTAGGGCTTGTTGGAGTTTCATCATCTCTGTACTTGCACAGCTATGTCTAATAAGAACAAACATTGTGCAGCACATCTGTCAGACATGTGCATTTTCTAAAGCGGGACACAAGGAATCCTTGACACAGTGGAGGCCTGTAGCTTACTTAAGGGGGTTTTCAAATGCTTTGCGTTTGCACTATTTGCATTCTGCAAAATGCATCAAAGAAAAAGTGCATCGTTTATCAAGAGAAAAATATATTCATAATGCTTATGCAATGTTCCTGATACGTATAATTAAAGAAAATGTCTGTCCATTATGTATGATACCATCACATAACTTCAATAGCAAACCAAGTGGATCAACATTTGTCAGTGACTTATATTTAGCAGGGACTTATTTTCCTATACAGGTGCATTTATACAGCTAATAAGGCTTAATGTGGTGGATTAAAACCCCAAGACCCACCTTGTAATGGGGGATTTCTTAAGGTGATTATTTATTAATCCACAGGAACCTACTACTATAGAAGGGATGAACCCATGTCTGCACTGAACCCACTCACAGCCCTGAGCCAACTATCGAAGCAGAGTATGCTGGGAAGACTTGGCACGACATGAATAAACCGAGCTTGCCGCGGTGTTCCTGTATATTTTGGCTGTAAGGAGGCAGTGTGCATTGACCAAGATAGGTATTCAGTCCTATTTTCAGCATGCACAGTTACGTCATTTGGTACTTTCTGCATTGCTTTCTGCCACCAAATCCCACATCATTTTTGTATGCATGCAGGACTTTTTATTATACAGTCCCTCATATTTGTAGACGGCTGTCAGGCGGTCACTTCTCTGCACTGCATACCTAACACTTGGCTTACAAATGACTACACTGAAAACTGAAAATTCCAAGGTTGTTCCCTTCAGCATTCATATCTTTCGCCTGCTCGACCTGTGTACTGCATTGACAACACAGAGCTTCACACATTGTTACAGCGCCTGATGAAAATTTTAGCACGTTGTTGCTTTTACTAGTGCTCCCCATATTCTTTCCTGATCTGCCGTAATGTACCTCTGAATCCCAAAGTCCTACTCTCTACCTGCCATTCTGTGTCCATGCCATCCATAATAGATAAAACCAAGCCATTCACATTACTATTAATGGCAATGCGTAATGTGGGGGCAATACAGACCCATAAATTCCTGGACATGGCTGGACTGGCCCTTATCTTACACCCTGATGAAGTGAACTGATCATCCATCAAGGTAATAAGATCAAATCAAGATTCTATGAATGTTAGACATGGGGTCACAGAAGGGGGTTGGGTGCCTGCCCTTGATATCCTCTCTTGCATATGTTGCTTTAAGCTCCAGAGAATGATCAGTGCAAAAGGCATCATTCCTCCTCTCCTCACTACAATGTCCTCCACGTCTCCTTGAAGTAAATCTAAATAGCTTAGAGTGGTTGTATTTTGCTTAACAATAAATTGAAGTAGACAGTGTGAAAGATGGTCTAGCTTGAATCTAAGGCCTTGTGAAAGCTTTCCACTCCCGGCTATCATATGAAGGTTGCAGAGTGGTCAGTCTACGTCAAGATACCCCGCATCATTGCTACAGCAGATGTATAACCAATGAGTTGCGAGCATGGACAAGAGTTGCTAATTGGGTGAGAGTCTCTTGCTGTATCAGCTGGCCACTAGCTAGCCCCTGATAATGATACATGTCCACCTCCCTAAAATAGGCCGTCAAACTGCAGAAACACAGGTTGGTCAACAACTTGGAGGCCACATGTGACTCCTCGAGCTAAGAATAAGCAGAAACCTTAGCACATTAACAGTCACCATGAAGTCAGCCAGTCATCAAAGACAGAGTATTAATAGATCAGCACTGTGTCTTCAGCAACAACAACAGCAGAAAGTCTGAAGTGACCAGTTTGAAGCCCTAAGGTAGTTTTACCTACAAAGTCTTCAAAGAACTACTGTGGAAGAAATATAATGATATATAGGAAACCGAGAAGCCACAACATCAAACGTAGAGTGACTTTCTATTTCCTCAAAACCAATTATGATTGAAAGATTCATCATAAAACTTCCAGAAGAAGAGTGCACACCATAATTGATGCCTCTGACTCTCACTCAGTCTGACACTCCATCCCTGCTTAAGTCAGGTTAGGTATAAGTTGACTAATGAGGTAGAGCCACAACATCATAAAAAGAAAAAAAACAAACATCTGCACGAGCCTCTGAGCTCATTCTTGTTGACCGTGAATACATTCCCTGAAAATAGATTCTCCGACTTCACTGCATTGTGAGAAATTATCCATCAAGAGATACAACCGATGATAGGTCATAAATTGTTAATGCTATTGGAACAAGTTTTGAGTTTGAATGTAATCACACACAGAAGGGCGGAATTTTTGAGATACTTGTGTCCAGATGTCTCGAGTATTGTGCATCATCACGGCTCTTGCTTTCTCTGAAAAGAACATTTGCCTGACCTACTTATGGCTGCTCAACCTGCTATATATTTTATACTTCACTGCAGCGGAGCCAAATGTTTTCTTGCTGTTTTATGACCATTCTCTGTGAGACAAACAGGACTGCTCGGCCGCCTGAAGAGCCTATTTTGGATTGCAGTGTCGCAGGCGAAGGTATTCACACCAAGTCAATTAAGCGGGACACAAAAGGACACTCTCTCCACCTGTCCTTGAACACTGCCTCTCAGCTGTGATGTCAAGGAACAATAACACTCTTGCTGATGGCCAATCCTCAGCCCACCACAATGTTAGCATGTGTACTTGTTGCTAATGAGCGAAATTTGTTAACAGTGGAATAACCATTAACCATAGTTTCATTAACCATAAGTTCAGCATTTATTAAAGGTGCACTATGTAGTTTTAGGGAAGAAATTCTAAGCAGAAGAGAAAGATCTTTTGTGCCTGAACGAACAAAACAAACAAACGCTCTTTGTTTTCATGACTGAATAAACAAACTGACCTTAAAGGACAACACAGTTTCATACTGCTTTACTTTGTTTATATTTGCCAGAACCTGCCACCTTTCTAGATTCAAACTGTTCTGGGAACCTTATTTTCCTTTCCAAAACTACATAGTGCCTCTTTAATGATGGTTATTATGAAGTGATACCATACTTAAACATGATCTCCTGGAATTTTGCATTAGATCCTACAAAGAGTTTCAATATACAACACTATGAACAGAAGCAGAAAGTATTATATGTGGTGGACATTCATATTGCTTTAGACCTCCATGCCAAAGTGACAACAGTGTGTTAAAGAAGAAGGCGGGTCCTGGGTTACACAGCATATTACTTATTTTAACTATTATATCTTTAGCAAGTATTAAAGACACTGCTATAACATATAAGACCGTCTCCATGACATAATGCTAAACGTTAACAGTGGAATATTGCAAATTGCAGTTAAATTAATTAAAATATTGGTTCAGAAGCTGCAGTATGAATCTCATATCTAGCTTGATAGAGGATGAGTGCTTAAATAAATAGAAGTAGTGGAATGTAACTAAGTACATTTACTTAAGTACTGTAGTTTAGTACAATTTATAGGTACTTGTACATAACTTGAGTATTTCTTTGTCATTTTCTACTAGTTTTTTCTCTCCACTACATTTCAGAGGGAAATACTGTACTTTTTACACACTGCATTTATTATTTCACAAATATACTTGCTAGTTACTTTTCAGATCAATATTTCATACATACAGTATACAATCCACATAGACAAGGTCTGTTTTCACTTGAGCTAGAAAAAATATCAGTCGGGCTCTGTAACATACCGTAACAGACTATAAATTCTGAGTCTCTGTAATGAAAAATGTGTTATGAAGATAAGATAAGATAAGCTAAAATATGCTATAGCTTGACTTTGTGAACTATGAGTAAAGAAGGGGATTAGTAATTGTATGATACAAAAACACAGTTACGCAGAGTCATGAGCAGTATTTGCTGGCAGCAATAAAAGTGTAACACACACACACAAAAAAAAATTAGACACATTATAGACATGACCTTCATAGACAGTGTCACCACCACTACATTACAAATCCTGCCACATGTACTCTTGACCACAGTTATTACAGTCAGACGTGACATATAAATAAATGTGGAGTAATGTTTCAGTTGATTCAGTCACGGACATTGTCCCGATCCCAAATCAAGCTGGCCTTGTAGGAAACTGAATACTGTCCACCTCTGTCACCCAGCCGGACTTAATCATGTGTGCTGCCAGTCACACTGTGAGTGTGTGTGACCCCTTGACCATGAAGCCCATTCATTAATTGTCACACAACAAGCCCACACCTCCCCTCCTCTCTCTGGGGGTCCACAGATCATCTCTGCCTCCCCCCAAAACAACAACAGCCGCTCAGCTGCTGTTTGGCCTTTCCCTAGGCCAGGTCTTCGCAGTCAGTAAGACCACGAGCCAGGCCTCACAACTGTTGGTGGACTGTTTGTGTTTACTCACCCTTTTGCCCTCTTTGCCTGGTTCCCCTGGCTGACCTGGCACCCCGGCCAATCCCTGTGGAAAGGACATGTATCATACTGAATTGGGTGCTACATTCATGTGCATTGCAGGAAGAGATTATGGCGTGCTGCTTGTCAAGAAAATATTGCAGACAGATGTTTGTGCCACATGTTCTCAGCAGACCAGTGGATAACTAGTGGGCTTATTTGCACTGATAGGAAACACAGCATTAGCTTAGTTAAAATTGCATGAATAGATGGAAAGGAGTATTCTCACTCATGAACAGTTTCTAGGTGACTTCTCCACAACCCCCTTAATAGGCAATTTGCAGCCTTGGTTGATCGGAGCTTCATTCCATTATCCTGCACAGTATCTTAATCTAATCAAGGAATATGCTGAGTCCGGGTTTTGTTTTCAAGTTCTTGTGCGAGGATATGCTTATGGTGCTTCGGTAATTGCTTGCTGAACCTAAGAGTTGTCCCTGATTGCCTGCAAACACATCACATGCACTTTGTCCGACAAGAAAACAGATGAAATTATTAGATACTTTACTAAGATGTGGGGATTAATTTGTTACCTTCTCTCCTTTGTCACCTCGAGGGCCCTGTATGTGACGAAGAAAGATTAATGTTTACAAAAAACCACTCTCAAGAATACAGACTGTTTAATATTTTTAGTGAATACAATATCAATCAAAGTACCTGATCCCCTTTGAGACAGTCCTTGTCAGCCTAGGAATCAAACAAAGAAACAAGACATGTCAGTCAGTATGAGAACATGACTCCTACGAATCATATATGGTATAACAATACAGTTGCCAGTACAATACAATACAATGCCAGTTATAGGCAAGCAACACAATTGGTCATGAGGTAATTATCCTTGGCAGCCATGACATGGAGAGAAGTTAGGGCATGGCTATTACAACTCCCCAGACACCCTGCTGGTCACTCTCAGGAAAGGGCAGACAGAGTCGTCTGTCCACCAGGCCAACAGAACGGACACAAGGCCACATGAAACATCTCGGCTTTCAAATACAAGCAGAATAATTGGTGTCCCATTACAATTGGCATCCAAAAGTCAAACGCTGTAGACTTTTCTTGGAAACAGCTGTAGAGGTGGACATTCACAGCAAATGTCTTCCACATCCGTCAGAACAAACAACACAAAACCAATTTAACAAGGAGGCTGACAACCCTCAGATATTTGCAGCTGTATCTATAAAAGAATGACAGCTCTGACCTGTGACACCCTAAATAAAACATGCCTTAGTGTCCCTGCTAATAAATCAATTATTCATGTACAACCGTATGTCTTTTGTCAGCTTGTGAGCACAGAGTTTTGACCTTGAGTAACGAGCAATACAATGCAAATCCACGAGCAGCAGGTCTACACTACTTTAATAGCTTCCTCCCAACATTTTCCGCTCACACGCACCGACCAATTTACTGGCATGTTGTGAGAAAGTTTGCTAAAACTGTTGTTCGCTGGTCAGGGAGAGATTGTTATTTCACTTGTCCTTACAACATTAGCATTGCAGAATAGTAAACGGATGGCCACATGTTGTGTGGGTATCATGGGCACTTTGGTGACATAAAAGGGGCGAGCCAGAAGCAGCGGGGGCACATTTTTTGTGTCACTCCAGTGCTGATTAAATCTGGCAGGCTGATACCCTCATGATGTGTACATAATTAGCCAGTATACCTTTAATCTCCAGTAGCCGTCAACTCCCGGCCTACAATGCATTGAGAGTATGTGTGTTTGCATCTAAAAACTAAATGTGTTGATATGCAAGCATCTGCGAGTACATGTATCTACTGTCTGCTGACATATGTATCTTCAAATTGTGTGTGCACTGGAACAATTGTGGGTTATGTTCTCTGTCCTCTGCATTTTACAGGAAACAACACCAGCACAGCCAGTCCAATTATACGATCGAAAAACCTAAAGCATGGTGTAGCTCTTCCAGGGTGTAAATGCAAGGATGTCTGCAGGGACATCCACCAACCCAATAAGTGCATGTTCGCCCATGTAGGATACAGCCGGCGACTACTTGTCAACCTCCACCCCCACCGCGAGGCTCTGAGCCCCATTCTTCTCTGCCTGGCTGCCCATCCCTATCCTTTCTGGGCAGAGTGAGGATACCCACTGAGCCCTGTCTATCTGCTCCTTGTTTGACCCATTCCCAGGCGATGGTAATGTGACACAGAGGCTGCTCACCTGAGTGCCTCACTCTCCATCTCTGCGGGCCACGTTTTAACACTGTGTGTGTGCAGCGCCTGGTGGGCCAAAAAGGCTGTGATATTTACAAAAGCTCAGTCCAGCCATTTCAGGTCACACCTGTGTGGGTACATTTCAACACTTCTAGCGCTTCTGAATGTCCTCACATATACAGATAGCATAATGAGATGTAAATCAAATAGTGTGAACTTACAGGCTGCCCCGGAGCTCCAGGTACACCTGCATCCCCCTGTGAAAGAAGATAATAATTAGTGAAAGCTCCTAAAACTTCAGTCGATAACATCTTGGCTAAGGCTAAATCAATACAATATATTCTTGACTTTCAAACATCTAGCCCTAAAGGCCAGCCATTGTGTTTGATATAAAAACTGAAGGTCAGGTAATACAAGATTTACCATGCATAGCAGCAATATTCCGACATATGCACTGTGCGCTATAGAAGGCCATTAACTGGTATTTACAATATGTCTTGAAATGAAGCCTGACTGATGACTTTAACGCTGTCCGACAACTGGCAGGTGGGCTGGTGCTATTAAATGTGACAGGCCTTAAAATAAACACAGCCGTACTATATCATGTAAAAGCTCTGCAGTATTAACAATGGACAGGTATGATAACATTGTTTGGTGACTGTGACATACAGGCAGCCGGGAAAAGTCATATAAGGGAAGAAGTTGATGTCTTTTGACGCCAGCTTAACCCAGTGTAAGCAATGATCTCACATGCTTTTTTACTGCCGCTCTTGTTTTTGGTCTGTTCAGATAAAACTCATGCATCAATGTCCAATATTTTTGCAGTTTTCACCCACAAACCCAATGTTACTTCATAAAGCACTGAGTTGAGAATCAGTGGACTTTACAGTCGGCAATACCCTTTTTATCAGATGTGGATGAAAGGAGAAAAAAAGAGAGGAAGGGGGTGGGGGATATGTGTAGTTCATATCCATTTTGTTGTCTAAATGAATGTCACAGCTAAAATATGCCTGCTATGGGATATTCAGGGGACTCATTACTTTATGCTTCCAAATCTCCCTCCCTCTGTCAGTTTCAATACAAACAAACCTTCTCTCCACCCCCACCCGCACCCTCCCATCCGGAAAATAGGATAAAATACCCTGTGATTCTCTGTTGTCTTCACAGAAACACACAGACCTCATTATAACTTCAAGGCTGGCAGACAGAGCGTTGCACCTACAATTATGTGGTGAGTTCTTCCAAAAGACAACAACAACAACAACAACGAAGAAGGCCCCAGTACGGGAGGAAAAATAAAAAAGAGGGGGAGATATGGCAACTAATTACAGGGGAAAAGACATTTCATCTCATACATGGAAAAATAATCCCACTGTGGGATGAATAGGAGAGAAAAACTTTAAAAAGACCAATATTTTCTGCATTGCAACAAGAGTTAATCTAATTCATGTCAGTGATGTCAGTGAATAGACTTTAAAGGGGCTGCAGATAAGAACAAGGTTT
Organism: Pagrus major; assembly: GCF_040436345.1. Classification (NCBI taxonomy): domain Eukaryota; kingdom Metazoa; phylum Chordata; class Actinopteri; order Spariformes; family Sparidae; genus Pagrus; species Pagrus major. The sequence continues at coordinate 9,955,530 of NC_133229.1, read as the reverse complement.
TGCATCAAGCTCCTCTGCAGCACTTCGATCTTGTCTTAAATCCCGAGCTTATGAAACCAGTCATCTTGCTGTATAGGACACATAACTGTTTTGTTTGTTATAGTTAAGACCAAAAGTCAAATATTTTCTAAAGCAAGAGTCCCTGCAGAGTCCCCAAACAAGATGGCAACAGAATGCAATCCACTTTTTTTGCTGCAGGCTTTAGTCCCATAAAAAAAAAAACTGTTTAGAGAGGGCAAGATAAAGGGATTTTGTCGGGTATGTCTATTACAAACAGCTCTCCCTATGAATATACAAATACTCTGCAAATACAGTGAGAGGGACATTTTCTCTAAGCCGAGATAAAAACTACTCTATATGACCATCAATATGGTTTTGCTAAGTTATGACGGCAATAACAGCATTCTTTGGCTGGCCATGTTTGGAGCAGCAATCACAGCAGCACTTCAAACAGATGAGCAAACCCGTTACTGAGACTGGGATTACAGTTTATGAGGGTCAAGCAGAGATAGAAGTATCTATTCTCATTAAAAAAAAGAAGAAACCAAAACAATTACAGTGTCAGTTTGTCCAGGCCAGCATGAATGGCAGACTCACTCACTTTGTTTCCTTTAGGACCAACTGGACCAAGTGGCCCTTGGTCACCTTTCAGACCCTGGGAACAAAAATATACAATACAATTGAGTATATTTCTTTTCATTGATGAATGACGGATAAAAATGTTAAAGGAATAAGCCAGCATGTGTTACTGTATGTCAGTGTGTTGACACTCAGTAGACAAGTATCTCATGCAGGTGTGAGATTCTCATGCCTGTCACAACCAGTCGATGAGAAAGGAGCAGATAATGTCAATCATTAGACACTGCATGCGCCGCAGTGCTGAGAGATTAACAATCAGCTGGTTACACAGTCTCTACCCCCAGCCTCTCCTCTGTTTTCCCTCACTGCACTTGCGTCTCAGCAAGGACTGTGATTGTCATTGCTTTAACACCTTGAAGCAAATGACCTGGGGATGGAATTGAACTACTCGAGCTTGGGGCAAAGTCAAGCCTCTCGGCGGTGAAAGAAGAAGGACAGCTGAGATGAGGAGTGATAGCTGATGAATGAGGCTTGACACATATTGACAGGCTAAATTTGCAGCAAGCCTTGTTAGGTGTGACACATTTGGGCCAGTAGCAGCATCTCTTTGAAATAGGTTAGAGGGGGGAACAGGAAAGATGGGTAGCGTGAGCGGTCTGTAAAATGACTCAGAAACACAATAATTTGTCATGGTTAAATTTAGAGTTAGAAAGGCTATTAATAGTGAATTATATATCTGCAGAAGATGATTACCTACCTTTATCACATTAAGTCTGGCTCCACCAGAGACGTGACTAATTCATCGCCTATTCCCTGCAAGCCTTGTGTTAAACACCACCATTCAGAAAACAGAAGCCACGGTAATACTGGTGTAAAATAATTGCCCCTATGGTGACGCCGGATAATACAGCTCGCCTATAAGTTGCACTCAGAGTGACATGATTGTGACATGATTTTATGAGATTGTTTCACTTTATGTGGGCCCTCAGCCCACGCACACCGTCAATAATAGGGCAGCTGTCTCATATCTGAACACGAGAGCCCAATTCTTTATTTAAATCGACAGCCTAACCACTTTACTGGGGCAATCTGACACAAGGGGATCCAGAAGCAGTTATTACCAGAGCTGCGGCAGAAATGAAGTAGCACCAGAGTGCAAGGCTCATGTGATAACAAGGACGTAAACAACTTCAGCTTCTGTCGATTGCGGAAGAGTATTTGATTAATCTTGTGAGGTTTTATCCACCGTTTTTTTTTTTGAGGACATTTTGTCTTGTTGTTATGGTGAGAAGGGGCCCATAGTATAAACATGTTTTCTTACTGTGATCCTTCGCAGTCATTATGTGCTTTTTCAGAACACAAGGCTCTTCCATTCACAGCTTTGTGGTCGATTTTTTGTAAACCACACTACTACGCATTGTTCACTTCAGCCATATAGAATAGAGCTAAGAATCATATATGAACTCACGAGACGCTGCGCGTACTGTTGTAATCAGGAAGCAGATCGTATACTCTTGTTGCTTGTAGTTACAGAAAATATAAGGTTATAAGGTTACTAAGATAATTTATTATCATTTTTTAAAACGCAAGGGTTTAAAAAAAACTAGTTATGAGACTTTTGTGCTGCAGATTCAAATTTATTTTATAGATACTATAATCTATCAACTGTCAATCAACTATCAATGTGGGCTTGTGTCTTTCTAAATATAAACAATATAACATCCATTCTGTTAGTGTACAAACTCAAATACTCAAGTATAATAAGACATACTCCAAGTTCACATTAGGCAGTGATGCCAGATACACTGTTTGTGTCTGAGAACATTTTTCTAAAAATCTCAGTTTCTGCCCATCCAAATGTAGCCACTAACAACAGAGTTTCTGAATATCAACCCCTTGGAAGAAGTTTTCAAAAAATGTCAATTTTCAGTGACCTGAAACAGCGTGTACATGTGTACAAGAGGCCAAAATGCATAAAAAAAGCTTTAATATGAGAAACATCGTGTACTTTTGGAGAGGGCCTGAGATTCCTCCCATACTTTCAACCTAGAGTATGAAAAGAAGTCATGATTTTTACAGCGGGAAATGTGAGAATTAGAAATGAGGTTGTCTAGAACAGCATGAAATCTAAATTATTCTAGTCTATACTTTTCAAAGAAACAGTAATATCTGATATAGTATCTGATTCAAAACAAAAGACAGGTCATATTGGTGCAATGATACAAACCTGTAACCAAGAGCACAAGTAATTGGATTTATGGATCAATTATTGTGTCATTGACCTAAAGTTCAGGGCTGAGCAGGACTGTTCTGTCAATCCAACACTAAGACAGTCCCGCAAGATTTCCAACTATCAACATGCACTCCTGTAAAATGTCATGAAACTCTTTATCCCTTCCTGTTCTGTTCACTCCTGATGCCTGATTATTCACGTTGCAGCCCTTCAGCACAAAGTCATACGTAATTCTAGACCATAAGCGAGCATCTATCTTATAGTATATCTAAACTCAATATATGTTGTATATTGGCATGTTTCAAGTCTCGTATCTCTTTTTAGTGTTGTTTGAATTCATATGCCTTTAATTTACCTGAAATGGACCTCGAAAAACACACAAAATAAAAAAAAATGAGGTTCTTTATCACACTGGACTATACGGTTTGTACATATAAATTACAATGACTAAATAATATTGTTACTATGTAGGATTTTGTTATGAATCATCAATATTTAAGGTAATGTTTTATATCACTGTTGCAAAATTCCCCTCCCCAGCTTCCTCTACTGCAGGCTGCAGACACACAAGACAATATGTTTACAGAAGAGTTGACAGGGAGCTGCCATAATTCAAACTGAATAATGCAACTGGAACTGTGCAAGGTGGTGAGTTATTTTTTTCCCGTGGCACATGTCCTTATCAGAAACCAAATTCAGGTCAGTCAGAAGCTCGGTCAATCAAAAAGTCACTCTCTCACCATATATTGAATTGCACACCCTGTTTTACAGCGAGCTTCGCAGATCATCTGTGTGCCGCGAGAAATGTTTCCAGCTGGTAAATATTTTAATTACAGTCAACAAAGCAAGTTTTCCATAAAAGATTCAGAATTTATCAAGTTTGCCAAAATGCTAACTGTGCACTCTCTCAGTTCCTGCTCAGTGATGCTCACTTTCCCATGAGTCTTTGTAGTTGTTAATTTAGTATGACATAAGGTACTTTGGCAGAAAAAGGACTTTTGATATAAACTTCATTGTGGGATTATTCAGATGATTCCCAGACTGCAGCGTTGTCAGTTACAGGACCTGTGGAGCTGCACAGCATCTGGACTTGTCTGTAGCGATGTACATAACAGCAAAAAGGGCAATTAAACTGAGCTCTAACTTTTTTTGGCGGAGGCTTTTGGCATTCTTGCAAACTTTGCACTAAATCTTCCTCCGGCACACACAAAATGAACACAATTAACCAGTTTTTCTCTAATTGTCTAATTTGCCCAAAGTCGTTTCAGAGTCGGTGCTTTGATTATTTGCACTACAGTTTTTGGTATTCAGTATTAAGGCATAAACAATTTCTTGTTATAATAAAGACTACATATCATAGATTTATTTTGTTAAAAATAAAGCTGATATCTTTTAGTTTTTAAATAATTTTTGAGAAAGAAAGAAAGAAAGAAAGAAAGAAAGAAAGAAAGAAAGAAAGAAAGAAAGAAAGAAAGAAAGAAAGCTGTTTCAATAATATACAGGTAATTCTCCTCAGGTCAAGACTCTGCTGTCCACTTACATCTGAAGGAGAAAAATCATTCCTTTGAGGACAACAGTGTAATCATCTTGGCCAGAGAAGACAGATGATTTGAAAGAGGAGTAAAAGAATCCATCTATGTCAAACTGGAACGACCGTCTTTGAACAGAGGAGGTGGCCAGCAACACTACCTATCACCCACCTACAATGCAGTAATGAGTTCCCTCCCCAGACAGCTTAACAACCATTCACACCTAGGCTCACCTAGCCCTAACAACCCACATGAAGGCTGGTTGGTCAACAACCCACAAGTGGCCCGAACGACTCTGAAACTCAGAGCTCACACGTGTCCTTAATGACTCTGTAGGGACACTCCCACACAGAGTTTAAAAGCCTGCAACTCCAGTGAGTTAGAACTGAAGAAGCCTCTTGGACGAGAGGTGAAACGTCTTCAAGAAAATGAAACACGACCAGTTGCCTACGATACAGCACTTATAATTACCATGACCTGGATGACTGAGAACCTTCATCAACCATATACAGTAATAATTAACTTGCAATTATTTTGTTCTCATTACAGAAAAAGGTTTCAATTTAATAAGTGACCCCCTCTGGTGGAACAGAAGTTGAAGGCAATAAAAAAATAACTGTATCTAATAAAAACGAACACATAACAAGTTTAGTCCCAAAGCACTGAACAAAGATATTTATTCATTTTTTTTTTTTTGCTAAAACTCATTGGTTGTCATTGCTGCAGCCAAGTGTAAACTGCCAGGTTTTTTTTTAGGCTTTTTTTACTGTCACTGCTGGAAATTGTTCCAGAACTCTATCTAATACTGCTTCTCTCTATTCTCCAAAACCTCCAGCTATGGGGACTTTTAAAAGTCTTTCTAATGGACCTGTTCAAGTAAAATTAATTGTTGGAAAGAGCATGGTATCAGTTAAATAGCTAAACTAAATGTCTACATTTGTTGGAGTAGAAAGGGAACAGATATACAGTAATTATATTTGAGTTATGTCAAATAGCTGTTTTAAAGCCCGCACCATGTATCCACGCATGTAATAGTGACAAGGAATTTCTGAGAACCCATTTACATTTTGTAAAATGATGATTTAATTATCAAAACCTAGGCACTGTAATGTCATTGTAATGTATACCAAGGAAGAAGATAATCTTAAAGCATTATCCCGAAACTATGCTGCTTTAAATAGATTCAACTGTCCAACACTAAATTAATCAATTATGATGTATGCTGATGATTGTCAAGGGGGTCCTATCTCTAATGTAGGAAACATCTAATGACCCCTTAAGGGACCCCTTTTTCTTTGTTTTATTATCCTACCTACCACACCACAGCCTAGTTAAGATGCTGCCCTTCAGTCTCATGGACTCAGCCATGAGCCCCCAGGCCCAATTCAGGTGCACAGTGACGTGGAAGGAGATCATGCAGGATATATTGTCAGCTTTTGTTGCAAGCCGTGGGCTTTGTTGCATTTACAGGGGAAGGACAAAGGAGGGAGATGGGGCAGGGAATAGGCTGGTGCCGGCTGTGTGGCTGTCGTTCCTGCAGCACGAGGTCAGAACACTGTGGGGAGCTGTGTACACTTGCCTGCTAATTACACACACCACTGTGTCCCGTCACTCCTGTAGCGGTGGGGCCACAAGACAATCTGGCAACTCCCCAGCACAAGACAACTATAGCGAGCAAAATAAACAGAGCCAGAGAAGCGGGGATGTACAAATGCTGCCTAATTACGTTTACTTATACCTTTCACTAACCGTAGCAGCTGCAGGTCACTGCCCTTGTCTGACAAGAGGTAGAATAATTGCAAGTTTTAGTTACCGAGCACAATTTAATAATTGTAAACTGAGTTTGGCCTATTGGGGAGAGGCTAAATTAAAATTGTAGATGTATTAGGTAATCAGGTGTGGTATTAAGTTATTCCAGCGGGGAAATGTTGTAATACTGAATGACAGGCCTTTAGAGCTACGTGGAACAGGATCTCTAAGTAACATAGATATCTTGAGTGCCGGCCTACAAATGCCAGGGAGGTTACAGCAGGAAATGCCTTTTGTGACTTTCCATTTGCTCAGCAATACACCGCCACATACAGTGTGGTATACCACTAATCACACTGACATTGAGTGCTGGAAAAAATATCTTATTCGCACGCCGACTACACTTTATGAATTAATACAAATTACTAAGGCAACCTAAACAAAGGGCCGTTGTCTGAGGGTATCAGAGTACAGTACGCTGTCAAAGATCCTCTAGTGCACAGGATATCATGTTCTATCAGTGGTGCTTGACTCCTTTTCCTATGACACTTCACTCTTCAAGTGAACATCATGTATCCACAAATGTAACTTGGATTACAAACACGATAACACGCTGTGCACTCCTCCTGTCCCATAGGACGTGTATCTGCAAAATGATACTAGATCACATGCTCATACGCAGAATTCTGTCTTCTCCGGTGTCTACTCGAGCCTTAAATAACACACTAGCTTTAAAAATGGAATATGAGCTAATTGCAGTAAAGGGACAGATTGGGTAATAGAGTCTGGTAGTCACAGTAAATAGGTTAACTGAAATCATTGAGCCAATTTATTTGCACAACGTAGGTGTTTATAATTTGTTTACAATCAAAGAAAGATACCTGCATCTTTTCAGCTGTTTTTACTATCTTCAGACTATATACTATAAAAGGGTCTAGCAGTATCATTGTAGTATATATTTAGGGCTGACTTAAATATTTCAAGCATAGAAGCTTCTACATGGTATATTGACAGCCAAATCTATACTTAAATGCTGTGTTTTGTTCTTGTGAAGGAGACATTGTGTCGATTAAGACCTCTTAATGGAGCCGTGTAATTAGTCAATAGCGCAAACCATCCAATAGCCGAAAGGTCTGTGCAATATCCTCATTACAGTTCTAATGGATCATCTGCAGTCTAGTGTGATTAACTGGTTAAGAACGGGCAGTCTTATTTAGCTGATGAGGCTCAACTTCCTCCACTCACTAACAGAGGCACTGGGGAGACTGGTTTTAACCCATTTCTCCTCTACTGCTTGATGCTCACAGATGAGACATGGGGCTAAATGACCTCCTATCTTTTATCCCATGTGCTGCCTCCATATTAATCTAAATCAAATACAAGGGTTAGGTCAAGAAATCAAATAAATCACAGAAAACAGCACAACTGCGGGAAAAAGACTCATTATGAACATCCCATCACTGCTTGATTTATGCTGTAATGTCACATGTAAGTAGAGTGTTTTACATCTTGCCTTGGTTTCCACAGAATTTCCAAAAGAGTGCAGAGAAGGAAACTGTAATGAATTGTACAAATTGTGATTAATGGCTAAAACTTTATTATTATTAATTATTTGCTAAAAAAACAAAACAAAAAAAACACAGCGTATAATAACAACGGATAACACTACAAAAATGTAGTGAAATGTTGAGAATAGAATCAGTGTTTCCCACACTTAGGCTTTACTTGGGTGGGCTGCCCAGGAATATTAACAGCCGCCTAAATATATTTGTCGACCGATTTTACTATTTTATACTTTTAATTTTTTTTAATCTGTCCAAGAGAACGACACCATCCATGATCGACTGACTAGTAGGAAACTAGAGTTGTTTATTTCATATTCTGTGCTTCCAGTACAAAGACAGGTCCATAATATACTTAACCTAGCTCTATGGCAAAGCACAGGTGATTCTAGATACACTAGGTGATTCTGATGTAACTAGACCACATGTTTTTGTGTTAACCTAGGCTATACCTGTGCCAGAGCAATGCTTTAATATCACAATGGTTGTTCACAAGGCTGGACAAACAAGCCTGCTAGAGGCAAAGCCTCATAAATTGAGTCCCAATTTCTCAACTTTTCTTTGTTTCAAATTGCTCAAGGAAGTGGGGCACAGTATAATAAATCCCTGGAGCGTAACGCATGCTGAGCATGACCGAAGGATGCCCAACTGCCCATTTGTGGTGCACAAAGATCAAAAACAAGTCAGGTCTCCTGCTACCCTGCTAGGCAAAGAGATTTGTGTGCAGGACCTATCCTTGTACTGGACACATAGAGGTGAAATTGATATTGATCTTGCTATCTGACTGTGGGCTTAATGGGATCAAAGCGTGCTTCTCAAAATATTGGATGGTTCCTTTAACTGCACATGGATGAATGAATAACTTTGATTGATGACAGAATATTGGTGAAAAATGGAATAGCAAGTTTCTCTATTTCCAATCACTACCTAATATGGACATAATAATGAGAATCTCATTTTTGTTGACAAAGTTTCTAACTAAGCAGCACTAACAATGACACACAGAGAGCAGGATGGCCTCTTGACCATGGGTCTTGGTCCGATGCTGCCAATTTAGAGACACAACCTGGGGACGTTCTGTCACAAAAGCGACAAATCTGGAAACTCGTGGCTACTTTTGACTTGTGCTGCATGACATGCTGGAGAATCCCTCCCTTTCCACACAGAGCCGGACTCAGTGTACTGATATGCAAATGACATCAACTGGTGACGCCCAGAAAAGTTTTAAGCAGCTGCTTTTCTTGGAAAAGCGTTATCAACACAGTCTCATTCTCTACATAGTGAACAAGCTTCCAGCTGTTTGCAGTTTATGTACCACTGATGTCCAGTCAACTGAAGCCCAGGGTGAACCAGTGAGCAAAGAAAGAAGGGCTGCTCAGAAGCTCTGTCACTCTTTCCTCTTGATTGCTGTAGTACCGCTAGCAATCAATGACAAAAACGTACAAAGCCTGATCCTAGAATCATGTACACTTCCATTATAGCTTGGAAAATATTATGACTACAACTCAGTGATGTGGATGGAGTTAATTTCCAGTTAGGTGGTCTCGCTCTCTCTCCAAATTGCTATGTAAATAAACTTGATCGTGTCATTCATATGCAAATATCCACATGACGTCAACTGGCTTTTCAAGCTGCCAGTAGCTACTTACCTCAGAACAAAGCGGGCCACGCTGGTTGTGGGAAGACAAACTAATTCTTAAGTTTGCATATAACCTGCCAATGCTGTTTCTTAATCTTTTTTTGTTTTCCATTCAGCCTAAATTTGACTTTTGTATGATTGGATTTAAACAGCACAATAACATTCATCCATGGTAACCGTCTCAGAGTAATTCAGGGAAATACTAATTGGGTATCATGGCAGAGGCAAGACAGCAGAATATATCGTGTCTGAACTGATCCTTCCTTATTCTCTTTAATGAAGAGTACAGTCACAGTGAGCTACCTTTCTTTCCTAGTTATCACCAGCAGCTGCACCATTCATATAAAATAAGGATTAGTTTGTTGCAAAATATAACCCAAGATAGAAATTGTGATAACATGTTTTTTTTAAATTTAGCCAGAGTATGTGTTTCCTAAACAAAAGAATGACTTTTTGTATGTCGCTGTATAGCTTTGTATACATTTTATGAAAAAATAATGTAATCAAAGCCGTTTGAAGGAATCCAGTAAATTATTTAAGGTTTTAAACTTTATTATTTAAAGGTTACCTACTCTCTACTGTGTCTTATCAATGAGACAATGCCAAACCAAGGACATCTCTATTTAGTCATTTATCTTACTTTATTCTGAAAACTTTTCAAAGTATCAGAGTTTTTAAAAACACATTTTTCTATTAACTCTACACACTCTTGTAACCGTACTTTCAGTGCATTTCTAATGAACTACCTTCCCACTCGTGCTAAATTGTTTTTTAATACCAGGCACTTTTGTTGTACTGAAGCTCAATACTCTCTCAGCTTCACATACTTGTTTATCCCTGCTTTTCGTTTCCGATTTCTCTCCGAGTGACTGTTGGGGCAGAGTGCAGGTCCAGCAGGGAGGCTGATTTCTGTGGCAGCTGTTTTTCTACTCAAGGGGGTGATGGTGATGAAAAGAACTCTCTTTATTAAGCCACTTTAAACTGACCATCTGCACAGCTACCATCTCTTGAGATTGTGCCATTGTGGGCAAACAAATGCTGTACAAAATTTTTAAAAAAGCCTTTGATTTGAGGAATGTGCACTTAATTTGCTCCAAAAACTACAGTAAATATTCCTAATGTAATTGGATTTTGTTAAAGAAAAAAAAAAGAAAATCATAACTTACTTGTAGTTCTTGTTGTGGTTTACATTAAGACATTAGTTTCATCACTGCAGCCAGATTTAAAAGCATGCAATAAAGTTTGACCTGAAACGGCATAGAAGGGGCTTCGAGTAATTTGAAAAATTAGTTTAGTCCATTAGTATGCCAAGCTGACGGTAGCATACATATCAATTAATTTCACTGCAGAAGGACATTGAGGGCTAGAACACACTAAGATCTACTTCAGATATGACAGGCACCTGAAAACAGCCACACAGAAACTGTGCTTCGTTCCTACCCCCAGGGCATCACACAGAAAATGAAAAGCCTATAAGAATTGATTCCCTGACGAAACTAGATCTGGCTGATGTGCTATGTATGGAATATATGTCGGCTGGAGATAGTGGTACTTACCTTCTCCCCATCGATTCCTTTTTGCCCTTCTGATCCAAGTTCCCCCTGCAATCACAAGATTGAAAGTTAAAAGGCAAAGAAAGGACCCCTGAAAAGTTCATACTTTAATCTTTTTTTTTTTTTTTTACACCCAGTAGGTCTGAACAATTTAGCACAATTCCTTGATGTCACGTTCCTGTCAGCATTATGGGAACCGACCGCTCACTGAATTAAGGAGGAACATGGTCACTCCAAAATGAAGGTTTCAGTGCTCATCCAATGATGAAATATTAATTACAGAAGCTAAAGAAGACATTCATCCACTAATACATCGACTAAATGTGCACATAGCTCTTCTCATTTAAGTCAAGTCAGGTCAATGTTATTCATTTAGCACAATATCACAAATTTGCATCAAAGGCTGACCTGTCCAGCATATGACACAGATTAGGACCCCCCTCCCAACCCCTTAAAAAAAGCTTTATCAGGGAATAAATGGAAAAACCTCAGGAAGAGCAATAGAGGTAGGGTCCCTATTTCAGGACAGACATGCAATAGCTGTGTGTACAAAACAGACCAGCATACTAAAATTACTGTACAGTGTAGACAATCAGGATGACAAAACAGAAAAGAGTTTAAGTGGTGTCAAGAAAACCATTTTCATCCTCATCAACATGCAAATTCAAGCACCAAGTGACACAATCAAATCACACCACTGTACAGATGCATTGTGTGAAGTTGGTGTGATATTTCTATCATCATCACGCTATCATGGCATATCATTTCTGAAGATATTGTGTTCAGAGGAATGTGTTCACACCAGGGGAGCCAAAACGTGTTCTCCTAGGGGGCAAAAAGGGCTCCAAAGCAACAAAATGTAACTTCCTGGAGAAAGATGGTTAATTATTGAGTCTCATCCACAGCTCATCAAATACTGACAGTTAGGGTTGGCATGTGACCCTAGCTTGCTTTTTTTTAATTTCCTTTAATGGTGGGCCACAGGCCAAAGGCAAACACCTATTGTATTGCATTGTTAAATTGCAAAATGGTACTCGGATCCCAAATTCCCTTTATTGACTGACTTCATGCCAAAGTGCCATATTTAAAAAGCATTTTTACCTCACAAAAAAATTAAACAGCATGAACACAACTTTGTTTTTCCCTCGACAAACATCTGTCGGGCCAAACTGAACCTTATGGCCGGCCAACTTAAGCCCACAGGCCCCGCTTTGGGCAGCCTTGATCTACACTCAGACAAATGCACAGATGCCTCATTGTGTCGCACATGCACTACCATGTGCCACGGTGGCAGGACATAAAAAAGAAATCCTCTCTAAATACTGTACAACTATCTATGTAAACAAAACAGTGCTAAAGGAGGTGAGAGTATCTAGATTTTTATGTCCTGTGCTCAATGGTGCCATAAAGTTAAATCCCAAACTCTAAAACTTTCTCACAACTCCTCCCAATTGAGCTTAGCGAGGAACCACGCACTTGCACCCGAGTGACACCAACACAAAAACACACTTGGGAACCAGATACCAAATTCCCAGCAATATTGTTAGCTTAGTGAGCTCACTGCATCGTTTGAGCTTCAGAAAAGTCTATAGCATGCGTAAGATTATATGTTGTCAGGGAATAAGCTGTTAGAGGCTTATTTCCACAAATATCTTCCTGATCACCGATTCTTCTCAAGCTGCCCAGCCCCGACTTTCCACACACTCTGCCAGAAATGTGTGAGATGTCTGGGAACTTGTTGGCTCTCTTTTGAGAGTGTAACCTATACAGTTTCATGACCTCAGCTGGCCCATAAAACTCAAGCAAACTGCCATATTATAGTGTCCAAGGGCAACCGTTTCATTATTCTTATGGTATCGACAGCTGCATGAAATTGTTGTTCTCGTAATATGGCTTCCAAAAGAGCATGAAAATGTGCGTGTGTCTGAGTTTTTTTTTTTGTTTGTTTGTTTTCCAGGGGCACCATTTAAGCCAGAAGTGCCTTGTGCCATCTGTGCAGAACACGTGTCCATACATCTATAAATGCAAAAACACATTCACTCATTCACAATAGCGCAAAACACACTGTGATCTGCACTGTAAGCATGTTTCATGAAACTCTCTGTCAAGGACTTGAGCTTAGGTATGAAATACTACAAGACAAGGTACAGTAGCGTGCATTAGCATCAATATCAATACTACTACCGGTGCTGCAATTGACATAGGCTTTTCTTGCGTACTGTTGTGTAACGAAACAGCTTTAGCTGGCTCCTGAACCCCATCTTTGAAAGCACAAGTGGAGAGAGCTCTGCCATTAAGTGTTATTCCATTCTCCATGTATCAAGGTTCATTGGCAAAACTGTCACCCCACAGTGAGCTTAACATCTTCAGTGGATATAGGTCCAGGATTAAGTCATCTTCCACAGCCAGGAATGATTTGATCTACTGCTGATGCATAAACTGCTTCCACAACAGTCTACAGTACAATTGATCACTTTAATGCATTGTAATATCTAGTAGATACCAATGTTTTCTTACAATGTATTTTCTTCATTTTTCTGAGAAAAAGATGCCACAGTCTCCCTTTCCAAAACATGTAAATAATACAGGACAATATCAGTTTAAGACAAGGAAAAACAACACCCTTGCACTGGCATCACAGTAAGTGGTGGTTTCTGATGACTAGACACACCCTCCTTCACTGAATGAGTTTTACCGCATTTGATGGTCAACAATCTCACTGATGGCAATTTAATAGAGAAAGAGAGCAAGCAACAGAATAGTGATGCCAGTTGAATGTAATTTTACTGAGGGGATTCAAATTCTGGCAATTTTCTCAGCTCTTCTGGACTGTAACAGCAACAGTAAATTACAAAACAAGCACAATCACGTCTCACAGCTTCAAGTATGCACTTTCCTCCCAATTTAAATGTCCGACTCCTGACGCCCACTATCAGCCTCGGAGGGTTTAGACAGTTAAATATTGATTCAAATATGCAAAAAGTTACACAAGCCCTTTGTTTTTCACCCAACAGCGAAGAGATTCGCTGATATCCCCTTTCCACCTACATGGAACTGGCTGCATTCCGGTTCGCACACCTACATTTTAAGTGTTCAGAGTATTTCGACCAAAATTAAACCGATTCAGAACCTGAAAAGTTGGCTTCCAGCTGGAACCAAAAAATAGCTTGACTTAAAGTGCCTTACAAAGAAAGCATGTCATAATTTATAGGTCTTTTGTGCACTGTGCAATGACGTAGCCTCGATTACAAAGCTCAAACATGCGGAAACGTGTAGGCTGGTTTTACTAAATAGCACCTAGGTTCAAATAATCTTGAACAGGTACAAGAACTAGAGCTGATTTATTGACACTTAGGCTTACTTTGAGATCTCAGCCCCCTCAATCCAGATAGGCCGGCCATCTAGTAGAAGTTGCTAGTGCAGCGACAAGGACACTGGCTTCCCACCCAGAAATACTGGCAACAGTGTCCAATGTGGCGGCTGGCCAAACCAGCAGCACCGCCGCCTGGAACTGAACTTGTGTGTCTGTAGCAGCACCATTCACTCTGCGCCAAGCCGGCACCCACTTTCTGGTTTGATTTGATTTTGAGATTGCTTTGTTTTCTGTATTGCTGTGATGGGGTCAACACAAAGCAAGCCAGTGATTCAATCCAATGATGTTAGAAAATCATCTCAGAGAGGCAGTGACAGATTCCATAAATCACTGAACAACAAGTGCCACCTGCTATTCACTGGAGCTAAAAAACATGCAGTACAAACAAAAATCAATTCAAAACTATACTACAATTTATTAATTAAAAAAAAACAGAAAAAAACGGAGTTTGTGTCAATCTTCAAGGGCAAAACAACACGAGGAACTTTTAAGGAATTGAAGGTTTTTAAGTTGTTTTGTCAGTGGGCGGCCTACCTTATGTCCTGGGTTCCCTTGAGACCCGGCCTCCCCTCTGTCGCCCTGTGACGGGAACAACACACAGACCAGTTAGTGAAAGGTCTCTCATTCACACATTAGTGAATAGCTTTATGAACGCTTGTCATTTTGTCGACGATCTTGCTCCGACAGCTGTTACACAAGTTCTTACTGACACAGTGTCTCAGCAGCTGCAGACTGGGATACTATTTCCCAACAACTGGGAAACACAAATCTGAACCTTGTTAAGGTTCATTGTATCATTTTAATAATTGTATTATTTAAAAAAAAAAGAGGGCAGGGCAGGGCAGGGCCAGAGTGGAAGGAAAGTGTGTTGGTCTCAGGGGTATAACTTTACAAGGCAGCATAAAACAAGGATAAGAGTGGAAAGATAAGGGAACAAATTCTCCACTATATTGTTTAGAGAGAGACGATGGAGGTAGATAGGCACTCAACAAATTAAGCTAATACAGAACTCGCTGCGAGCTAAGAATCCAATTAAACATGATGCCCATTCATGGTCACATCCTCATTTCAAGCCCTGTTTGTCTGAACTCAATAAGCTTTTTTAGGACGAACGAGAAAATGTGGCCAAACCTAATAACTGAGATGTCATCTCAATCCCTTAGGTCCCATTATTCTACACAACATACCAAGTCAACCTTTGATAAATATGAACCATTTGATTCATATAAGCGAATAAAAGAGTAGATGTTACAAATACCATGTGGCCAATGTAATATTTTCCAATTCACAGCTGCTGATATTCATTATGAACAGATAAAACCCCATGAAATGCATATGGGAATGTACACATTTCACAGCGCTTTAAATTTAGCCTACATTTATTCAAATGTGCTATTCAACCACTGGCACAAACCCTTTTAGAAACCCATATAATATTTTCTCTCTGATGAATATAATGGAAACAATGCAAGGTTTTGACAGCTAATCACAATTCAGTCCAATAATAAACTGCCTTGAATAAAACTCCTGGAATTATTCACTTTAGAGGTACAATGAGTGTAAATTGAATTAGAGGGCTCTAATTGAAAACACAAGCCATAGGGGCAGGAGAGTTGTAAATGGTGCAAAACAAATTAAGGGTATTGTAAAAGGAGAAGAAGTTTTAATTTCACCATTATGCCTGTGTTTTTTTTCCTTTTGCATGTACATGCAGGAGCTGTAAATCTAGTAATACCAGGGTTTATGTGCAGGGCCATAGAAAATGGATTTCCTTTCAAGTAAGCTGCATTCTTATAACCCAATCCTTATCTGTTTAATTTCCTGAGGGATTCTGGATTAATCATCACAGTTTAATCCCTTTGCAGTGCATTAGAATCCTCCATCAAACTCTGACTGTAATGCGGGATAGTACTTTCTGTTGGAGTAACACAGCCTAAGTAATCCACACACACTTTCCCAAGAAACCCTCTGTGTAGGTCACGATGATTGGCCTGCAGTTCTTATTATGGGTGTTTTAAATGCTCTAAATTGCCCAGATGTCTTTGATTAATCTCTACAAAGTCAAGCTACATTTCTTAATAGCCACACTCTGACTACTTCTTAATCTTAGACAGATTGAGATTCTCATGTTAGTAATTGAAAGTCTCATGAGCTTACCTTATTAACAGTATTTGCTATGACTTTGTTACCCCCCTTCAATGTATTATAATGTAAATCTACAAGAGTGCAGCACTGTTTAATAGTCACATGAACTCCCTTGGAAATTTAGGGATCAATATTAATTAAATGTGCTTTAGCAGACGTGAACCGCTACCATAATTTATCAGACAGATTAATGTGCAACAAGGTCAGAGTGAATGAGAGAAAAGCGATTACTACACATGACAGTGTCTTAGCGTGACAGATGCCTCAAAATAAACTAGTTTTCTACTGTTTTTCTCTTACTGGTAGTGGCATGAGAACATCTGCAGATCCCATGAGACGTGAGAAACATTTTCACTGAATGATCAGTGACATTCTGTCGTCTTCACATACCTGCTGCTATCACTCAGAATTATGATTTTGTTCCAGCTGCTTACTTTACTTAAATTCAGCTAACGTCAAGTCAATGGCACACTGCATATACTGCTCTGACATCATATTATATGCAGCTCTGCCTGCACTATCAAATCTAATATACCTTAAAGCTGCAGTGTTTAAGATATGGCCAAGGATAGGGGGACAGCATATCACCAGAAAACCATAACTTCTGTTCACTGTATTCTTGCTGTTGCTATCTTTGGCTGTAGCAGCTAGCTGATGTTAGCAAGTTAGCTCACCCTATTAGCTGACTGGAGTCTGCTTGGATCGCGGGGGTCATAGCGAGCATCATCGCGCAGCTCAACCGGGCTCGACGACAGTTTGACGACAGGGAATTTACAGCAGCTCTGACCAGATCTCTGACGGAGAAGACGGAAGAGGTGTGAAGCATCACAGCAGCGACAGGATGGTTGGTCGTCACCAGCGTGGAAAAGCAGGGTGTTGAGAAGAGAATTAAGGATTCATTTCGACCAAACCGGAGATGATTGTTGTGGATTGTTGACAGTGGAAAGATAAACCATGGCAGTTTCTTTTGGTTTCCAATGAATTTTCAAGACGTGCGATTTATAACGAGTTAATTCATTGAGACGTGTCCGGTGGAATCAAGCAGTAAAAAAAAAAATCTACAAAAGCTTGCTAAACATAATAACCATATCGCTCGCATACATCTCCTAGCTGAAACTGGGACTACTGTCTTATAAGTTACAAAGGACAGGACAGGGCAGGACAGGCCTGGGCTAGCTGGTTAGCACGCATCTCTTTAACATAAATATAGACATCTTTCGCATAATGTCAAAACTGATAGCTCTTCACATTCTGTTGAGGATTTAAGTTAATTATTATTATTATTATTATTATTAATAAATGAATAAATAAAATAAATTATAATTTATTATTAAGTATAAGTATTACACATTGCACCATTAACCCCTACCATGTTAAACCAACATAATCTATCTCTAGTTCTTTATTTAACTGTTGCACATCAGTCTATCAAACACAGCAACTATAGTTACTGTGTTAGTTAAATTATCTCAAGTGCTGCAGTGGCACTGAAGCTTCTACGCCTGTAAAGGTATTGATTTGATTCATCATTTAAACAAATGTCTCCATGCCTGAGATTTATTAAGTCAATATTTAACCTAAGATTACGTGGTATTTTTACACACTGAGAATGCCTCCACCTCTCATGCTGCAAAAACAATTCATTACACTATGCACGTATAAGGAGATGAAGGAGATGAACAAGGGGATTAAGAGGAGAAGGAGGTTGAAATGAAAAAGATGATGAACCTCTCAAGACCCGAGGTGGGAGGAACACATGGGGAGAAGTAGGTCAGAACTTTAAACCGTAATCACTTTGTCTCTACAATAAAATGAAATGTCAGGAACAGAATACCTAGTTTTCATATTTACTTGAGCATTTAATCATCTAAGTAAAGTATTCTGTAGGAAAAGCAAGAAAAGCTAACAACTTCAGACTCAGCATATTGCTTTTTGATGCTACAACTTCATTTTATGTGCGTACATGTTCGAAACACTTTCTCAAGCCATTTGACATTAGTAACTGAATCCTTACATTAGGCGTTGGTGATATAGAAAAATACTGTTGCAGTAATTACAGTAATATCTTAACTTAGATATGCCATTTTCACTTAACGATTTAATAGTGCCACAGTGAAAAGAAATAGCTTTAGATTGGCTGTGTTGGTATAATTGGTGTTAATTAGAAATAAAAAGCTGGGGCACTCAACTGGCGGAGTGGGTGACTCATGTAACAGCGGCCTTGGTTGCTGAATGTCCTCCCCCACTCACTCCTCCATTTCCTGTCATTCTCTAAACTGTCCCGTCAAATAAAGGCTCAAAAGCCTGAAAAATAATCTAAAATAAAGAGCTGTGTGCCAGCCACACAGGTTTCTTATATCACAAACCTTTATCAGCATTAAACATGACATTATTATTGAGTTTGGTTAAGTTTTATTTCACTGTTGAGAGCAGAGCCCAACTGATACTTGAGTTCTGGGGCTGACGCTGATACCTTTATTAGGAAGAAAAAATTTCTGATATTGATATATCAGCTGTTACACACTGATTTTTTGCAATGATCCCTTAAATGTGGTTTTCAAACACTCGGGACAAAGATACGTACCAGAGGCAGGATATTTAACAGTAATAAACTTTATTGTCTGAAATGACATTAGTGCACTGAAACAGTTAACTTACTGGGAATTGTTTTCTGCATTATAATCTAAAAAAAAAAACTTTTCATACTCGCGCATATCGGGAAACGTATATATATATATATATATATATATATATATATGTCAATACCAAAATACATGTGATAGACAATCAATATATTGCTCGGGCTCTCATTGAGATTTATCAGCCTGATGAAAAACAAATAACTTTTACCTGATCATACTACTAATCAAAAACGGAACAACGGGTACAATGTCAGGATAACATTTTTAAAATGTGAAAAAAGCGACGGTGGGTTGTTATCAGCTCAGTGTACCAGGTTACTGAACACAAACTAGAGAGCCGGGTCTGGAACGAGTAGTCCCTGATCAAGTTTTTCCCTTAACTTCATTGATTGAGTGCCCAAGCATGTAATGGGATTTGTTTTGAATTTTGTTGTTCGGTAAGTAAACAAATGGTGCCAAGTATTGATTTGTTGAAGACCTGAAATTAGATTTCAGATGTTAACAGTATGAGTCACTGACTCACAGCACAAGACATGGCCCCGCAGAATTAATAGAAAAACATGGAATGGCCTGTGCTCCTGAAAATTGTGTTTAAATAACTGTTGAGTATTGTAACATAACAGCTAAGCGATTTACAGCTACATGCACTGTGAACATGCTTTTGCTTTGTTGTACGCAGACAGATAAGAGATGTGCGCGGCTGTTAGCGCCTGTTTGGTTGTGCTTGGGTTCAAAACAAACTTGGCCAATAAAACTATTTGTCACAGTGCCTGCTAAACTATACAAGCTGCCTTTTGTGAAATGTGAAATTGCCTGATGCATTCTTACCCACTGAATGTAGACATAACAATTAGCAGCAACTAATTAATCAGCAGCACCACCAACACACTCAAAGTGCTCATACACGGACACATTACAGCTTGAGAGCTGATCCCTGCTAGGTCAATTAAGAGTCATTAGAGGCCAATTATAACACATTTACAAATCTGATTAGGACAATCTGTTGCTATACACACAGAGTTTTGAATGTAATATTCTATGTTCCTGATTAAGAAATGCAAGAAAATGGGTTCCCACATAGGGCGTTTTATATACAAAGATCTACGATTGGTTAAGAGATGTCACCTTGCCAAATAACAAAAATTATAAAGCTTTAATGGTACAAATCTATTCGCATATACATTATATATTTAGATAATAGGAATATAATGACAGAAGCTCATTATTCCCAAATTGTCACTGACATGAAGCTCAGCCAAAGTTCAACCAGGAATTCACATTACTCTCTCTCTCTCTTCCTACTTCTTCTTAATCAGCTGACTAGGAGCCGTTTATTTCTCTTTCATTTAAAACAACCAGATTTTGCCACAGTCTCCACCTGCCTATCATGTCACTGCCGTCAAACTTTAAATCTGTTCTCTCCTCTGCTGTTGTCAGCTGTAATTTCATTACAAACTGTTGCACCTCTTTCACCTCCAGTCCTTCTTATCCAGTACCTGGGTTGAGCTCACCAGAATCCACTCCCCATCTTACACAGATCTTCAGCCATTCTCTTCATCCCATCACCATTACCAACAGTGTCTAGACTCCATCGGTGGGGTTTCCTATACTACTCACAGCTCCAACAACCCCCAAATATGATGAATTCACGATGGGGTCTAGCAGCCAAAGACATTTACATTCTCATTTTATTGTGCTCAGGGCAATAAAAATGTATTTGTTCACTCAGAATGAAGTCTCTCCTGATTTAAATTGTAATAACTGCCTTGAAACATGGCAGCTAAATGCAAAACCCAAATTGCTCTCTCAATAATCTAGAAATCTTTGTCATTTGTGATTAATTTTACACTATTTATGAAAGAGCAGCAACTTAATTGTGAGGCTAATCTAAACAGTGTTAAGGACTGCGTCAAGTGAACAGTCACAACATATTATTATCTAGACAGCACAATAAAATACCCCCGTTCCAAATTCCAGTGCTGAGCTCTAAAGGTATAATGATTTTACACACATGCATATCTGCTTTGAGGGAGGAGTAGTTCTCCTGAAGGAAAAGTCTAACAGTCATCCAGCATATCCTAATCCAACAGCCACATAATGGTAATTAGGACACTGACCCCAAAAGCCATCTGGTCTTATCAGACGTACAGTACCACCACCTGTTCATCCCTATGAATTCCATTCATAGCTGAACACATTCTCCTCTGGTTCTTTTTTTAACCTTGCACCGACGGCTAAAAGGGCATCTCATACTGTGATTTGTCTAGAGAACAATTTGTTGTCTGGATATTTGGCGGTTCATTTATGTTTTTTGTTGACCTCCGACCAACACAACACCCACACTTGTCAGTGCCAGGGCATTTAGCATTTACAAATCCACCTGTCTATTGAGCTGTCATTGAGAAAGTGTTCCCCTCTTTTTGAACTACCTGTTTTTCTAGGGAATGGACAAATGTATGATTTCCCAATTCACACACCTTGGGAGATTTGGGAGAAAATTCACCTTGTCAAGGTAATTGCATTGTATCATATCTAAAGTCTGAACATGGAACTTTGTCAGACACTACAGCAGAGATATTTGCTTGCTGATGGAGAGATGTATCCCACTCCCTCTGACAATGACTTTCAAGTGTCCTGTCCTAAAGGGACTCGAATGCTCGCTTACTTGACATCTTGAAGAACCAGTGGTGCTGGCCACAGACAAAGGCAGCAGTTCAGAGTTGCATTTGAGAACAAGACTATGATAATTTGCAAGAATGAACAAAGCCCGGTGGCCCAGTGATGATACTCTCCATGATTAAATCAATGTTTCTGCATTATGTATGACTTACAGTGAATTGTGGACGTTGAACGTAACGCTGCCCACTCACTTAAGTCTCGACTGCAGTGAAAATATTGCATCTCTAACATTCACTTAACCCTACATGTTTCCTTTTAAATAAATACAGAGACAAATAAGTGCATATATCAACATCATAAAAATATCGTCCATACCTTGTCTCCTTTATCCCCCTTTTGTCCTGGCAGTCCAGACACACCTGGAAGACCAGACTCTCCCTGTGCACACAGTTTACATTAGTGGGATTAAAAGATTTATCATAATCAAAGAGAGAATGTGGCTGTTGCTACTGGATCTCTCTTCAACACATTGTGCCATGACATTAAAAGACTTAACATTTATGATTTATGATTTGTAATTCTGACTATTGATTCTGTGTAAGCCACTCGTTTGATTTGGTTTCTAGTTGAATCCGCATTTGTCTGATAAACTGAAGGATTCCTTTAGGGGTTTAGAAAATTGTCCTTATTCTTAAGCTAAATAAGCTATTTAAAACCCTTTCTGATTAGGCTGTTTTTCTGTGCTCGTGAAAAATTGACTTTATAGAGATACATGATTCTCACAGGACAGCAATTCCACATACATGTGATGGTCTTATAGGTCTTATATGCTGTAGATTAAACTGCCCAGCATTAAATAAAGTACTTGAATGAATTAATTTTGATGATGACATAAGACCTCAAAAAAATGTAGGCTCATCATCTTTACTTATGGTTGCCATGGTAACATATAGCTTTGCATAGTGCTGCATTTTACATTAACATTTGACAACACATACATTAACTTGTCCAATGAAGGGCACTGTTATAGATTATAGCTGTTAATCTATGGATGTTGTATACAGGAATATACTTCAGGCTGTGTTTGTTATCAGTGCGGTTGGTGATGTTAAATCAAGACACGTTACTGTAGTCTAGCTTTAGAGTATTCTTAATTTAGTGATATTGACCATAATTCACATACTAACTAAAATGTTCTATACAATAAAGTCAATCCTCAGAAAATACTGCACAGTATCATTTGCCTGAGAAGTAAGAAAATGTATAATCTTTATTATATGACCCTAGTCTTTTATCCAAATTGTATTTATACTGTAGGAAATAGTGTGCTCTTATGATGATTAGACTATGAAAAGTTCATTCTGTTTGTAACTTACAGGCAAAATGTAAAAATCATAAAAGGCGGAGTGTGGAATTGGACATCGCCTTGGAGCTGTACCATCTGCTCTTTTCAAAGACAGCTCGAAGCTTTCAGGTCTCCATTTGCATTTCAATCTAACATTAAAATTTGCAGTTGAAAGAATACTTTTGCATTTTCATAAATTTATAGTGGTGTGCAGAATTACCATCCTTTGAAAGTGTAGGAGTCATACCTGTGTTTACTAATATATTATGGCTATACTGTTTTAGGTAGACATCCAAAAAATAAATTATTTTGGTATAAATGTCCTTTAACTGGTTGTTTATGCTTATAAGTATTGAGTAAACACAGTGTAAATTAGTGCTGGGTCAGTTTAAATAGCCATTACACTTACTCAATTAGAGGCCCTTGTGGGGCTGAATTGATTGTACCTTTTCAGCTGGACAGTGACATCTGTCAATTGACTGTATGGCCGGTTGAGACAGCATCTGAGGCAGATGGGCTGTAACCAGGGGAGGGGCAGTCCCATTAAATGTCTCCTTGGCTTCACACTGGATCAATACAGAAATTTCACCATTTAGACACCATCCTTTGTCATGTTTGCTTCATGGCAACTCCAAAATCCCATTTAATTCAGCACACTTAACCCGACGTAACCTGGGTTTTAGCTGGATTATAGTTACAGTTTGTCACGCTGCAAGTGCATCCTGTGCAGTGAAACTTAGAAAGTCCTAAGCAGACTCACAGTGATAAGTCCTTCTCAAGGTTGTTACAATTCCCTCGGAGTAACTTTACACTGACATGACAGCATGCTTATGGAGACATGTAATGGCAAAGAGGTCAAAGGTCATCTCTCCATTTGGAATCACTGTAACATTAGCTCTTATTGATTTATGTTGATGGAAGATGTCTGTTATTAAGTTTCTATGCAGGGATGCATGCCCTCATGGGTGAGACAAAAACCTTTCAAATGCTTTGATTGTCTTATAATGCTGCGTAGGTTAACAGTACTTAAACACTGTGCTACTGAAGCACAGCTCTCCCTCTCTGAATTCTTAACCCAAACATGCTATATAGTGTATCTTGAGTAGTACTTTATAATAACTCTCACTGATAAATGCTAATTCATGATGAATTAAACTTCGGTTAATAGCTGTTTCACTGTTAGCAAACAATGAAATGCTTTATAAACCATTTATTAAGCAATTGTTTCTGGTAAAGCTGCAACTGATGTTTATATTACTTTATTAATGGTTTATAAGGCATTAAATTGTTTGTTAACAGTAAAATAACTTCAAATTTACCATTTATTAATGCTGGTTATTATAGGGTGTAACTGTCTCTTCTGATTTATTTATTTAGATGTTAAATGCATTATATGTAAATGGTAAAGGACAGATATGTCCGAATTTTATCGCTCATTACTCACGTGGAAACCTCTTCTATTGATTATATATCTGGCTGGGTTCATTTGAAAACTATAGTGGATAATTATTGGAACAGAATATTTCTCTTTATTTCACAATATAAAACGAAACAGACTTTTTTTGCTATTTAGTGAATTTAAAAGTAGTGTCAGTAGAGCCTTTCCCCCAACAAGGGCAAGCTGAAGGGGGGGATTATGTGACTGGGCATTATCAATTCACTACAACCACAGGGGCTCTCCCCGTGCACATTCGTTTCTGTCTCCATCGCTAGCGGCCATGACTGTTTCTTGTTGTTTGAGCAGGCTACACAAGGTAGCCTGAGGAAAGCAGAATTTCACTGCTGCTTCTCGTTGGCTTGTTTTTGGCAGTTTGTCATGAGATTCGAGGAGACTACGTTTTTTCATTAAGAGGAAATGCAAATGCAACACCAGCCTCAAATAAGTAGCTGGAAACAGACAGGTTACCACAATAGAATTACTGTAGTTTTATTTGTTTTTCCCATGTGTTGTTTGAAAAGACACAAAATGAGCATTTGATTACTATACCAAATTAATTTAAACAGTATGATAAGAATGATTCTGTCCAAAGCGTTTTGATCCATATGAGCGGTTGATAACTGAAACTGTGATCACTATAAGCAGCTTCCACTTTACTTTAAATGAATAGTAGGCTTAAATTCTATGGTGACACATCATAGCACATTACCTTAGGCTCCAGCAGCTCACAACAATTTTCCATTTCAGCCATGTAAGGGTCACAGTAGATCAGAAATTGCTTCATTTCAACCTGTGAAAAAGAGCTCTCATTACAGGACCATTCAAGCATCATGTAACAGTTTCATCATCACAT
Source organism: Pagrus major (assembly GCF_040436345.1). Taxonomy (NCBI): domain Eukaryota; kingdom Metazoa; phylum Chordata; class Actinopteri; order Spariformes; family Sparidae; genus Pagrus; species Pagrus major. Next base: position 9,930,271 of record NC_133229.1, on the reverse strand, counting down.
CATGCTTCTCTTTTGACTGACAAATGTCTGCTCGTCACTGAAGTACACTCTGTTAAACTGTCAGCTGTTCTAGCTTGAAGTTGTCCTGACATTGTCCTTGCAAGCAAAGCAGTTCAAAAACATCACATCTAAACCTGTGATATGAATTGAAGAAAACTCTTTATGAAGAACTGCAGAAGAACTTGAACCCGAGCATTTTCTTGGATTTACTGACTTTCAACTTTACAAATCACATGGACTAAACAGTCGGCTGTTAATGCTACTTGAGTTCTACCCAGAGGCATCGGGTGACCTGATGATTTTTCAGCACTTTGGGGAACCTCTGAGAATGAGCGTAACACATATGACACAATAGAAGATTTACACAGATTAAAAATACGCCCTGAAGTGTGTTTTGAAAGCATTCCTCAAGATTTCACTGAACGCTTTTGATTGATACTGGACGCGAGCAACAATACTGCTAAAATAGATGCAACTTAAGACAACAAAAAAAAGTTTGCCGGGGACATACGTCTACAGGTCGTCCATCCTCCACTCGTGTAGTAATGAGAGTGCGCCCACTGGGGTCAATGCTGTCCTTCTCATCAGTCAGTCTCCTTTCTATTAGCTTGCAGTCCATGTAAATGGAGACTATGTTGCTCTGTACAGAAATGCTCAGCTTATGCCACTGGCGATCAAAGAGGGCATGTAGGTCACGGCTCTTAAACGTGTAGCGCAGAGTGTTTTTTATCAGGCCCGGGGAAGAAAACTCCACTGACTTCTTGCCGCCGTCAACCACAACAGACACCTGAGGAGCAAAGGAGAGTTTGAAAAAAGGTTCCCATCATTAAAATCTTTTAATTATCATAATATGTTTAGGCTACATCGCACACATATATAAAAACACAATATACTAAAAACACAAAATACTTAAATATCAACATAGCGATGATAATGCAGGGATGACTACTGGCACTTTCCCAAAATACTCCCACAATGAGATTATTGATAAATAATTACCAGTGATGTGGATATAATTACTAAGTGGGAAAAGACAAGTATTACAATACAAATGTAAGATGTTGTTCAGTCTCATATCCTGATAACAATAAAGTATTGATATATTGCCCAGCTGTACCTGAAACTGATATGTGACATTAAAGCATACAGTGTGGGCCCACCTGACTGCCTCCGGACTCGTCGAATATCTGCCAAAGATACCAGCGGTCTTTTTTTGTCGTTCTTCTCACCCGGAAGAGGGTGACGAGGGAGTATTCACTTGAAAGCCCAGTTGGAAATATTACTCTAAAAAAACACACAATATAACACACTCAGATTACATTACAAATTTACCTTACCTAGAATATCATTAATAAATTTAACATTAGAACATCCTAAAAATGAAAGATAATGGTGTCATGTTTCATTTCTCAACACTGAATGAAAACTCTAAAGGCTTTCAGAGGCTGGACAATGAACCAGTCAATCAACTGCGATGATCAATAAAACATTTAAATATCTTCTTACCGCAGAGCCATTCACATAAATAAACCTGACAAACTTGGTTCCATTTAGCTTGATGAATTTTATACTGGCTTCTCTGTCATTCATTGATCCAAAGTCACAGAACACAATCTTTTACCTCATGTGCCACAGTTACAGGGTTATGGATGCCTCATGCAATGCAGCTATAGGTTTATGTGTGTGACCTCAGCTGCTCTGTAAAGTCAAATAACAATTCTGTGTGCACAGCCGAAAATGTGTTCCAGCAGAGGCAAAATATGCAGAGAAAATAGGGGATATATAGGAAAAACAATATCATTTTTCAAATCACACCCACCCTCGTATGAATTACAGCTTATTCAGTAACTCATCCCTCAGCCCACAGCCCCCCCTTACCTCCCTAATTTTATACATAAGAGCAGCAAAACATTGTACCCTTCAAAATGCCCTAACCCTAGCCCTAACTCCAGACTCGGATTAACAGTGGAAGAGCATAAACATAATAAATCAAGATCAGCAAAAATAATAATAATGCAATGATAAGGTCATTGAGAAGGCAGAGCACAGCCTGGGGGAGGGAGAGAGAGAGAGTTTCTTCAGACAGGTTGGAAATTAGTTTTCACTCCAATATATCATCTCCTATTCTCTCAGAGCTTCATACCCTCTTCTATTGTGTCCCTTGAATTCTTTGAGATTTCAGTGTAAACGGTACATGACTAAAATGATAAATACACCAAGTTAAAGCTCTCGAAAAATCAAACGTGTCTCTGAGAGGCCAAGGACTGGGAAGGTTATTTGTTGCCCGAGGGCTAAAGGACTATTTCAGCTGCAAATCAATATGAAAAGTGGCAGGGCAATTTATAAAAATGCGGATTTATGAAATAAACTCAACAGAGAATATTACCATGCTGCACATACACTAACTGCTTGTACCGAACGTATTACACATTATTACAAGAGGCAGGGAATAACATGAGAGAAAAATATAACAGAGAACTCCAAGAGCGTATGCACTACACTGCAACTTATGGAACATAATACATTTTAGCGGGTTTAATATAACTGAGAATACTCTGCAGGGTTGTTTTCCGTTGGGGCCCTGGACTTCACACCCTTCTCCTCAAAGTCTCCAACTAAGTGCTCTGATTTCAAAACAACTGTCTGTCTACAGTGCGGCACACTTGATCTCTGAGGGCCCAGAGGGTTAAAGTTCCCGACCTCGTGTTGACTGTCATCTGTGGCTAAATGGCAAAACCCGAAACTCTGTGTAAGTTGGTTTGAAGACTATATTTCTGATTCTTTGGAAGAATGCTTAGGTAAGTAATGAGTGAGGATATATAATGACTCTGCATCTGCAAATATGTTTTGGAAGAAATGCAACTACCTCCCGGATTCATTTAATGAGAATGTTTTGCTCCATTGTAAGTGGTGTGACGTTTGTTTACTACAGGGCCGGATTCTACAATGCGAAGTGCTGTAGTGGGGCCTGGTCCAGAGCCAAACTACTGAAGTTGCCACAGCAATAAAGACGCTGGAAAAAAAACATCTTCTTGAGTAACATGTCATTTAGAGAAGAGTGATTTGTGCTGTATGTTGTTAAATAGTGCACATCAATTATCAGCGGAAGAACGAAACATCACAGGATGGCTGTCACCAGAGTTATAATCAGACCTAATTCCATTTTTAAAAGGAACGACCATGTGCTTTCTGGAAACTATCACCACTCTTGGAAAATCTCTTTGACCATGTATATTGCTTGGCTGCCGCTACCCCTTGTATAATCAGAGACAATGGTTTGACAGAATGTCACAGCAACACTCCCGGCCTGGTAGAGAATCTCCCGGAAGCGGCTTTAGTGTCCTGGCTTGTCAGAAATCCTATCCAGGAGGGTTCTTTTAAACGAGTCAGAGGACTCAGATTGCTGTAGCTGAAACAATCAAACCTCAAATGTTAGCCTAGTTGGCTCACATCCCTATCACTGACACTCAATCCTCCAACAGATCAAAGTGGGATCGAACATGTTGGTTTACACAGTAAATGCATCATTCATGCTTGCTAGGACTTCCTCTCAGCATGAGTTCCCTTTCCTGTTTAAATGTGGAAATGCTGTGCTTGCCAGCATGATAGCAGACTGCCACTGATCAAGTTAAATCTAATGCATGCCTGTGATCTGGAAGAAGTATAATTTATACAACTGAGTGTACATGTCTGTAGCTGAGATGTGTAAGACTTCTATGTTATCATCAGTTAGTATAAATGTAGAGATCTTATTGCAAGGTACCAAACTCTATACTTTTAAAAGTATCCACTGAACTATGTCTGGACTACCGAGTACAGATTCACATGAAAATCAAGCTGCAAGCTGTGCCAAATTTTGGTGCCTGAGAGTGCATCTTTCGAGGAATAGAAAGAAAGAGAGAGCAAGACTACACCCCTCCAAGTGTGGTTACACTTTCAAACTCGACACAGCCAACACTTGCTGCAATATCTGTAATGCCAAAGTCAAAGCAGGCCAGGGCAACGCTTCTATCTGAAACAACTGGTCAAACACAAAATACATCTAAAAGCTGAAGAGTGTACCATGTTTGATATCCTTTGATATCCCTCACAGGAGCCTAAGCTGATATTAGTAAACACACCTTCAGCCAGCAACAAAAAGTTAAACCCTGCTTAGTCAACGCAACTTTAAGTGAAGCATTGACTACTTCATCAACCTCTTCATGTAATTAATCAGCTAGTTAAATAAGTTGTTCTTGGAGATAACTGGCTTTGCTCACTGTCTCTGACATTATCTTAGCATTTTTGCTAGCTTCAAGCCAACTATCAGACATTGACTGCATCTGAAATGCCTCACAAACATGCTACTTGGTAAGCTAAAACAGTATGTTTTTAATATGTCCCGAACCTTTGTATGGAACCAATATTGAATCCCTAAGCCAATGATACCAAATCCTTATACCAGAACCTGGAATCCGGTACCATTGGGTACTGGTCCCAGTTCTGGCTTCTGTTCAAATGCGAACAGTACCCAACTCTTTCAAGAGGCCACTGATAACAGGCAAACATTACAAAAATGTGTAATCTGCCACCAGAACTACATTCATTTACAGTAATTTATCACCTCCAGTCAACCTTGAACTGTTTTCACAGAATGTGCTAATAGTATGACTACTAAACAAGTTGTCACAACGGCTGCCTCAGTTGTGTTCACTTTGCTCCATCCTTGTCTCCAGCCACTTCTCACTTACCCCACACACATGTAGATAGTCAGTGTTGCTTTGTGCTTTTTCTTTCTAGCCAATTCAACCTCTGCCTCTATCTCTTTTATCTGCCCTGTTCCTGTTACTGTGTGGATTCTCAGCTGCCTGTACATGTAAGCCTCTATAGTATATTTTACAGTTATTTTTTGGGTCCTTTTCCTTACTTCCTCATATGCACCCTGTAACCCAAGTTACAATCCCTGGATGTATATTTGTCAGTAAGTACTGCTGGTATTTATGAGGCCATAGGCCAGAAGGCCACTGACCTAAACATATACATGTATGGTTACAATAATGTTTCCAAACATAAAACCGAAAAAGCACAGACACACTGTATTTTCCAGAAATAATATAGATGCTTATGACTTAAAAAAAGATTGAATCAGGTTTACAGTATTGATTGCAGTAAGCCCTCATGATTAATTAACTGACAAGACAGTCGCAAACCCCCGAAGCCACAGACTGATAAACAAACACAAACCCTGGTGATATGATACACTTTTTCTCAGTCTGAATAACTCTTTTGTGTCTGCATTTCAAATGTAGCATCTAAACACATAATATGAAAACACCTTACTGAATCCCATTTAACATTTTACTTGTTACGTGTTGTTTTCATGATAGCTGGCATTCAATCACACAAAAACCACATAATGAGACACTGCGGTCGCATTCAAAAGAAATGTTCATTCTGGTCCCATTTTAGAAAGATATGCCAAAAAATTGCATTTGATTTGATCTTTCAGACAGGAACAAAGAACAAACAGGCCTGTGAATTCTCTCAAGGTACAGCTGACGCAAAGAACACATACATCTGAATAGATATAAAAGGTATAAAGACGAGTGTGCCTTCTACCTTTACACCTTGGTGGGTTTTGTTTTGTAAAACTAGGATTGTAATCTTAGTCAAAACAACGCAGTCTAATGAGGCTGCATGCTACCTTTATTGCAAATGGCAAGTAAAGAAAAGGAAACCACTTGTTTATTTATTTATAAGAAAGAAAAAGTGAGTAGCTAACATGCACACAGTGAATCAGACGAAAATATGAGACAGAAGTTCATATGTGACTTAAAGGCCAAACGTAGATATGCTTCTAAAGACGGACAGCAACTGCAGCACTCTGCTTTATTGCTGTATGGAAGCATGTTATGAATATGTGTTGCATTTTGTAGGGCAATTTGTCGCCTTGCACAAATGTTCCTTGAACGTGTCAGCTCCGATTTATGCGCCATAACGTGTATTGTGCCAAGGAGCTGGCAGAACATTAGGCAGATCCAGAGAGTCGAGCATCTATTGCTGCATATCCTCTGAGTTAAGTGAGCAATGTTTTAGTGGCTGTGGCAGGGGCAGAGGGGCCTCCTGCTTCGTGCAATTGCCCTAGCTTTCCCTCCTCAGCTGACATGCAGTATCACCTGTCAAAGTACTTAGATAATTGGATATGAGAGGGATCGTGGTCTCGCCACTATAACCAATGACACTGTCAGCAGTGTCATTGAGCGCCAGCATCTTCTTGCACTATGGGCCCAGACCGAGGGAACGGCTGAAGTAAATGTATTTTCAGCCGGCTGACTGAACGGGGAAGGAGATCACAAATCACCTGGCTCAAAGATTCCTTCACCTCGCCAGAGAGAGAGTGGCAGTAAATGTTTACAGTTTGCATGTCATGTAAAAATGCTAAAAATATCCTGCCCCTCCCAGAAGAACGACAAAGTGTTCTCTTTCACTGTTACGACCTAAGGACACAAAGCGACAAGCGTCTCGAGATACATTTTTTTAAATCCAAAACATCACTGTAAAGCTAAGTTTGGCAACCATTACAGGTTCATATGTGCCACTGGTCTTTCTTGATACAGCTTAAGGCGCTGAATGTAAAAGAGCAGAAAGTCCTTTATAAATAATATATCAAATTCAAATCCCCACTATATAATCATATCAGCATCAAGGTGAAACCACAGAGCGGTCCGACCAGTTGACCAGGGGAATAAAGGTCTTCAGTAAATGGCACCTCAGTGTGTCATTTATGTAGTTATTTTAATATTCCTATCTTATTATACGTGCTCAGACATTCTTTTTTCCATTCCTTTATGTCCCACTTTTTGCCCTTAGGAGATTTCTAGAATAAACGCAATATATATTAATTCTGTTCAAATTATTCCCTGTCTAACAGCTCACCTCGCTGCTTGCCCTTATTAGCCAAGGCAAATGGAACTATTGCTCTGAGCAGGGTATATCTGGGTTGCCTCAAGTCAACCCTTTCACGACATCCAGTTATGGCTACACAGATTCTTTTTTCTTAGAATATCACCGGATCTGAGGGAAAGCAAGCATAAATCCTCATCATGGTCTGCGCAACAGCAATCTATAATAACATTTAAGCTATTTGACAGTGTATTTGAGTTTTAAGAAATAACTGCATATCCGCAACATTTACATCAGGGAGCAAAAGAGTAATAGCCAAGATGTTAATCAAAACGAACACTCCGGTTTAATACTGTTGATAGCCTTGGCCACACATGAGTGACTGCATCCTATAGCAGGCTTGTATTGTGATATGGTTCCACAGCAAGAGCAAGGGGGTGGTGGAAATGAAGCAGCATATTGGGAGATTATTTACTGGCTCGTGGCTGACATTCAGGTTGTCTGTCTGGGTTATCCTCAAATGTCATAAGGAGCCGGGGTATAACATCTGAGTCCAAATGATGCAGAAAATAAACATGCATGCACGCCAACATACATAAGGATGCTACTCACTTCGTTGGCTTAATGAGAGGACTGCTTCCTAATCGAAACGACGGCAGGTCTTCTGTGATTGTTCCCTTTCGCAGGAGAAACTTTTCTGTGAGATCAAATCCTGTGAACGGGATTTTAGAGTGTCATTAGACTTAAAAGACCCCATGTTGACTTATACAAAACAGTTGTGTCCACTCAAAACATACCTGTGAGTTCCAGGGGACGATCTAAGACATCAGAAAACCTGTGATCCTCCACAGTCAGACGGGGACATGAGCCATCTAGAGAAAAGCCAGAAAGAAGTTGGTTTTGCTGGGTATTATAGAAAAGCAAATGATAAATTGAATCATTAAATCAATTCCACAGCGCATTTACTTTCTTTTTAAAAACAAACTTCCCCCACATCAGAGCAGAAAATCAATTCATAGTTTTTTTCCATTAATCTTTAAAACTTTAGTTTCAACACTGAAAAATAGCAGAAAGAGAGAAGACTCAAGGATGTAATTTAAAGGCAAGCCTAGATCCGCTTTACAGACATTTAAATGAAGATTCACTTCATGAATACTGATAGTCCCATAGTCCCAACTCTATAGTTTTTTGTCAAATGTTACACTCAGCGTAGCAAGAATATGGATATGTTTATCCTCTCAACATGGGTTTGGGATGTAAAGCATATATAAGATTCAACATCTGCCTGTCTATCTGCCACCTGTATACATGCCTGTCTATCTACCTGTTTTTTACCTTGACCTCGACAAAAATGTCTATATCGATATACAGTATATCTGCTGATAAATGCTTATTATTTGCAATGATCTCTCAGATGTGTTTATCAAACCTTTGCGATAAAGATATGTACTGTAATGGAGGCAGGATATATTGCAGTTCAACAATAAACTTTATTGTCTGAAACAGTAAACTTCACTGGGAATCTTTTTCTGCACTAAAATAAGTTTTTCATATTGGCACTATCCGACAACATATACACCAAAACTGATACATCTGTGATGACCCAATATAGGCAAATAACTCTGACTAACCAATACAGGACTCTACATGACATTAATGAGAGATCATTCACTTAATAGATTAAACTTGCCCACTGTATGTGGACACCAAAATACTTAAGAGTAACTGATACAGTTATACTAAAATATACCCAGTTTTCCAAATGACCCCCCACTGTTGAAAGACACAAGACAAAGAGTTGAGGACAACACACCTGATCGTTCACTCACTGCCATTCCAAAAGTGCAAGGAATGGAATTTATAGTCCAAAGGAAAGCAGCCCATCTCAACAAGTAAATCATGGCTCTGACACGAGAAAGCAGTCCACTTGAAAACCTGGAAGCAAAGAGAGTCATTTTAAAATTCAGTTCAGTCATCATACCTGGTAAAAATGAAAACACGTGCCTACAGCTAATCTTAACTGAGTATTTATCTGCGTGCAAGTGCAAACAAATGCAAAGCTAATGGACTGAGATTAACGGCAGACACAAGCAAACAATGTGACTGCTGGTTTGTATTTTGAACTTGTTATTCTGCTCAACAGCAGCTTTAGTTGGAATCAATCTGCTAGCCTGGCACTGAAACAATCTGTTGTCTGTGTGCCTCAGAAGTTTTCTTTCTTTTGTATCTGGCTGCAATTATATTTCACAGAGTTCTGTCTTTGTCTTCAAAGCAGGTCTTTTCATTTTTCTGTTAAAATTCAGCCGCTCAATAAGATTATGTGCAAGTGGTGTTATTGTGAAACTCAATTTTACCTTGGATTCGTACCTGACTGTCCCTTACACCCACACTCCCATGCCCACTCTTTTGTCCCTAAAGTCGCTCTATGTATCTACGTAAAGTCTCCCAAACTGGGAAAGCACTTGCGACTCCTCCGTTCATTCGTTTTCATGAACACCTGTCATGCGGTGATGAATGGAGATGTCTACACTGCGGCTAAATCATTATACTCTAAGCTATGTTTATGTTAAGGTTTCGGTTGTTAACTAGTGAGCCAAGCTGCTTCTTGTTCTCCGTGGACAGTTTGCAATTCATTAGGCCTGTGTGTCATCGCCACAAATTAGATGTGGAACTGCGCCAATGCACTTAATCTGCTCAGAAAACAATCTACAACAACAACGTAAAGACAGCACAACAGGGAGGTATTACTGTGTCTGATGTTGATCTATAGGATGCACTATGTTGCATGTTTAAAAAAAACAGACAGCAAGTGTAAGCAGTTTTCATCATTATTTTACTTTCTTTGCAATGTGATTATCCTATTGCTGGGTGTTCACCGTTCCCAAAATAAATGTATTTATATTATATACTATATTTATTAAGTTTACACTATGTGTTACAACGTAATTATATGAGAAGTTACAGACATCTGCAATACATGACTTTTGGCTGCTCGTGTGCTAGATTATCCGGTTTAAGTCATAATGCCAAAGCCTTAATCTTTGTTTCAACTCTATTAACACTGTTGAGTTTTGATGAGTAAGCTGTCAGCAGCGTCTCGGTCAAGGACGTCTCATACAAGGATCAAACCTGGGAAAACCTCCAGTTACAAGTAAGTCTCTTAAACAATTTGATGATGGTGCCAAACCAAATCTTCAGCATTACTCTCATGCCATTGCAAAGACGGCACACATTTTTCAGGGCAGAGTCACCCTTGATGGTAAGAGTCTGCTCCCAAGTTAAGTCAGTGAAGTTATTTTCGTGGACTACTCAAACTCAAACAAAAACTTCTTCAGTATTTTGCTTGTAAAGTTGGTGCACCGCCAGAACAGTGATGACTTCAATAGTGTCTGAACTCAAAAAGAAAAAAAAATGTTTCAAGTAGTTTTTTTTTTTTCCTTGGACTTTCAAGGACTTAAAAAAAAGGAGAAACTCAATAGAAGCCTGCAAACAGTTTCACACATGTGTGACACCGAATAGATGAATGTAAAATCTGTTTGTTTTTGTGGTTATTCTCTTTAAACAACAGCACAGGTGCGCCCAGACTGTCTATCCTACAGAAAACAAAGTGGCAAATTATAACTCACAGTGGCATACATGGTTTTATAGTACCTGTAATTAGGGTTTGGCAGTAAATCAACACTATATTGTTATCGTGATATGAGACTATACAGTATATATTGTCCTAGTTTTTGGATATTGTTATATAGCATAAGTGTTACTTCTTCCTAGTTTTCGAGGCTAAATTGAAGAGATGTAATTTTCTGAACTTTCCTGACTGTTGAACTGTCATCATATCCACATGACTGATGATTACTGATAAAAAAAATCTCATTGTATTAAAGGGGCAAATTTTAACAATATTAATGAGGCAATAATACAAACTCTGAAATATTAATTTTTTCCATAACTGAATAAAACACTTCTAAAACACTGTTCAGAACACTGTTAGAAGCTAGAAAGGTGGCAGGGTCTGCCACATATAACCAAAGTAAAACAGTATGAAACTGTGCTGTCCTTTAAGTTCACTTTGTTTATTCAGTCATGAAAATGAAAAGAGTTTGTTTTATTTAGCTTGTTTAAAGAATCCATCAGTGGAGATCTTTCTCTTCTGATTAAAATGTCTTCCCCAAAACTACGTAGTGCACCTTTAATATTTTGTCAAAGTACCAATAGTCTTCCCCACAATATTGTCGCAGTATTTGTTCAGAAATATTGTGATGTTTGATTTTGCCGAGCGCTTTGGAGGAGATTTAAAAAATATCAAGTTATATTGTTAACAAAGCCTTACAATGTTATTGTGTCCAGCCCTACCTGTAGTGTAGTTTTTTTGACAACACAGCCGTAATCCTGTTACCAAGACTATAATCCTCCCTTCCTGCTGCACAATTTATCTATTTCCACTGGGGAAGAAAAGGGCTAAAGCCAGAGCCGAGTAATGAACTTGACCTCCATGGACCATAATACACCCACTACACATTAACTTAATTTATATGCACACTCTCACAAAGTGTGACCAACAGTATTTTTTCCTGATACCCTCCTTCTTTTACTGCCTGTTCTTTGCTGTCTTATCCAAATTAATTCTCCTCCACGTGATTACTCCCCATGCATGCTACAGTACCAGCACTTCTCCCACTGGATCCTAAAGTTTTGCATGCAGGCCTACAGTAGGACTATCATGGCGCTTGGAGATGAAGTGACCATGCCACTTACAACTGCAACCATGCATGGGGCCGTAGACAAGAAGCACTACAGAGGTATCACATGTCATGTCTGCGTGAAGGCGTCATGTTATTCCCTTCATTTCTGCAAATGCATGCAAGCCCTGCAGTCACAGTTACACTACATCTCTACACGACTGGTTCTGATCACCGAGGGCTGTGTGGGAGTTAAATCGGTACTTTAAGACCACACGTTGTTTTGCCTCATGTAGTGCACCATCTGCTGTAAACCTGCGTGGATTTATTACCTAAACTGACACAGTCTATTTATTTTTGCAGGCTTTTATCACTCACGGTTAGTGAAAAGTGAAGTTAAACTCCAGCACGTCTCTCCATCATTCATTCAGCGGCTGTAACTTCGCTCAATATTCAAAGGAGCGTGTTTTCTCTGCGCGACCGCTGATTGGCTGATTTTATTTTTTTGTAATAATTACGAGACGATTTCCACCTCGGTGTCCTGCTCCACGTTTTAGCACTTCGCTGCTCACAAGTGATGCGTTTACTGCCGCTGCAGTGCGTTCATAAATCAGAAACAACCCCCCTCATGAGGCATGCGTCCCGGTTAACAGGCAAGTTGGACGGACCGAGACATGCCTGCGGATTTTAAAAAAAAAAAAAGAAAGAAAGAAAACACGCGACAAAAGATGCAAAATGTGTCCGCCATAAAGGGGATTTCATGAAATAAACACGCTGATATTTACATATATACATGTGGTTTTTTTTTTTTATTTGCTGTGAAATGTGCTCTTGAAGTACTCACAGTTGCTCGGAAAGTTTCCTCTAAGGCAAAAAGAGACGTGAAACAGCGACAAAAGCATAATCCATGTGTGATTAAGATCAGTCTTGATTCCGGATTCCTGGACTTGGAAATAAAAAGTCACAGTGGGATCTCGCCTGCTGCTAGATCGCGGTCCTTATTAGTTGCACCGAGTGGCCCTCCCACTCTGTCATTATTACTGAAGCGCACTGACAGAGACTTGAGCAAACAAGAGGAACACACGCCGAAAGCTTTCACACCAGGGGGAATAAATGCCCACCGGGGGCTCACACCAACTCTCTCATTGAACCGAGCCAGGTGCGGGAATTAAACCCTCGTTTGATGTATTCTCATCTTATCAAACTCTTCTCAATACAAGGCCTGATTCATTTGGATTTACTCGCCTTTTCAGGTGTGTTATTATTACTTAGCAGTGTAAATCGAGCTTAAAAGTAAATATGGGGAACAATGCAAAAATAAAGTCTCAACACATCATTCATCTTCAGGCGAGTCAGAAAAAAAACAATCCCACCTGTCTATTCATCACATAACACCCTGCAGCTCGTATTGGACGTGTATTATGAGCATAATAGGTGATCACACATAATAGAGAGACAGCTCTCAGCTGTAAAAGCAGGCCTGCTGCAACAGCAGCACTATACTCCATACACATACTATTTTAGTCAGAAGACGCCCATGTTGCAATACTGTGCTGCTGTGTGGAGTTTCTGCACATGGTGTGTTCAGAGCTGCAACGGTTAATCGATTAGTTGTCCGCTATTAACATTAATCGCCAACTATTTTGATGATTTTTTTGTCTGTGATTCCAGCTTCTTTCTGCTTTCTGTACTCCTCTATGACAGAATGAATATGAATATCTTTAGGTTGTGGTCAAATTGAGACATTGGAGGGCATCGTGTTGGGGCTTTGTGAAACTCTGATCAACATTATCTACTATTTTCTGACATTTCATAGACCAAACAACTAAGACGATAATCAAGAAAATAATCAACAGATTAATTAGCTATGAAAACAATCATTAGTTGCAGCCCTAGTTGCAGCGATATACCAATTTCAAGGTCTACCGAGGAATGAAAGTTGATGATTATCATTAGGTGTTCATTTGCTTATCCACGGTATTGAATTCTCCTTTATTGTCTTATTAAAATATGTTTATTCCAAGTTTATATATCATTTTATTTCTGTCAGGACATTATATTTAGTGAAATTATAATAAGGCCTTAATTCAACCTAAAAACCCTTCTGATTTCCATTCCTTTAAGGGCTACTGTAACTGATAATGGTATAAAAATAAATGTGTAATACCTTATACTGTCAAACAGTGATATTTCCTCATACTGTTGAAACCCTAGTTGTTGTTATGTACTATGAATCCGCTGGTGAAAACTTCATGAAAGTTAAAGTGCACTGTACTTTGTCCCCCTGAAGTTTTTGTTGAAACACTTCAAGTCCCCACACAGAAACAGGTGTTCAGGCACCACACACATAACTGTTTAGACAGATGATTTCAGCACACCCTCCCCTTCGCCACAGGGACACACACACACTCACACATGCTTTTCAGTGGTGCGATGAAAGAAAAGAGAAACAAAGAAGAAATGGTTTTAAGAACAAGTGAAGATAAAAATGAAGCAGGTGGCTACGTTTCTTTGTCGGACATTATGCAAACATAACCACTTTTACTTTTAAGTCCTCGCATTATTTTTCCGTCTTCTCTGTAATTCTTTGTTTTTGTCTGAAGTGAGGACTGAATTATTTGAATCTCTGGCAACCGATCAAGCCACAAATGATGTTTAGCTCCCAGCTTATAGTATACTTTTCATCCTTCAACATCTCCTAACTTTTACCAATTATATTTCTTCAGCTGTTACTTCAAACAAATTAAAGCCAGCAATTTTTAATAGGCTTTGGAAAGGAAAAAAAAAACTTTAAATATTCCACATCTTTTATACATTATTGGTTTTATTCAACTTTTTAAGCCAGCGATGCAGTTTCAGCTTTTCAAGGTTCAGCATTCACACCACAATCTTTTCAAAAAGTGCCTTCTATAGTTAACAGTAACAAAAGGAAATAACTAATCTTTTGTGGCTTTTTCTGTTATAGGAATTCCATCATTTTATTAAAAAAAAGTTTTGCATAAAAGTGGTGGTGGTGATGGGAGTTTTCTAATTCAAATATAATAAGGCAAGCAAACCATTTGGAGGAAATTGGCTGTCTTTTCAGCTGCAATGCTGATTTATTCATTTACACACAAAATCTCTAAAAGCCTCAGTGCTCTCTGGTCAATTCAAGCTCTCACTCTCGTTTTACTGGCAGTTCATGTCTTTTTCGACTAACAATGGCTCGATAACAAGGTTGTTGTGAACAGGCATTTAGAGGCACAGTTTTTAACAAAAAGGAACACCCTCACCCAGTATTTGAGAGAAGGAATGCCAGCTTCTCTTAGAGATGGCGTCTTTTTCTTCTTATACTTCTACTACTCTAATACTTTATATAAAAATGGTTTACTATGGAGTCTGTGGATGGTTAGTTCTGAAAACAAGCAATGTTTTGATTTTCTTCACCTCCACTGTATTGGGGTGGCAACAGAAGTATGCGAATAGCTCGGTACCACATGGAACATGCTTTTTTTCATTTGTGTGAATTGACCCTTTAAGGTAAGGGCAAGATTGGGGCCATGGTGAAATAATGAAAATGGTATGGCGCCTGATGGGCCAGCCCGCTACAGTGTGTATCATTTAACTGCAGCTTCACCTGTGTCCTTAAAATACTTTACACTGGTGTGCCTTTAAGATCTGTGTTTTTAATGTTTTGAACTGTAAGACAAATTCCTGCCTTCTCGTATCCAATGTGTGCCGAAGCTATAGCTGTCAGAAGTATGAAAATCAAACGAGTTGAGTTTTTATCAAAACAGAGCATGATTTCCATTAGTGGGTTCAAACAATTGCTTTTTGTAGTAATCAAGTTGTAATTTAGAGAAACCACCGAGCAAACATTTGAGAACTGCATCATCCACAGCCTCACGTCACCCAAACACTTAAATCACCTAAACTTGTGTGCCCTGGCTGTCAGTAAACAGATTGAGTGTGACGAGGTAAAAACAGGTGACAAATGCAGCCCACCAATTGCTGCATCAAGGTAAATGTTCCAAGCACACCGAACTGGAGTGACATCTTATAAACTTCAAGGTCTCTCCGGCACAACAGGAGGCTCTCAAATACCCTGGAGATTATTGGAGTTTGAGAAATTCTCTGTGCAAGTATTTACACAAGCGTACACATCGCTGAGAAAATACAAAATCTGGGAATTAAATTCTAATGGAATGTAAATGGGTCAAAAATGATTGTTTTTTCTGATAAATGCAGATGAAGGGAGTTCAGAAGATGTTATTCAGGATTTCTGACTGGAGTTCATTATTAGCCTAACCAGATATTACAAACCTTTCATTTGTGGGAACGAGACCGATAATTTGAGACAAAAGTTCAACATATTCTATCTTTGTTTGGAAGTCTTCTACTCACAGTGTTGTGAAAAGCCGTGCCGTTGCTCGGTCACTGCTCTCTGGGCGAAGACAGAGTGTGTGGGTGTTTTGTGCCAGACCTGTATGAAAAAGGGTGAAATTCAGTCATTTGTTAGCTTGAATTCGGGGTTGCTGCCCTGCCTAAAATCCTCGCTTTATCACAAGCTGTCAAAAGTTTTCAGGGTATTTATTCTGCAGTTGCAGTAAAAACTTTCCAGTGAGGTCCGTGCATTATCCAGGACAGTAACCAGGACATTGTTTCGAAAACAGACATTGCAGTTGATTTTTTTAATGGGGTGAACAGCTTATATTCAATTTTATTCAGCTGACCTCCACTTTATTTGGTTAGAGACGAAAATCTCAGCAGCTCCTCAATATCGTATCATAAAAAATGTAATACTTTGGGGGTTTAAGTATTGCTGGACTGAGTACGACTGGATGATTGTAGGACATCTCTTTTACCACTTTTACATTTTTGTTATTATCTTATTTTGCAGTAACAAATAGGCGAATGCAAGCAACATATCCAACATTTACCTAAAAGGACATGAGGTGACTTGTGTCTTACACGCAGGTGCACAGAGGTACAAACTAAACCAGATGTAAGGGGTCAAAAATTCATTCAAATTAAAACTTTAATTTTATTTTAAGAGCAGATTTTCTCAAATTCTCTCTCAGGATAGATGTATGCCTCTGGACCCTTTTAGCAACTCTGGGGAACTGCCCTTTGAAATACTATTTTCATGGCATTTCAGCTTCAATAGACAGTTCACACATCGGTGAAAAGTCGGATAACAAGGGAGACGGGGGGATGTGGCAAACAACAGATGGTCATGCTGTTTCTGACCCCAAGCCATTGTATTTACATGTTTGGCGCCCCTCGACATGACTCAAACGATATTCCAAGTCATTACATCAGAAATTGCCCTTTTAGAGGTTTTTTCGGCCTCAGAGTCAGTGCACTTAAAACATTACATGTTTTATTCAGACAAAGTGTTTTTCTAACATGTTTAGCTGTTAGTTTGTACTCTCAATTATTGTTTTGCATTTTAGAGCTTTTGCATTGTCAAAAGCCAACATTTCAGATCAGACTTGACCCTTGACAACACTTACCTGTGTTTTGAAGATATTTGAGGCTTCCCCGAAAATTCTTCTGTCCAGCCGAAAATGTCTGCTGCACATTAGCAGCGTTAGCAACTGTTTTATGAACCAAGTGAAGATGGCAGATAAATGATGTATAAATGAAATAACATTTCAATAAATCTACCTGATTTTTCTGAAACAAAGTCACTTGACTAACTGACCATCTTTGACTGAAAAAGAGTCACAATTAAAGGTTTTTTTTGCTATATAGTGCATTTTAACCTTCCTTGTTAATAACGTTACTATCCCTTCTAAACAGAAGACCTGTTGTACTACTTCTGTGAATGTCTCAGTCAAAACATTCACATGGCATATGACTCATTACCTTGACTACAAGTTAGCTAAGTTAGCAAGAAGCTAAGCAATGAGTTAGCAAACGCTAGCTGTTATTAGAGCAACCAAGAGCAACATGGCTTCTTGACTTGAACTCTTACTTTAACCTTAATTTAAGGGAAATGTGACAACGTTTTCAACTTACCAGCATAGCTAGCTAAACTTTAAAAAGCTATCCCCCATAAAACAGACAGCATTATTAGCCTAACATTAGCCTTAATTTTGCTGAGGTTCAACCAGTTTTCCAAAGACAGGGGAAACCGATTTTCCAGTCCACAAAAATCATGCTCACCTCTGAACCCTCCTTTAGCAAGAACAGGATTAATTGTAGATATAAACTCCATCTTCAGGACAAGTACCTTATCACTACTTATTTATTCATTCTTAGCCTATCTGCCTACTAGTGGCTGTTGTATGCATGCCATACATGAATAATAAGTGCTGAACCAGGATCAGTAAATGACCTCCTTTCTGCATAATATTCTGTTTTGGGAGCTTTTCTTTATTAGTATTGGTGTTAGTCCACCAATGAAGTCAAGGCTTTAGATATTTTCTTCAGATTTCACCATGGATCATAATATCACTCTATGTTGACCAGATCATCATTTACACATGGTGGCTTTATTGTATGCTCACTGTGTTTACAATGGCCACTAAAAATGTGTGTCTATATTGAGATATATATATATATATACTGGCAGAGAGAAGCTGAACAGAACAGCGTGGTGTTATTCTGAGTTGCTTTTCAGATGATTTGAAGGTGGTGGTTTGATACATGAGACACATTTACAGTCTATTGATCTGCCTGAAACTGCTCTCAGTGATAGTATTCATGGCCTGGACATAGCACTGAAACAAAATGACTTCTCGTTGATACAGCGGCTGTAGGATAGCAAAAGTGCTTCTACTCCCAGACCTCCAGTGTATCATCTGTTTTTGATTCACCGTTTTCACAATGTTTACTCAAGATGAAAATTATGCGATTAATTCACTGATTTTCAGCACGCATAAGTGTTCAGGGCAACATGTTGAGCAGAAGCGGCATATAAAACCATCAGGTTTCAGCGCGCTGTGACCAACATCACATGCTCCAGCGCACACTTTGGCATTGTTGATGATTTGGTTGATCAAACTGTAACATTAGTACTTGGGAAACTTTCTCTTTTGACACTCTTCCTCTTGATTTTGATGCTAATTATGTTTCATTATGTACTTGAAGGTGATCATATGAGGGGCTATTAACAAACAATGATAAGCAGCCTCTCACACATATATGCATGCATGTGACTACATTAACACAAACAGCACACAAAAACAAAAAAACAATTTACTGTTGAATCTGTGTTCTGCTTCCCTTAATGCATTAAAGCTCACTAAATCCTAGAATGAACATGTAAAGGAAATACAGCACTCTCCTCTTTCGTATGTATGAGTGTATGTGTAGTATCATATTTGTACTGGGTACATACATGGCCTCAGCAAACACTTTTGTTTTGGGCAAGCGGCCATTTGCCTTGAATACAAACAGACTAATCACTGTATTCTGATTCTTCATTACGCCAGCCAAGTGTCTATTGTTGGAGAGGTTTAGAGGCAAAACACCTGTCTGTTTTACAGGATCATTTACTAAATTGACATATGGCAAAGCACTAGACAAAGGCAGCCAACTGCGTGTCACTAATCTGTATGCAGACATAACCATTGATGTGTACCTTTCATGTGCTCATAAAAATCACAAAAGCCATTAAGTAGTCTCATTCATCATTTCTGAGAGCTCACCTGGGCATGAAAGCTTTCAGTATGGAAATGAAAAAAACTGAAGAATTAAAACGATACAATAACATGTCAGTTTGGCCTGCAGCGATAGTTCTGTGGTTTATTCTTGAAATATGATCATATAATTGACCCATCTATTGAAAGTTAATGAAAGAAAATCATTTGGTAGCAACCTCATTGGGATAGCTGTGTGAAACTGGTTCTCTTTGATATCAACTCAAACAGTCAGTGGTTTGGTACAGGTTTTGAACAAGAGGCGCAAGTGCAGGTAGCACTGTAGACATAATTATTCTGGTTAAAATTTTCAAATAAAAAAAGTCAATTTGAGGTTAACACACATCTTAAAAGCAATTCCTATGTTGTGTATGTCTAATCTGTAGATACCATTCTTACAGCAACGCCGTTAGGACTGCTTATTTTCACTATCACTATCTGTCAGTCAGGTTCTCAATTAATCGTTAGGTCTTCAGAACATTGGAACCTCAACATATGTGAGAGGAGAAAAAACAGCAAAGTTTCTCATTTGAGAAGCTGTAAGTCTGAAATGTCCTGCGATTATACCGGGAAAGAAATGACTTGAACAATTAATTGATTATCAAAATAGTTTGCTGATTGGTTGAGCATCCACCCGATGTGTGGATGCCAGGTCGTCAACAGCGGCTCAGGTTTTGTTCAGGTCTGAGGCCCTTTGCTGGGTGTCATCCTCTCTCTCTTTTCACCATTCCTTGTTGAATTGTAAGCTGTCCTATCCAAATAAAAAAAAAAAAATTTTCAAACTAGTCAATGCTGCTCCAAATGGCACTGGAATCCAAAGTAAAGTGTTTGGCCATGGAAGACATCGTTGTTTCCTGTCATCACTACACAGTGTTTTACACCTACAGTATTTATATAAACACTATTCTACATTGAATTTGGTCATTTTACATCTGTGCATAATGAATTTTCTGTCTGTAAACTGCCTTTGCTTTAACTACAGGAGACGACACCCACCCCAGCCACAGTTTGTTCACCGTGCTTCCATCTGACAAAAGATACAGAAGTATCCGCTGCCATACCACCAGACTACAGAGCAGCTTCACTCCCCAGGCTGTGAGACTCCTGAACTCATCCTTAACACTCCTTTGTCTAAAAGAGATGTAGAAGGATTCATTATTAATCATTTTTTCGTTTATAAACCAATACATTTACCTTGTACCTTGTTGTACACTGTTACTGCTCTTCAGCTGCCTGTACTCATGCACTGTTCACATGATGTTTTACATACATTTACCTATAATTGTCGAAGCATAACCTGCAAACACCCTAAGTTAATGCTATAGTCAAGGTTAGAGTAAGGTGAGACCACTATACATTACTATGATTTAGGGGAGGTTACAGTGCAGCTTCAGTCATGCTAAATTAGAAATGTGTATATGTATATATATTCTGAGACTGACCCCACATCACCACATCACACATCACGATGACAACAGCATACACCCACCTGACACCCGACCAAAATTCCTGTGCTTTATCACTGTCTGCTTTAGTCGCCTGGGCTCCATTTATTTTCTCCTCTCCCAATCAGTGAGAGGTCACATTAAATGGTGAGAGTGCATTTTCATTTTCAGAATTAAAGGACAAATTTAATAAGGGAGCAGGCGCTTCAGGGCCACTGCTATTGGACATGTTTGGGGCCATTTTTGCGCCATCTCTTATGCTCTTCAGCCGGAATGATAGAACTGCTTTTGGATGTCAGAAAATAAAAAGAAGAGTGGATGAGAGGTGGATGTGATATTATAATTTTGCTCTGACAGAGCTATCATCCACTAGAGAAATGTGTAATAGGCAACATGGGTTTTGTGATCTGCTCACTGCAGGAACCTTGGCAGCTGACTGGTATCACTATGAAATGAAAAGGATTAAATGTAAGTCCGCTAATGCTCAACTCATTCATTGATTGACAGAAAATCTTGACAACTTCCTACCTTTTTCCCAGCATGCCCCTTTTAATAGATTTAGGTAAGTACATGGTTTATTAGGGCAGTTGCCAGGCTGCATGATAAAGGCATTTGCAGTTTTGAAAGGTTGCATGAATTAAGCAGACCTACCTTCCCTGTGCAAGTGAATAATGGGTTTTGAACAAATTACATTAGTTTAATTAGAAATCTGAGAGTCAGGGGTATGAAGTTTAGAAATATGGTTACTGATTGTAGTGAGTTGAATTCAAAGGTGTCCAAACCCAATAGTGACCAACTAATTAACTGGTGGGAATGTTCTTCATTCCAATTAGCAGCGGTCTAATTTACTCCAATACAATATAGAGAAGTCTTATTTTCACTTTCAGAAACTTTAGAGCCTCAATGTCACCGTGGACTGTTATAGCCTACCCCTTTCGAAAGTAATTACTCAAGTAATAATTTAATTTTGTCTCAATAATTCCAGACATGGTGAAGCATGACTGCACACTCTTAGACTGTTGTAATTTAAGGGACAATATACTCCATATAAATGGAGAAGACTTCTCCTGATGCTGTGCACTCAAGACTGTGAAAAGGGTACCAGAATGAAAAGACAGCAATTTCTTTATGTTGAGATACCATGGGATCTGTACGCAAGATAAATTGGATAAGAATGGGAAGAAATGGAGAATGTGCCTGGCATATGGGTGCACAAAAAAACCCCATGCTGATTACACTTCACATTGAGTCTGGAAAAGTTATATAATCCCATTGCTACATAAGTTTGGCTCCCCAGTTGAATGAAAGAGAAGCTCATACCTCTAAAGAGTCAACTTTTTGGGGAAAATTTTGAGTGGTATTGCTTTGGATGCATTTTCTTACTTCAAATAAATACATACAGTGGCTTTCAGGGATTCAAGGCCCCTCTAGTTATTGAACCGATGAATATAAAAGACAAAACACCTTAACAAGTTTCTCGAGTCGCAGCAGAAACATCTGACAGTACTGATTTTTGTTATATTGTGAAACTCATATTGAAATTGACTCAACATTGGCCATTTCTTAACAGGTAGTAAAATAAATACTGGTTTTATATATTCCTGAGGCCCTAGTGGAAATGACAAATGCAAATCAAAAGACAGAAGACATACTGATTATTGCCTACAGTGTCGGAGCAAATCTCCGCGCTCCCACACATTTTTGGTTGGTAACCAAAAAAGAGGGCCAGAAGAGAGAATATACAACAAAGTTTAGATTAAAGAAAAAGAAGCCAAGAAAGAAAACAGAAGAAAAAACTTTGTAAGGTGACGAAAGCAAGTCGATGCTCCTCACAACAGACACTCTTTCAGTGAGCCACTGGTCAGACAGCTGTGCTAAGATGGAGTTTTGCTTTTGGCTCATTAACAATATGAATTTTCCAGTAATACACCATCATATCAGCTGAGGGACTACCTGCAGCACCACAGACAGTGGCTGTTTGCTGTTGTGGGCCACTGTGGTGGATAATTAATAGCAAGTATTACTCCAATGATCTGGCCTACACATGGGAATGCAGCTACAGGTGCACTGCACCCTAATTTACAGTGACCTACTTCTACTTTTCAGCAAATTTAAAGCTTAATGAATCAGATTAGTTTTCCTAATCTGGATGACTACTGAATGTGAGTATGGTGCATGTAAGACTTTGAAAATGCACCAACTTTATATCAGTGCTACTGTGTATGATTATGCCCTTTGTGTGACAGTTATACTAGATTATTTAAAAAAAAAAAAAAGCATACTGAAAGACAAAAATTCGGAGATTGACACAGATAACAGGATACAAAGAAACAGGTGAAAGATAACACTATGATATTACATACATGTGTTTAAATGGTGGTCTAAATGTGTCCAAGGTCATCTTAAGTTCCCTGTGCAGAGGACACATGCCTAATGGATTGCCCCAGAGGTGCCCCTTAGGTAAGCCAAAGTGCCTGTCTGGTTGGACCACGCCCTTTGGCTGGCATAAATGCCCTATTTCTAAGCACAGGTGCCACCGTGGTGTCCTTTGGGCAAACATGAACTTAAATGAATGAATCCTCAATATAACCCTGACCCTGTGGACATAAATGTGTTTCACCTGCCCTCTTTAGTCTGTAGATGTCAGTCTAAGTTAACTGTATGCAGTGGTGGCAAGTAACTACAGACATTTTGTTTCTTTTCACTACTCAGATAAGTAACATACTGTAAAAGTATAATTTTTAAAGGTGCAATATGTTAGAATTCTAGTTGAAACAGTCAGAAATTGACAAAAAATGATCAATATAATGTCAAGAAATAACAGTTTTGATGTTATGTCAAAGACGTCCATTTAGTGTATTGCAGATATATCAACTGGGAAGTAAGCATGCTAACATCCTGCATCCTGTTTCATAAAACCACTTTGTACATTAAGAGGCGACAGTGAGTCACTGTGGCATCCATCGAGCCCTCAGTCCAACAACACCAAAGTGGCATTCTTGCTGGGTTTCACCTTTGGCACTCCAGAGCTGACCCTGCCGTAACCCTCAGCCTCTGGAGTTGAGTGCTGATTGATGCCCAGCCTCCCTCTCGCTCCTCTCCTGCTCCATGTCTGTCCTGTCCCTGCATGCACTCACTGTGTCTTTGTTGTCCCAAGTGTCAGAATCCTGATTGAAGCCACTGCAAATCGCCTTGGCACTGTATTTTCTGTGATCAAACTGGCCTCTCACAGTCTGGGAGGCTGTGTCTGTCCTGGTCTGGCCACGTTCACTTGGAGGCTGCTGCACCTGTTTCCGTTGCCCTGTCGCACGGCTCCAACTCTGGTGCACATTCCATTGCCTCTCCATTCTGGGCAGAGGCAGCTAAGTTGCATGGTTGAGTGTGCTAACTAGCTAATGGCATAGATTTGTAGAAAAACTACATACCAGACGCAAAGATGGCGTCCGTTCAACGCAATGAGAAGTGCTCGCCTGGCACATATGCCAAAAAAGTTTTCACACATATTTTTAAATCGCTTTTCTCAGCTTATTGGAAGTTTTAAAAATCTAAAACCTCCATGGTTAAAAAATTCATTGAAGAAAGAATCATTATCGACCTTATTTGCAGTTCTTGATGTCCTGCAAACAGTTTTACAGACATCTTAGTGAGATTTTTGAAGCCAAAAAAGCTCGACTTCCCAGGAATGAAAATACCTGTATCTTCAATGTTGTGCGGCCCATAGATCATGGGCACTAGAGATTTTCGCCAATCGAACTGGCTAACTTCTGGTTTAGCACCCGGCTAACTTGGATGGGGATAAAATAACTTAATCATGCGGCTCTTCTAGACATTCTAGACAAACTTTATCAGACCGAAAGGCTCCAGTTACGGGATTGTGACACTCAAAAACACATATCCACTGTTTTACAGACACCCTTTCACAATGTTAGCTTATGGGAGAAAGTCTTTATGGGTCGCAGAGCATCACATGGCGATGTAATTACACGGTTTGGCCACTGCGAAAACTGGCTTCATTGCCGGGCGTTCTTTCTGAAGGCTTGGGCTTAACGGCACCCTCTGGGGCCTGGCTAACTGCAGTTACAGTTAGCAGCAGGTAGCAGTCACCCTGATGATTATGCTGCCCCCTATTTGGAGAATGAATTCAACAGGTGGCTCATTCTTACATGCACCTTTAAGGTACTTGCACTTACTGTAACTTGAACTTTCTATTTTGTAATAATAATAATGATATTAATAATGATAATAATAGCAGTTGTAACATTTAGCTAACAATACTTACATAGTTTTAATCTTCTAACAGCTGACCCTGAATGTCTTGCTCTTTTGGCACCACATTGCCTTATTGCATTGTTGGTACAGCTCTTGGTAGAAAGGTAGGACACTGAGAATGTCGCCTCTCTTTACACTGCCGTCCTGTCCCAACACAAATGAAGCTATTCCAATCTACAGTTCACTAAATCTCCTGTATTAATCAGCGCACATATGGACTTATTATCAGACAGATGGACTTCCTGTGGAGACGTCACGGCTGATGCTCGCGCTCCACCGCGGTGACGACACCGGGAGCACGTGGGTTTGTTATTGCAGGAAGTGAAGATGGCGGCTCAGTCGTTGCTCTCCGAGTCTGTGCTCGGTTGGTCTATTTTCACCTTTATACTTTTGGTAAGCGCACATAAAGTTGCCTAGTCGCTTCATCAAGTAGTAGAGCGTCATGTAATTGGTTTTGGGTGTTTTAGCGGGCGGACAGGGCGCTTTGGTTAACGTGTTAACCTGGCGCGACATGGCTCCGGTGTATTAACGTCAATATTGGCTTTGGACTGGGTTTAGCTAACATTAGCCGTGACACACTTACAGGCTGTTGTTTTGTTAGAGGCGCTCGTTGTGGTTATTAGCATGCATTTATATTTTTATACTGGTAGGAACAGCGGTGGGAACTGGGGAAAAGAGTATTATTTATCGTAAAGAAAACTAACATTTCCGGTTTGGTCTTCATGTTCACCCAGTTAGCTATCACAACAAGGCTTTAAAGGGAAGTTTACAAAAAATATGTATTCCGGAAGTAATGCGAACGTGATAGCAAGCAAATGCTGTTTTTCACCACAGATACAAACACACTTCCCTTTCCTGCTAGTCATATATTTTACGTACCAGCTGTGGTAATACCTAAATGAATACCTTGAAGTTGGTCAGCTTGGTAATATGCTGCCCAATTTAGCACTTATTACCTCTGTTAGTCACATAGCTAGATCAGAAGCCTGCCAGAAGAATGCCTGGATGCCAGTAAATTGCTCTGCTTCCCTACCCGCCACTAGCACCCCTCTATTTGAGCAAACCTTTCAGTGGATCTTATTTAGATGCAAAGCCTGCGTCATTACCTGGCAAAACAAGCAGCCAGAGGCTTAAGGCTGCAGGCCTTTAATTGATCCTGTCTGTGAATGGCAGCCCTTGATCTGAAGGGACTAGTTTTAGCAGTGTCCTCACTTCTTACTGCTTGTGTGCCTGGAATATGACCTTGTCATTTTGGAGCTTCCTTTTTTTTTGTTTCTCTTTCTAATGAGTTTCTTCCCTGTTACATGACAGTTCCTGTCTTTGCAGTCTTTCTCCACTTAAACAGCAACCAAATGTATACATTCATGAACTAGTTCAAAGATTTGAAATAATAATTGTCTTTTAATTTCTGCTTCTCATAAAGAGTCAACTTTGTGTTATTTCCTGTCAATACTTAACAGTGTTAGTCAGCTGTGTTCACTCCTATGCGGTAAGAGGATAAGAGGAGAGAGTATGATATAATCACATCAGCTGTTTCCACAGCGCCTGCAGACAGGCTATTCTCGGTTTATAATACACTACTTGATGTGTCAATGCTTTAGCTTGAGTATTACCTTTTTTTTTTACGTAGCAACACACACACACACACACACACTAGCTTGAGTTTTTCAAGCATTTTTGATCACTCAGGCAAAGCTGAGTAGACAAAATTGTAAATGCAGTATTATAAAGTTCAACAAAAAAATATAGCAGTGACCCATTTAAGCTCACCATAGGTAGAATTTATTGCAGGGTATTATGTCGAATTGTCTCATTATTTCATTATAACTTCATCACGTCCTCCTTTTGAATTTTATTAAGACAATCTATCTGACAATACATCCAGATGCAAAGTTGACATTTAATTTTGATCTCTTTAACTGCATATAGTCTCTCATATTTAATTGTAGATTTGATAGATCGCTCTCGGACAAATTATTTTCAACTCATCGTATTCCTCATTTTTACTCTTCTACATAAAGGTATAATTGTGTTTTAACTTGATTATTAATTGCTTGCTCTTGCTGTTTAGGTAATCCTGGCTTTCTGTTGGGTCTACATTCGCAAATTCCAAAGCCGACAAGAGAGTGAAGTCGTTTCAACCATAACAGCAATATGTGCACTTGCCATTGCTTTGATAACCTCAGCACTTCTACCAGTGGATATATTCCTCGTGTCATTCATGAAGTATCCCAATGGCACCTATAAGGTTAGTATCTGTTCTTCTAACAGCGGCAATAAAATCAATCTGAGAAATGTTAACGACTTTTCCTGAGGCAGCTTTTAACTTTGCTTTGTAATTTCCTTTGAATTAGACAAAGTGGATATTGTTTTTGTCCAGTCTAACAGCTGAATGTATTTCTTGGCTCATAAATTTTTTGCCAAGTCATTTAATCTGTTTCGTTCTATTTGAAGATTTAGCAAAGTGTGTAATGATATCTTCATTTGAGCTGCAGGTAATTAGTTGCTACATGTGGGCTGAGAGCTTCTTTGATTACTTAAAGGTTTTTTTGTGTCCTTTAGTCATGGCCACCTAACTGAGGCAGCACATGATAACTCATTATAACATAATCCCTCACTTACTTCACCAAATATAATTTCTATATTCTTTGCAGCTAGAATGGCACTCAGTAGAGCGCAGACGTCAACCAAGGCCCAACTGCTCCCTTTATTCAATCAAGCCTAATCCAATATAAAATGAAACATATATTATTTTGGTTTTTATTTGGATCTACATCAAATTGTACTCACACAAATACACCAGATTTCAATCCATGGATTGTTCCCTGAGAAACTGAAAATTATCCCTATCAAAACACCCTATCTTGCAATGTGAAAGAAAGTGAGAAAAAAGCTGGGACCCATCCCTTTATTCTGGTCCACACCCAAAGTTAATGGGGTTTATTCTGGGCTGAGACAATTCCTCCATCAAAGTTTCATGGATATTTGTGAAGTAGTTTTTGTGTAATTCTGCTGACCAACTAACTAACAAACCAACCAGCACGGGCCAAAACATTACCTCTTTGGTGTAGGTAATTAAAAATTACAAAAATTACACTGGACGCACTGTGAGGGTCATGTTTTTTGACTTCTCCAGTGCTTTCAATACAATACAGCTGGCACTTCCTAGGGGGAAACTGGAAGGGGCAGGAGTTGACCAACACCTGGCTGCATGGACCATAGACTTTCTCACCAACAGATGTGGTAGTATGCAGTACGGGGGCCCCTCAGGGTACGGTGCTCTCTCCCTTCCTTTTCACCCTGTACACATCGGACTTCATGCACAACACTGTGATAAAGCCATTGTTGGATGTATGTCTGAGGGGAACGAACAGGAATATAGGGGGGGTCATCAACAACTTTGTTAAGTGGTGTGAATGCAACCACCTGCATATAAACACCAGTAAAATAGCTTCCAGAGGAAGACACCACAGATCACACCAGTGAACATCCAGGGTTTGGACATAGAGATGGTGGCAAAATACAAATACCTGAGTGTTCACCTTAACAATAAACTGGACTGGACTGATAACACGGATGCCCTGTACAAGAAGGACATCTGCTGAGATAACTGAGGTCCTTTGGTGTGCAGAGGACATTATTTCGAACATTTTATGACACTGTGGTGGCATCAGCGCTTCTGTATGCAGTGGTCTTTTGGGGAGGTAGCAACACGGACAGGGACAGGAAGAGACTAAACAAACTGGGAAGGAGGGTCAGCTCTGTCCTGGACTGTCCGCTGAATTCCATAGAGGTGGTGGGTGAGAGGAGGGTGTTAGCCAAGCTGACGTCAATCATGGACAACACCTCTCACACCCTGCACCAGACTGTGGAAGCCTTGAGCAGCTCTTTCAGCAGCAGACTCTTACACCCACTGTGTGAGAAGGAGCGCTATTGCAGATCATTCATCCCCACAGCCATCAGACTGTTTAACTCAAGCACTACCTGAACAATCACTGTCCACTCACTTTGTTTTTTGTAAATATCTTATTTTTTCTATTTGTCTGACTCTTTTTCCTGTACTTGTTGCATCTTGAGCTGTTGTAACAAGTGAATTTCCCCGTTGTGGGATAAATAAAGTAAATCTAATTTAATCTAATCTAAATAAGCAATGAGGCATGACAGCAAGTGGCTTGTTTGCTGAAATTTGACAAGTGGAAACAGAAAAATATAAGAGTAAAAAACTCTGAAGCTTCTGATGGGAAAAAGATCATTTGATTTGGCTCGGAGCAGTGAGGATCATGACACTGCAGAAATTGACAGGAATGACACAGACATTTCCCTTTAGGCTGTTACTCTTCAAAAGCAATACCTGGTTTTTAATCTTTCTGAACCTTTTCACAGTTTTTTTCCAATTGGAGGATTCATTCTTAAAGTAAAATGCAGGAAATGCAAGCTTATGATGGACAATTTCCAACACCTGTGCTACCTGCATGAATAAAAATAGATTTTAAGGTCTGACAGCTCTGAGTTATAACTCCTCGGGCCTGTCGGTTTTGCATTATTTTTTGTTTTTGTCTAAATTCAGTTTGTGAAACTAGATAAACAAAGATGCCAGAGCACTCTCCTGCACTATAACCCACATGCCTGCTAATTTGGTGTGGCCTTACCATTTCCAGGCTCTTGCATTCATTTATTAATTGGTGCAATGTGTTTTTTGTGTATTACATCTGTCTTGAATTGAGTAGAGTATGGTAAACAAATAAGTGAAAATACAACATACTTCCCTTTGTGTTGTTGTTATTTCTCACACTATAGTGTATTCTATACTATTTTTTGTCTTTTGATTAGTTTTATTAGAACTGATGCCTGTCTTTATTGATTTTTATTCTTGTGTTATTCCTGCTGATCTTGATTCTTATTTTCACCATGACTTTTCCTTGGGTAACATCCAGGAATGGGCTGCAAACAATGAGACGAGGGGACAAATTGAAGACACTGTGCTGTATGGATATTACAGTAAGTGCATTCTCTTAATACCTATCTACATGGGTGCACATATGTGTGGACCAAATCTTAACTGGAGAGGATTACTGCAGAAACTAATTAATCTACTTTTAGTCAGCCCCTTTGTTTGACTATTTCTGTTGAATTTATCTGTTTTTCGATCTATTAATGTGTCTGCTTTGTCGTTCTGCTACAATATCAACCCTATCTCCCATTTCAATTGATAGCCATACTTTTCAGTCTAATAACACCTGGGGCCTGCCTGACTCACCCACACAGCAATCTTATGGTTAGTAGTCTAACTTGTGGATTCACACTGGCTCATCGTCACAATGGTGACTCATTTCCACACAGGGCATCTCTATAGTAACTCAGGCTGCGCATCTTCCTGCACCTGAGCAGTTTTGTTCAGGCTGTCACTTTAGGATAGATTGAATGCCCATACAATAGCTCACTGGTTTTAAAACATTCTCTGGCCTTTTTTAAAAAGCTAGATTTTATTCACAAAACCTGATATAAACATGAACATGGCATTCAAATGAATTGGACTAATACAATAATGAACTATAATGGGCAGTACTGCTGAAATGACACACAGTGCAAAGCCCTTTTCACAGGGTGATGTTAATGGACGGACAGATTAGTTTGTTTTCCATGATGATGAAATATATCAGAGATATTAAAACATTTACAGTGTTTTCTGGCAAAAAGCCCACTATGACCATGAAAATGAATGGAATCTGTCAGATAGCAGACAGCCTACATTAGTCAACTATAGCTGTCAATAATAAATTAGATTTAGCATGCATATTAAGTGTGCTGAAATGTTTTAGATTTGACTTGTGCATTAGATGGAGCACATAAAATGTTCCCATCACTATGTTACTAATGAACATAGTGAATTGTTTTTATGACCTTCACATGGAGGAACATTTTAGTGTCATTTATAATTTTCCAACTGTGTCTTAATGATGGACAGTGATGATCATATTTACTCACATCTTTACACTATTTGCAGTTTACAATGTGCAATCCCTGCAGTCTCTGCCTTGTTAACATTTTGCTATTAAAGTCTTTCATCATTGGTCGTATATACTGTATGTCCATTAATGCAAATATTTAATTCCTTTCTAGGTTCATGTTTATGCATCCTTGCAATTCTTGTTTTTATGTATGATTTGGCATTATTTATTATTTCTAATGTTATGTATTTTTGTAAGGTCAATTTTTGTGTATTCATATATGTTCTTTGCTGGACCCTACCATGATGCGCCAATAGTTTATTTTCTCCATGGGTAACAGCGATTTCACTACATATTAAAGATGCTGCTTTGCATATATTGATGTTGCATCTGATTGGCTACAAACTCTTCCTCCTTCATGTGAGGACAGTTTGCTTACAGAGCAAGTAAATAACGATGTTTAATAGACCATTTAGTCAGGTTTAACGTAGTGGTTGTGAAAACACCTGTCACAAAAATACTCTTGACAATTCTTGTCAGTTTATTGTCGGTCATATAAGACTTTGGTGTTGTCAGTTTTGAGCACTGATTTTTCATTGTGGATACATTATGACTGGCAGTAGCTGTGGGTCCAGACATTGCTTCATTGACACTTGTCTGACCCTATTAGTTTTGCATTACAACTTTGTCATTTTTATTGGCTCATGAAATTTGGTTATCTCATGAAATGAGTAATTCCAGTATAGCTGAGGCTAGCATAGCCAGACCTATCTCTACAGAGCCAGAAAAAGGTCCGACTGCAACAATTCTCATTCTGGTACAGGTGAAAAGTCACAATTGTTTTGGGTGGTGCTAAGCCCAGGATGCTGTGACAGTGCCCCCTGCAAAATAGTGTCAGGGCAAGCTTGTCTCTCTCTCGATGATGCTCTTGCTAACGTGTTATTCAGTGGGCCCCATACCCCAGGAAGTAAACCCAGAAGCAAGAAACCTTTTCTGGTGCATTCACCAGGCAACAATTATCCTTCGACTGAATAGACACCATCTTTAAGTTCATATCTAGTTCTATTACAAATCTATGTTCGAGGGTAACTTTCCATTTTCCGCATATAGGTTGGTAGCTCGGAGGTAATTGTTGATGCTTCCTGTAGTGACGGAGACTAACCATAATCCTAGCGGAAATGAGAAGAATGCTGCCTGAAACCGGTGCCCCAGTGGCAAGCTTATACCCACAGTCTACATTGGGTGAGTTAGACTAAGCTCAGTCTTACTGTAACCTGGGCAGAGGTCTAATTAGCCAGAATAAGTGAAAACACCTGTGTGAGTGTGCAGTGCCTTTTAGGCATGAGAAACATCTTGACTGCATGCAGGCTAAAAGCTCTCCTCAAGAGGGAGCTGCTGGGTCATTGTCAGACCAGTTTTACGTATGTGAACGCAAAATAGAATAAGAAGTGGATTTTGAGGTTTTTGTCTTTTGTAATGTTTTAAAGGATAAAGATGAGATATCAACAATACAGTCTGTGACAGGAGTTTGTGAATTGAATACTCTTTTATTTGGCTTTATTTTCGCCAAGAATGTGTTTACAACCTTTGTATCATCTCTGGGCTTGTGTCCCTTGCCCTATTCTAGTTGGCAAAACAAAACAACAACAACAGCAGAAAACACAGTGGGCAGTATTACTTTCCAAGAAAACCAACAGCTACAACTGTTCTTGTATTCTCACCAAGCTAGTCCTCACTTGTTTCACTTGTCATAATTGTCATGTCTGGCTTGTATTCAGTAAAACGATACCATTTCACTGGCACTGACAATTTGGTTTTGGCTTGTGACATGCTGTATTGTATTATTAGTAGGTTTGGACTTATCTTGACAGATTCTTTTGCTATGAGAGAGGGCAGGTCTAGTCCCAATGGATCGCTCCATAATTCTAGTATTTTTCTGTAGTTGCAATTCATGGGGACAGTATCCAGGCTGTTTGGCTGATAAATTCCTAACTCAAAGCTATTAGTGCCATTTTATTTCTTTCTTCTTCTACTGATTGTCATATTAATGGATAACATGAGTGCGTTGTCTTTGACGATAGCAAATTCAGTCATGCCAGAGACACTAGATCACACGTTTTCGAACAGATGCTGGCTTAAAGTGCCTGTCAGCAACACTGTTATGTACCGTCTGTTCAGAAATGCCAAATGCAAGGAAGACAAGCTGTCTCCTTGCCCAGACAGCCCAATCAAAGAAACCACTTCCACTGGTGTGGTGACATCAGAAAATTGGCTTTCACAGACCACAGAAGACTGAATGTGA
Organism: Pagrus major; assembly: GCF_040436345.1. Classification (NCBI taxonomy): domain Eukaryota; kingdom Metazoa; phylum Chordata; class Actinopteri; order Spariformes; family Sparidae; genus Pagrus; species Pagrus major. The sequence continues at coordinate 9,897,118 of NC_133229.1, read as the reverse complement.
ATCCAGCATTGAAGGGACGACAGAATAAGGTCCTCTGGACACAGTACACAAGTATGATTTCATACACAAGATTGATTTCCTCTGTTGCTATCTATACTTTGGGTAAGTTATCTCCTTAAATGGAAACTTTGCTTCAAACACACTTAAACAAATGAATCATTCTGTCAGCTTAGACTTGAATGCAAGGCTGTGTCCCATCAGTAATTTAATTTATTTAATGGACAAACTGCCTGGAAACCATGTTCATGATGCAGCAGTTACACTCAGGAAATTTGTCACACATCAAATGAAAAGCTCATATAGTTGCTTCAGAAGTTTGCTTATTATGTATATCTCTATCTGATCAGAAAGTTTCAGAATTAACCTAAAGTCACAATCTAAAATTTTATTATTGCTTTGTGTGACAGTTAGACTTCCTTTGCATCAAACGGCACTTCACAATGTGGGATTCATGTTATGCTGTTTCTAGTCTTATTCCACATAAATGCTTTGATTAGATACGTTGTCTTTATAGTTTGTTCATGCTTTTCACAGAGGAAAAAGAAATGTTTTTCTCACATATACATTTTCTTATCCAGCAGAAACATCTTAGACACACCAACAGTATGCATTCTAGGAGCTAGGAGAGGGATAAGAGCAAAGCTTGAAAGATTTTGCTGCTTGCCTCAGGCATGTATACGTGTGATCATAGCTCCGGGACTGTGTGCTGCGGAATGATTGGCTTGCAAATTTGTTGTGGTGTTGTAACCTTTGGCTGTAGATAAGGAAGGTTGAGTGCTTGTAACACCACCTGAAATACAAAAATCAGAGCCTTGCAGTTTTGATTGATACTGTGCTCAGTTCCTCCGAGCATATTTTTGGAATAGAGTTACAGTGCATTTTAAATATTGCCAATGTATTCAAAGCTTAGGGGTGCCTTTTATTTATTATTATGACATGTTCCTCGGGTCATTGCACTTTGTTGTTATGGTTAGATTTGTAGTTGTTTTCTGTTAAGCTGACAGTAGGTGTTATAGCAATATATTGTGAGATTGTTGAAGATTTTCTGCTGAATTTGATCAGTTGCCTTGGCTATTTCAAGTTAAATAATAATTTGTTCAGATACTGGCTTACCACTTATTATTTTTGAAAGTCAAATGGGATTCATGATGCATTTCTATGTAGCAACACGTCTCTGCAGCAAGTAGCTGTTTGTGGAGATGACAGTATAAGAGGACTGTGTGCTGAGGCAAAGTCATACTTTGTTGAAGGCTACAGTAGTAGGCTAAATATGAAAATATGATATGTCTTATTTTGGCTGCATAGTCTATGTTACTGTTTTGCTGATTATGTTTATGCATAACCAGAGACTCTTTCCTCTCTGTTTGGAGGGACATTCCTTTTTTATTTGCCAGTAGGTGGAGACCTAGCTCCATGTGTTTTGTATGCACAGCTTCCTTACAGATCTAACCTTTAAAGTGGAATTTTCTTTAAGGCCATATTTGACAGTACTGTCCATTTTTCTCTTCACAAATAGAATAATTACAGGGTTGACATAAAGATTACCTATTTCCTCCACTGGAGCATGTTTTTCTGCAAGGCAGATTGATTTGTATTCAGTGGTGATCACAGTTAATAAGCATGTGTATGTCCAGTGGTTTTTTAGCACACTATTTACTTAATATTTGAAATCACTTGATGGCCTTACATAGCTGTCATGTGGTGAATTTCTGTCAGTTTCTGGTTCAGAAATGTTGCATTGTACAAGTCTTTCATCAAACCTATAATTAATATTGTCAACATTTCTGCAGCACCTTTGAATCCAGTTTCCTGCTGTATAATTACACTGTGGAGTGTTTTAAGCACAACATTGTCATGGTGTGGTAGTTATTGGAGGTAATTATAGCACAATTCCATTGTTATTTTAATGATTTTCTTTTTTTTTTTTTTTTTAACTTTTTTACCAGGTTTTTATTCTATTTTTTAAAAGAAACTCCTGCAATTATACAGAATCAGTTGGAGTGGGTGATATTTAGTGGTTGTTTTGCAACCTACTGTTCATTGAACTGGATGTGTGTTTATGTGAATGCCCCCTGTGCGTCATGTGAAATTTCACCGTTGCTCAGACTCCTTTTTCTTGGTGGCTACAGTACACATTAACAGTAACATCATAAGTAGGTCAAGTAAATGCATTCCACTTATGTTACATCTTAGATAAAAGCATGCATTTATGACCATGATGGGTATACTGCCGTTATTTACATAGGATGCATAGAGAGATAATAGCTAATCAGAATATTGTAATGGCAAAAAATAGAAAGTGATAATATTCTGTCAAAGTGATATTTACTTACTGTCTGTAGAGCATGTACCTTGCAGTTATTCACAAATGCTATATAGTGTAATATTTGATAAAATGTACTTTTAGCTCTACAGAGGGCATGAATCTCTGTAACTTGAACACCCACTTCCTTTTAGAGCCCAAATAGCTTTATGTGATCTTTGATGAACTCTAAGTTTGAAAGCCTAGCCTTTCAATCTCCAGCCTCTGTCCATTTATACATTTCCTTGGACTGCTCAGCACTTCAAAGCAGTCGTGCATAAGACCCTTAAGCAACAGGGCAAAATACCCCTGGGCCCTTTGAATAAATCATTGCCTTTCTCTGGGCCTTTTTTAACGCCATTTGTAGAAAAGAAGCAAGAGAGGATGCAACCCTCTTGTAAATACACTGCAAGTACTTTCTTTTTGTCTGTGATTCTTGTCCACCTACATGTGCTGACTGAATTTTATTGGAAAGTGGTAGCCTAGTACTTCTTTTAAGAGCATCCTGAAAACAATGACAAATTGCAGTTTTATTTTGGAGGACAGTTTGTGTGATACAAAGGGCCTTCAACGATAAGAACATTGCCCAGTGTGCAGAAGAAGAAAAGGGCACTTTTCTTGCCATTATGTGCAAAAACCACAACCCATAGCTCTTCACGTCTACCTTTTGTCTGCCTCCAAATATTGACATTTAGACTATGGACAAAATTGTTAGCATTCAGTAGGGTTGAGCTATCTCATGATTTCTGAAGGCGCCCACAATATACTTTTCAGTGATCGCAATATATATATTGATGTCCTCTTACTTCTGTTTTCAAAACTTCACATAACCTCATTGACTTGCAGAACTGCGCAACGTAAACATACCAATAGAGTTTGCCCAGCCCTAGCATGCGGTTACCTCTTAATGATAGAAGCCTCTGTTAAAACAAAATATGATCCAGCTTATAGATAGGTATGCTTATAACACTATATCTATAATCAGTAAATGTTGGCCATTCTGATGTACTGGTGTACTAATTTCTCTCCCTTTTCTATCATCATTGTTTTAGCAATCAATCTTAGAACAATCATCTAAGAGCTTTTTTTTCATGCAGATGCCATTTGCTGAATTTGGCAGAATACCTAGTGCTAATTTATACAGTCAACAAATGTTAATTATTTGGTGTGTGTTACCTATTGAATACATGGGGTAACTAACTTCTCTAACAGATTTTGTTACGCAAGCTCATAAATAACTCAAATAGATTTTTAATAAAATAAAAACTGTCAACTGATATCTGTTATTGTTATTTCAAATGAAGCTCTATAGACAAAACTAGAATGGTCCTCAGTAGAGTGAATACCTCCACCAAGGCCCAACAGTCCTGTTTAATTCAGACTAAGCCTATCCAATATCAAATTCTGTCTAAATTTCAAAACACCCGAACTGCTCACCATAATTTAAGATCACCAGATTTATGATCTGCACCAAGTTACTCTCACTTATAGATACTAGCCACCTTATTGTCCCAGATTTCTTTTTAACAAGATCCATGCATTGTTCCCTGAGAAATTTAAGAAAATGTCAAAAATGCCCCATCGTGCAATGATGAAATAAGTGAGAAAATATTCTGGATCCACCAGATCCGCACCTAAAGTTAATAGGGTATTCTGGGCCGATACCCATCCTCCATCCAAGTTTTTGTGGAGATCTGTTTACTAGTTTTTGTGTAATCCTGCTGACCAACAAACAAACAATAAAATGGGTGCAGGAAAAAACATAACCTCCTTGGCGGACATAACAAGCCAAAAGAGAAAGTCATTAATAATCAATTCTAAGACACTTTTCCCACCATGACAGTAAATATGATAAATGTTATGTTGATGGATGTGTCATTGACTGTTAGCCTGCCAAAAAGCTAAAAATAACATTTCTATGTCCAGCTTTCCAATGATCTTGTTTACAAATAATGCATAAATGTCATCACTTCATGATGAACGTCCCTATTACTGCACATGGATCCAATATGAAGACAAGATTGATGAAAACTTACTCTGAATGCAGCCAGTTTTTTTTTCTTATATGTCCTCAATTTCACATTACCTTCTTACCTGATTTCTTCAAATTACTTAGCAATAGAAATGTATGTTTTTTACTAAAATTCCACGATATAATAAAAACAAAAACAAACACATGCAGCCTCTTCTGAATACTTCTGAAGAAATGTCCTGAAAATGTGTGTCTTCTCGATGTCATATGTTTTATGGGTAGGATTAAGTCTTTACTCTCCTCTCCTGACAGCCCTAATGATATTAAAAAAGGGGTGAAGCATGTTGATTTATTGCAGCATGGATGTAAGCTGTGATGTCCAATGCTGAGAGATCTATGCAAATCTTGCTTTGAAAAAAATTTGAATCTTCAAATATGTCTTTGCTTTAATATAAGGGTCATTCCAGAATTGGAGGACATTTGGGCTTCGGAATTTTCAAAAAATTAACCTTCTATTTGACAATTTTCTGTTACATATTCATCAATAATAGGTATTAAACTATAAAAAACTTTATTGGCTCATCTCAGGCATAAAAGGATTTTTTTTTTATATTACATGTTTCATTTGATATTTACTAAATCTGGCGCAACCCTGTTACCAACAGGGTTGCAAATACATGCTAATTTTAGCGTTTTCTCACAAATCTATGCTAGCTGTTTAACTAGCTGTTAGCATTTACCAAGATGACAAACTTACATAAGTAAACAAGTAAAGTATTTATATTATTCTGGAATTATGCATAACAGGGTTGCGTGAGGTAGAGTGAGACATTCAAGCAAGGCTGACAATGTTATTAATTTTTGAAAAATATAAGAGAGGACATACCTTTGCTCTACCCATGCTGTTGGGAAACTGTTTGATGATGTCAATTCTAGTCTGTCATGTGGCTAACCCTTTTCTTCTTCTTTTACCATGCTAAAAAGTTTAAGGTAACAGGGTTGCATGCAAGTTGTGGGACACGGGTTTCTTGCATAATAATACTTATTTAAAACATTATGTTTTATTAAAAAGATGTTTCCCCATCTACAAGAGACATCTATGAACAAAACAATACAAAAAAAAGTAGATTTAAATGTCATTTTGACAGTTTTTATTGGAGTTCAATTTGGTCACCAAGGGTGTGGGACAAGAGAAAAATAGCATATTAGGGGGTACTCCAGACTTATTTGATATTTTAAAAAATATTTTCAAATTATTTTTTCTCCCAGTTTATTTAGAGTTGGTCTCTGGACAAGTAAAAGTTACACAACAACTGCATGATTTTGTATTTTGTAAACTTATTATTTGAAGTTTCATGGGTGGGACATAAAATGTCCTCCAATTTTGGAATGGCCCATGAGGCTGTTATTATTCTTTTTCCTGTAATGTATCTAAGTGGCATGGTGCAGTATGTATTCTGTGAACCTCCTTATAGGAAGGTTGGTTGTGCTTAATGGAGCTTTAAAAATACTGAGACCGGCTCAGGAACATTTCGATAATGTGGTGCACAAAGATGTTGTTCGTCTTAAGAGGTTCTTCCATACCAGCTCACTGCTCATGTCCTTAGAAATTACACTGACAAGGTGACATGTGGAGTCCATTTGTGACTTCTTTTCATCCCAAACAATCTTGCCATTGACCAATGGAATGAAACAAAATGTTAAAATGTGACAGCAGACTGTTTTCATTTTGCAACAGTTTATAGTCAAGCACATGGCAACAAACTACAAAAAACATTTGGATGGAGGTAAGAGATTCTCCAAGCAGAATTAGCATCTGCAAAAAACCTATAGGTATCCAGAGAGTTTGTTTACTACTCTCTGCCATCTTGTCAGGTTGGAGTCAGTAAATCTAAAAAAATTGGGTGACAGTGTGAAATGCGGGTGTGAGAGAGGTGGGCCAAGAAGAGTAAATCAAAACAGTTGAGTGTGATAGCCAAAGAAACAGTCAATGCAAACATGCTGCTAATATACTGTAAGAAATGGGAGTCAGCACATCTCCTGATATGATATTGTTTTGAGTTTATTCTTTATCATAGTAATGATTCTTAATGGCAAAAAAACAAACAAAAAAATGATCCTTACAGACATGTTTGCAGAGTCTGATACAAGTGCATGGGAAACAAGGGAAGTGAATGTGTTGTTTCGGCTTTCATGGTTGTGAACAATTGAAAACATAGTTAAAAAAAGCAGTTACATGCCCTAAATGTACAGTTAAAAATATTCTGGAGTAGGTTTTGTGATTTTAAAATTTCACTTTAAGAAATTATTATTTGATACTGAAAATGTTTCTTTTTCTATCTTATCATACCTTTGTTTGACCTATAAGCTGCATTAAGTGGCTTAACAACTAACAGCAGCGAGTCTTCATAGACTATCAAGTTCTTTTGTCTCGCATATTAGCTATAACACCTGTTTACTCACACATAAGAGCAACACGGGCAGCATGTCCTTCATGCTACCTGTCAAATTTAGATCTAATATCCACTTGTGTTTCATCCCAGGTTTGGCCCTCCAAAAATGGTGTCTCCCCTGATGTTTACTGAAAATGAGAGCGCAAGCTTGTAGTGTCATACCTTTCAGCAAGTGTCTGTACAGACAGATAGTTTCTTCAGTCTCTGGAGTCCTTTGTCAGAGACAGTGTTTCTGTGAGATATCTCCCCTGGCATTTAATTTTCACAAAAATGTAATACATTTTGCCAGTCTGCAAGGGACAAGAGTCCAGGTGCTAATCCCTCTGTGGAGGGTCACAGTAAGGTGAGGACAAGGGTCTAATGTTTCTCATTAAGCCATACATGGTGCTGGAAGTGAAACTATTGGTACTGCTCTGATTCAGAGTTAATAATAGTTATAATTAGGGATGCTCCTGACGACTAATTTCCCTGATGTTTTAGGCAAGTTTAACCTTACATTGGTCGACTAGTCTAAAAGCATTAAAACACTCAAACACAGTCAAATTGAGCAAAATTTAATCCACAAGGTTAAACATCGTCCCCTAAAATATTTTGTGCATTATGAGAGCCTTTTGAAACTGTTAAACACAAACCTCAACAGCCAAAACAAATTTTGAATGTGTCGAACTTTGCACCATGCATTATGAACCTTGCACATTATCCTACAGAACACGACAACCCACTGATGAAAGGTAACAAATAACACTTATTCAACGTAAAGCAAAGTTCAAGGTAACAATGTCTTTTAAAAAAAAAATTCTGATGATTACAACTTCTTTATTTTGTCACCGTAATTGCATAGCAAATACGTAAATAAATCTTAAACCATCATTGTTAGTTCGTAACGGATGCTCGTTTTTTATAAAGCAACATTTTACTCGGAAGTCATGACATCTTTTTTTTTAACTTTATTTAAAGCATTTTCAGTGTAAATTTTGAATACATTATTAAGATAATAATAATAATCATAAGTTGAACTGCTGACTAGCGAGGTTAGCAATGTTTAATCGACTGGCTGACTAATTGTGCACATCCCTAGTTATAATTGTTATAAATTTCCACAAATAATTATTAAGACATAACAAGGTATAACTATTGTCCTCACTTTGTTTACCCAGCTGGCACTCCATTGGTAGACTATAAGCTTTTATAGCCACTTCTCCTACCAAATCTCCAAAATATTATAATAGATTTATTTTTACTTTTTTTGCTTCCACCATGAGTAAGTTGGAGTATATGCTATATATGAACACAATAACTTTAAAGGGTTAAGCAAGGACAATTAATTATTTAGTCCTTTACTCTCTGTCAGGGGGATAAATGTGCTAAACTCTTGTCCCTGGTCAGGCGTTCTTCCCAGTAGAAGATCTGCTTAGAGAGTAATGGATGATACATGGTAATGCAGTATGACCTATTCTCTCAGTATGTTAATATTCATGTTGTTATGATTAATTTTACCCATTGCCTTAACCCACAAGCATATGCCAACGGCTGCATACTGTGCATGGCTTGCATTTATTGGCTCCTGGCATCATCCTAAACTCAGTTTGTCTGCCTCTAAATGAGTGTAAATGGATACCTTAGTGGAGCAATGAGCATGTGTTTATTGAAAGTAATGCCCTGTCACAATCACAGCTGGCAAAAAGCAAGCCACTATAACAGTGACATTCATTTGTCTGCAGCTGAGAGAGTGTTTTGTGAAATATAGTCCATTTCACAGGGTACATGTTTGTACTTGCTTAAGGCAATGCAGTCTTGACTGATACAGAGCGGTTGTTTTCCACATGTACATTGAAGTCGAAGTGCGGTGCTGATGTTATGGATTAAGTGGTTATCAGCAGCATGTTTTCGATTTAAATTTGTTGTGTAGTTTATCATGCTATCATCATATTGCTTCAGGCATGTTTTTAGTAGTTCTTTTCTTATGTGAAGGCCTAAATCTCTTATGGGTTAATGGTTTAAACCCTTTCATTTAGTTAGATTTTGGTGACGTTAAATTGAGGCCTGATTCATAAATTAAAAACAGCTGCTGTCAGATCAAACCTCTCTACCAGGAAAAAAGTGAAATTGATGTGTCTGTGGTGAGCTGTTTGCCTTCCTGCACATTTTTTTTGAGTTGGCATCACAATGTGACTGGTGCTAATGATTCACATTATCACCTCAAGGGGCTATTGAGCTATGCCAACCATGTTGCTGAACACATCTTTGCAACATGCTTTTCTTTGAGTTATTTTGGGGTTGTCTGGGCTGTCTTCACTGACATCCATTTGCTGCGGAAAGAAAAGCCCCAAGCTTGAAATAGCATCTCTCTATTTAAGTGTTTTTGCCTCACCTCCATTCTATGAATTTCTAATGTATTTGAGTGTTGGTCTTTTCTCTATAAAAGCTGCTTGTACAGGGAGAACCAAACAAACAAAAAAGGCTTGGATCAGAGAATAGAAAGTCTTTTCCACCAAAGACTGGTGTGTTGCATCCACTTCATACAGAGGGTCACCCACTTAGGTAAATTTGATCGATTTCTGATGCAGAATACCATTTCCTCTTGCAGTGGTCAACATGAAAATGGGAGTGATGATTGCCTGCTTTGTTAGTTTTGCAAAAGCAATGTTCAAGAATACAATGGAAGATGGTTAATGTGTTCAAATGCAAGTACTCCTCTAATTTAATCAGTTTTTTGAGATGACAGCATTCTAAGTTTACTCAGAACACACCAAGTGATATTATCGTATTAACTGGCTTTTATAGATAGCACTTATATAGACAACACCTGTATAAAAACTGCTATCAATATTATGTATGATATTTTTGATTGGTAACAGTTGTTATAATGTGGTCTTGGTCCACTCATCCAAAGATGGAGAACAATAAAGTTAACTGAATTATTCAACCTAATAATAAATTAAAATAAATCTTGTCAACCATGGTTAGACACCATTGTAAAGCTGTTAGCTGTTTAACATTGCTTAACGTGCCATGTTAAACCTCAGCTTGAGCTACTGTTTGAAAAGCAGCAGACCCAAAGGGACTACAGTATCAGCTCACAGGATGAATAAATGTGTTAGCTTGATAATCTACCAAATAAAACCACACCAATCATAATGTGGGAAACTTACTGGTGGGATTGTAAATGTTTCTATTCAAAAATAAATATTTAACCTTTTGGTTAACATGCATACACTCAACATAACGGCTAGGAGATAATGCCATACAATATTTTTACCTATATCGGGATACACAATTAATCTCTTCTCTTCTGGATGCAGCCGGTAGCCGTAGTTTGCTTCTTGTTGTTTGCAATAATAAAACAGTGTCAATCGTATCCTGGTGTGCGCTGGAATATCGTTTCTTTTTAAAAAAATTTATCAACAATTAAACAATTAATGTTAGTTCTTTTTCATCAATTCTTGTGTAGGCCTGCTCAAAACCTTAACAGAACACAAATACATTAAGGGGATTTTTGTTAAAAAATGCCTGAAAGTATACATACAATATTTGTAGTAAAATTTTGAGTATTAGCACCTTAATGAAATAAGGTTAATGATTGGTTAATGATGATTGCTTAATGGACCTCTTATGAAATAACCACCTGTAGGGCCCAAATATAAATTCTTTAAAACACTTCCTCAAATTGCTGCATTTCACAAACCCACTAGCATGCTTCTAACTAGAGTTATTAGTTTCAAATAATTAGAAACATTGCACCTCGAACTCATAATACTGTGTCACTGTCATAAAGAATGAATTATCTGGATCACAGTAAAGTAAAAGAGAGGAATTTGAGCAGAACTCAAAGCAATTAAACACAATAAGCACAAAAAGAAAGCAACAATAGGATGTGATGGAAGCCTTAACATGAGCTGAAATTCTCTCATGTCTCGGGACCTCAAGTTATTTTTATATATCAGACGTTGTTGTGTTATATTAAAGGCTTTTTTGCTTTAACTACCCTGGGTGTCTGCTTTTTTTCAGCTAATGGGAATTGCAACAACAGCCAGTTTTTTAGTTGCACTTCAATGTAACACAAGTCCCATATGTTTTCGTTTTCCTTATAAAGTAGCAGGGTGTGGTTGCCTGAAAGTGTTTTTTTGTGTCATATGAAACAGACAACCACAGATGCTGCAGTATTTTGTCAAGTAACAAACTAGACAAATAATCCAGAAAAGAGCAAAGTTATAAATTGTCGTTTTTAAGGATGGAATATAATAAATTTGGGGTTTGTGGTTAAAAAATAAAACAACTTAAATGTAAGATTTATAATTACAAACATGTATTTATAGTTGACTAAAAGTAATTCTTTGGTATCAATGTTTCTCGATAAATTAATAAATGATCCATGCCCTAGATTTGTCATAAGAACGTTTTTAAGGAATGAGGTCACTTAGGCTGGCTTTATACTCTCTGTGCTGAATGGATGATAATGGAGGCTGAGTTAAAACTTTTTTTCTGACATGCCATGCAAAAAGTCAACAACTCATTGACGTATTTAACTTTTCACAGCTGCTATTATCATTCGTAAGTGAGGGGTGTGACTGAAAGAGAGAATTATAGTTATTAGTTTTTTGAGTGTGGTACAACCTGATTAGAGAAATTACAGCATATGCTTCAAAGAAATCATGTTTACTTTACATTGCCTTTAGCCTGTCAAGGGAAACTCAGCATCATTTCAAGTGGATAAACAGAGGACACCCTACAGTAATATCAAACTTGCATGAGATAAATAATGTTTGCTGAATCTCACAGTCACACAAAAAATAAGCAAAATTACAAATCTGAATCAAAAACATTAGATTTGTACTTTTTTATGTACTGCACTGCAATGTTTTCACACACAAGTGTTAGGATTTAGGATGTTTACCATACTGTATGCTAGGAAGGGTTAATGATTTTTCAGTTTTGGCACTTTTTGTCACAAAATCTTTTATTAATTCTTGGATTTCTATTTATATTTTGTGTCCATATAGCACTCTACTCCATCATACTCTTCTGTGTCTTCCTGTGGATCCCCTTTGTTTATTTCTACTATGAAGAAAAGGATGATGACAACGTGAACAAATGCTCGGTAAGAATGCACCCCTCTTCTTCTACACACAACTCCGTGCCATGCTTAGATGCGATAATGAGGAATTCGAATTTGATTCAAATGATTTAGGTGGAGCTGACCAATATGTTAATGCTAAAATGCCCTGAAGTAATTTTTAGTTGAACTTCCAACCTGAATCCATTTGTCCACATTTTACTTGACAAGCAATGAAAGCAAATGTCTATCCTTCCAATTTTACTTCTTTGGATTCTGCATGAACATTAATATGAATTTTAGTTTTATCAGCAAGTACAAGATAGTTTATATGTTTCCTCAATATTTTTGCTTTCATTGATTTGTCTGATGTTTGAAGAAATAACATCTCATTTCACCTGTATTTTTATAATGCGATTTGTTCATCTGCCTGTACTGTCTATCTAGTAACTAGTATTCCTATCTACTGTTCAGACAGGATATAGACATAGCTTATTCCATCTTGTGTGTTGATTGCATGGGTTTTATACAATCTTGATAAAAAATAAAAAATAAAATGCAAGTCTCTTTCATAAACAATCATGCTACTGCTGACGATGACTTTGATCAAGACCTATGTTGTTCATTTTAAATACATAATGCCATGTAAAATAAAGGCATTTGGCATCAAGATTATGTTTCACCCTTGAAGAGTGAAACATAAGTCTCCTTCAAAAACAGTCCAAGGCGCACACTATGATTTGTGCAAAAATAAAATGCCTTTATTTTACATGGCATTATGTATTTAAAATAAGATGGAATAAGGAGAGTGTACCTGAAGAGTCCAAATTGCGCCTGTAACCACCAGAAAGACCTGTGGTGCTTCCATTCCTTTGTCTTCAGGAAATGGACATAGACTTCTTCATCTTTAAGACTCATCAACCAAGTTCTGTTAATGACTGTATTTCCTTTTTTTCTTAACGTATTTTTAAATGTGCAATTATATTCATACTCAAAATGAACAAGTATGAGCTTGAAAATAATTTGGCTACTGAAAATAACCCTGTAGATTTTTAGCCCCTCGTGGTGCTGCAGAGCAATGTTTCATATTCTTGTATCCTGTCATCATGCGGTCACAGGACACACACGTCTCAGAAAGGTCACACATGCATACCATAAGAACAGAGGTGATATGATGCACATTTACACTGACTGCAGAGGGCATATCAACAGTTATTGGAGATTATATCTGTAAAAGATGAAAAGATCTTTGCTGTCAAAAAATCAATTCAAAAACAAGAAAAAACGCTTTTTTTATAAGGTAGGAAATGCAGTCAGCATGTTTCACAGGTCACAACAATACAGACAATATGAGTTTGTGTTTCAAATAAAAGCAAAAGTTTAAGGAAAAAAGATTAAAATTCATTAATATGTATGTAACAGTTTGTGGCAGTAAATGGCCACATTGTCAAACCCTTGCATCCACATTATAAATTATAGGTCTCATATTGTCACCTGAAATTTTGAAAAAATTTAAATCCCTATCTTCAGAAGTCTTTTTAGTGAGTGATGTACCAAATACCAGCTATCTCACAGTGTCTTTTCTTCCATCTTTGTGTCAGTTTAGAGCTGACAGAGGCACTTTCTCTCAGACAGTGAGGTCTTTTGTATTGTTACTTTAAAAGCACCTTGAATAGCACTGGGAGTGACATGTTATCTCTGCCAGGTCAAACTGGATCTACACTCACTCTATATACCGCTCACTCACCATAGTCGTCAGCTAAATGGAGGATGACCCCCTTCCCTCACTCACAATGAATAATAATATTTCACTTCATGCCCACGATTGACCAGTTTAATTTTTTCTTTTATTACAGCAAGTGAAAAACGCTCTGAAGTACACAATTGGATTTGCCATTGTCTGCGTGGTGCTCCTTTTAATTGGGTAAGCTGGAGACACGGAGGGCTTCTTCTGCTTCAGTACACGATAGGTGGAAGGGGGTGTGGATATGTCATTGTGTTCAGTTAATGAGAGGAGGACCCCTTCAAACAGCTACAGTACCATTTGTCTGGCCATGATAAGCCATTCAAGACAAAAAAAAAGCTATATTGGTCTGTCTAAATATAGGTTTTATTCTTGTCTGTCTGATTCTCAACTAAATTCCTTGCATTTTGTCAATGTGGAGAGAACATTGAGTCTTTTTGTGACATTCTATTAACAAATCTATAGTGATTCACATTCTCAGCCGTGTCCCATTTATCCGCCAGTTTTATACTGGTTCTGCTCAGTAGCGCCTGCACTACATAATAGATTTCCTTTGCAGGCGTGACAGCAACATGCCTAGAGTTCAACCTATACGATTTAATGTGCTCTCTGGACCATTAAATGGTGCATGTCTGGAAAGCTTACCTAGTTTGGGAAAATAAAGGACACATGACTATACCTTCTTACAGCTTGAAGTTTGAAAGTTTTATAGACAGAAGCAATTTAGCCCCTCTTTTTACCTCATGAACTGGAACTATTGCCGCTTTGTTCTGGCAATTGTTGCTTTGGTCCTTTGATTTTCAAGAACATGATAGCTTTTATCCTGGGCTGCTTTTCTGATGCCAGGAGACATAATGGCTTTGTTCACTTCCGACTGCTCACTCAGCGAGTCTTTTCTTGATGGCTTTTGTTTGTTGTCTTTAAACCTGGCAAGGTCTTAAACTTCTTAAATGACCCCTGATCTTTCACTGCTACAGGTTTTTGTTTTTTTTAATTTATTTTGGCAACTGCAAGTAACTTATCTCAACATGTCATTTAGTCTCAAATTCAGTTTTCAGTGCTTTTTGCGATGATCTAAAGAAAATTGATTGATGCTTTGAAAAAGTCTGGATGGCAGCTCTGAAAAGGTGCCTTCAAAGAAAATTTCCCAGTCAATTTCTATTTAAGACTAAAGCAATAGAAGCTGAGTTCTGTCAGAGGTTTGGAGTATGTGGCTACTTGTAGTATTTTAAAACCCTCTTTATGACACGGTGTCATAGCACACATTTTGTTGAAGATGAAGCAGAATTTCAAGTGCTAAGTCTATATGTTTCTGTGTCTCATTTAAAGAGAAAACCTGTTTAGATTTAACTTTGTGAGAGTAACATCCTTACTGCAGACACATCTGTGAAGAGTTGGATAAGGGTGAAGGTCACTTTGATGATGTGTTTTTTTCTGAAAATGAAAAATGACAAATAACATAACTGAAGGGAAGTGCATGAAAAAGATTAAGTGCAAGTGTGGGCCCTTGGGGTTATCCACATGATAGTTGGGCAGATGAAGCCTATTGAGACCTGAATTCGTTTGGTTTTTTTTTTTTGCATGAGGCAAAGGAAAGTCTCTGAGATGCTGATGTAATCTCTTTCACCTCCCCTGGTGAAGGTTTTTTCTCTTTTTTAACTTCCGAAAAGAATCCCTGTAGATTCACAGAGCACTATTTCATTGGGTTTTAGAGGCTACATACTAAGAAGGGTTCTGGCCTATTTCTCTGTTGTGTAGGATTTCATGATTAATAGAATCAAATTCTGCACAGGCATCTGGCATCAATACTGCTGACCTTTTCCCCAATTTAGTTTGCATAGATATATACAGGTAGTCCCAAGAAGTGTTGACAAAATATGTTTTAAAAATTTTTCCCCCTCAACATCAAGGAGCTGTTTAGGTACAACTTAAATATCTGCCCCTAAATAACTAAAGTTCTATTTAAAAGGAAACCTTGGCAATGATATAGGTCTGTCTATGTGAGGGATGCATCTAAATGGCTACATGTCATTAGGAATATTGAGCTTACAGGATGTAACTAAACATATTACCATAATCATCTGCCTATTCAAGGAAACACATGTAAAGGTTAAAACATCCGGTGGATTGGAAGGTAATGTTATTCTTTTATGGGGCACAAATATCAAACACTTTGTGCACAGAAGTGCTAAAGTCACTCTGTAGGTTATGACAGTCATGGTTAATAGCACTAAATATGTAAGGCTATAACATTTGAGATCTTAAGCAGCTTATGTGTTTTGTTTGTTCCTTCCCAAAATAAATTGAAAAGGATTGGAGGGGATGCAGAGCTCAGAAGACTGTCCATTGTGTTAGAAATAGCAATTAATCCAGTTTTCAAGGGTGCAGTACTAAGATAGATAACCAAAAGGTCAATTGCAAGATCCCTTTATATACTGTATGTAAGAAAATAAGATGTATTCTCACTGTTTTCCAGCCGAACTAGCAGCAGTCTATCTATCTGTCTCTATTGCTCTCTTGCCATATTTCAGAAACAGTAATGAGATTGGTAGCTTTACATATTTGGCTGTGGTGGAGGTTCATAGAAGGTAATGTTTTCTTTATTTTCCTTTATGTGTGGCTCATTGAAAAAATACACCTGTTGCTGAAACCATCACTGCCTCTACAAAGGCTAAGATTGAGCATATTGTGTACTTGGGACAGTGACAGCCTAGAAGTACAGAAGTTTCTTAATGCATTGTCCTTACTTCTAATAAATTGTTGTGTCATTGTTTTCAGAGCCTTCGTTCCACTTGTACCCCCACCCAGTCAGAATTCCACTCAATGGGAGAAAGTGCAATACCTCCTTGAGGAGCTTGGCAGTAGTCGTAAGTATATCCTCTCAAGAAGATACTTCCTGTTATATTCAATTTGTGTTTTACAGCTGACCATCATATTTTATTTCTTTTATCTCTTTTTACATCGGACTACTTCAGTCATTCCGCCCTACTCCATCATTAGTCATATTCATTACTCCCTTTCACCCACATCCATGGCTACATCGATTCTTCTTTCCTGCTTCTTCCTGTTATCTTCTTTCTAATATCCATTTATCATCCAGCCTCATTGATCAGTGTGAAGTTTGTTTGGCTGTTTAGACAGAATGGTAAGCATATTTTGCAGGTAAGACCCAAAAAGACACAGGTTGTGTGTATGGAGGCTGGTAGATTTTGACAGGGTCCTCCCCTTTTAGTGCTCATGGAAGACAAGGTAATAGAGGTTAGCATGTTTAAAATGAAAGTAACGCTTCATAGGGTCAGTTCTAAGTAGGGATGTCAATGGTTAACCATTAATCGGGAAACCCATAGGAAAACTTTTGAGCAGTTACGTAGGTCTGTCTATAAATGAATTTTGCATACAAACACACACTCCGCTAACAGCCTCGCTAGCAAGCAGTCTGGGGTATAAAATTAAGCGCACTAAACAAAGCTCATTGTGGGAGCAGTTTCTCCAGAAAGGCAACAAAGTCAAATGTAATATTTCTGTTTGTGATGCTGATCTTCAGTTTACTAGTAGTACGAGCTGTACCACATTAAAGGGATAGTTCGGATTTTTTGACATGAAGTTGTATGACATCCTCACCATCAGTGTCGTGCATCAGCAGTGACTTTTCCCCCACTGCGTCCTGTGAGCCGAGGTCTGTCCCGCTGTTGTTGCTGAAGAAAGTAGTTACGGCTAGTTTGCGGGGTCACGAAGATAAAGCGTTTTGCTTCAAAAAACAATATCCGTTCAAAAGAGTAAAACATTTGCATCACAAAATCGTTTACGACAAAAAAGTCAGACCTCACGATCACCTGGCACTATTTCCCCTCCCTTCGTATCACTGCGCGCTTCTGCCTGTTGACACACCGCACTGCTCCGTCAGCTGTTTCACGGTGTTTACATGCTCGGATGTGCGAGAGAGCTAACGTGAGTACTAGCGAGATTATTAGACAAGAGGATATATAAAAATGGTGCGGATTTGCGATTATCCGGGTTGCAACAACAAAGATCACACCAAGTCGCCGTATATATTTCACCGCTTTCCTGTCACGGACATTGCTATTAGGCAACTTTGGCTTCTTGCCATAGGCTTGAACATTGAAGCGAGACTGCCAAGGGTGAAAAAGCTTCGTGTGTGTAGTGCACACTTCAGCAAGGACGATTATGTTCCTACACGCCCAGGAAAGAGGAAGAAACATGTTTTGAAGAGCGCTGCTGTGCAACGACCCCAGGTAAGAACAACTATCTACAAGCTAAAGATGGTGCCTTTTTATATGATGACTGTTATTATTATTGTCAGCAACTTGGACCGCTTCTCTGTCTCTCTCCTCTCTCTCTGCCCGTTCTAACTCCATTTGACGAAGCTCGGTGTCTGTGTATTCGGGTTCATAAAGATATCCCTTTGGCTCTGTGGTAAAAGGAATGTCTTCATCACTCGTTTCGTAGTCAGACATATTTACATTTACCATCCGAGCATGTAAACACCGTGAAACAGCTGACGGAGCGGTGCGGTGTGTCAACAGGCGGAAGCGCGCAGTGATACGAAGGGAGGGAAAATAGTGCCAGGTGATCGTGAGGTCTGACTTTTTTGTCGTAAACGATTTTGTGATGCAAATGTTTTACTCTTTTGAACGGATATTGTTTTTTGAAGCAAAACGCTTTATCTTCGTGACCCCGCAAACTAGCCGTAACTACTTTCTTCAGCAACAACAGCGGGACAGACCTCGGCTCACAGGACGCAGTGGGGGAAAAGTCACTGCTGATGCACGACACTGATGGTGAGGATGTCATACAACTTCATGTCAAAAAATCCGAACTATCCCTTTAAGCACAAGCATCCGGCTGCAATGTCAGAGGATGGCTTGCAGTCAAAGATCACATTGCTGCTAGCCAATTGGACAAAGTGTGATGCACACCAAAGGGTTGAGACCAATACGTTGCCAGTCGACAGTGGTCGTCAAGGGCAAATGTACTGCAACGCAGCACAAATAGACAAAACAAGCAAATAAAGAAAACATCTTTATCAGTTTTCCAACACTTGCATAACATTTTTTTTGGCTGGGCAGTGTATATTGTATGTTGGTATGGTATTCCCAGATGTTTGTGCCCACCCTTCATTGTGGATTCACTACTTCCTCTAACATTTTAAATGTCAATGTGCATGCAATTAAGTGTACCGGTTAAAGTAATCTAGTATTGATAGTTGACTGTGTGATCCCAACTCTGTGAAGACGTGCTCCTGAGCTCCTGAGGAGCATTGCCAAATGTGGACTCCTAACAGTCCTCTGGCCTTTTGCCATCTGGGGATCAAGAAGGAAGTTGAACCATCTGCCTCTCTTGACAATAGTGGACCCCTACATGCTCCCCTAACCTTCCTTCCTTGGCACAGGGGGAAATTGCTCGGTGGCTGAGGAGGAAATGCGAGGATCATCCCTTTTCTAATTCTCCATCTCATCTGTCTCCAGATGGGAGGTTAATTGTGGAAAGGAAAGGCACTTTTGCCACATAACCTACTGACTGCTTTGCAAAGACTGTTCATTAAGGCCACTACATCCTTTAATAGCTCCAACGTTACAGATGTTCCAATCTTCCAATGATGCCTGAATGTACTTCAGATCAGTAGCTATTAATGTTGGTATGCAAGACCATACAGTGCACTCTTGTATTTCTGGCCATGCCTCAAGGAGGAGTGGAGTGGGTGGGAATCCATCTTAAACTAGCAAAAGTACTTGGAAAAGATTTCTTGACTCTTTATCTTTCCTGCCTCTACCCATTATCAGTGAGAAAAGAACAAATAACCTCATACTGACCCTGACATACACATACACATGTGAGTATATGAGCAGATCTAAACCATAGAAATTCTTTTTACCAGCATATTTGACTCTCTTCACACCCCATCGCTTACAGTTGAAAAATACTTTAATTCAATATTAGTATGCAGTTATTCTGCGTTTTCCTATATGGGAATGGACTATTCATATCTCACTCTGACTCCTAGGGCTCTAAAGATGCTATACCATACACCACACATGATTTGGAAAATGGAGAAAAAAAATGAAAAAATACATAAAATAACAAAACATAAAAATTAGTACATGTTAAATGATCAAACAAGTATTTCTGCTCGTTTTAGTGCATGTACAATATAACAAATCATGTGTAGTATAACTTACATTCTTGTTGAACGGCGACAAAAGCGCACCATGTGTTTTAAATTATTTTTTCCTATCTCCAAAGCAGCCACTGGTATCCATTCATTTCACTATAATTTGGCAATCAACTTGATAAGACTTGTAGCTTCCGTAGGGTATAATTACATCATTTATGGATTAAAAAAAAAGGAGCACATATCAGTCTGTGCTTTTGAAGGCTATATTATGCACAATAATTTAAGTTTTGGAATCTAAAAGTAGACGGGATGTTCACTGGACTGTTGATTGATCCTGTGCAGCAAACAGCAGTTCAGAGTACCAAACCCTCTCTGAGTCACTGGGTGAGGTCTTCGAGAGGTCACCACTTTAGGACTTCATAGACCTGCAGCAGGATCCTGAAGGATTTTGTCTTTCCTGCATTTAATTACATTATTTTTAATCCACGCTGATAATGTCTCTTTATTTTTGTTGTATTTACATTGTGACTTCATGGAATACTAATACTAATGCAACCCTGACTAAAATCTATATGTGGTTTCAAATTCTCACGGAATTTTTGTGTTTTTACACAGTCAGTAATCCAATCTGAGAGAATTGGGGTTGAAACACTTCATTGTAATAAAGTGTAACTCTAGTCTAAATGAGACACTACTTACACTATATGAATACACTTGAATGTGTCTTGAGAGCCTTTTTGTTTTGTTTTATGGGTTGTCCATCCCATTCTTGTGATCTACTCCATTTTTCATGAACCTTGAGGGAATTTCTTAAAATTTGGTACAAATGTACACTTGGACTCAATTTGGTGGTCAAGGTCACTGTGACCTCATGGCACCCTGTTTTTGTGAACGCGATATCTCAGAACTGCCTCGAGGGAAGGAATCTACCTGGACTCAAGGATGAACTGATTAGAATTTTGTGGCCAAAGGTCAGAGGTTAAATGCACTGTGACATAATACTCTGCTAAAAATGTTCTCACCATTATCAATGCCATAGCTCAGGAACAGCAACTTCACAGCAACTTGATGCACAGAGGCATACAACCACTATGCAGTAACTCTAGTTGTTGTACTAACATTGTGACTTCATGGAATACTAATACTAATGCAATCACAACTAAAATCTGTATGTGGTTTCAAAGATTCACAGACCAGACGGCATTTTGTGCAAAATCTTATTTTTGTGCTTTTAGACCTGTCAGTAATCCAATCTAATGTAACTCTAGTCTAAATGAGACACCACTTACAGTACATGAATACATTTGCAGACCTATGCATTGGTCAGGTTTTAAATGTGTCTTTAGAGCCTTGTAACTCTGACGTGCCTTCATAAAACCATAAAGTCAAACGCATTCATTTTACATTCAGGCTTTAGTATTTTTTTTATGCAATTAAACCATGCTGTTTGTTCTGCACATACACAGTACATTTTTCAATGGTTTAGCTAACTGAATTATAAAATAGCATGGGTAAAAATAGATGCTATTATCATTTAAAATACATTTGAGGATTCACTTGACAGATTCATGCTGAGGGGGTTGAAGTAAAGTTTTTGCCGTCCCTCAAGTTTGTGATCCTGCTTTATCTGTATTAGCATGGTGTCCCTCAACTGTGAGTTTAAAGTTACAACATGCCCAAAATATCTTCTTAAACACAAATTATGATCTAATCCTATTTCCCAGATCATACTGTAAGACTTTTACAACTGATGGTGCCTGGTAACATGACCAACCTTGCTTTAACAACATGCTGTCATATGGCATTGTGGCAGGAAGAGATTATTGTTGCCATCATACAGTACACTATATCCCATCCCTGGAGCATACAGCTGCTTCTTACTGGCTTTTGATGATTCTGTCATTCCACATAAGTAGGGTGCTTGGGCTAAAGGAGCTCCTTAATAAACACCTCTCTGTACAAGTCTCATGCATGCACACTAGCCTGAAGGGCTATATGCAGGGTGAGATAAGAACTACCTCATTCCATTGGTGTTGGAATCGAAGCTTTACAGATGTGGAAGCACCACCGATAATAGACAATATTCCTTCTGTTTAATCCCCGGAAAATCTGCTCAAGAAACCAAGAAGAGTGGCAGCAAACATCTATCCTTTGCTTTGTGTGGAGTTCATGAACAGAATGTTCTCCATGCAGAACATGGAGCTATTGTCTATTTTACCAAGCTCACCACTAAACAAAGGCAGCAAAAATGGCAATGAAACACTCGGGAATAGGAAACATGTATTCAAATGTTAATGTTCAGCCCAGCTGTCAGACTTCAAAGTTTTCTTTTTGCATACAATACAATGGGGAGCAGGCATATAATTTATCTCCATTTTCCACCCCTTTGTCCTGCTGGTTGTGAAATGCCTCTAAAAGAAAGTGATAAATGTTATAAACAGGACAAATTATACATGCCCTGAATACTGACTTAATATTCCCTATCAAATGCCACTGTCAAGGAGAAAGGCAAGCAGAGAGCCACCTATGCCCGAGCTGACAGGTGGGCTGGGCACCATGTAGCTACTGCTGAGAGGATGCGGAACAACTGTGTAGCTTTTTACATGGAACCCTTTAACAGGTGGGATCTTGACAGGGGAGAGAGGCAATCAGTCTCTTCATCAATCCCTGTCTTCTAACTCCAGCTCTGACAGCTGGTATGACACCCACTGTTGCCCTTGCCTGATGGGTGGTCCCCTTTATGCCTCAATCAAAGGTGACACTCATCAACTCAAGCTACATACATTGAAAGATCCAGCTGTTTAAAAGCTTAGCGTGAACAATGTATGAAAAGTCAATGATGGCAAAAAGTTGTGACCAGATGTGTCTTTCAAGAGTAAGACTTTGCTGTAGTGTATTCATTAAAGGCAGATAACAGAATATGAACATGATACATTTTTCTTGAGCCTTTTTGAAATGAAATTAATTCTGTGAATTTTTCACCTTAAGAATATTATCACAAAGATGGATCCTTGTAGGTCAAAATTGGCTGTGATCTTGGAATCAGGTGTGCCATTAAACAAACTTTTTAAACATTTTGGAAATCATTTTAAAAGTTTTTTCAATTGAACACTTTTCTTTCTGTTTGAGCCTATGCATTTTACTTTCAACAATTCTTTGAGCCTCCTAGTTACATTCAAGACATTGAAAGGGTCTGGCTGTCTTTGCAGCTTGGTATCAACAGATACCAAATCTGCAGTGGCCCTGAAGGTCAAAACACAACATCACAGAAAATTGTTGAGTTTTGTAAAATTCTGTTGTGTTTCCTGAAATGTTGTTTCCTTACATTTTGTTGTGTTTTCAGTAATATAGTGTTTTGACCTTCAGGCTTTATATTAAAAGTTGAATCCAAGCTGGGATAGCCCTAATAACACAAGTATATAACTATGGTTATTTCTTTAGACTAGACAAAACTTCTTTAGAGCCACTAAGGACATTACACAACTGTTTTCACTGAGTAGTACTCCACATGAAAAGTAAACTAATCTTATTTGCACAATCAGTGAGTGCCCTCTTAAACCTCACAAACGGTATTTATTTTCAGACACAATGTCCCATTTACTCAGGATAATTCAAAGACTTCTTTAGACATTATTTTTATTTGTTTATAATACAATGTTGAACACTTTCACTATCCTCAGTATTCATCTGTCCCCATTACAGTTTCCACCAGTTTCCACTAAGAAAGTTGTGCATCAGACTCTATCAATCACACCCATTGAAGAGAGCAATTGTTTCCCATCCCAAATGTTAGCTGGCTGAGTGAGAGTAGGTGACATTTGCTTGCTAATCTATTTTTTCCATCCAGTTCCTGCCGATGCACCAGCTTCAGATTGGTAACAGCAGTTTTGGCTCTGTGCATTAAAGTCATTTGTGTCTCACCAAGAAACACAGCAATCCAGTTCCTTATGAATTATATGCGCTGCACAGCCGGGGGATTTAGAGCAAACTACATTACATCAAACAGTCTTCATGAAATTTTTCCATTGGATTGTCTGCAGGAGCACTGCAATGAAATTTTAGAAGCATCTTTAGAATATTCAAAGAAATTTAGATGCAGTGTTTCTCATTTCACACAGTCCCTGCAAGATTGTTTGAAGGCTGGAAACATAGCTGTCACTGTTGAAAATGCCATCAAAGTGCACAAGAAAATAGACTCTTGATGTTTGGCTCATGTGGCAAAGAGTCCATTGATACTTCTGTCCAAGACCAAGATCAAAACCCTAATGCCTGTTCTGTCTTTTCACCTGCAGATGGTCTACCTGCTCTGTCTTTCTCCATCAGCTCTTTGACCTTGATTGGCATGTTGGCAGTCATCACTTACACGGTGAGTTGGGGCCTGAGACAAGTGGTTAATGTTGTTCCTTGTGTTCAGTGGAGCTATATCTGCACTGTAATTAAGGCAAATCATCCAACAGGGTGATTTCCAAATCTAGCCAGCCCTGTAGGACCTCTGCTCTGCCTATTGAGACATCTGACATGATGAAAATGTTTTGAGGTATGAAGACTAACTAAAATGTATTTTGTCAGATATACCCAACAAGATTTTTCAGTGGATATGTCTAGGTTGATAAAGTATGTTTTTATAAAATATTACTTGAGCTGCAGTGCAGTTTCTTAAAGTTTTTTTTTGTGTACAAATGGTTTCCCATCCTCTTGGTTGAAATGTACCTAGTGATGGAGTGGCCTTTCAGTATTAGTAATGCCTTGTGATTTTAGAGCTCTGGCATTCAATTGCTCAAATTGCCCAGGCTGCTGTCTTTCACCCCCAGACTATTGCATGATGTATGTTCTCCCTTCACTGGCTTATCAACCACTTATCTGCTGCCTATTTATATATATAGATCTACCTCAGTGTCCATTAATATATGCCTATATTTTGATTCCCTCAGCATTCTGCACTTTTTCATTTTTTTCTGGATCAGAAAAATTGACTGTGCTGTAACACTTCTTAATGCTGTCCATTTTTCATAGCCGTTATCTTGCTAACTAGACTGTGAATATTCCCCTGAGGTGGTGGCGCTGGTGTCAGGGTGGGAATAACACAGAATAGTGCCTACTGGGGAAATAAATACAAAAAAAACTACTCGAGTATCAACCCAGGGAGTGAGAGTAAAAGTGACAGGCAACCCCAATCTATCCAGTTTCTGTTGAGCTCAAAGAGTCCTATTTGACAAATTACACAACAATTGAATGTGGAGCTCTTAATGAATAATACACAACCTAGTCAAGTAAATTGTAGAACCAATCTCCCTTAAGGACATGTAATCCGTCTCAGCTGGAATTTTATCCAGTGCTCTCTCACTTTGCTTCTCACAGTCCTCTAAAGAGTGGATAATTATCCAGTACATTTTGGGGATAGAAGTGTGCAGTGACCCCATGTTGCTATTGAATGCCCTGTGGAAATCAAAACTCCCAGTGTGTTTTTGTTTTTGATGTTTCTTGTTTTGATGAAGTCAATCAAAGAAATCAGGCCTTTAGGCAACAACAGCAGCTGCCCTCCCTGTTTTATTCTCACAGACACAAATGCAGAAGCTCTTTAAATCCCTTCATCTACTTTATTTGCTCTCTACTGTCTCTTCTATCTACAAGCAGCCAAACACTTCTTGGTGGCAATCCTCCCATATGTGCAAAGAGCTGTGTGATTTATCATTCTTTACTCTGTGTATGTTACTATAAAGCCTGATTAACTTAATGGAATGTAAGTGACGGGTTCCATAAGCAGCGGAAATGTTGCCCATGACTCGTGTGCTAATTTATCACTATGGTGCAGAACTCGCCATCTACCCTTAATGCAAACAACGCTGTGATGTAAACAGTATGTAACATTGCTGTCTCGTGCACTTAAAATTAATATAAAGTGAAGCAAGTTATAGCTTTTACAGCGTTTTTTGTCTTTCCGTCTGCCCTTGTCTGGTGGTCTTAAAGTTATATTAAACATAAACAATTAGTATCCTTTTGTATGACCAGATTTAGTGTCTGCTTTACTATAGCTCTGCTAAACTAAACAAATGCTTTTACCAGCTAATAAATGCAACATATGTCTGTTGTCCACTAATGATACATTTAGCTTGTTTTCTTTTACGTTGCTCTGGCACAGTGACAGTCCTACAACTACAGTATATGAAATGAAGCTCAATCTTCAGTGTTGTGCACAGTCACACTTCACAAGAACTAGAACAAAGTTCAGTTCACACAGATTAAAAATAAACTAGTTCATGTTCAGAGTTCATCATTTTTAATTTTGTTTTTTTCATTGTCCAAAAATGAACTAGTTCACATTAATTTCTCAAGATTTTGCGCTGATCTATTCTTCTTCAATACAGCCTCTTACCCATCCAACCCGAGCCTCCAATACTGTTGGGGTTAGGCTAATGTGTTATAACAGTAAGGCAGTACAGCAGTGTATCCCTTTTTGCAGTAAAAAAAGTCATATTAATGCCTTAGTAAAAGACTTTCGGTAAAATTATTACGTGTCAAGAAAAACTTTGCCAGCCCACCTTGTTGCCAACAAGGTCATATGTGACATCAGATCTGTAATATATGACATACTAAACATCACTGGAAAACTGCATTTTATAATGCTAACACATTGTAGGCCATATGTCAACTATTTAAGTCTCTGTATTTTCACCTCTTCACTATTAACTAAGTAAAGAAGAGATGAAAGCAAATTTAAGTGCATAAAAATGAATTTTGTGTGTGTATCTACTATATCTACCTATCTAAAACTCATCAAGTTTATTTAAATAGTTAACTAGCTTTGCATTGGATTTGAGCTGAAAGTTATAGCCATATTAAACTCAAGCAATCACTTTTTAATGGTGAGGACTTTATTCAATAATGCAAATCTATAATTAAAGTCAATTTCTTCCACCTGCTCTGGATTGTTTGCACTTGCATAGTCCTCCTATATTATTTCCCATTTGTTTGATTGTACCTAGCTGTGATGACATGAGACTGATCGGACCCATCTCAAAGCTCATGCATCATGTGAAGTCCTTTGGCTTCATTTAATAGCTTGCCTTGCATATTGACTTATGACTCTCATGGCTCTGTCTCCCATGGACCTACCTTTCTCTTGCTCTTAAATTGCCAGCCATAAGATGCTGATGCGGAGCTAAAGTTGGGAAGATTAATGTCTGTTGATCTAATCACAGGCCTTGAGATTGACCTGGGAAGATGGGGTCTCAGCGTGAATCAGAGGGGTACCTCTAACTTTAGGATTCTCCCATTCTTATTGGTTGTTTGATTTCTACATTATATATTTAAGTTTCATATATACTATTTTTAATTGTTTTTGTTCTGAATTTAGTTTAATATGGGTTAGAAGGATTTGCAAATCATTGCATTCTTGTTTTAGTTACGTTTTAACAGTGTCCCAGCTTTTTTAGAATCATGGGTTATAATATTTAACCTCACAGTGTGTTTTCTGGAATTACTGTAATTAAGGAAGCTGCGATAGGTCAAACTTTGTACAATGTCTTTAGAAACAAAAGAATGCTCTAAAAGGTTGGAAACCACCTGGGAAGCCTGTTGGTCAAGTCTTTTTATAATGGCGGTTGGCTTGATTTGTTTTTGTAGAAAATGGGGTCAAATTGCTGTCCATGAAAAGGACCGTTTTAAATGTGCCATTCACACACAATCTCAAACAAAAATATGATTCATAGAACTGTGTACTATCAAATAATCTAACAGAAAAGTTTGTCAAAAGCTCACTTTTTCTTTAAGACTACCCCTTATTTTTTGTCACTAAACTATAAGCTTTTCTCTCGAAATGTCATAGCAGCAAATTACAGTCCTCGTGATCCAGCCGCCCCTAGAAAAATCAAAACACAGAACAATTTGAGTTGTGGTGCACAGCTGCAGCGAAACCTGGGTTACATGTTGGGTAAATTAGCACAGTTTCTCATTGAGGCTCTTGATGTTCAGTTATTTAGTAGGCCTGCATTAAAATATATTTTTACCAGGCGAGCATTCAGAAAGAATACCCATTATATTAGTTTTTATCTAAAAAATTCATGATGCCATTCGCATAAAGGGATGTTTTTAATTACTGGAAACCAGCCTTAATACCTCTCACCAGAGGGCCACA
Organism: Pagrus major; assembly: GCF_040436345.1. Lineage (NCBI taxonomy): Eukaryota > Metazoa > Chordata > Actinopteri > Spariformes > Sparidae > Pagrus > Pagrus major. The sequence goes on along the minus strand of NC_133229.1, from coordinate 9,869,327 downwards.
CCTAATCTCTCAATGCTGTGACTGGGTACCAATGTGGCTGTAGAAAACTTCATGTCCTTTCTGAGACCTGCGTCACACAGGGAGTAATACAAAAAAAATCACTTAATAAACAATCCCTCATGTTAAATTTGGAAGGATATACTAGATTATTGAAAAGCTGCTCTGCAGTGACAAAGGGTAGAACATCTAACTGTCTGTAAATATTATTGCATAAGTAACAACCCAAAACAATTAGGCCCTTTTCATGGCAAAGCAGGAACAAAACAGGTGGAATGAATCAGAATTAGAAGAACAATTGAAAGGAAGAAAGATAGAAATATAGATACAGCTGAAAGGACAGCAATGCTGACCAAGACAGGTATAAATAAAACACTACACATATGTTAAAAAAAAGCAATGTAATAGATCACTTAACATACATGAAGAAGATGATACATGTACAGTATATATCAGTATATACAGTGATGATAATGAAATCGTCTATGCAAGAAATGGTGTGTAATTTGTAGATATTTGGATGTTTTAGTGTTACACGTATGTTGACATTCTACGACTGATTTAACTGTTCATCATATATTTCATCATATATTTTCACATATGACCTCTGGACAATATCCAGAAAATCAGGTTTGGACATTGATACATGTATTGCCCTTTCATACATGTCATGTCCATGTCAGACACGTTCTCTCCTACTGGAAATACTCCAGTTAAGGTGAAGGGTGGTCCCTGGGTAGATTGTGCAGGAGTGGGAGAAGGACTCATCTGTAATATTGTGCTGATATCAATACTACATGTATTTGGATGTATCCGCAATACCAACAAAAGAATGGGAAGCACTATACATGCAGGCTGAAAAGTTTGTAGCAGCTACACTTCGTGCAAGCTCATCAACGGCATCAACATGCAAATCAACTTTGTATGAAAAGTCTGTTCAGTGTCGAGGCCAGCACCTAGGGGCAGTGTCCAGGAAATGTAAGTGTTGCAGCATGTGCATGTGCAACAGGGACAATTGTGATGGTGCATGGAAACTGTTCTTGTGGCTGGTTACTTTCGCATACAGTGCACTACCAGAGGGGATAAGTTGTCCAAGGTGTTAGGGGTTCCTGTCCAAGTCCAATGGAGGGCAGGTTGGCACCAGTCATTTTTTTCTGCAGTACTGGCTGTCTGTTGTAGTCTGATTCTGTTCTGTTTGGTGGCCAATCCAAACCAGTGATGTGTCTACAGAAAACAGATGATTGCAGTTTAGACCTGGATCACCAGCTCCTGAGGAGCTTTGAACTTCCTGAGCTGGTGTAGAAATTACATCCTCTGCTGGGCCTTTTGGTTATTTTGTCAATGTTGGATGCCAACTTTAGGTCATGGGAGATTGTAGAATCCAGAAACCTGTAGGTTTTCAGACACAGTGCTATTGAGGGGGTTAGTGTTGGAGGGGCTCCTCCTGAAGTCGTCTGTCATCGCCACAGTTTTGAGCATGCCCCAGGTTGTTATGTTTGCACCAGAGTGCCAGCTATTCATCCTCCCTTCTGTATGCGACTCATCACCATCCTGGATAATGCCAGAGTTTAACAGATGGGTCTCCTGAGGTGCAGTCGTTGATCTAGAGGGAAAAGAGCAGTGGGGACAACACACATCCCTGGGGGACACCTAGTCCTTGTTGTCCTGGTGCTGGATGTGATTTTCCCCCGGCCTCACCTGTTGCCTCCTGTCTGTCGGGAAAGTTTGTGATCCACTGACCGGTGGGGGCTGCTACAGTGAGCTCAGTGAGGTTAGTGGAGGATTTCTGAGATGATGTTTACTGCCAAGCTGAAGTCAACAAAAAGGATCCTTGCCCCAAGGTACTCAGCGTGTTGGATGTAGTACAGTCCCATGTTTACTACAATGTCCAAAGACCTGTTTGCCTGGTAGGCAAACTGCTGGGGGTCCAGCACAGGGTCAGTGATGTCCCTCAGGTGGGGCAACACCAGTCTCTTACAGGATTTCATGACCACATACATCAGGGCAACAGGCCTGTAGTTACTGAGCTCTGAAATAAAGGGTTCCTTGGAGACTGGGATGATCATTAAGCATCTTAAGCAGAAGGGGACTTCACACAGGGACCAGCTGATCAGCACAGGCTCTCAGACAGGAGAATGACATGCCATCTAGGCTTGGTGACTTCCTGGTCATCTACCTCTGAAGGAGCCAAAACACGTCCTTTTCACAAATCGTGAGTGCAGGTAGGGTACAGTGGGGAGGGAATAGGGGTTTGACAGGTGGTGCAGTTGGTTGTGTGATGTCTGAGTCAGAGTGGGTGAGAGGTGTGAATGTTGGCTTATCAAATCTACAGTAAAACACATCCAGGTCTTGAGGTCAGTTGATGGTTCTTCATAGTGTGGGGGGATGATTTTCTGATGTCCTGCAGGCCTCTCCACACTGATGGAGGGTTGTTGGCTGAAAACTTGTTTTTCAGCTTTTCAGTGAAGCTTCTCTGATCACCTTTGTCAGTGTGTTTCTGGCCCTGGCCTGGTTGTACAAGATTCTCTCACCACTTCTTCAGGCCTCCTCCTTGGTTTGACAAAGCATCCTGACTTTAGCTGTAAACCGGGGATTGTTGTTGCTGTATTTGCTGAAAGTTTTAGTCGGCACACACATCTTCACGAAACTTGATATGATGTCACAGTGTCAGGGAGTTTAGCCCGGCATTGAGCCATTGTTAATGTTTGTATTTTCCTGCTTTGACAAGTCCAAATGTCTGATGTGTAAAGGTCTATCTGCTAAGATGAGAATCGAGAAGAATATGCTCTGACCTTGTAGCTCAAAAACTTTGATGTTAGTTTTCAGTCTCTGTCAAGCAAAAATCTGTTAGTCTGTCCTGGTTGAACTTTAGTAACCATAGTATGAGAAAGAAACCCAGATTCCAAAGAAGTCAACAATGTTTGCATAAGGAGTAAGTTAGACGGCTCTGAAAGTACTGAAAGAAGTCAGGCAGTCAGGGCTCTATTATTTTGCCGGGTTGTTGATTGCATTGTAATGTGTCCTTCACTGTATGTTTGTTGCATTTCTCTGTTCCTGAAATGCTTGAGAGAGATTAGATTAGAATTTTAGTGTTAAAGAATTACATTGAAAGATAGACTCAATTTTTAAACATTTTACCCCCAATTAATTTTAATTTAAAATTTTAAACAATCTGTTAATGTCTTTACTATAATACCCAATTCAACTGAAGTGACTGGGACAGGTGTTTACCTAATTTAGTCAAATACTTACTCATCTTATTGATAAATTCATACATCTGATGTTTGATAAATAGACATTTCTCAGTCTTTGAGATAGAAAGATATTAATTTAAAGTGTCCAAAGGGTTGACAAGCTCTCTGTAGCTTATTTAATTGTTGTTCGTGGTTTTAGTGTTTACATTTTTGAACATTTCATTGTGAAGCCATGGGTTATAGCCTTAGCATTCTGATTACAGCAAACGGAAAGAAAAATCTATCTAAATTATTTTAACTATTTTTGTTAAATATTGAATGTACTCAGGGTTGTAAGGATATTTTTAAACAATCACTGTTGACATTGCTCTTTGCTGCTTTTGACCTCAACTATTGGTGAACAGATCAATAATGCAGCACAGGTCAATCCATGGAGGCCGTGTTCTGTGTGAAAACAAACAAACAAACAAACAAAAAGGCTAATTTGTGGAACATGGAATCAAGTTTACACTCTTACTCATGGATATGTAATATTTTATAGGGCTCAAACATTAGCAGAAGCTTAATAAAGGCTGGCTAAGCCGTGCACCATGTCTCTGTCACTGTGTCCCATTTTGTGATTTGACCAATCTAAACAGTTAAATATATTTAAATAAAACTTAAATATTTAAATGCAAGTGTGTTACCACCTGATCACACCTCTTTGTCAGTCCTGACTCCCATTATAATAATAGTCAAGCCCTTTAGAAATAAGGAAGTGTCCCTTCTACTCCTGGATGTAAAGATTAGTGAAAAACCGGACCAACCCAGTCACTCTTTAATTTTAATGAAAAGACCTTAAAAACACTAACTACAAAGACATGTTGAAAGCAAACAACTACAACCCCCCCCTAAACCCCAACATCTTGTGTATAACAGATGATGCCTGGATAGAACAATAGATTTTACATTAGACCATAATGCTAAACCGCCAGTCAATTATTGAATCTGTAGAGCATCCATCTCTGTGGATGGTCCGTAGGTTGCTCGACCTAAAACTGATGTCATGGACAATCCTGGTTGGCTGCTATGGAGGAGTTCCTTGTTTCACCTTGGGACCAAGAAAACAGTGTGCTAGTTCTGGCAACAGGAACTTTTTAACAAGCAAGCAGTCATACACCTAGACCCTCAATATTCTTAGTGATCCCAAATGCTCCTCCAGTTTTGGCATCTGCTCCTGTTTTGTTTTTATCCAGTACTTCACACTTTTATAACAAACATGGCGACATGCAGGCAATATTTTGGAGTTTAGTTCCAATCTCTGTGAGACGGGAACCAAATAAATCCATAATAGACTGTAAAGCATCTCTGTGATTGCTGATTTAATGAACTAAAAATCATGAGAAGTATGGCTTATGTTCATTTATATCACATTTATCATATGCTTCTGCCAAGATGTTCTAAAATGTGACTTGACCTTGATGTGTAAAAACAGTGACCAGACAGAGCTCAGTGGGGGCATCTGGTGTTTGGAGAACATTTCTTAAAATGTGCAAATGTACCAACATACAGAAAATGTGCTGGAGGGGATACAGCGCCAGGTATTTTTTCGGTTACATTTTGGTTTCATAATGCAAAACACGTATGTGTAGGAAATTACTTGTGAAATACCACAGCAGACTGATTCGACTTTTTTAATTATTCATCAGAACATTTTGCTCCACTGCCTGAAAAACAGGGGGCAACAGTTAGTGATCATCTCTTCAACTGTCAATCAGCTGACGTGATTGTCAGTTGGCACAACTTGTGTACAGACTTTGAAAATTTTGGATTAAATGAAAATATAGGAGGCAAAAAAAAAAATCTAGCATTCTAAAGGATTTCTTAGTGGAGAAAGTTTGATTTCATGATCTTTATGACCTCTAATCACCGTCTCATTTCTAGCACAGACACACATACGCATTAACAAGGCTGTTCTGCATTAGGTTTGTGGAGCTTTTCTTTCTTAATGCTCCAACCAGCCGATTTGTCCTATTAATCAAATGGAATTAGGAAATGTGCATGTACTAATTTTAATATCTTTGAATGCATGAGCTTGGTCATTTCACATTAGTGGAATTATTTTAAAGCCACCTTGTAGTCTGAGTCTTTCCAATTAGCTGCATTATACTGGATTGACCTCTTTATCAAAAGGTATGGAGAATGTAGAGGGGGACCTCCTCTGCCTCCTCCCTTCTGGCTCCATCATCACAAGTAGAAAGAGCAACAAAGAGGAGGCTTGTGTAGGAGACCCATGTCCACTTAGTTCTCCCTCTTCCCACTCAGCAGTCACATGACTCTCTCTGAATGATTTCAGCCAGTAACTCCCCCATCAAATGACACACACACACACACACACACACACACACACACATACACACACAGTCTCACACACACACACACACACACACACTCCCATCCACCCTGCTCCAAGCTATTTCTGGTTATTATTGACCACACTGGGTTTTAAAATAACTTTAATGAGCAAGCATGATAATGTGTGAACTAAAATTGTGTGCTCCAGCAGAGGGACACCTGTGTTTTTTCTCTCCTTTTATATTTCTCCCATGTAGTTGCACATTTGAAGGGAAGGGAAATGTTTCTCTTGGGATCTGGGACAGGTTTTCCTTTTATGAGTGTGTTTGATATTCGGGACATGCTCCGGCCTTAAGAGCTCCATGATTCATTGCAGGAGGCGACATTCGCCCGTAGCAGAGATCCACAGCAGAGACTAATAATAGTCTAGCCTGACTTAGTATCCCATGCGACTCTCTTACCGCTACTAACACTCAGAAACTAGTAAAAGTTGGTTGAGAAAAATATAGGCTCTGACGTTTCTCCACTTGAAAAATAGAAGAAAGAGGGCAGCATCTTTTGACAGGGCTGAAAGTGTCTTTGCACAGAGGACCCCTTTGTTTTATTATGAATCCATAAAATGGCACTCCTCCAAGTTGCTTAGAATGAGATGGTACAGGGAGAACAAGAACGCATCGGCCTGTTGCTGTTATTTTCATTTGTATTGATTAGTCTATTTCCTGGTATTAGAGATTTCCATCATTTTTAATTAAAGTTCAAGCATCCCTTCAGGAGGTTGAAGCCCACTATTAGCTGAAAATTGTCTTTTGAATTTAGTGCACATCTTCTCTCTCTGCCTCTCTTTGCTGTCACTTTATGTATGTGTATCTCTTTCTGTATGTATGGCTATCATTGTTAATTATTTATACATTGTATGTGCCGCTTAACAGAGAAGAAAAGTTGATGTTTATTCATTTAAATTCATGTCATTCAATATTGATGGAACCTTGATGCCCACTCCTCTAACCCAGATTTTCCTCCAAAAAATTCTGCCTATAAAAATGTCATCAAATCCTGGATAGAGGATGGTGCTGTCACATGGGGGCACTGTTAAGCTGTAAATTGCATCAGAGTGATATAAGGCAGTGATATCCACACAAAATGGTTGCAGCAAGTTCACCAATAAACCTCAGCACAATTATAGATTCCACCATTTTAATATTCTTTCCTCTATCAAAAATGACATAGCCCGGGAGGCCAGGGACTATATGATTTGCTGTGTGTGTGTTTACTTACCCTCATTTGACTGTTGGCTCGTTCCACATAGTGATGAGTCTGTCATCAGGCAGCCGTTGGTATGTGTGGGTGGATGCACGTGCCATATGTGCCATCCCTCTATGACAATAATGTGCGATTATAATGGTGGGTTTGCACTTTCTTTCAGGCATACGGTATGTCTGTGCTGCCTTTGAATCTGATAAAAGGCACCCGGAGTGTGGTGTATGAACGCCTGGAGAACACAGAGGACATTGATGATGTTGAGCATCAGATAGAAAAGCTGAAATCCAAGGTTGGTCTCACCAAATGACACAAAGTACTAGCACTTTATGTGACATAAAGACATAGTGCAAATTATATCCAAGTCATGGAATAACCTCATAGAACATAACCTAGAGGACATAGATCATTACTTTAACAACAGTGCTATCAATTAAACATATTAGACTGTTGTTATCTTTTCACACATTTTAATACAGTCTTCTGTTAAATCATGCATTCTTTGAAAGGTACACATGCATAGCCTCCTGCTGCTCAGACTTTCTTCCTTATCTTTCTGCCGTGCTCCTCTATCTTAGCATGCAATTATGTATGGTTAGCATTGTCCTTATTGACGAACCGCTCGAATGTAAGCAGCACAAACAAGCAAACAAAGTATACACATCTGTTAGTTGCTATTAGTTGCCAGTGTCAACATGAAGAAATGAGCATTCATCATTCCTCCTCTGTCCCCCTGCGTAGATATAATAATTGAAAACCAGGTATGGCTGTATGAAATATGACATACAGTAGGAAGCTAAAGTGCAACACAGAACACACACGAAACAGTTTGCTTTAATAGGTGAATGGCAATAATCTGAATACTTAACACTGAATAATTTATTCAGAGACTGAAGGTAGAGAAATAGCAACTTTATAACATAATTTGTAATAGTGCTAATTATAACTGGCAGCTAAATTATACCCAAATCATTAGACCGCAATATTTAATGCTTCAAATATCCCCTGCCGACATAATAACTATATCCAAAGAGAATGTTAAATATGTTTTTAAATGCAAATCTGTTTCTCTTAATGGATATTTTGGGAATCTCAGGGTATGTTAAAAACTTCAATTTTCAGTTATGTATGCTGTCTACTTTAAATATCCTGATAAAACTTCCAACTATGTTATGTCAGAGTGAACATACATGCATAGGTTGTTTATTTATATGGCTGTTTGTCCTCTCGCCAGTGTAATGATGGACGTCCCCTTTCCTCGAGGGACAGACACAACCTGCAGGAGCTAGAGAGCAAACTACAGGTCCTCCAGCGCAGGGGGAGACACCTGGAAATTGCAGAAAGGAACTGCTGCACTAAAGTGGGCTCTGCTCTCAGGCCTATCAAGGTGAGTCTTGTGAGAATGGTATTGGCTCCAGTGTCTTGATATGGACTGTATTGTATACAAAGGCAAATCCTTTTAATGTCTTTGTATTGGATGTGATCTTACAAACAACATTATTTAGCTTCATGTGTTCAGGCCTTGTTTTAATTGGTTTCCAAGTAGAGTTGGTTAGGGCTGCCCAATATACCACAGCTAATTTTATGTATTTTCACTTAATAGTTGTATAATTTAAAAATGTGTATTTGGCAAAGTATACAGCTTTTGCTCATTTTCTCCATCTTCCACATCCCCCCCAATTGTTTCTTTGTGCTCAAGTTCTAATCTGGACTGCTCTAGATTTACTTTTAGTTCTACTTCACACAACTGCATATTTACACGATTCCCACGGGTAGTCTCTTCACCTAATTTACTCTGAAGTCTCTCAGGGAGACTCACATTTCTCAAGCAGGATCTCATGGTGCCCCAGGGATTCACCAAAGCAACCACAAACTTCTCTTTGATTTACTTTTTTTGGGTTGGGCAACTAGCACCTGGACCTCGTCTATGCAGTTTCAATATTGTTGCTCCCATATTCAAATTCGCCCTTGGGAAAGAAAAGGGGTTATACCACAAATTGTTTAAGACTTAAAGGTGCATTATGTAGTTTTAATTTTAATTAAGAGAGAACAATCTTCACCGACTGAATTTTATGTCTAAACAAACTAAATAAACAATCTCTTTGTTTTCATGACTGAACTAAACTTAACTGAATAAACAAACTGACCTTAAAGGACAACACAATTTCATACTGTCTTACTTTGTTTATATTTGCCGGACCCTGCCACTTCTCTAGCTTGAAACAGTGTTTTGAGGACCTTATTTTCCTCTGAGAACAGCTTGTTTTGGAAGAAAACAATTCTGAGTTTTTATTTTACCTCATTAAAAAAGTAAATATTAAAATTCTGAGTTTGAATATCTTCTCCAAAACTACAAAGTGCCCCTTCAAAAAAAAATTACATTTTAACTGGCCCAGTCCAGACAAACATCTGGAGACAGCTCCCTAGATCCCTAGTGGGTACCTTCACTAAAGCACCAGCACAGAATAGCCATAACTAATTAGATTCTGATATAACTGATCAATTGTTCAGTTATGAACTACACAGTTTCATACAATAGTTAAACCATCAAAATTGTAGAAAAAGTACTTACTGGGGTCACGTTGAAAACAACAATTTCAAAAAAAAAAAAATGCTCATCACAACCAAAATCCCTCAAGGTTGCCTATTCCCACTCATCCTAACTACTTTCTGCATCCTACTCAAACCAAACCACTCAGTTACCAGGGAGCAGCAGCTGTGATCATTAGCATCTTTGTAGTAGGGTTGGCATATAAACAGCATTGCATTTTTAATTTCCCAAAAAATACTTTATTTGAATTTTACAAAGCCCAGAGGCTGTCATGACCAATATGAGAATAACAGAATCACCATCTGTAATTATTCTGGGTCAATTTGATAGGGGTGGGTGGGGAAATAAGTTTTTTCCTAAATTTTCCTAAACCTATCACAGTAAAAAATATTTCACCTGTACTCATTTTCTTGTCACACAGTAACTGGCTGTCTCTTAAGATGTAAATTCTACTTCAAAGGCACATTATCATTCTCTGGCAACAGATTTGTGGAGTCATATATATGCAACCTCTTTACACCTGAAAGACAACCAGGAAATGATATTAACATCTGCCGACTGCCAGATACAGGGTAAATGTTGGCTGTGGCAGGTAAAAATTTGAGGTCACCTGCCACCAGGAAAGCTTTTTTGAATATCACGAAATAATACTTTCAAAACGAAATCCTTAAGTTAAAAGTAGTCGGGATTAAGGTTTTGTGGTATATTACATATTCCACACTGAGTCAGTTTTACAATGTTAAGCCTTCTACATAGATTTCAGAAGTGATTGACAGAAAAATGAGTGGTCAGTGGAAATATGAAGAGACCTGCCACAGTAGCAGGTAAAAAAAGATCATTTTAGACTGTGCATTCAGCAGGGTGCTTTTTCTACTCACACACTTCTTGCTTTGGCTGTTGAACAGGAATAAGACTAATGGACCTGGCCAAAATGCTACTAAATGATTCACTGCAATAATCTCCACACCTTCAAATTCATTTTTCATTTTACCCACAACTACAGTAAGTGCATAGTGCACATAATAGCATGCATGCTTGGCATGCCCTTATTGTCTATTGTACGCAACAGCAATGGCAGTCAAATAACTAATGGGCGACAAAGTGAAGTTAGAAATGAATGAGAGGAGCAAATCACAGAAATGCAGATGCTTTCATACAGGCATGAGTGGTTGAATGGTTTGATGAGCAGAATATTTATATATATAATATAATATAAATCAGTTGAATACCTATTAAAGAGAAGAGAGGGTTGCTAAGACAAGGAGATGTGTTGGTTTGTCCTTTAAATTGTCACCCATCTGTAGGTCCCACTGTTTTCCCATCACATTTTCTACCTTACTGACCGGACGAGTTCCAACCTTATTCTCATTGTTCACATTTTACTTTTGCACTGCCATTCATTTTCCAGTATTTTTCTGCACTGCAGGCATGCACAAACAGTTTAAACCAGTGCCTGTAACAGTTTGTCTTTAACCAATGGGGGTTGCTGCTAATGACAGTCCCCAGACTCAAATTTAAACAGTAATGAGTTGGGAGATTTATTTACTGTATACTTAGGCACTGGTGCAGAGTGATAAGCCAAATGATTGTGATGTCTCCAGAGCAGTTGTGCCACTGTTTCTCAAACACATGCTGTCTTTTTTATATCAACCATGGGTGAGTGAGAATGACTTATTGAACATGTGGAACAGCGATGGTCACACACTGTAGTGCTTGGACCTCACAAAATAATTACTGTGTTATGACGGGATCATAAAACAAAGGTTAAAAAAAATAAAACAGTTTTCAAGCAGAGCAGTGTAATTTATAATACTATGCCATTCTCTTTGTTAAAGAAAAGTGCTACCTTTTCATTTAAGATATTGAAAATAAATCCCATCTTACAAGATTTAAAAACTTTTTTTTATTAGCCTTTAGTACAGTATTTCATTTTTAGAAGCCACTGTTAGGAAATCTCTTCTTTAGGCTTTTGCTTGGTTGGATTAGGAGATAAGGGCAGTTTAATCAGTACATTTGAATGACTGTATTTTTCCTCCACCTGGCTGTCTAACATTTCAAGTTGTCAAACAAAATCAAACAATAATGACAAAAAGTGTGGTGATTATCAGTTTCTTGATTGTAATTGATGCTTTTACTGCAATCATTGAGAAATTACATGAAGAATGTTTTGTCAAAGCTAATTTGACAAAATACCATTGACATTGGTATGTCAGAGGTCCTAAATTTACGTTCAGTCTCTTCTAATCACTCTTTTATCCTGAGGCATGATGAGCATGGTAACTGGTGGTCAGGGGCCAAATATCACCATGTTTATGTTGTTGTTTTACATGGTGCTATACATTGCTCGAACATCATGTGTTCACATGAATTTTTCATCACAACGGCTGGTAAAAGATATGTTAGCTAACACCCTCTTGAAGGCGGACAGTTGATAGGGTTTATTGCCTTTTTGGCTGCCACCCACCTTCTGCCTCCCTGGTTGCAACCTCCCTACTCTGTCTGGGCTGTGCAATTGCTCCCCCCTGTCACCTTAGGCAACAGTGCCAAACTGAGGCTGGCCAAGCCATATGGTCCGTCCTTGTCAAAATGGCAGAAAGGTTATATTTTCTGACCCAGCGGAAGCATTTGAAAACATTTATATTCCTTTATTTAGGCTTCAGGCATGGGGTTCACTGTAAGAGCTGATCCTGCCTTTGGTTGTGGGTGCATATCACTGTTTGGTATTTTAATGTGTTTTATTGCATTGTTGTTGTTTTTTTCAGATATTGCTGGGCATTTTCTTTATCCTGGTTGCACTGCTGTTCACTGTCGCCCTGTTCATTTCAAAGTAAGTCCTGATTTGTTCTGTAACAACATGATTTTTAACAATGAAGCTTACAAATATGTGTCATCAAGTCAGGCAGTGTAACAAAAATTTACAGTGTAGTTTTTTCCTATTGTTTTGTTTTCCAGGAGATATACACATATATTGAAATATTTCCTTTGTGTTTCAGTTTGGATAAAGCTCTCCACTCTGCTGGCATCAGCTCAGGGTTCATAATCTTTGGCACCAACCTCACCAATCCTCTGAATGAACTTCTATTAGCCTTGCAACCCGTGAGTATCCTCTCATCTCTCATGGTGAAAAGATGATTATCCTCAATTAAGATATGCTTAAAGCCATATTTGCTTGTCTCCATCATCATTAACCTAAATGAAGCTTAATTTAAAAGCTTCATTCCTGGCTATCCTTAAATGCACTTGTTATACTGTTAAAAACTTGAAGTGTATGGGCTTCAGTTTAGTGCAGGTGAACTTTGAAATAACAGAATCTCAACTACAAAAGCAGTGACATTCACTAAGGGAGTCCTATTGCTTTAAATGTCAATTTTTACTTTTAAATACAGTCTGATAAGCACAACCTATCATTTTATCAAAGACCATACGATAACAAAATCACAAAACAGGACATTGTCCCCACATAAATCATATTCACAAGTGCACTTTAGGTAGTAACCTCAAAATAATTAAATGTTCCAAATGCAACATGACGAGCACAGTTAACACTTTTATGAACCTGAGCACAATGGATAATAAATGAAGAAAAAAGGATAATTGCTACACTCTAAATAATAATGAATGAATCAACATTTCTGTGACAGGGTCCTGCAAAAATAAGCATTGTACAGGTAGAACAACTGTTTTAAAGGACCCGTTGATCTAAATCTGAAACTGCTTATTTACAAGGTTATACACAATGATGCAAAGGTTACTATTCAGTAAGTTGTAAAACCTGGTAACCTCTCCAGTACAGTCCAGTACAATACAGTCTATTAAAACATAACTAAGCAACTACCTTTTAGACATAATTGATTGAATTACTGAACGAATAAAACCACTGCATGCTCTTCAGGGCTCTCTTCATTTTGCATTCAGTCAAGTTTTCATCGTATACATTTCTGAATGTACCAGATTTAGAAATAAAAGAATAAAAGGTACAGTGCAGCACCTAAAAAATGACAGTAAATAAGTGACAAAATAAACTGTCCAATACCCATAATTATTCTGCATGTTATTTAAATGATCTGCACCCTGCATAAATCAAATGACTGTTCGCCGATAATGTAATTTTACCAGTGATGAATAAATGGCAATATGAATTTACAGTAAATGATTTAGCTTATTACAATTTTGCAATCCAAAATCCATGTTAGTGTTGTAACTGGTGGTTTGGTTAACTTGGAGCTTAACAAATCAGGGTATTAATCAATCTCAAAATCAGATTCAAAATCGAAAAATGCAACCATTATCAATTTCTTTTCAGCTTTTAAGTTGCCAAATAATGAATCTAATTCATGTGTAAGCATTTTTATTACATGAATAAACCTGTGGATTCTGTAAAGCAGTATTAGGAATGTGGTCAAAAGGCTAAAGCCTCATTTTAAGCTTTTAAAATGTGAACTGTTGAGATTGACAGATTATTAAATCTCTACCATTGCTTCTTTCCTCCAAGTCGTTGCCGCGGGTATGGATACTGAAAAGAACCGCCTCTCTTAAACTTAGTATTCTACTGCTGAATTTAGAGGAAAAAATGACTGACAGCTCAGGCCATTAAAGAATTGCCTCATAGATACTGGCATTGATTAAATGTCTAAGGCTAGTGTTTAGAAGTATGACCTTGGTATTTAAGGAATTAAGTGCACCAACCCAGGAATGGGATATGGTACTCTATAGGGATCAGGTTTGAGGTTAAATCAGATCATTTCAGGTCACAGAGCATAATACATACTTTATGTTTCAGGTACTGTGAGGTTTTGTCCACACTAAATCTGTAAATATTCTATTTACTGATTAATAGGAAGAGGGCAGGAGTACATATTTTAGAGTTCAACATTCTTGAGTGTCCAGCTCAGATGTGCTTCAAATGACTGGGCTAGAACAAGTGGTATTGATGATGGTTGCTCATTGACAGCTCCAAGGATCCTTGAGAGGCAGCCAGCCTGAATGTTTGGCTCTGATAGCAATAATCAGTGGTGGAAGAAGTACTCAGATCTTTCGCTTGAGTAAGAATAATAATACCACAAAGTGCTATGTTACAAGTAAAAGTCATGCATTCAGAACATTCCTTAAAGCAACATTATGTAACTTTTTTTACCTTAAAATAACAGCACACAAATCAATTTGATGGTACAGTGTCTTGTAATAAGGTGAATGGTGTCTCTGTCTCAGCCACTGCGCCCCGCCTATCACTTGTTTCTGCACTATGTAACTTCAGTGAGAGGGTAGGATCACAGCGTTACATACATGTTTACTTCAACATACACGTTTCAACACATAACATTATTATGACGTAATAAGTTTTGTTTGTAGTTAGCACCCACATTACGTCTGACAAATTGTTACAGACCTGGGATTTGTATTTACGACAGTGGTGTTGAACTCAAAAGCTGTAGGGGGCGCCAAACTGCACAAAATGCCAATTTCTACATTATATTGCTTTCAGTCAAACTACATAAGTATTAGCATCAAAATATACTTAATTTACCAAAGGTTAAAGTACTCATTTTGCAGAATCATCATCAATTTCTGAATCATGTATATCATTTTATTAATTATAATTAATATAATTATTAATACATGAATGTGTGCATCCGTTACATGTTGTTGCTGGTTAATGTGGGGCTAGTTTTCTACAACGTTATACAGTTGAATCTTTTATAATACATCATAATTTATATGATTATATTTTGCATTAATAATCTGAAACTTCAAAATACTAATCACTAAAGTTTTAAAATTACTGTAATGCAGTCAAAAGTGTAATATTTGCTTCTGAGGCATTGTGTAGTAGAAGTATTTAGTAGCTTAAACTGTAAATAATCAAGTAATTGAGTTGATGTTTTTAGTTACTTTCCTTCACTGTCAATATTGACTTTATATAGGCACTTGGATGTTGTATACGTAGCTGACTTGTGTCCTTGGTATATCACAGGTTTTCCCATTGGATTATATCCTGATCACGGTCATCACCATGTACTTTGTAGTCACATCCATGGCTGGCATTCGCAACCTGGGCATCTGGTTCTTCTGGATAAGGGTAAGCAAAGGACGTATTGCTGTGTTACCTTAAAATGTAGGATTTGTTTATTATTAATTGCACATTACCGTTTTCTTGTTTTTCAGCTGTACAAAATAAGACCTAAGAGGACTCGCCCCCAGGCTCTTCTCTTCCTCTGTATGATTCTACTACTGATTGTCCTTCACACCAGCTACATGATCTACAGCCTCGCCCCACAATATGTCATGTATGGCAGCCAGAAGTATCTTGTGCAGGTGAGGAAAAGTATTCGTACGTCTTGCTGTGGATGGGGCTCTTACAATGCCATTGTCGGTCAGTCAGTTGGTTTAGACCATTTCGGCCCAGCTGGGTGTAGGCAGCAGCATGGTCTCCACGGACTGGCAGCAGAGCTTTTAGATGCTTGTTCTTTTTGGATTCTGTCTGTCTGTGTTAGACTACGTGGCTATTACTGTGTGGATCTGTTGTTTGACAGTCTACCCTCTGTGTGATCTGATGCAGCTCCTCTCTCTCGCGCGCTCGCTGTGTGGGTGTATGCATGTAGTTTAGATGCATCCTCGTGTCTACGCTTCGTCTAGAAAAATCTTTTAAACAACATAATTAAAATGAACCGCGGTGTTGTTTTTGCTGAAACATCCTCTTTTTAAATGAGAGAAAATAACCTTTTTAAAACCAGCTCCATATGACTCACAGGGTAAACATGGCTTATTCCTCTCTGCTTTCACCTCCAGCATTTGAATGCATTGTCTCTCAGTGTCATATATACCAGCCTAGCATATTCAGTGACGTCTGTAGTGCATATTAAGTGCTATACACAGTAAATTCCTTAAACGTATGCCTTTTTTCACAATCTGGTAACCTTTTAAATTCTTCTTGTGTTACTGAAAATTACAGTATAATTACCTGCTGTTTGGGTTTACTGCTAACTAATAAAAGCCTGTTTTGCTCTGTTAGTATATGAATTAAAACTCAGAGCATCATCTTGAACCAAAACTTCCAGGTGATTTTTCTGTTATTTTGACGTAACAAGGTCATTCTATAATTCATAAGTAAAAGCCAAATGCTGTTCGGTATTATTCTTGTATCTTAGATTTTCAGAGACTATGGTTTCATGGTCCTTCTCGAGCCGTAAACTGTTTGTACCGCATGAAGAAGTTTGTAACGCTCCTTTGCTGAACAGGTACATGCCTCTTCTGTTTTCTGATCAGAGTCAGATGCCCTCAGCAGGTCCTACATCTGGGAATGCTACTTTTGGCACAACGAGGATCTGTGATGCTGACGCGCCTGAGGGTAAGTCTGTCATTTCGGCAAGCACAGTAAGGTAGCGCTGGTCTTATGTGAGATGTTGGAAGAACTTACAAAACATCATCAAAGATTTATTCCTCACAAGTCGAGTCTATACTAGAAGAAAGGAAGGACATCATACAACCCAGCCATATCGTGTAGAACACTGTTCAGTAATCTTTATTACCATTCATTATTCATTAGAGGGAATAATACCAAGGACAAACATTTAGTAATGCAGTACATGGCCTCTTGCTGTATCCATGCCAGCGCTTATTACAGTAAATCAGCCATGAAAACACAAACGTGTGAATATACATCACACCAGTGGGCTTTATCATGTTAATTTATTCATTTGCTGAGTGCTGAAGGACGGCTCTTGTTGGTGGTGGAGCGGATATGATGCAATACTCAAATCTATCATTCATGTAAAGGTTTAAAAAAAAGAAATCAAGATCACAAACATACTTTATTCTTTGATATACCTGTCATATCTCAGATCCCTGCCCTTGTTTTCCACTACAATACAACACACACAGACTGACTTTTAGACTAGTGAAGTCATTCCACAGGGTCTGTCTTTAACCCGTTGGACTGTGTGGGCTCTTGTGCATGTTTGTTTGTGTTAGCGGAGGTGTATTAGTCTGGGGGATAATTATTTATTTATTCAAATGAATCAAGGTGTCTGGCCAAAACTGCTCTTCCCGAAGACATAGAATTGCATCGCAATTAGTTAAACTACTGGCTAATGAGTGGGGATGGGTTTAAATGTCAAGTTTGTAATAAGACATAGAGAACAGTTCCTGTGAAAACAATGAGGTAGGAGTTGTTATTTTTACATTAGATTTAAATTTAAGAATATTTGATGTTCTCTAAATATCAGATGTATTTTCTTTCTCATTTGTCCTTTGACTGTACCAGTCTGAAAATCATTGCATTATTGTTTGGTTGAACATATGTTGGAATATGGGTATATTAGGTTGTATGTTTTGTTTTAATTTGGTTGATTACAGTTTTTTTTTTTTTTTTTTTTTAATGTTGTTGATGCTAGAAGTTTTGCCTGTACTGCATCAGGTTGGTTGTCATCTCTACAAGGGTCACAAATAGATTTTTCAAGAACATTTTGTAGTCTTACTTGATAATAAATATTGTAAATAGCGTCTTAGCGGCTTTGAAGTAGACTGCTGAAAGCAACTGTAGGCGTGGAAAATGAGGTAACTGTCTTGTTTTATTTGCAGTATGTCTTTAGCTATATTGTCACTGGGAATATTATATCATTTTTAAGTTCCACATAAAGCTTGTGTTATCTTAAGAGTCCCCTCTCGTGTCTCAGTTCCCATGAAGACGTTTCCTTAAGTGACTCCCATCACCATTGAGAGACACAAGTGAGTCTGGACCTGTTGTGGCAGCAAAGTTTGGAATGACAATGAGGTGTATGCTTGAATACGGCAAAGATGTTACAGATAGCCATTACTGACTCGGTCTTCATGAATAATTTTCACTTTATCCAACAGTAGTGAAAATATTGTTGAGACAGGGTAAGACAGGCAGAAAATAAGAAATATAAGCGGAGACAGACGAGTAACTTCAGAGATCAAAGACATGATATGATTTGTTTACAATAATCTGATGTGTAGTCAATATACATTCAGGTCCTCTCTTACCTGTAGGGAGCATAGACTGATTTTTTACACATTGTAGCAAAAAGGCTGTGTGGAAATCAAATGGCTGATAGCTGTCTAGAATAACAAAAAAAGTTTTTGTTGAATCACTGTCCTCGTTGTTCTTTTCATTATGCTGCTGTTATAGTATAGAAAGAGGTGGCATACTGGTAGATGTGTACAAGATAGGAATTGATTGCACAGTGTCGACTACATGACTTAATTCAGAGCACTGCAGTGCATATTCAAAGCCATATTCTATGACACGCCATTTGTTATGAGCCACAAGGTATTTCCCTCTGAAAGTGTGGTGCTATACTCTGTTGATAAAGTAATAATTTATCATAGAAGTATCTCCTCGAACCTGCAAAGGGACATTGTGATATAATTTATGGGCAGATAGTAATGGTATGATAAATTACGTGTTATTGAGTTTTTATTTGTAAAATATTAGAATCATACTCGGTATACAGAAACAACTTTGCTGAACACTGCAACAATTAGTCGATTGATCGATCAGTCAATTAAGAGAAAATGAATCTCCGCCTACTATGATAATCGTATTTTAATGTCAAACATTTGCTCCTTCCAGCTTGATAAATATAAGGATTTGCTACTTTTCTTTGCCATTTAGGATAGTAAATGAAAAGAATTCAGGTTTTGGACAGTCTGTTGTACAAAAGGAGCAATTTGAAGATGTCACTTTGGGCTCTGGAAATTTTTTTTTTTTTTTTTTTTTTTTTTCTTTTACACTGCTGCCCTGCGCTGATTAGGTTAAATACAAACTGAATCAAGAAAGAACCATAAGTGATTATTGTATTTGGTTGGGCTTTCAGCAGTGGATTTAGCTCATGATTGTGACTTCATCAGGGCTATACAGGGTGGAGGTGCTGATGGTCTTTTGACATTTGAAAGAAGTGTATCTCTTTGGGCCTTATTCTAATGAATCATTGGCACCTTGCACTAAAAGCAGCCATTCGTTGCTATTTTCTTGGTTAGAGGTCCATGTCTAAAGAGAGGCATATTTAGAAACTGGTATGAATACATTAATTGTAGTGACGCTTATGGTGAAACTGGGAAGTTTATGGAAGTGCATAATCTGGAAAATATAGTATATATACCAAACAAAATACAATAAACATGATGTATTGTTTTGGCAGCTTTAATCACATTTACCTAAACAGTTAATAAGGTTGCATTCAATTATTGCAAAGTATTTAAGTGCATAACAATTATAATAGTAAGAGATAATAAAAAACGTAAGTACTGCAAAACTCAAGAAACTGGAATATTAATCCAGCAATGTTTACATGTGATAATAACACCAATACTGCCAACATTGAGCAATTACGTAAACTGACAATCCCCCATAATACTCTTGTTTACATGACTGCCCAGACAGAATTGGGGAAATTAATTGGCTTTTCTTTGTTTGGCTGTTTGTTTTTCTCAAACAAGTAATTTGGTTCCTGTCCCACAACTATCACAATTAACCCGAACAGATTCAGCCATGATTCTTCACCTCTTCGTCATGTTGTTTTATCGCAGCCTGGAAGCTGTTTCCTATCTGACTAGAAGAGAAGTTGTTGATAGCTGTTGAAGCTGAGCGGAATTAAGTAAGTGAAATAATGAGTTGCTGGCACCACAAGACCCACAGTTTGTAAGAACAGAAATCAGTTTGGTTTTTTATATATATATATATGTTCAACTACTTTTAATTACAGAGGGCACGTGTCAAAGGATTATTGGATCTGTTCATTTAGGCAGACGTTTTGGCACACTTCAGTGGTGTTACATTAAAGGAGTCGTGGAGTCACTAGGACAATGGCCAGCAGTATTTCTACTCTCTCCTTCAACAAGCTCAGAAGGACTGATCCTATTTTGGCCTTCTTGGAAACAGCTCCTGCTTTCATAACAGCCGTTGTACCACCTACCATGAGGAGGAGGAAGTGTCAAGCAGAGACAACACATGCGACTGAGAGGGAACACGATCAAAAGCTTATCGAATGATATACTGTACAAAGTAACAGGTGAAAGATTTTTTTTGTATGGTGGAAGAGTATAACTCTTTCTTTCCTAATTCACATAATCATATTTTTATAAAGAAGAGAGTACCTCATCAGCCATTGGTATGAGGTGGTTTGTTTTATTTCACAATGCCTGAAGCAGTGAAAAGGTTGGAGAGAGGTATGAGTGTAGAGTACTAAGTGGCTACGTGTCAGTTAGAAAGCTCATCTAAATGTGCTACCAGATCATTCATACAGCAATTTCCGTTGTTTGTTTGTGTCAATATGAGCAGCTTCAATCTGAAAAGTCATGATGATTAAATGTAAATGGGAAAGCATTGTTATGGCATTCGCATAAAATATGCAATTCATAGTCCTGTATCAAGTTCGGAGCTTCATTCATAACATTGACATTCAAAATCTAAATCAACCTTTGAATGCTGCGCAGCTTTTTATTATTTTATTTTATTATTATCATTTAATTTATTATTTCTATTTGTCTATTCATCCTATTCAAACCCAGTATTTTTGCACAATTAAAGATAATGAATAGGCTAATATTATTAATATTATACTATTCAGTACAATTAGATTTCAGTATTGGCTATGTACCATTGTTTCCGACTGTGATAAAAACATTTCAATAACTTGGAGTGTTGTAAAATCCAAACATCAAAACTTGGGATAACATGTAACATGGCCAAAATTCATATAATGTTTTTATCTCACAAAATATTCTGCTTTCAAATCTATATGTAGGCTTTTTTTGTAGTGGAGAACAGCAGAATGACTGTACTAAAGATTCACTATCTAACTTCTTAGGAACATAGAAGAGAAGAGAGAGTGAGAAAGCACATCTGGTACCTGCATATCAATACAGCTGTAAAAACTGAGCATTGAAACTGTTTAAAAGATTCAGAATTGATATGTGTTGATGAATCAATATTGTTGACAAAACTAATTCAGTATTGCCCTACATAGGAGAATGTGTATCATGCATTATATTCCATCCGCACTCTCATTACATGACATTATATTGGCAAGAATTATATAGTATGGCATTAAAATATTTAAATATTGGTTGCATTCTTGTAAGCTTCTCTCAAATCCAGAGCTACAGCATTAAATCAGACAGTGTACTATATCTGTATTTTTGTAAACATGGAAAGAGTATTCCTCATGCCATGTTTCCTGGGAGAAAAAACTTTACCGAAGCATGACCAAGAGATTCAGAAACATGAATATGAATTGACAAGGCCCCTCGCTGTGGATGTGAAGAATAACAATGGTGATATACTCGGGTAGAAAAAGAAAAGGAACAGGGCATCTGCAAGGGCATCTCTCTGTAATAACTCTTAGTGTGACACGGGGAAAAAAGACAGCAAAGGCAAAAAGAGAGTAGAAGTCAAGCTGGTGACTGATTGACCAGTTGGTCACAGTGGTGTAATGACACTAACATCTTGGTAAGCAGGTACTCAGTGTCGAGCTCTCCATTATCTACTCTGAGGTCATTACCACACCGTTACTCAATTATTCAGCATAATGGAAATGGATCCTCAGGAATTGGATGCCATGGCCTCACACACCTTGCACCCTCTTCAGTATGTGATTTGACACAGTGTACGAAGGTTTTTTAAGGAAAAGAATTATCGTTCCATGAGCCTCTGTTATCCGGACCTCCAACTAGTAGTGATGCTGCTTTCCTCCTCATTTTAGCAGCTGTTTATTTTAGCTTGGGAATAGTTTTGTCTTAGTCCATTTCATCTAACAGTGTGGTCCAGAAGTCTGAGACCACAGTGAAAATCTCTAATAATGTCACGTAAACCTAGAAATAATCAGAAGAAAGAATGAAATAGCATCAGTTGTATCCAAAGCACGATCAGGCAGACCCAGAGTGACCACACCACCAGAGGATCAGTACATCAAGCTTAGTTCATTGAGAGATAGAAAAGCAACTTCATCAAAGATACAGAATTTGCTTTAAAAAAAAAAAAAAAGGGATGCAAAACTCCCATCAGCAAAATGACAGTCAAAAGAAGGCTGTCTCAGTGAACGAGTAGCAGTTTCTAAACCACTTCTCAGGAGAGAAATCAAGCACTTGAGGTGGGTGAAGAAATGCCAGAATTTCACTGTGGATGAGTGAGTCAGTAACAGAAGGATGTATGTAAGGAGACAACCAGAAAAGAGATACCACAGTGTTTCAAACCGACAGTGAAACAAGATGGTGGCAGGTTGATACCTGCACAGCACTGA
Organism: Pagrus major; assembly: GCF_040436345.1. Classification (NCBI taxonomy): domain Eukaryota; kingdom Metazoa; phylum Chordata; class Actinopteri; order Spariformes; family Sparidae; genus Pagrus; species Pagrus major. Next base: position 9,846,735 of record NC_133229.1, on the reverse strand, counting down.
CTCCACCCTGACCTAGGAGAAGTACTGTATTACCTCCATTCTTCAGCAATGTGCTACACCCTGTGGTGGATTCATACTGTAGCAGCATAATGAGCCCAAACACACATCAAAACTTTGTAAGTTGAAGACCAATAAAGACCAAGGAGTCCTGACTGTCATGGACTTCCCTTCACAGTTACCTGACCTAAAGCCCACTGAACATTTATGGGGGTGCTTGAAGAGTGAGAAAACCAGGCCTTCTGTGACATGACATGAAAGTTTGTCATGTCAACACTGAAGTCATGCTGGGATAACATAAGTCATCAGGTTTTACACAAGCTTGTGGAGTCCATGCAAGCTCCAGTGCATGCTGTCATTAAAGGACATAACAAATAATAACATAACAAATACTGAGATATTCTGAAATAAATGGATATCTATCAAAGATTCAATGTTTCACACTTGAGCTGATATTATAATTGGTAATGAAGAAAATTGTATTACATTCGAAACACAATAGCAGTATTCTGATTTGTGGTCTCAGACTTTTGGACCCCACTGTATATCTGTTCTCATTGACACACAAACGTGAACCCTTGCAGCACTAAATAAAGTTTGGTTTCACTTTGTCTTTGTTTTTATTTTGCTAAGTAACAACTCATTTTTCAAACTCTAGTGTCTTAATTGTTAAGAAATGTTCAAATAAACGTTCAAACTTTCTGAAAAGAGCTCCAGTTCCTCTTGGTACCATATTTTAGTATATCCAGTAGGATAAAGCTCTTCTAATAAAAAAAAAAGTATAAGTGTGTTTCATGTTAAAACCTTTATGGCTTCAAGAAGCCTGACTTTTTCCTCATCTAACGCTAAGGAATTCTCAGCGTTAGATGAGGCTGCTCTTTCAAATTATTCTCACCACCGTCATGCTGCAGCTTATGGTGGGCGAGTGTCTTTGATCAGAATCTCTGACTCTCATATAAGTTCATCTACATCCCCCATCTGCCCTTGTCAGTAAAAATGGTATTTTTCATACTCACCGCCCTCTTGGATGATATGATGATCTATATTTTATGTTTTTTTTGTCTGACTGACTGTCTAATTGTTGAGGATCTCAGATGTTGATTCATCAGACCCATTTGAAAAAAGGCCTTCATCTCACTTTTTGTTGCATTGAATTTTTCTTAATTGTGACACCTCCCATCACAGATTTATCTGTCTTCATGTCCATTTCTAATAATCACTCCCTTGCTCAAGTAATTAACTGTCTCCTCTGTTGTTTATTGCTGTCAGGTTAACGCCTCCATCATCACATCTGTAACTCCCACTGTCGGTTACATTAGTTCTCCTGACAGTCTGACCGATGATTTTAATGACATTCTGTCCATAAGCACACCTGACTCAATTTCTTTCGCCAAACCAAAAGATTCTTGTGAGGTAATTTATGTCAAATTTCCTGAAAAACCCTGTGCGTACATGAAAGGCATATTACAAAACTCTCTACTAACTCAATATCATTTCTTATTAAAAGGCAGGTCAAAAACATATAAAAGTGCACTATTGCAGCAAGGAAAGTTTATTTCACACTTAATATCAATAAATCCAACTCCAGGTTTTGTTTTTGACACAGTTGCTTAATTTACCACTACATGCCCTTTGGGTCTCTTTCTCTCTCTCTCTCTTTTTTCTTTCCACATTTAAGGTCGAAACTGTCAGAGATGAAATTAAAAACGTTATAGTGTTAGACCCCTGATGCCGTCTCATTCTGTAAGCTGAATTCCAACCATGAGCTACCTTGGAAGACATTTCACATTTTTCTTGTTTGAATCCCACAGATGAAACTTTACACTGTGGACCGCTGTCTGTTTCCTAGCAACTTGCCAGTTCCCACAGCATTGTTTTAAAGAGCTTCAGGGTGGAAGATGGTCCTAATTTTATGTGCTGCCTCTGAGATGTCAGGTGCCCAGGCAATTTTCAACAGGAGGCTCCCTGAACCCCAACACAAATTAATAGTAATTGTCTTTGCATCAAGGGGATCATCATCAATTTGTGTAACAATGGAATATGTCAATCAAAACGTATTCTCTTGGAAGAAAAACGTCTATCTTGTAATCCACAGACACGCCTTACCTTTCATAGGTAGATAGATGGATAAATAGATAGTAGATGGATAGATAGATGGATAGATGGAGGGGTAGAATTGGTTTGTTTGGTATTGAACAGACTTCCTATTAATTAATAGAATTAAAAACTCTTTCTGATCAAGATCAGGCATTAAATGAGTCTAATTAAAATGACGGTTTTTGCTTAAAGCTGCTCGAATCATTATTTTTCATCTTTATTTCCTGCTGCAGCTGCAGCTTTTTTAAGCTGTTGAAAGCAGCTATAGAGCAGCTATTTCCCTCAGGAGTTGGTTGAGACCAAAAAACAGTGATAAAAAAGAGAGTGTTGGAGTAATGTTGGATGTACATCCGTCTGTTAAATTCACCGTATGTAATTTCTGCCACTGGGGGTCTTTCAAACAAAGGAAAAACAAAAAACACAAGTACTATGGGATCGTGGGGATTGTTGTCATGGTTGTTAAACAACAACCATTGCTGATGAATATCTGTCAGGCGAACCAAATGAAATGCACCGTTACCTTGAAAAGAATTACCTAATTCTCAAGGTTTAAACATTGTGGGAAATATTTGGAATAATGCAAGTACACAACTCAACAGAATATACAGTAAAGGTCTGGTTGTTTTTAGACATTTTAATGCTGAAATGTTATGTATTTTATCTTTAAATAGTTGTGACATTGTCTGATATGACTTCAGATAGATTAGACTGGTGATGTAGCTGCATCCCCAGATCTAAAAAATGACCAGATAAAAGCAGTAAATTTACCATGCAGTACATGGGAATTTCTGGTCAACCTTTCATTTGTAACTCTGGTCTACAGTAGGGGTTGATAGATATGTATTTTTTCAGGACCGATACTGATACTGATTTTAAGTAATCCAGGAGACCGATAGCCAATAATTGGAACCGATATACATTTACAGAAAAAATAAAAATTGAAGATCTCAAAGTCGAGAATAACCAATGATGGAGTGTAACCAAGTGCAATTTATTCAAGTACTGTACTTATGTACAATTTTAAAAGTACTTTACTTCAATATTTCAGTTTTCTGCTACTTAATACTTTCATTCCACTTAATTTATTTAATAACTTAAATGAGCAAATTCAGATTATTCAGTGTGATTGGCTATTACTTGTAACATCAGATAGTGTTGTGGACACTGAAACCAGAGTGGTTTTTATTTTTATTTTTATCTTATCAGCAATCAGACATAAAAAACAAAAAACAAAACCCGATAACTGTAAAAATGTTGAATATTGGCCAGGCCGATGAATCGATCTACCCTTAGTCTGCAGTAGGTATTATTTCAATGTGATAACATACACATCTTGCAAACGTGCATATTGGAGCATACAATTTGCAAATTCACGTCACTACCATTATGAATAGTTTTGATGTGACGTCTTCGCAGGCAAGCATTTTTTAGTTTTTTTATTCGCCACTGTGTGTAAACACCTTAACAGTACCGGAAAACAAGACCCGCGTTGTAAATAGCAGGAACTTTGTTTCTTTGCTTTTAGTTAGTCTAAGGAGTGGTTTAGGTTGGGTCGAGTAAGGTAAGGTGACTTTGACATGTGCTGCCTGTTGTGTCTGTCTGCATCTGAAGCTCTTGAATGCTTCTCAAATGGATTTTCTCTGCAAGTAAAAAAAAAAAAAAAAAAGATTTTGCAATGAAGATGCATTTGGTGAACATTCATCCATAACACTAATATGAAAAGCCAGAGATTTGAAAATAGTTGTGTTGAAGGAACAGCAGCATCCTCTAAGGACACTGGAATGAAAGTGCTCTGTTGAAAGTGCACAGTGTAGGAACATGAGTGCTTACCGATAGAAAGGCTCTCACAAAGGACTGTGTGTGTGTGTGTGTGTGTGTGTGTGTGTGTGTGTGTGTGTGTGTGTGTGTGTGTGTGTCTGTCTGTCTGTCTGTCTGTCTGTCTGTCTGTCTGTCTGTCTGTCTGTCTGTCTGTCTGTCTGTCTGTTTATGTGTTCAGGGTTTCCTGCATGTGTTTGTGTTTGAACGCAGAGATGAAAGTTATACATTATGCATCATGCTACACGGGGCACCACTCACCCAGGTATCATGAGTCAAGGTGAAATTACCTGCACTCGCACACTGCCCCATGTTCTTATCGGAGCACGGTAATGATTTCAAGGTGAAGTGGGTCAGTGGTGTACATGATAATATATTTAGGCAGACCACTGTTGTGAACCATCTGCAAGTCCCACTCGGAGCCCTGCAATTCAGCTGAGCAGCTGGAGAGCTACAGATGGCTGAGGTGCTGGAGGAATAGAGTGGGGTCATGGGGATGTAGATAGACTTGCTTCTGCTATTATCTGTTGATCCTGGCTAAGTACAAGCCCATTGTTGGTATACCTTCAGAGCCCTGTGAGCCCACTCTATCTAATCTTTATGATACATGAAAGAGCACAGACCTGGATCTGCCTATTTTTTTAGATTTCAAATTCAACACTCTGGAGGAGAAAGTTTTCGAAAAGACTGTCTTTTAATGAATAAATTCTGAACCAGGCTGAGTTATTGCTTTGGACCTCGATGTCATGTCGCTCGGTAAAACTCTGATTGCACTGTTCATGGGGTTCAAGTCAGTGTGAAGAGCTGTGTAAGAAGCAGTGTGATAGGAGCAGCTCAGCAGGGTTAGCGTTAATGCTCCAGATGGCTCTCTAACATAGCCAGACAGTGCGGTTCGTCTTCACTTAAGCTTTGTGGACTTCCTTTCTTGCCTTGTTTTTTTGGAATTATACAAGTCTTATTAGGATTATATTGAAAGATTTTTTCTTTTATTGCTTCAGTGTGCGTGGCTGAGCTAATTAATACATGTGATCTTAAGGGAAGCATTTTTTTTCCTTCCCTTTCCCCCTTAAAAAAAACCAAAAAAAAAAACAATCAGAGCACTGAAGAGAGACCCAGACACTGCACGCATATCATTGGCACTTTCCACATTCAACGTCATCAGCGTTTCCCATGCCTGCCAATACCCATTCAAGCACATAAAGGGGAATGACTCAGCTTAAGAATTCTTTTTATTATTCCTGCCGTCTCTGCCAGTCAGATCAATAGCAGTATCAGTTCTGTCAGGAGCTGGAGAGCTCAGACTCAAAGGTGATGTCACCGGCATAAAGCACAGAAAGCATTTGGAGTTTATAAGCAATAAATGAGTTTATTTCTTCAAGTTTAAGGTTTTGACGTGTTTGTGTTTGCTAAGTCAATACCAATTGAGCTGTCCTTGGTCACAGCAACTAAATATCATTTTGAGAACATAACAGAATCGAGTTATGCTGACCTTTAGCAAGGTCAGTTTGAATGGCACTATGTGGAAATCGAAGTAGTACTGTTGTATAATGTTACATTTTTTTACTCTTTTGAATTTTCCTAATGTGCTCTCAGGCTTCACACATTCAGTAGCAATACTTTGATATCAACAAAAAAAAGGAACCAAAATTCCAAATGTCTTTTTGGTAAATTAGTTAGTAAGCTGCTGCCTGGTAGATCAGGAAAGCAAGGAAAGCTTTTCGTACATTTTGCGAGTGGACTTTTCCATCCTCGGTATGGCAAGCACATCACAGGTAAACAGAAATGTTCTCTTAACTGGTTTATTCATGACTGTGGCTGCACTTAGCTGTAGAATATCAAAGGCTCATACAAAGACAGATGGAGACATCAATCAGAATATAACCATTGATATTAAATAAAAGCAACAATGAGATATCTTCCACATATTTGAAGTTGAGTCAAACATATACATACAAGATCTTCTTCAGATCCTTTTGATAATAAGATCATAATTTTGTACTTGTTCACTCACAATAATAATCTGGAGAGCTTCCAGAGGGTCCCAAACAGAGTTGCATACTCCGTACCTCATCAGAGAATCGGGGTTACATGCATAACCCATAACCTACGGTTGACTGTCTTCACAATTTGTTGGTGTCTTGTTGCGTGTCTGTGCTTTTACCTTTTGCCTTTCCAGTGTGTAACACTTGATATATTTGGCGCAAGACTCTATTAAATGTTGCATCACACCAGTTTTATCTATTGGTTAAGCCATATTCACATTGACAGGGACATGGGTTTCCTCTTTTCAGAAGACTGGTTGTCTTTTTGAGTTACAGTGACAAAATTGCCTCAGGGACCGCTCCATGTAGTAATAGCAGCCTGCTTTTTGGCTCTTAAGTGAGCGCAAGCCCCTTAATAACAATGATGTATAACAAGCGCTGTTCCTGTGTGAATATAAACATCAGGGCAGCACGGGAGCCCAGGAGCTAGCACTGTTTCCTCACAGGAAGAAGATTCAGTGTTTGATTCCCGTCTGGGGCGGAGTCTGTATGAAGTTTTCATGTTCTTCCTGTGTTTGCGTGGGTTTTACTCGAGGCTTGCAGGGGTTTTCTTCCCCTACCATCACAAGCGTGTATCAGGTTAATTCTCCTGCCGGCGTCCTTGACCGAGGCCTGATGATAGTTCACGGCACAGAGAAGTTACCTCTCATACTTCTCTAAAAACCAAAAATCCTGTCTTCTCAGGCTACATATCTGTCTTCTGTCCTCCTGTGCCAAAATATTCTTCTTGTAGCTTTCCACCTCATTAATCATTTTGAAGGAGAAATGTATTTCCTATAACTATTCCTTTCAATGATTCTGTATCGATTAATACTAAACTTAAAAGAAGAAGAAATACTCCAGAAGATGTTTTGGCAGAGGATGCTGTGACTTAGCAAACTTTTTAATGAAAAACATTAAAATTTTTAAAGTTTTATGAGAACGCGTTCCTCTTAAGGAATGGCTCAGAAAGTGAACCTTGACAATATTTTGGGCAGATGTGTTTTCCCAAGGCCAAGAATGAGCCTGCACAACAATAATTTGAAATCTGCTTTCTGGATAGGACTGACCTTTAACACCACTTCTCAGACAACAAGATCTCGACTCGCGGCTGGAATCAAAAGTGGTGCTGAACAAACATGCATATAGGCAACGTACAATGAATGTCCTCCACACTGTGAAGGCAAATCCACTCTTGTTTTTTCACTGTGTTTAAAGACCAGTTTACATTTTTTTCCATTTTTCTCAGTAACAACTCATTTTTCTAAACTTTAAACTTTCTAAATTCCACTCGGTTGCAGATTGATGAAATGTTTTCTCTATTCAAAGAAATAACGGGTGTCACAATAAAAAGAAAAAGTTGACAATATTGTGACATAAATACATGATGGAAAATAATAGTGGTGTGAATCTTCACTGGGCGCGTGATTTTATGTGGCTACAATCACCTGCCAACAATTCTTCAATGTATAGCATCCTCAATTTCTGTTACTGCAAACAGCTACTTTTTCATCCATTAATACAAGCACTTAGATAAATCTGAACTCCGACCCCAACAGACTACAATATAAAAACTTTTCAATACCTCTTCAATACCAGTATCTGTGTTACCCACCCCAGTGCATATAAACATTACAAAAACAAAACAGAAATCCGTCTGCAATGCATTACACGTGTGCTGTAATGTACAAAGATTCCATTTTCACATAGCAGTTTTAAAACGGGGCACTGCTTGAATGTGGCAAACATCATAAACATGACTCTGCTGCGCACACCTCTCAGAGTTGGACGGCAAGTTTGATAGCGCCTCTTCCTGCTGTATTCTTAGTGATTGCAGACGTTAGCTCAGGGAACGCAGCTAACATGGTTAGTAATTGGTAATTGTCCCTTCCACTTCATGCTTCCCAGTAATTTCATTCAATCCGAAATGTGGCCAGATGTCTCCACCATCTCCCAACATGTAGGAGTAACTCTAGCACAATGTTTTTGCTCTCAATTCTAAAGAGATAAATAAATAAATTCTTTAGTTTTTAATGTAAACATGTGTTTGTACATGCATTTTTATGTTAACTTGTATACTTTTTATTAACAGAAAGATTTATCAGGATGTCTTTGTGTTTTCTCTCTCCTTTTCAGACCAGTGCATTGTGACAAGATCCTATCTTTTCCTCCACAAGTTCTGGTTCTTCAGCACAATCTACTACTTTGGTAACTGGGCCTTCATTGGGGTGAGTCCAAGGATGCAAAGAAAATGTCATCGTCTTGATAAGTCGAGTCAAAATCACAGTAGAATGTTCTTTTTATGGATTTGGGCTGTAAAAAGAGCTCACACAGGCTGAGACTTTTCTCATTGTTTGGCAGTGATTAATAACAAAACAGTGAAAATTGTTATTTTGTATCTTTGGAGCAGCAAAACATCCACAGAAACAACATCTATAAAACATTTAATTTAGTTCAAAAGCAGTTCAAGAGTGTTTGCACCGGGGACGAGTGTGAGAGCAGAAGCACATAATTTAATTTCTACTCAGAAAAAGGTTACTGGAAAATGATTTTCCAAGAATGCACACAGCTAATCTCCTCAGCAGAAAAACATTTAATAGCCTCCTTCCCGTTGCTGTGGATGCATTCTATCGATCAAATGGCCCTTATGAAATATTTTCTAATGCGAGCTTTGCTTATTATTTTTTTTAGGCTTTCCTCATTGGTCTGGTGGTGTCCTGCTGCAGGGGGAAGAAGTCTGTGATTGAAGGAGAGGTGGAGGCCGATGACTCAGACGTGAGCGATGATGAATATGTACACTGAGACGACAGATTTTCCAACCATAACTTAAAGGGACTAGAAAGTACAATTTCATAAGAAAATATAAATGAATGTGAGTAATTTGTCCTAATGTAATTTATTGCTTTTAAGGAGTAATTGCGGTGGATTCCTGCCTTGTTTCGAGTTGACACATCCCTCCCCCTTAATGAGACCGCTCAGACTGATTGTTGTGTCTTTCTCGGTCAATATTATTGATGACTTTGGGATTCTGGGAGCGTCCCCCAACTCAATCCTACCTTGAGAATTCACTTATCAACAGTTTGAAACTGACACAAATTGGTCATTTTTCTGCTGGAGGAGACGGAGTCATATGCTGCTCCCAAACTTTAAGCTTTATTTTGAGACAGAGTTTGGACACAAACTTACTTTTTAAACCCTCCAAGCACTTTCTAGACCCTTTAAAGGTTATTTTGTGACAGAATCAAGAGCTGGTTGACGTTAATTTACCTTTTAAGTGAAATATTATTAAGACAATTGAGCCTACACAAACTGTTCTGCTTGCTTGTTTTCTGAAAAGGTAATTGGTATAAAAATAATGATTCCTGAGTGTTGACAGCAGTAACATTTTCAAAGTTATTTCTTTAGCTTGTTTTTGTCTGAGGTTAAATAGTGCTAGGGGCTGGCTGCTTTCCCCCCTATGTTTAGGTACCTGCAGTCTCAGACCATTATTATTTAAGCAAATGTTACTGTATTGACATACCTGCACTGTGTTTGAAATGTAAAGGACCAACTGCAGCTGATGTTTTCAGTTATTCTTGGTTTTAAATGAAATGGGTTCAACTGCTTTTTGCTCTCTGTGTTGGAAGAGCATGAGAAAAATATATTAATCAAAGATATGGATGTGATTTTCTTTTAATTAAGCAGTACTTCTTGTTTTGCAGTGCTGTGGAGTTGATCAACAGCAGGCTTGTTACATAGAACTATTAATGACTTTTTCTGCTGTGTTTGATTTTCTGTCAGTGTATTAAGTGTCAAAATAAATGCACACTGTTGAGTTAATTAACAAACTGACACAATATTATGATGAATGACTTCTTCTTTTTTTTTATTTGGAGACCAAATGTTTGTGCCTCATGAATGCACAGTGACATGATGGGCACATGGTACTGTATATACACGTATATGCTCCCCTAAATTTTGGAAATCAGCCTGAATCTCATGTTTTTTCTTTGAGATCTGGTTAGTTATTAAGAATCAGCAGCTGTTGTGGACATTGTGTCAATATTTAATGATACCTGTATTCAAAGAAATAAAACAACATGATGATGACAGTCATTCACACTGTTTGAAGTGAGTGAGTTCAGCAGTTCGACTTTATAATGCCCGGTGTTTGAGTCGGTGTTTCTGCAGCTCTGGACAGTTTGCAGCCATTTTCCATAACCAGTCCCTTCCTCCTGATCATTCCTCTTCCTGCTGTCTATAAAATGTGGTTGCTATTGAGTCTTTCCTTATGAAATCATCTCTCTCGAATATAAAGTTTGTGATAAAGACATAAACTAAATTAACCAGCCTTTAATTCTGTGTTACTTACCATATTTATCTTCATTAATCCCTGACTATAATGAGCGCTTTGACAAACTATTACTACACTGTGGTCAGATTTGGCAAATTCTATTAAGGAGCCGCAAAGCACATAACCACCATCAGTAATTCTGTGTGTGAGGAAGTGTATTATGCCGATTAAAGCTCAGGTTTTGACACTTAAACAAGTTTTGGAGCAATAAGGACACGTATCAAATGAAAGTGACAGTCAAATACATCCGTTCCTGGATTAGCATATTACCACTCAGCGCCTGCCTCGGATGGATTTGCATGAAATTTTGAGTGCGTGTCCAATTAGGAGTTTGTGGTATGCATACCTTGTCATAACTATTGTGCAAGCCTGCTTTGAGTAAAGCCATTATGTGATGTGCCACCCCCACATGCGCTAATAAACCATATGAGCCTTGAGCCAAAAATCATGGAGCCCCGGAACTGCAGCAGAGAGGATGATCAACATGTCAGATCAGAGGGCTTTTGCTGCTCAGAGTGCAACTTTGTCTCGTCATGGCCCTTATTCAAAAGCCAAAGTCTTGTCTCATTTACTGGCTCCTTCGGGCATCGCTTTTTTAGGTCGTCTCTCGCAAGTTTGTTTGGGAACAATGAAGACACTTTTAATGAAAAAATGGAAGTATTAGTTCAGGAAAATACAAATATTTTTGCAGGGAGCTACATTATAGTAAGATCAGCCTGAGGGCCGTGCATAACATGAATTTGATTTGGACACAGTTTATGCAGAACTGTTTCATCTGTATTGGTGAACATGATCAAATTTGATCCTACATCATAGAACTGAAATGTTTATTCAAATTCAGTTTGTTCCAGTATGAAAAAGGTTCAGTGTGTAGGATTTAGGGGGCGGCTATACCGGCAGAAGTGGAATGTGATTTTCATAATTGTGTTTCCATTAGTGTGTAATCGCCTGAAACGAAGAATCATTGTGTTTACCTTTGAATGAGCTTTTAATATCTACAGAGGATCCCACCGAAAAGCTTGAGACTGGGACTTAGATCTCTAAATCATTTTAAACCATTTTTTTTTTCTCTAAGCCACCACGAAAGCTGTGGGGTTTCAGACTCAGATCGATTGGAGACCCTGAAACAGGTTTTAATCTCATTATCTCCCAACTTGTGATCACCTGACCATCCTGCCAATTATCAGTCAACAAAACAGAAAAATAATTCTCTCTCCTTTATTTTTTATGGTTATTTATAACACAACTTGAGATGGCATAAAAATGCAATGAAGAAACTGCCCACAGTAGATAAAAGGACTGTTTTCAAATAAGGCAGAGATGATTGTGTGGAGTACCCTAGATACCGAGAGGAATTACACAACAGTAGAGCCATTGTCAGGGGCCTCTGTACCCATCATCTATCTTCCTGCTCCACAGGATGAAAGACCATACTGCATTATACAGTGCATGGTAAGTACCTGCTGTGAGGAGCCTTCCAAAGTTTTTGTTGAGGAACTTCTTCTTCTTTTCCAGTTCAGATATCTTGGAAAGTACAGTCACAGTTTTACAGTTCATCTTCAGCTTCGAGCTTCGAGTCAGCTAACTCGCTGCCGTTTGTCTCAGAGTTGGATGATTTTTTTTTTGTTAGCTTAACAAAAATATTTCGATCATATTATAATGTTACAGTGGCTTTTCTAATGCCAGATATTTGATTGTAAACAGCTGAAATGACTGTTTATGTTTGATGCAGCTCATTTATGCTCGACTTGAAGCCGAGCTAGCTTTAGCTACAGACGTTTGTTTGCAAGGTCAACAAGCTCGCCTAGCTGTGCTTTGAGCTAAACTCTGAGTTAAACTGATTCTAAAATGTCAACACACATCTACAACACATTTATTTAAGCGTGGAGGTGAAACGCACTGGGTGAATCGAACTGAACGTTAGCTCGTGGGTTATCAAAAACGTCGTTTTTACCTTGAAAGACAGCAAAAAGTCCCTCCAGATTTCAGCTATCCATCGTCTTTTCAGTTGCTCATCAATCAGGAAGCAGTGAAATGCTCACGTTTTTTCAGATCCCCCGCATTTAAACAACTTACCACCTGGAACACAGCAGCACGACATTATCCCAGCATCACATCTTCCCACCCTGAGCCTGACGCTGTGTGAATGTAGTGACTCAATATGAGGGTATTTACATTCTAGCTACTTACTGTAAGGGGTAGGCTTACTTATAGCGGTCAACAGAAATGAATGTTATAAATAAAAGTACAACCTGATGTATTGATCAATAAGTGTTACTCATTTATCTGCTGCGACATTTATCAAGATGCCTTCTGCACATGCCGGCGTGGCACCGAGGAGACGAAACAACCTTTTGTTTTCACGTGCTAATGGGTTAAATCTCTCGTTTTCTACAGAAAACAAAATAATAAGCACAGCCATTCTCAGCTACAACTTCTTACCTACAAAACTAATGACATTATCATTGATCTCGGCTACATACAGTACACCTGTACGATAAAGCTTCCGTAACATGGCAGCTCTTGGCTTTCACATGAACCGAAGTAATGATTCCCTGAGACGAAAACTCAAGATCGGCCAAAGTTATAACAAAAGTTGGGTTGAACTCGTACCACTGTTTTGTCGACACTTTTCTTTTCAATTTTTTCCTCTTTCCTGATACCCTCCACAACATCTGCTGGAGTGGTTTCTGTGATTTTTGAATCTTTCCCCCGGGCTTTAACTCCTCTGACAGGCCCTTGATAGATCAACAGTTTGCCTTACCCCTCAGTCACCCCTCTAGGGAGGAAAGTGACGCAGGATCAATGTGATTATGTTGATTCAGTGTTTGCAGCCCCTTAGCAGGTTAACCTCTGTGCTCTCCTGGGCCCGAGGGAGTTGCCACTCACTCCCAAATGAAGACTTGTCAACACGTCCCGGCTTCACTTAGTAACGACATCAGACATACAGACACGTTTACGGCATGATCTGGAACTCAAATCTTAAATATTCTGCAGGATTCTCGTGAAATAACAGTAAAATCTGAAATATTTGATTACTGCAAGTAAAGTTAAGCATTTATATGCTGAATGATGCCTGAATGTGTTTTTATTTTTGCATTTGAACCTGATTAAAGACTAGCAGGAAGGTGTTGAAGCAGGCAGAATATGATGGAACATTAATCATTTTCTTCTGGAGACTTATCCGCAGGCTGTCGGAGTAAAGGTGGAAATGTTTCACCTCAGTACCTTGCTCACTTTTGTTAGAGGAAACCAACAAACAGTTAAAAGGAAAGACCCTGAACTGCACTGCATGACGTCAGCAGAATTTAGATCACAAACACTTAAAAAGCCTCTTCTCTGAGGATCTTTTGACACAAATGGAATAGAGGAATGATCACAAACAGCATTTTTAAACAAACATTAAAAAAGGCCCCTCTCAGACGGTTTATTTGCACGGTTAAAGTGTGTCATGCTCAGATGCTGCCGCTGCTGCTGAGTCACTACGTATATGGCGCACTCATCTGACAGTGACATAATTCACCCAGTAGAGCTGATGAACAACTTTGATCCCGGATCCCCACATTTGAATACCATTAGGTCATATGGGCACATAAATTATCTCCGGAGGCACCGAAACCGATCCGTTCTCATCACTCTCAGGAAGATATTCATTCTGCAGAAAAGAAAACTGCCTGACAGCCGTGCATGTTGTCGAGCCAACAAGTTTTGTGAGAGAAAAATACGTTTGAACAGCCGCACGACTCGTGAATAAATAAAATAATGCTTTCTAAAGCTCTACCGTGTGCTTTTGTGAGATGACCTCGGTTATTTAAAGCGTGGTGGTCCGCTTGCGTCTTGACACGCATAACATAGACTGTTCTTGAACCATTCAAACACAAGGTAACATTAATTCATTGGTGTAAAAAGAGGACAATATACAAATACTGTAATGTTGCCTGAAAACTTGATGTCAAAATGCATATATTTTTACCTTTTTGTCACCCCTTATGCATTAAAGGTGCAATATGTAAGAATTTAACTGAAATCAAAGAAATAACATCTACTGTAGTATTGTGTTGCAGAGATATCCACTGAACTTAGCATGCTAACCAACAAGCCACTGCATTTCCTGTCTCGTAACACCACTGTGAGATCCCAGTCTGGACCGCTGGCTGCACGGCTAACTAAGCTAACTGAGTTAACTAGCTAACGGCAGCTACAGTCAAGCCCTCAGAAAGAGCACCAGGCTTTGAGGCCAGTTTTTATCAGGGCCAAAAGGTGTAATTGCGTCGTCACCTCATACGCTGTAGCCCAAAAAGACTTTCCCCATAAGCTTACGTTACATTGTGGAAGAAGCGGCGGAGAATGATGCTAAATGACTTGTTTTACTATCATAATTTGAGCCATTCGGTCCAATAAAATTTAGAAGAGCTGCACGATTTAATTATTTTTATCCCCATTCAAGTTAGCCGGGCGCTAAACCGGAAGTTAGCCAGCTCGGTTGGCTGAAGTCTAAAGCACTGCTGAGCATCTTTCATAGGAGTGAACAGGACGCCAACACTGAATCCAGGTTTCTTGACCCATCCGTGGCTACAGCTAGCAGCAGTTAGCGATTACTCTGGCGATATGCTGCCCCCTATTTGTTTGGATGACCTATAACAGGTGTCCAATTGTTACATATTGCACCTTTTAAAATACAGTTTCACATCAATCCCTGAAAATGTCCATCATAAAGATAATGTGTCTCATCTTTTACAAGCTTTCAGGTTTTGTATAAAGATGGATACTGCGGTGGGATGAGAGGCAGTTACTTCACTGACGTTGGCACATTAATGAAAAAATAAATCTCTAACAGGCAGCAGCAGTACAGTATATAATTAACCTGATTATGCATGGTAGTCTAAATTGAAATGCACTGTTAATTCATACATTCATGTCTAGACCGAGCACTACGTGTAATCAACTTAATTTATGTTGTGAGGACATCAGAGCACAGCTGAGAAACCTCATTAATGTAAGCCCGCCTTTATTGTCAGCTTCCTCCTCTTTTTCCCTCTCATCATCACTCTTCACTGATGCTGCAGATCCAAGTCACTCCTCCTCCTCCTCATCTGTCTCTTCCCCCGCTTCCCAGAGGAGGCTCTCATACCGATGTGCTCATCGCCAAAGTGTTAGCCGTGCCGCAGACCACCGGACAGGACAAACAAGATTTTCCCCTAAGCCCTCGCACCCACTTCCCATTTGTGCTCCGTCTGGGCCCCGAATATCTTCACTGATCTTATCAGGTGAACCTTCTGGAGGCACAGAAAACCTATTAGGAGTTTGAATGTTTCCTATCCAAATTCAGAAATCAGATACAGGGGGTGGATTTATGAGGTGAGTCAGGAAACTCTACAGTGCTCACCTCCAGTTAAATGGAAGGTTTGAATCAGAAAAGGGAATGACTAACCTGAGCTGTGAATCATCAGAGTTTCTGAAGAGAACTCTTTGGGTAATCCAGTCTGTACCGAGCTCAACTGGGGATTGGATGTTAAACCAAAGTCCATGCAATTTTTTATGCATTTTAAGAGAAATGGGACGAGCACAATTTTTCTTAAATTTCCTCATTAACACTCCGGCAGGGATGGCTGTTTGTTCATAATCAGTCACATGTCCATCATTTGATTTCACACATTCAAATGTTCTCTTCACAAAAGAAACAACTCCACAACCAACAAACCACATAAACTTGACACAACCTCTGAAGCAGTACGAACATATTTCCTCTTTTATTTACATTCCTTTTCAAATGTTAACATTTTTCGCTATAACTTTTTGATCAGGTTGGCATTTGTTCTCATTAAAATAAATTGGCACAAGTAAAACATATGTAGACAAAAGTTTATTTACACCATACAACATTTTTGTTTTTAAATATTTTATACAGAGCTGCAGATGAGAGAGCTTGCTGGGATCCTTCAAGCAGATTCTGCAGTATTAAAGTTGTGAAATATATTATTTATATAAAAGTGAGTATTATCTTTATTGCATTTAAAGCAATGAAGAATGTAGCTTGACAAACATTCATTTTAATATGACAGAAAAAATCCTCTTTGCCTCCCATGTTTTATATTATAAAGTAAAAAGTGTAGTAATGGCCAAACAGACTGTTATAAACTTTTTAAAAACCTGCATAAATATATACATTGTGCTCCCGGGTCCAGTTTTAGGAAATCAAAACTGGACCCAATGAAGCTGGGACGACATGGCATGTCATTTTGCTTTGTGAGGTTTCATCTAGAGAGATTACCTTTTTTAGCCAATTCCAACAGATAATTTGAAACACATGATGGTAAATATTGTACACCAGGCTGCCCCACACTAAGTACACTAGTGAGAATACAAAAAGTAACACTGATGTTTTTTTCCCTTTTTTTTTCTTTTTTCCTCTCTCCTCAGTCCTTATATTGTATTGGCACATAATGTCCCTGCCACACTCGTATTATCCAGATATGTATGCCAAGGCTGTTAGAAAAGTCTGTTGCTTTATTCAGTGCAAAATACATCCCCCTCCTCCTCCTCCTTTTTTCCTAGTTTGCATTTTCTCTCCTTCTTCACCCTCTAGACCTCCGTTTGGAAGTCTCCCTCCTGGACGTCTAAGGGTAAGTTGACACACTTTTCCCACTCTGCAGGCGTCATCTCCAGTGAGTCCTTGGTGTCAGATTCTAGTACATTCATAGTGGCGTAATTCTGGTACTCACAGGCTGGATTGTAGCTCTCCCATGGGTTCTTGATTGGCATTGTCTTGTCCTGTGAACATTGCCAGCGGGGCGTGATATTAATGGCATGACATCCTCTGCAGCTAAACTTGTTATATTTACAAAAATAAAACATTCAGTTCATTTCAAAAGGGCATTATATGAGTTCCTACCCATCGCTAATTGAAAATAATGGATTAATGCTGTGGAAAGCATCAAATAACAAAAGATAATGGTAGTGTATTAAATGTGACCATGCTTACACTATTATCATGGAGTCGTAGCAGAACTGTGTTTTTTCCCCAAGCTCAGAAACTGGTGCATTATATAGGCTTCGTGTGTGAGCCATTCATCTGAATGTGCTCTCATCGACAGTCCCAAAGACACTATTGCACATAAGGCAAAGAAGCTGCTCCCATTCAGGGACTATAAAATGGATACTAATGTCTGCAGCCAGATCTGCAGCAGATTCATTTGGGAGAAAGAAACAGAAAAAAAAAGAAAAGGGGGGGAGTGAGAATGTACTGTAATATCGTTTTCTATACAAAAGAACTTGCACTGGTAACTAAGCAACGGGCCTCAAATTACATTGTGCTGTAGGGTTGACTGAAATGTGAGCAAAAAAAGGATAACATGCAGCCAAAAAGCCTTCTTTGGCTGACATTGTCTAATAGTCTGGCTGTGTTTGGTCACCAGCCCAATTTCTATTTGTTGCATTCAATACGGTAAACATTGCTGCTTGTCTGAGAGAGATGGATAAAGCTCGACATCTCCCATTGTCTACAGCTCCAGCCAGGTGTGGCGACAAGACGGTGGGACTTTTGATTTGCGGCGAGGTCGAGAGGAATTCTCATAACCTGCCCGAAAGGAGAGACGTCCCCCCCCCCCCGACACAGGTTCAGTAAGAGAAAGAGTGAACTTAAGGGAATACTTGTATAGATGTTGATAGATTAAAAAATCTGCCATGCATTAATGGAAAAATGATGGGGTTGCTAAGTAGATAAATGTGCATGTAAATAAAAGTGCATTCATGGCCTTGCATTGGAATGGATGCACTCTGTTGCGTTACCAAAGGTCTTTCTTCCCTGAGACTGGCCTTGTGGAGAAAATGCTTCCGTGCTTTTAAAGGGGCAGCACCCTCAGTCGCCCCCCGCCAGCTGCTGGCAGGCCACTCTATGTATGGGAAGGCTCACTTCCACATGAATACTCCAGCTACGTAGCTGCTCATTTGCACAATCACACATTATGTGCCCTGCACCCGGATGTCTGAATAGGGTTATTTGGATGTTGCTCTCTTTAATTGGCTGACCGCCACCCCCCTGGTTTCCTGTTACTCACCATGCTGCCCATATTTGGTATGTCTCGAAATCGGTCCAGGGTTTGAAATTTCTGATTCAGTTCCTGGAACAGCTCCATGTGTCTTTTCCTGGTGTGCATGACTTTCTGCAATGGCAAGGGTTTTTTCTTTGGTATTGACAGCCAATAATGGAAATGCATCTTCTTCTCCACCCCCTCCAACTCTGATCAATTTGTTAGTGTCATGGTAGTTGACTTAAAGGCCAGGTTTGAAACAAATCTACTCGTCCCTGCATATATATACATAAGTGACTGCCAAAATAAAGGAAACACCAAGATAATTAAAGTTGGGGTGATACAACACTATTTTTAATTTGTAGCAGTTGGAGTATCTGGATTAAACATACTTCTTTAGTGACAAATTGCCTCGTTTAGAGTTTTGTTGGCGCAAGGGAAATCCTTATAATCAAACCTTGGCACAAATCCTCCATTTTAAGAGTCGGTGTGCATCAAACAAAATGCACGCCACGCTAAAATAGCTGCCAGGAGCCTCGTGTTTCCTTTACTTCGAAAGCGTGTACAATATATATGCAGCAAAGCCTGATTTAACAATGCAAAGGAAATGCTAAAACCTGCCGAAGGGGGTTTGCAAGCCAATATAATCATAGTTGAAACCAGTGGTAAAAAATCAGATGTGAAATGTGCAAATGACTTTAAAAGCATACATTTTGGAAATCAGCGTACAGCTAATGGATGTAGGAGATGGAGGAGGACAAAATGTAGATGAGGACTGTTGCCCTGTTTGTCAGTTGACAGCCTTGCTTTTACCTTAACGACACAGCGAGTCAATAAATCTCTTTGAGTCAAGGCTGTGTTACTCTAATAAGCTTAAGAGGCACAACAAGTACTAGTAAATCAAATGACAAACACAACTGCAAAAAATGGCTTTTTTCTGCATAAAAAAAGCTAGATGCATGTACTGTGGAAGGAGACGTGTTTGTACGTACCTCGAAGTCCAGATCAGAATATCGTGACTTTCGTCTCTGTGAAAATAAAACATGGAGGGGTTACTAAGAAGATACGTACATTAATAACATGTATGGTATATTTTAAAGTGTTCATTGCAGCTCTGTGTCCTCTGTGCTTCCCCACAGGAGGATAAGTACCTCTAAGGAGCTCATAGATATTGTCGACCCTGTCTCACTCCTAGAAAGCCCCGCAGATTCCTCCATCTCAGCGAGGAAGTTCTTAACAGCCGTGCGAGGTTCAAAGGGCAGGTTTTGCATCTGCTCCGGAGCGCTAGGATACTGCTGCTCCAGGTTCACATTCATGTGGTCCATGCCTGACGGGCTGATGTTGAAGTCAGGACTCATCTTGTAATGCATCAGCCTCTCGTGCGGCAGCGTATCCATAGTGATGTTCATCTTGTCCTCTTTCAGGAGGGTGGACGTGTTACACGACCCTGCCGCCGCGGAGGCGCGGGGCATGACTATGTAGTCTGTCTCCATCATCTGGCCCTGCGCCGGGTGGCCCTCCATGTCGTGGCCGCCCATGTCGTGGTCGCTCTGGCGCATGGCGTCGTCGGTGCACAGGTAAACAGTGCGGCGCATGTCGACGCTGCTGTCAGCCATGCACTGCTCCTTCAGGTCACCCACTCCCATCGGCATGTGCAGAGCTGAAGGCTGCTGGATAATCACTTTGGAGATGATGTTGCCAGGCAGCGTGGAGTAGTTGAGGCCCTCGGGGGCCTTCTCATCCTCCTCGTCATTGAGGGAAATGCGGGAGAGGGTGCCTGTTATGGTGGCGGCGCGACAAGAGCCCATGTCTTTGTGGAGTGCTGCAGGGCAGAGTGATACAAGGATTAGGTGGAATTTCTCAGTAATGAAAGTGGTGTCACAGTTTGAGATTATCCAACATATGAGCAAAAGAACAAGAGAAATCAAATCGATGTGAGCCAATTCACAGAGGATTTTGTGCTGCAGAGGGGAAACTGTAATAACAGATAATGACATTGTAATGCATCACATGTTCTGAGAAACAGGAGGTATCTATTAAAAATAGACTGAAATTAACAGTTATTTTCATAATCAATTAATCTGCGATTGTTTACATGATTCATCGATGATTTAGTCTATAAAATGACAAAAAATGCTTATCAAATTTTTCTGCAGTTTAAAGTGACATCTTCAAATTGCTTCTTTTGTTCGACTAACAGTCCAAAAACCCAAAAATTCTAAATTAACGACCAAAAATGACGAAGAAAAACAGCAAATCCGGACATTTACGACACTTAAACGAGAAAATGTTTGAGATTTTTGTTTGAAAAATTACTGAAATGATTAATTGGTTATCAAAACAGGCTTTTAATTGTCGACTATTTGATAATCTATTTATTGTTGCAGCTCTAATTCAGATATCGTGATTCTAAACACCCTGTCATCCCCACTGAGCATTTTCATCTTTTCATCGTGAATTATGTTCACAAAATGCCTGCAAGGAGATCACAAAGACATATAATGCTCGCCTTTTTGTATGAAACTGTCCTGCTCTGGTATTCACACTGAAGAACTCCTCAGATCAAAGTTTACTCTCACATACTGAAGGGATGACACAGCAGAATCTAACTTCAGCGGCTGAGAATAATCCCTGTTTGTAAACTTAAACTCTGTGAGTCTAGAGAATTATCTGTAAAGTGCACTTCTCCCTGACTGCACCTCTCCTTCAGACTGGATCTGGTCATGATTTATGAATGACACCTGAGCTCAGCCTTTTTGTATCGGGTATGTCCACTTTAGCTTTACAAGACCGCACAGAATGAAGCGACTTGGGTCACAAGAGCCAGACAGCCTCTTTTCGTCTCTTAACAAGCTGTGTTTCAGAGAGCTCTGAATAATGGTCAGCGTGGTTATTCCCAGCAGATCCATTTAACTTGTGCTTTTCATTGGTTTGGAAGGAACTGGAGAGAAACGAGGCTCGGGGCTCACGCTGGTTGCCACCACTAGTTACATGCAGGATGAATTGCACCATCTCTGAGGAGCATTTATTCACTATTGTTTTATTAAATCATACACTTGTCTAGCAGCAATTACTGCGGCTCAAAAGTAGAGAAGATGCAGGAATCAAGATGGGATATTACCTCCCCACTTAGCTGAGGGAGAAAATGCTCTCAAAATGAGACCCATAGCACCTACGCACTTATTCCATGACAGCCTCGACATGTTAATGAAAAACATAATTACAAAGTGCGACTGGCAGAAGACGGGAGAAGCTGCCGCTATTCACATTTATTGCTGTAAATCCGAAAAAATGGAGCGAAAATCCAACAGCTCTCTTTGTACTGTTTTGTTCTCAGATTAAAGTCAGTGTTTTGGTAACTGTGAAAAACCTCCTGTGGGGATTGTTGGTTGTTATGTAACCTCAGCTATTTTTTACTGTCTAACCTCTTTTGTTTTTTAACATGCCATGCAAGGAGAATCTAGTTAACGAGAGACCGGCCATCTGTTCTTTACCTGATCGGCAGGCGATGTCCACATCTTTCTCGAAGTCAGTCTGTGGAAGGAGGACAGACAAATGGTCAGTGTTGCTAAAAAATGAAAACCGTTAAAAATAATGATGCTGTTTCCTGTCCGACAAAATCAGAGCTATTCTCATCTGTAAAAGCTAGCTGCAACATTAGGATCAATAGTATTTTTTTTTTATTCCTGATTATTTAGAAAAATGCAGAGCACTCATTTTCATCCTGACAATACATCAATAAAACAACTATGGGGAAAGAAATGCAACTGCAGCAGCTGGGAAGTATTCTGTGCTCTCTTCTAATGGCTGTATTGAACCAGGACGCCCATGACACCATTCTGCTATCGTGAAAAGTATTTCCGTCGGATGGGTATTAGAATACTAATGGCAGATCATTGCCATGATGTGCCAGTGGCGGGGTCGTGTTAGATGAAGAGACTGGTGTCCCATTCAAAAAGGTCAGGCAGGGGAACAGTCTTCTATTACTCTGTGAGAGGAAATGAGAGGGGGTGCATGGCAAACAGTAAGTTCAATCAAACCGAAATAAAGGATTGCGCTCGGGGCCTAAGAAAACCAAAGGGAACCAATGCAATTTGTCAGAGGGCCAAGTGTCCACACTGCATGTAATTGCAGCCTTGCAAAAAGCGTCGCGTGAAAAATTATTAACCTATGGGAAACAATGCCTTATGTGTTAGAAGGCAAATTAAACCGAATAATAAAGAAAATGAAAATAAAACAGTAAGAGGAGCACAAGTTAAATTAAGGTCAATGGAGAACAGAGAGGTTTGCATATGTATTATGAATAACCAGAGAACATTGTCTGCTTAAATTATGGAGCATCTAATGCTCACAGATAACAGCGGGTAACTGCACCTACCATTATCTGAGCATGCCCATTCGGGAAGGTTCCTGTTGCATCACCGCTGATCGGGTCTTGGCAGTTTCTGAGCCGGCATCTGAAGGCGTCTTGGACCTGAAGACAGAGGCCGTCAGGTTTTCATTATGTCCACAACACAATAATAATGACATCACGTTTTTTTTTAAAGTTTGCTTTTGTTATCAGGTCACGGCCTCTGTCAAGTCTATAAAGATTAAAACCTCCGCCGAGGGTGTCTGTTTGTCGGTTGGTTGGTTTGTCAACAGGATTACACAAAAACTACTGAGCAGATTTCCATGAAACTTGGTTGAAGGATGGGTCTCGGCCCAAAATAGACCCCATTAACGTTTGGTGCGGATCCAGATAAAGGGATGGATCCAGGAATTTTCTCTTTCTCGCTTTCTTTAAAATTGCAAAATAGGGCTTTTGTTAAGTTCTCAGGAGATGATACGTGGATCCTGATGAAAACAATCATGTATTTAGGTGGCTGGGATCTATGAGTGAGTACAGTATGATGCGGATCCACATAAAAATATGTATTTAGGTTATGTTTAATTTGATATTGGATTGAATTGAAAGGGACTGTTCAGCCTTGGCAGAGGTATGCGTTCTAATGAGCGCCATTCTAGTTTTACTTGAGAGTGTTCAGAAGTTTACTCTCGGGAGCAAGTAAAATCATGTCCAATTGTAGTAGTAATAGTAGTATTTTATTTTAGTCCTCTGAATACAGTTGGGAAGTGACTTAATTTGTATTGAGCAAATCTACTCCCTGCAACACTGAAATAAAAAAATAAAGGAAAGAAAAAAGAAAGGTGACTTCATATCATCCCCTACCTCTCTCCGTAGGATACAGTGCACCATCACAATGACAAAACCCTGCAGTGAGTCAAAGACGGCAAAGAGGATCTGAAAGAGGATGGAGCGCTTGTCCGTCATGGCGAGCACTGCAGACATCCAGGTCAAAGCCAGCAGAGGTAGGACGACACAGGAACTCCACAGGGACGCCCTGAGAGGAGGAAAGAAGGGTCGTGTAGAGGAAATAAAAGCAAGCAAAGTGTTGTAGATCAGTAACATCTTGATAAGGTAACATCTTTTTTTTCACCCCTGTAGTCACAGCAGGGATTTAATGTTCATGCTAGTAGTAATGGAAGTCTACAGTAAAAGACCCCTGTACTGATCTGATGCTCTGTGGGTGTGATTGGGACATCAGTTTACACTGCAGTGGACTGCACTACGGTATATACTGTGGAGGTGGACACGCTGTACATGCAGAGACTCCCCGTAGCACTGACTTATTGATTCAAAGACACTGACAAGCACTTACATTGCATTGCTAGCTGTAGTTGCTGATAAAGCAGTTGTTGATACAACACCACATTTGGCACACTTGAGAGTTAATCCTGTATGCGGCTCACTCATCTGTCTGTGGGACACAGAGACAACAGCATGACAAACAACGCTAACAGCCACTAGTCCGACTTTAAATTCTCCCCCGTCATATTAGCAGCAGCAGAGGCAGCCAGCGTGTGGGCGTTTTAAAATGATTTTCATCTTGGACTGATTCTGCCAAAGAAAGTACGGAGCCACGTCGCTCCCGAGAGAGATCTGACCTCTTTATGTTTATGCCTCTAATTTCCTTTTCAACAGTGAGAAAAAAGGAGGTCTGAATCTCCATATGTATAAGAAAATCAAAGCATGTTTATACTTTTGCAAGAAGTTAAGAAGAAGAAATGTTAGGAAATAGAAAATGGAGGTACTAACAAGGACGTGCTGTCATACCCTGCTCGATGCTTCAGCTTCTTGTCCAGTATGCCATCTCTGGACACTAATTTATTAAAGACCAAGATACCGATCACCATGTTCACCTGTCAACAGGAAAGGAAACAGGAATATTAGTTTTTAAACAATTCAGCTGCAACAATATTAATTCAACACCATTGTCTAAGCCGCTACAAGGAGCTTTCCTTTGTTGTTGATTGTGGCGGCCACATAATAAAGATCTTGATCTGACTAGTGTGGGCATTTGCTTTGGAAACAAGTGACTGTTTTTCTTTTTTAAGCACAGCTGGTTGTACGATGCATAGCAACGAAGTAATGTATCTATTTGTGGCTGTGTAAGATTAATAACTGTAAAATGACGATCGTGCAAGAAAGTAGTTGTTTAAGCTGGAATCCGACCTGGTGACAGGCATTAAAATAGCCAGTCTTCTCGCTGATGATCCTGTTTGCACATGTACGTCATAAAGAGGCATCTTCTTAAATCGAGCCTGTTTTATAACCAGTTTAAAACTCCTTGTAGTACGTTTAAAAATACCTCTAATTTCCCAGCTTGACATTCTACAGCACATAGGTAGCCGATGATTTAATGTCATTATCCTGCAGGCGTTTTTTCCCCCCTCCGTTTTCCATCTATGCTGAGCTTTGACCTCTAGCTTCTATTGTTTGCTCATCTCTTTGACATTTCAGCCAATGGATGAGGCATGCCCTGGATACTTCACCCAGCACAACAGCCTCAAGAAAAGATCTGCTTGACAAGAAACACTTGTCTTCTCAAAGGCACCTTCTCCTATTATTAGCAGCGCCTAATAGAAAAACAGAGGGAGATTTACAGGAGCTGGGACGCAAATTCTTTAAAACATTTCAGCTGCTGCTATTTTAAATCCCTCTTGCTGAGATAAAGAGCTCGTCAGTAATTTATACAAATTCATTTGGGGAAGTTTTTTATCCAATAAGCTTTGTTACTGGGAGACATTTAATTCAGATGCTACAGTATCAATACAGTGATAAAGGCAGCGTGGTGTTCTTCCTCACTGCAGAGGCTTGTTTCTGCCATCTTTTGAAGAGATTAGCGTGTGTTCCTTGGAGTTTCATCACAAATGAAAACCGCAGAACAGCGAGACGTCAAGTCAAGCTAAGACGTTTAGTCACTTTTAAAAAGAAGAAATATCTGAAATCGCTTTATTTCAAATCCCACCACAGAACAGGGGTTTGACAATGAAGACTGTGACTCAGACTTCGCTGTCCTCTGTCCCTCTGACACACACTCAGAGTGATTTGCATAATCACATTCTTTGTGTAATTTTCTCTGTACAACAGTGTAAATACAAGATGATTAAAATACCCTAGTATATTAGATTTTTGAACAAATCTAACGCATGAATACTTTATAACCTCAAAGCTACATGGAGCACCATTATGGTAAATGAAAGGGAATTACTTGAGCACATTGCCTGATGGGACGCTCATTAGTTTGACTTTGAAACCAGAGTGTGTTCCTCCTGTTAGGCATTTTCACAGCAACACTTTGTTGAGTTTCAGCACAGTGCAGTTGTCCCACATTGGTACTGTGCCATCAGTAACACTACATTATGGTTTGTGTGCATCTTTTATTTGGAAACAAGCAGCAAAATGTCATTTTTTGTTATTATTATCATTATTTATAAGCTATGCCAAGTTAGGTGGAGTTCTTTTGATATTGCTTAAAAGGGACAGTTCCCCCCAAATCAAAAATATATATTTTTCCTGCTATATATCCATCTAGACTGTTTTGGTGTGAGTTTTTGAGATATCGTCCATAGAAATGTCTGCCTTCTCTCAAATATAATGGAACTAGCTGGCACTCCCGGGGTGCTCAAAGTGCCAAAAATGCATTTGAAAATATATCAACAGCAATGTCTTTTTTCCAAAAATCATCCCATGCTGTCACCCATGAACGATGCACACTCCCTTCTGTGCTGTGATACAGTTGGCGGCTGTAGTTCGGTAGAAAGAAAATAGTTCCTACAGATGAAACTGCTCACAACAAGGTCTGTGGATTGTCGTGAGTATCTGGGTCATGATTTCTGGGAAGAGACATTGCTGTTGAGTCTTTCAAATTTATTTTTTGGTGCTTTGAGCACCACAAGCCGAGTGACATCTAGTTGCATTATATTTAAAGAAGGCGGTCATCTCTACAGCCGATATTTCCAAAACGCAAATCACACCAAACCGATCTAGATGGATAAATAGCGCTACAAGTAAGACAGTCAAACACATGCAAATTTTTCTGATGGCTCAAAAACTGGCTTTGTTGTTGCAAATCTACATTTCCCTCGTTTCTCAGCATATAAAAGTTAAAGGCGGACATCTGATGCCTGAAACGTACCAGAACAACAGCAGCTGCGGGTCCAACAAAGGCGTACAGGAGCCCACCCTCCAAAGACAGCCAACAGCTGCAGGGAAAAAGCAGCAAAACACAGTTAACTCCCACCAAAGACATTAACATCCAAGTTAATGGCGCACACCAGCATACAATTGTATTTCCCCCAATTGTCAGGGGAGAAGTGCCATATGCTGTGACTCTATTTCCAAAGTTTCACAGGATAATAAAATGCTAAAGAGATTTTAAGCAGTGTTTATGCGTCTGGTATCCAGCAGGGATACAACTCACAGGAAATTGGGGTCTTGCTGCGCTATTTTGAAATTTGATTGGGTTCAGGGGACTTTGTTTATGGCACTGTTTAGGATAAGTAAGCCACTGCAGAAGCACTTAATCATTACTCTTAAGTGTTACAATGAACCCACTGCGTGTGTGTGTAATGAATAATGAATACAGATTTTAAAAAAAGAAGACAAAAAAAAGACAAACTCACTATAAGGGTGTCCCATAGCCCTTTGTTTTGGTGAATCCCATTGAAACAGCAACCACTAAGGCTGGTAATCCTTGAAAAGAGAAAACAATCAATAGTTATTCAGGCAGTTCCTGTCAGAACTGAGAGTATGATCCCACTTCAGTGCAGAAGAAGAAGTCAGCCTCTGTGCCGCGCAGTCATTAAACAAAGTGCAGCTAGATTCACTCCATTAGAAGCTACAGAATGAGACTATACAATCATCTGAGAGTATATGATCAACTACAGTGTATGCATTTCAATATTTCAGTCAACATACTGTGCAGTATTCCATTAAGAGGCGGAGGAGAACAGACTGTACTGTGCTTTGACAAAATGGCAGCAGTGCATCCAGTCCAGAAAACCACGTAGTGAAATCTCATCACTGTACTGTAAGAGATCCCCCCTCTGCCTCCACACCTCTTCTATGATTTTTTTTTCTTCTTCTTTTTTTTTTTTTGCTGTATGGCTCCTCATTATGGATTGGTGTAATGGATTCGGCTCCTTACTACTGTGTGCTCAGAATATTAACGCCTTTTCCTCTCGGAGCGGCGCAGGCAGGTGCTATTGATGTAATCAGTTTCCTGGAGGCACGAGGCGAAGACCCCGTGGCCATCCAGTGCCTCTCCGCAGTGCTGAAGAGGTAAAGAGTGCCGAGTGTACACAAGCATGTCATGAATCACCGCGCGTTCAACAGTCTGGTGGAGACGCAGCACTTCAAACAGGCTGAATTAAGAGACAACAGGTACCGTGTGCTGCCTTCAGAAATCAGTTTTCAAAAATGTTCTGTTTGAATGCAGGTGGTAATCTGTAGAGGATTAGTGTGATTTCATTCTACAGTCATTACATGTAATAAATAGCATCCCGATTATGTGAAGCACTTTTATTGTCATACAACGATACCCTGTGGTCTTATTTATCATCAGATTGTGTCTTATGGCGTTTTTTTGGGGGAGAATCTATGTGATTGTAGAACAGCCTTTGTCCATTTTTTTTGCAGCAAGCAGTGGCACTGCAATGACTAAGAGAGCCTTGTTTGTTGCTAGGTAACAAGAAGAATGAGTGTGGGCTCTTTCATAATCAAATTGATTTTTTTTTTTTTTTTAAAGCAGAGATTTCTAGTAGTCTGTAAGAAAGAACCCTTTGGACGAGGATCCATACTGACATTTAACAAATGAAGTGAAAATCAAAATCTTTCAGAGTTTGATACAGATATTTAAGACCGCCTGTGTTTATCGATGGATATATATAATTGTCATTATTCTTTTTTTTTTTTGTTATGTGACATTCAAGCGCAGGGACAGCAGCGTGGGAGGAAGGAGAAACTTAATTATCTGAGACTCAGACTGATTAAAATCTGTCGCAATATGGATAATAAGCACATTATATTGGTTGAGCACTGCCGCCTGTATTTCATTTGTGATATGTGTTAATGTTACAGATACGTCAGAATATCTATAACCATGCAACTCATACTGAAACCAGCTGGAGTGTATAAATTCAATACATTTTA
Organism: Pagrus major; assembly: GCF_040436345.1. Lineage (NCBI taxonomy): Eukaryota > Metazoa > Chordata > Actinopteri > Spariformes > Sparidae > Pagrus > Pagrus major. The sequence continues at coordinate 9,817,905 of NC_133229.1, read as the reverse complement.
CCTTTGCAAACACCTTTCATTCACCTGAACTCTATTTCTGAGATAAAATGTATTCTGCTGCAGTGTAAAAGCTCGGCTCACGCCCTCTTTATCAGACATAAGGTCATTGCAGCCTGCTACGGGAGAGCCGCACCAGTCTGTCTCCCCCCACTGCTCAAGGCCAGTCCATTTACCCAGCCCTCAGAGAGCTTGACTGGAGCACAAAAGCATCACAACAAAGAACGTGATAGGATGAAGATCTGGCTGCCCCACAGAGAGGATGAGAGCGGCGGATGAGAAAAAGACGTCCAGTTACTTGGAAAGACACCTTGGCCGGAGAAACCTTGGGAGAGAAATGGCGGCAGCGAGGTATGAAGGGAGGTAATGAAGAGGTTCAGAGGAAACATGCTGCTTGCTTACTTACCCCAGCCCAAACACAGAAAGCGCTTGCGGATGAGCCTGGTCCGAACCTTTCCTGTCACCGCCATGTAGGACTGCCAGGCCTCCGTGAGGACCCAGCAGAACGATGCCAGGAAGAAGAAGTGCAGAAAGGCTGTCGTCATGACGCAGACACCCTATTGATTTGAGAAAGAAGGGTCAGAAAGAGATATATTAGCCGACAGGACAACAGCTATTATAAAAATGGAAATGCAGCTGTAACACAACTAAAACAAGTGCACCCTGCAGATACACATTGATTATATTGATATTTCTTTATTTCCTTGAACTATTCTTGAAGCACAGACAGCATTTGCCTGTCTAGACCATCCACTGAAATACCACCATGTGCATCGAATGAAACAAAGCGTCTGTTTAAAACTGCAGCAACACAAGTGGCAGTTGTAGTAAAGATCAGAGCCAGGCTAGCTGACACAGAAAGCCATTGCGTAGCATTCTTCTGCACTAACCCTCATTAGTATGCTGGGGATCCCACCTGGAGGCATGTGAGCCAAGGTCAACTGTTTTACACAGACAGGAGGGGAACAAACCACAACACTGCCTAAACGATGCAGAACGCACGCGACGGAGGCAGCAGATTGCATTCAGGCTTGACAATGTAGCACCACTTTTCAGCTTCATTAGCTTGTCCATCTTTGTTCCACGGAGACGAATCTCCAAATGGGATTGTTTAGGAGAGGATTAGAAATAAAGAAGTATCCTTAGGAATCTTGTCATGGCACGCTGACATTCGTGAGTGAGAAGAGATTAGGTTTATTTTTTGTCAGCTCAGATTGTTTGCAGTGTGAAGCTGCAGTAATCTGAGCGACGCCGCACAAAGAGGGGAAGATTGAAGTGTATCATCTCGTCCCAGGGCGTCCACACCATACTGTGAGATCTCCCATGCACTTTACATCACCCACTGAGAAAAACCACACTAAATCCATCCATCGCCTGTAGTGTTCATGGGGTTCATACGAGATAATGATCCAGCACGAAGGGTGGTAAATTCTGTTTACCTACACTTGCGAGGGATGTAAGTTATGTAACTGTGGATTCAGGTTAAAAAAACTTTTGTCACAATTAATTTAGGATGCATTCAGGTACAGCAGGTATGTTGCTGTATAATGCCATATGTCTGATGTCTGAGTTTGACCCTTAAATGTAATTGTCAGGGTTGTGGTTTTTAATGGCTGACTTTAAAGAACATCGGACTAAAATGAATAGCCTATAAAAAAGAATCACCCCGCTAACATTAATAGGATACATTAAACATACTATATATACTGTCATTTTCTGGTGCAAAGTGGCAACAGCATGGTGCACAGGCAGCAATATCAAGCTTGCAATTTAATCTATAATTCTATAAATCTTTACTTTCTGCAACACATGAGTCACGGTGGATTCGGCTTGGTCAGTTCAACATGTACTAACTTCTCCCCTGGCCAAACCTACATGCAGTTAAGATCTACTGGGAAAAGATATGAAGATATACCGTAAATGGTGAGAGTTACCTAAGCAAATATGAGTCAGTTTTGGCAGCTCCCAGGAGATATACAGGGTCAGCAGCAGGCTCTTTCAGAGAACACACGCATTTTTTCTGATACTTAAATGTTAAAACTTCTAGCCTCTTAAAATGTACCTCTATCTGCCAAAATGTTTAAGCTGTACTGTGAGAGACATTTTGCATTTGATCAGTACATTCTTAATTGAAATGGACATTTACTGTGCTGTATCGTAGCCACATATCGTCTATTTATGCAATGTTTCAGCCTTTTTATACGGACTTATGAATTCAGTGACCTGTATGTAGCATACCGCTGAGCTGTATGTGATTGTCGCTGGATAACCCTGACAAATGAAGGAGGAACATCTACATGCTGATTTTGAAATGAAGGAGAAGGCAGGGGAAGGAGGAACCAGCCACAACACTCTATATTAAAGGCACGCACTGTATATTCACCATTAGATAGCTGCTCATTAGCATGCATATATGTCGCAGTAATATGAGGTTATTGAAGGAAAGGTTATAGGCTAGTAGTTGTAGAATATGGTCATGCAGAGTAAGGCATTAATAGGTGCCTTTATAATGAGTAATAACGAGCCAATGTGCTACTAATATGCATGCTAATAATCAGCTAGTTGATGGTAAATGTGTGTTCCTTAATCTTAACTGTCGTCACTGTCTCCAGTATATACAGTATAGTAGCTATACTGCCTGTAGTTGCATCCGAAGCTAAATCTAGTGTTGCTCATGAGCTGTCCAGGGTGCTGAAAATAGAGTCTGCCTTGTTTCCTGGAAACAGGTCACATGCGCCTGTTATGTTTCACGGTTCACTCGGGTGCCTGTACCATCCGGCCTCATTAGTCCTCGAAAATAAGAAACTGTGCATTTGAAAAGAGAGAAAGGTACAGACACGAGGATGGCACTGGTTGGACAAAGGCAGTCATACAAAAACAAGGTTGAAACCCGAAATTCACACTGCCCTTTAGAAAGGCAAATGCCGGGAGATGTTGAGCGCACTGTGTCAGTATCCATGGAAACTGAGGAAGGGACCACATTAAAACATTGCAGAGCTGATAGACATGAAGGTAAGAGTAGGGGCTGTAAGTGAATACTTCAGGACGGTTCAATAATGTCCATTTAAGGTCAGAACAGGAAATTTAAAGAATTTCTCTCTGTGGTCAGACTGAACCTTGACTGAAAGCTCTGGGCCGAGCGTCGGTGCTCTCTCAAATGTTAAGAACTGAAAGCCTCGTTGTCATGAACTGTTGCACACTGCTTTATAATGCAGTGGATTGAATGGAAGAAGGGAGCAGTGGCATATTGTTAAAGTGAAAAAGGGATTTTAGTTTTACTTATAGTAAAGCTAAGAAAACCCTCTTTTCTTTTTTTATTTGCCAATCACAATCATTCTTTATTTAAGGTAACTTTCAGTCCAGCAAACACTGTATCTTTTAATACATATTTCCTCTATTATTACAATAAGCACTTAAAGAGAACTAAGAATAGTTTGCTCTGGGAGATCACATTAATTGCACAGTATGTGTAATTTAGTTCTGCAAAGATCTACAACGTTATTTAAAATGTTGCAGAAGAATCTGGACCAGACCTCATAACACTACTTTCATCTTCCCAACTGTTGTGAATCAGTGTGGGAGGAGGAGGCCGGTTGTTATTTTGACTGAAGCACCCTCCGTTTGAATCAAGCAACAAGTGCCCCAGCGCTTTAAACAGTAGGTGCTTGGGTGGAGGACATTCAAAAGCTTCAAACAACAAAGTGGTGGTGGTGGAGGCAAAGTGTTGTTGAACCGCAGAGAATCTCTGAGCAAAAAATGCATCGACTTTGCCACCACAGTCAGAAAATGGCTACTCCTACTTCCTCTTTCTATGGATGTACCTCCCAACAACCTGGAGCGAGCTCATACTTAGGACACTCCTGCCCACTTTGTTTCAATATGTAACACTCGTAAGGTTGAAAAACAATGCACACAATTACCCTTCAGAGGATCTCTGCAGTTAATAAGCTGCTTTCAACCATGTAGGAACGAGCTTGTATGTTGGTCTTGACTGTTTCTATTCATAAATCATTTAGTTTACCATTTGACTGGATGGCAGGGATAGATACAATCCCTCTTTCCCGCACATCGCTATAAGGGGAGGTCAGGCTTGATGTACTAAAAATATACTATCGCTCAAATTTGCACGCTGCAGTTACTGCATGTGTAATATTCAGCACATATATGAGCTCAAGCATGTTGTTTTTTATGGTTGATCTCTTGTATATCCATGCACAGAAATCTAAATTGAAAACAAGATTTAATTCTTCGTTTTCTTAAAACACATCTTTAAGCTCTGTACTCATTTTCTCATTTTCAGTTTGTTTGCCAAAAGATGATTTTTTGGGCATTTTTTTTATCTTTATTGGACAGGTTTTGCTGTGGCCATGCAGCATTCACTGTAACCATTCATGCTACCATGGCGCTCCAGTTTTCCATTCCGACTACTATCACCAAATAACATTGCCAACAATTTACCAACATCATTGGAATTATATAGTATTTTTAATCCAAACTGAAAATTTCCAAGCTCCTATTTATAAGGAAAATGATTTTTGACAAGATACCAGCTTTGATAAGCCATCTGTGCTGATACTCGACATGCAGCGTTTAAACAAAAGGTGATAATTGTTAATCTCCTGACGCATCAGGAGGTTTAGACACCCGAAAAATCAAAAGCAGATAAGTTGTTTAAAGCCGGATGTCTAAAGAAGAACTGTGTCAGCTCACAATGCTCACCAGATGTGACTTTCTGACATGTGTCATGTGCTGGTGTTTCATTATTTTATAAAAGCCAACTCTTTCCTGGTGATGTTTTTATTGTCTTCTCTTGGTAGTTAAAGCACAGGTTGACACGCAGCAGAACTTGACCGCCACCCACCTAATGTATAATACATTTTCACTCATTAGAGGATGCGCATTTTACTGGAATATCCTCTATATTTCTAACACCTTCTAATTCTACCTTTGCTCGAAAAACCAACAGTGTCTGCTCCTCTTTGTCTTCTTTCCATAAACCCAAGATGAACAACGACACAGGACAAAAGGAAAGCACAGGCAGACAAAGGTGACTCACTGACTTCTTGCTCCCAGAGGACACCTCCACACCAAAGAGATGATTTCTATTAGACGATGAGCAAGTCTGAATCCACAAACAGTGGAGCCAATTATATGCACTTCTTACAAGAGATGGAGGAAAAACAAGTGAGGCAGTGTCAGGCAGCATGGCAATTAAACCCACACAGGGGCTATGTTTTCTTCTCTTGCTAGCCTGCTCCTCAAACACTGGCTTCTACAGTACCTCTGATCAAACAAATGAAATATTTCTCAAATATTATTACAACAGGAAAGTCACAGTCGAGACGGAACAAAGGGGCAATAGTAATAAATTGTCCTGGAACTTTTATCAACAACATTGTGGAGACCACTTCCTAACTTGACTGAGCCAACAACATTGTATTTCACTATGGTTGATGATGGGCCTCAGAAGAGCTGGTGTGGTTTCGAGGTGTCCAATTAAAGCTTACAAATTAGGTTCTGGAGGCTGTGAGAGACAAATATGAGAAATTCTGGTTTATAATAAAATTTTCTTATTTATCTTTGAAATATAATCTAATGCTTGTAAAGCTTTTTGTATTAATACAAACACTAAAATTTTCCTTTTGATTTTCATATTTTCTTGCTCACGAAGACTAAATTCAAAAAGGAACAACAACTTTATCAGCAAATTGTATCCATACAGAAGCAGCATTTGTTCACCATCTCCACCAAGAAAGTTATGTTCTCACCCCTGAACGTTGTTTCGATGGTTGGTTTATCAGCAGGATTACACAAAAACTACTGAACAGACTTCCAAGAAACCTGGATGGAGGATGGGTCTCAGCCCAGAATAGACCCAATTAACTTTTGGTGAGGATCCAGAATTCTTTTCTCACTTCTTTAATATTGAGAGATAATAAGGAAGGGAATAATGCATTGATCTTGATGAAAAAAATCAGGCATATTTAGTTGGAGAGTATCTATGAGTAAGTACAAAAGGGGACTGTTTGGCCTTGGTGGAGGTATGTGCTCTACAGAGTGCCATTGTAACTGTTAGTATATTTATATATTTTATTTGAAACTACAGAATTTAGGCTTTAAGCCTGAATTAATCGAGTTTCTTGGCCACTTGTGAGCAGACCAACAAGCTACAAAAATAATATGGACATACTAAAAAAGTTGATAGCAAATGTGTTAGCATAGGATGCAGCCTAATCACACATCCAAAAGATGCAAGGCAACATAAGCATTTAGTTGGAGTCGTGTTTCTGGCCACCACATGAATCTCTGTCTAATATTCATACTCCTTTTTTCTCTGTATTGGTTCCAGAGGGAAATATCTGGCTCTTAAGCAGCTAAATACTCCACTATGATCACCAGCTAGCTGCTAACTTTGTCTCTTATTTGTAAAGTTAAAGTTAAACAGTAAAGTTAAAAGCTGTACAACCAAAGCGATGAGCTGAACGAGGCTAAAACACTCAACAGAGCAGAAGGGAGCTGTTGAGTCCGGTGATTATTCTCTGTTGTTTCACCACTAGAAGCAACCTCTCTCACATTGCATAGTAATTTAAGATAAGTATATTGATAGTAGTATAGTGTATGATTGAAGTTTAAGCTTTAATGTCCAGTATAAATAAAAATACTGGGACAATTGCAACTATATTAGCCAGTGTTGCTTTAAATTGGCCCCCTGTGAGTCGGTGAAGGTTTGTCAGATCACTCTGGGAGAAGCTGAATTGACATCTTCAGTATGTCAGTGGATTTTCCGAAAACCACCTAATCTCTCGGCAGATTTCAGAGACAGATATCTTATTAGGAGCATGCCGAGTGAATATTCCATGTTAAGTGGTGGTCCTCGTAATCAAGACAGGAGATGACCGGAGCCCTGATTAAATCTGACAAGGCTTCAAATCAGCTCAGCTTTAAAAATGCCCTAAAGCTCTCGTGCATTCATAGTCTCAGCTACTACTGTGTGCCAGATGCAAGGGCCAGTGAGGAAACAGATGAACTTATCATGTGTGGTTGCTGTTTTTGTTATTCAGTGAGATTACAGTGTTAATCAATTTACTTTCTGGTGAAAGGTTACAGTTAATACATTTTTTAATATATAGTGTCACCAAGCAACAGAATTTGTAGGTTTACAAAACACACTTTAGACTATTTTTCTTTTGGCTCGTTCATTCATTATTCATGATTCAATTTTCATTGAACACCGGAAAATTAATGGGAGGAAGCAGTTTGATTTATGAGCAGAGTCTGGTCCAATGTGAGCCCCCGACTGCTGGTAGGCCCATCTGCTCCGAGGATAAGTCATACATGTAAGCACAGCATAAGTAGCCATGTTGCACAGCACAAGCAAATGCATTTCTAATGATGGAGTACCCCCACAGATATAAATTTTTGCAAGCGTTTTAAAAGATTTTTGGCTCTGGTTTGCATGTTGAACTCATAAACTCTCGTAAGAGCGTCCAAATACTGAAACACTGGCTTGTTAATGAGCCTCAAAACTAAGGACAATGCATTAATGAGGAGAAACAGTAGGGCATAATGAGATGAGGGAAAACAACAGTGCGTTCCTTGCAAAAGGTGCAGGTAAAGTGAGAATATGGTTATACAATAAAATGGACAATGTGTCATTCTGTAGTGCTGCCAAATGACTGAGAAGGGCATCTGTGTGGGCAGCTTGTAAATCCCAACTACTGTTTGCCAAACAATCTTTTACATTAGCCACTTGTTTACTGGCCAGTTATGAAGCCGGAGAGAGGGAGTGATACATATTTATTGGACACAGTCCTTCTTTAACTATAGCAGTTGTCCTTTTGAATCCTGCTGACTCGATTTGAACTTCAGCTCTCATTGACATCTGAACAAAAAACAGTTTCATATGCCTCTGTGATGGCTTCGAGTCATTTCAGTAATGCACAGTGCACGGAACAGTTAAAGTACGAGAGCTGCTTTTATCAGGCATCCGCTTTATTGTCACCATTATAGGATCCTTTCAGGGGCGACATCACAATAATTTCATTAGTCTTTGATTGACCGGTGCGCCATGTTTCCTGCTGTGCATCATGGCCGCCTTTCTTCTCCTACACTGTTGAATATCCTCGACAGCCAAACTATTCTGACTTGTTAAGAACCGCAGCGCTTCACGTTTGAACTGTAGCAATAAAACTAGCATTGGTATTTCATCTCAAAGTGAACCGAATGTCTCCCTTTTTTGTTTTCTTTATAGCCTTGCGCTTTTAATTGCAATTAAAGATCATCACTGTCTCAGCGCCAACAGATTGGGGTTGTCTCAAGTTTACCAGAGGACAATGTAACACCTGAGTGAAGACCAATGGTCCTGAGCCAACACTAAGTAGATCTACATCTTATAGAGACATTAGAAACGCTTAATTTTCCATTTGGATGAAATACGGAAAGCTTGTCTGCACAAGACCAAAGAAAACATTAGCACTTCGCCTGAAAGAGGCTATAACCTAACTGTTATAGTCTTGTTTTGTACTCTCAATGACAAAGACAACATCTGGTATACAAAAGGGGCTGTCCTGCAGATTATACTTCTGGTAAATGAAGAATGAGAGGAAGCAAATCTCAGCCTTTTCAAAATAAGAGTAAGGCGGAGTAAAAATAATCGATTAATTAGGAACAGGTGAATAAGATGGACCTCACACTATTCTGTGAGCTGTCAGAGCACATGTTCATGTGTTGCAACAGAAACCTGAAGATCTCAAAGAAACACTCACAGTGGCCAATACAAAAGTAACAAGTATCAAGCTCTATTAAGCCTGGATGTGGCCACAGTGAAGTACCACTTGAATCTTTACACTGCCATTATCCCCAGTTAAATATTTGGATTTATAAAACCATAAATGGAGCCCCACATGTTAAACTGAGCAGAATAAATCTGTGAAATGACACTTACCACATTGTGCGTCTGCGTTTGTCCGACAAGAATCAATATGTTGGAGCAGATAATTGATAAGCAGAAGTTGAGCAGGATGATGGATCGTTCAGATCGAATATATCTAAAGAAAAAAAGAAAGAAAAACAAATCAGCGAATTTTTTTCAATTTGTATCTTCGTGAGATCATTCATCATCACGTGGTTGCATAATGCTTTTAAAGTGTTTGCAATTACCTCCATAGCACGGCATAGATCACTGCCAACGTGATCAAGGCGAGGCAGGACAGACCACAGCCAACTATCAATGTCACAGATGGGACCCCTGAGTACTCCATGGTCTGTGGAGGAGACGGAGCAAGACGAGGCAGTCAGTGGGAGGTTGGATGTGGTTCACGCAGGACAGTAAAGCTTTTATTGTTGCCCGGAGATGGAACCAATCAAAACAAAACCACCGCCAATCTGAATAGTCCACCGTGGGTTCCTTAATATACTGTGAGGTTTCTAAGTGCGTGCGTGGGCTTGAAGGTTGTTTAGATACATGGCCAAAACTTTCCACCTATCTGTGCTGATAGAAGGCAGTGAAGGCTGAAGCTAAGAAATCTATTGTTTTTGTTTGAATCTGTCATTTGTTTTAACAGTCACACTTTAAAATCATGTGAGCTAGCCAATCACAGGCCTGCGATTTGGGAGCATACTGTACACTCATGTGGCTTCATACATTGCATACACTTGCCACGATTGAGTCTTTCCAGAATGAAAATCAATTTTATGGCTGAATTAAGATCATTGAATGTTTCAGGCCTGATGCAGCTGAAGGTAATAGATTTCTTTGTGCTATCTCGATTCCTACTGTGTACTAATGCGGAGGCCACAACGTAAGTACCCTCTGTTCTCAATGTTAATTACTCCATCTTGTCAAAATGACAGGCTTCTGGCTCCTTTACAGTAATCAGATTACAGTAGGGTGAGCACAACGACGTGATTTCAAAAGCTCACCTACAGGTTCTCACACAAACATGTTCAATCTGACAACTTCTATCCCTCTCAATCCCCAAATGTGACTGATGAGAAGGGGGGGGGGGAGACACACACACACACAAGCATCAGCATGCACACACCCTCCCGCGTGCACGCGCGCACACAGAGTTATCTAAATCTATGTGCAAACTAGAAATATCCCCCCACAATCTCTCCTTACCGCTGAATTACTATTTAACGGGATTAGCACACCAAAGATTCAATTTACATTCGCACCAGCACACACACACACTCACTCACACACACACACACGCACACATACACACGGGCAGCGTTTCTCCTTTACATTGGCCTATAAAACCCACACTGAATAACAAATCAATAGCCTACTTACTATTTCTCTTGGTTGCTGAGCCAAAATGGCGAAGGTAGATACACGATCACATAAGCATTTTGTATGGGATGCATCTGTAAGCACCGTTTTACATCCTTTTGTGGACCAGGCTCCCCAAGAATCGTTCCTGCAAGGGAGAAGGCAGAGAGGCAATTTAGAGGTTTTAATTCCAGCGGTGGCACGACTTCCCAGGACTTATCGACATCGCTTCGTGCGTTTTTTTTTTTTCTTCTTCCCCCTGACTTAATTATTTATTTGAATCGAGAGAGAGAGAGAGCTATAGAGCCGTATGGACCGTTACGTAAAAAAAGGAGAAGAAGAAGAAGAGAGGAAAAAAAAAAAAAAAGCGAACAGACACATCGACACGGCTCTTGTGTGGCTACAAGCAGCATTTCAGCTGGAAGCAGATAGAGAGGCAGAGACACGGAGGAGGGGGAGGACGCACGGAGCTGTCCAAGCAGACCGGTGCTGATTGATTCGCTATACGCAGATAAATAGCAAACAACTGATATGAAAACAGCATCACTCCCTCTTAATGCTCACAGATAAGATCGTTCGTATTTACCTGTATGGCTGATTGTCTATTCCTCTAGATGTTTTCCAAAACGATTGTATTCCTTGTTTTTCCTCCTCTCAATGCACCCTGTTATCCTGTCTTTTTTTTTTTTTCTTCCCTTTTCGGTTGATTTTTTTTTTGTCGCCCCCCTCAACTGTTTTAATTAGCAGCTTTTGAATGCTTCCTTAGGGGGATTTTCACCCTGGAAACGGTGGACAGCATCAGATTGATACTCTGTTCCTCTCTGCTGGCGTGAGAGGGGGAGGCTGATACAATGAGAAAAGAAACGCACGCTGTCGCAGGATCTGTTTATTCGGCTGCGAGTCTAATGATATGACGGGAATAAATGATGTTTTTGGATTATTCCTGAAAACCATTTTACACGAAAGTCGTCGCTCCTCGGCGCGAGGCGCTTTGCAAAAACCACTGCAGAACTAATACCACCCCGCGGAAGCAGCGCAAATGGTTGCAGCCGGTCCCCACTTCACACCACTAGCAGGTGAAATGAAAGGAGCGCTTCTCTTCCATTTGTCATTCGCCCCCACTCATTTTTCTATCTCCGCACACACGCACACAAAAAAATCATCCTCGTTTGATTAAAAGCCCCATGTGCAAACTTTATTGGCACAAACACGCGTCATGGCAGCGTTCAGATGAGCCTTTTGCCGCAACATATTAGGAATCGTGTCAGGCAAACACCTGTTGTCCTCCAGGACACATTGCTGTCTTTCCACTTTACAGCATCCCACTCATCTTCAAGATAAAACAAGACTCATGCCACTGATTTACATCCCTACGCAGCATACTTGCAAGTTGATTTGTGTGCCAAGTGGCCTCTGCTGTGTGAAGCATTCCTGCTTTGCCATTTGATCAATATGGCAACAATATTTATTGTTCCTGGAAGGGGCTGGGGAGCCCATTGCAAAATTCCAACCAGGGCTGACCACTAGTCTTGCATGTTTTCATTTTTGCTACCATTCGTGTAGCCATTTCAAACAACTTTTACATTTTTCAATGTATCAGAATAGGTAGTATAAGCCCAAATTCTATGCAGGCTGTGGATGAATTATGCTTAAAGAGCCCAAAATCACCTTAAAGGTCCGTTGTAGATGGACTCTGCCAACTTTAATTTTCAAGGATTTCTTTGGTGGCTTCATAAAGGAAGGTTCAACCACTGGCATTTCACGATAGTAGTTGGTGAGGCTTTTATAAACGTATCTCTACTGAGCTGCGCTGAACAATATAAATCAATCAAACTTTATTTGTATAGCAGCGGTGGTACAGGTTAGTGCGGTTCAAGGTGCTTCACAGATGACTGCCAAGCTGGTAACAAGACAGAACAAGTGTGGACTATAATGATGTTAATAATAAAATAAAAGATAAGATACAACAGAAGAATAAGTGAATAAAACGTCTTTAAACAGTTCCTAATCAAAGACAGGCTGAAGGGGTAGGTTTTAAGTTTACGTTTAAAGATTACAACACTTACAGCTGCTCTCAGATCCTCAGTGTCTCGGAGCAGAAAAGCTAAAAGCTGCCTCATCAAAGGTTTTAGTCCTGTACTTTAGAAACAACTGAGTCATTCAAGAGGACCTGAGGGGCCGTGCTGGTTAACACAGTGTGAGCATGTGAAAACAACAAAAACAAGTAAAAGAATTTTAAAATCAATGTGACTCTGACAGGCAACTAATGTAAGGACTTTAATAGTGTAATGTGTTTTGTGTTCCTTGAGGTGATATAAAGCAGATTTGGTGAAAAACCCCATGTGACCCTAAAAGTTCAGATCCATTTCAAATACCAGGCTAAGGTTTTCTTACTCGTTGCCTTAAGGTAAGTCCAAGGGAACTTAATCTTCTTACCAGTTTCTCTCTCTGAGCTCGAGAACCTATGACTTAAAGTTCAGTTTTATCCTGGTGAAGCTACAAAACGTTGTGTGACACAGAGATACTAATATCTTAAATACATTTAAAAGGGGTAATCAACTGGTACTGTGGCATTATCAGGAGACCTGGTGACATTCAAATGTCTGTGTCTTTGGCATAACAATGGAAAGAGATGACATTACCGAGCAGTAACATATATAGAGTGAAAAGCAGTGGGCCCAAAATTGATCCCTGGGGAACTCTGCGGGTTATTTTGAGGAAGTTATCAACTGCAACAAAGAACTTTTGAACTTTTTTGAAACATTTCCAACTTATTGTTTGAACCGATTAAATTGTTTTCTTGAATTTACATTAGTTTTCCTAAAATTTGACTTAAAAATTGAAGATTGGAAATTGATCTATAGAGGCTTCTTTCTTAGAGTCATCACAAGTGCAGTCTTGAATGCTGTAGGAAGCATGCCTCCTTTCATTGAGTGGTAAAACATTTTGAAGACCTCCTCAAACACAGAGTAAAAAAAACATTTTTCCAAAAGGAGGCTGGGATTCAGTCAAGGGTGCATGTGGAGGACTTCAGTGTTATTACCACTTCCCTTCCACTTCTACTCAGGACACTAGAAATGTTCTAAGAAACTGTACTACTGTATATTCTGAAGAGTTCTTCAACCTAAAGTAGATGCCGTATCGGATCGTATTCAAAAATGTTATTATTATTGGGCAGGTTGTTCTGTGCATTGTCATACATGATTGAAACCAACATTTTGAGCATGTCTTTTAGTAGTAGTGCAGCCCTTTTATTGTTTGAGGTAATCCCTGTAGGACAGAGAAATAGGCCGTGTCGCTGGGTGACCAACAAGCATCACACCCTTCTACACAGCTGCCCACATGAGATCGCCTTTTGAGTACAGAGCTGTTCCACTCTCAAAACATGATTGTCAGATTCAGGAGCAAACCCACTTTCCAATGCATGCTCTCTTGCGATGAGATTGATAGCATGTGTGATGCCTCTAGTTTTTGAAAACTTTGTGATAAATACACCTCTCCCCCCCGGTGAGGACTCAATCCTTGACATGATCTGTTCCTAACTTTTGACTTGCTAGATGTTTTCTTCTCCTTTGTGCCAGTGAGAGAAGCTGACAGGAGAACATCCCTGACTGGGGATTTATGTACGCCACGTCTGATGTGTCGTCTGACCTTATCTGGGCTCGGTGGCCTTCGAATATAAAACGTCCCCAAGACAGAGTGTCAGTGTTGATGTTAACCACAGTGAGACTGATGACGTGACGTTCATCATATACCCTTTGTTGACCACTTTCTATCCGTGCAGTGATGTATTGACAACTTTGTGCTACAACTTCCAGGATTGAAATATGTGACAGAATTTGATCGTGCTCCAATTTGAACACATTTCGGTGTCAAGATGCAAGATAAGTGACAGCAGAGTGACATAAAAAGTCGACAAAGTTTTAGACATATTCAATATTTAAACCCTTGCGTCTCGCTGAAACAGAGAGATAGACAGTTTCTCAAAACTCCAATTAGGTTTATGTTCCTTGCTGAACTTTGACAGATTGGGTTCCTCCAGGCATAGAGATCTTATTACTAAACCCATCACATTTCCAGATGTCCAAGTAGTGCACTCAGCAGCCAAACAGTGAAGCTGTGCTTCCTCATGGTTGTCCATACATACAAGCAGCCGAATAGACTAAATTACCAAATTTAGCTGCATTTTTTAACGCCTGTGTTGTTCTTATGCACGTCAGTCAGCTATGCATGTGAGACTACCATATGCTATTTCTTCAGTAGTGTGGGGAAAACAATCCAAAAACCTCTCTTAATGCATTGCATGCCCACATCAGATTAGCCAGACTGGGGGCTTAAAGATTGCCTTAGGCGATGCACTTTAGGCAATTTTATAAAGTCTTGAGAGACTGACACACAATGACGGGCAGAGGAGGGCGGGGGCAGCGCTGGGAAAAATTATTACATCCAATGCGGATCACTTGATGACGGGCAATTTATATCAGCCCGTGGGCCACGCTGCGTGTGTTAACTGAGTGAAGATGAAAGAAAAACGAGTGCATATTTTTATATAGCATGAAAAAAGTGCATTAATCCTGAGTGGGAAAAAACCCATCAAAAGGAGGTAGACAAGTAAGAGAGCCTGCTGTTTTGGTTTTAAAGTGAGGACATGAATGACTCCACAGGTGCATACAAAGTGAAGGTGTCATGCACCTGCTAATAGCTCCATTATGCCTATTATCACTGCAGCTAGGTGACCTTACGCTGACC
This sequence comes from Pagrus major, assembly GCF_040436345.1. Lineage (NCBI taxonomy): Eukaryota > Metazoa > Chordata > Actinopteri > Spariformes > Sparidae > Pagrus > Pagrus major. The sequence continues at coordinate 9,802,883 of NC_133229.1, read as the reverse complement.
TATAACTGTGCCTGTCCAGATCAGTTTGTGTTCAATTTAACACAGCTTATTTAAATCTTTTTTTACTCTACGTGAAAGGCAGGCTGGTTGTTTGGTCTCTCACGAATGACTCAACCCCATTAGGTTTAAAAGTAAAGTGACACAATCAAATCAATCACAGCTGTTCATTTGTTCGTTGCGTGTAGCACCACTGAGTCATCACAGCGCCATGACACTGCAGCTGTACTTCTACTTCATGCGCTACCTCAGGGTGTACATGTGATTTACCCCAGCTAACATCCTGTGCTGTCACACACGCAAATACAGAAATACCTCCCGCTGTCAACTAATGCATGGTTAGTGTCCTTATCAGTCCATCATGTGTCCTTGCTGGAACAAAGCTTACAATTACTGTAAACATCGCCCACATTGTTACTTCTTTTGCCTGCCAACGTCCTTTCACAGAGATCAGTTCAAAGTGGACAAGCAGGGGTCCAGAGCAAATCCAAAGGTGCTTTAATTTAATCTAAATGAATCCACCAGAAATAAAGAATGCAACGCTCTCACCGTAATCGTCTCCCGATCTGCAGCGTGGACATTTCCTATTCACATAAAACAGACCTAAAAACAACAAAAAAATCTTCCTGCACGGTGTCCTTGGACTAAATCCAATCATGTGCGTGTCTTTGGAGGAAATGTGTCTATTTGAGGGTCGATGACGTGAAAAGGTTTGACATCTGCTGATCTCAGATATGAAAACGTCAAACAAGCTTGATGTCAAAGAGGGAAACCATTGGAGAGCCTATCAACAGAATTTTAAGAGACGGATGGAACAAATAATCAAAGACAACTTAGACAGTTAATGTAACATTTCCACATTAAAATGTCTAAAACACTGCCAAAGTACATTTGCTTTATTTTTCGTTTTGTTGCGTATTGACATATCCTAAATCCTTCCATAAATATTCCAACCCAAAGAAGTCCTGATTTTATTCAAGACAACGGTGCGTGTCACTTCGAATTATCAGAATTATCAGCATTATTCGATGATACATCAGAAAGTGAAGAAGCAAATTGGCGAACGAATGAGTACTTTATGACATTACTTCTTCCTTGAGTTACATTCGTCCTGCCTGAGTTACTTTGATAGATTTTCATCTGCAATGGTGATTACCAATGAAGACAACAACTCCCATTATACCACTCTACCTCTCCATGTCTTTGGTTTTCATCGTTTTGATTGAGGGTCACCCACTTTCATAAATTGCATATTGTGTATTTAGACTGAAAGACACAGCTCGAGATGTGCATTTTGTGCTCTAAGTATGTATCACCTACAGTAGGTGTATGTTCTGTTTAACTGTTCTGTTGAAGAAGCTCCAAGTAAAGTAGATCAATATGATCAAAGTGCAGAGGCATACCATAATTACAGCATGAATCAAGATTTACACACACAACTAGAATGTTACAAGAAGCATATTAGTGTTATATAATTATCTCTATCTTTAACTGTATGTCGTGCTAATACTATAAAACTACATGGTTTATATATATAGGTTTCTGGATGTTGACTTGGAGGGCCAGGTTTAGTTTTTTTTCCCGTCACGGAACATCAACAAAGGTGATATTCAAGAGTATCATATGGCACTCATGTATCTTCTGGTGTCTATATTATAAAATTGTTGAAAGACGGTGCTCAAGAACCATATCTTACAGAAAAGGTTTCTCTTGGTTCTTTAGATTCACTGCAGCTGGCAGTGTTTGGTGTGTCCTGTTTGGCTCGAATCCAGCATCTCCAGATGTTTGTTGAACCTGAAGGTGCTACAGCTGCTTTTCACACCTTGATGCGTAAATGATTCATAAGCTTTGATTCCACAAGAGTATTCCCGGTAACGTTCATGGTACGAACTGTGTAGCACTGAGTAATTTGAGATGTAGCTACTGAGATGAGTCATAAGTAAACCTGAATTTGTTTTTACATCTCTCTCAGATTTATTCTTGCTTTTCTACTATTCTGTATTTTAAGATGAATTTATTCAATGTTTAGCACTTATACTGTTTAAAACATTGCAGATAAATCCACTAATAAAGTGCTTGTTGCTGCTCAGTCTTGTTATTACAGGGGTCTCCTACAGCTTTTTATGACAGCCTTTAGGTTGTTATTGTTTAGTATATAGCCTTGTATGTTCTGCAGAGTAAATCATCTCAACCGTTTCCAGTTTCAGCACTGTAGTTCTGGCAAATGTATCATACATGTTTGGCCATAAAGATTACAATCTTTGTGGTTACACTGCACTGTAAAATGTAACTACATTTAATACTTCCAATAGCAACGAGTAATAGTGTAATTTACAATTTTTTAGAGTGGTTTAGAGAGGATACAAACAGATTAAACAAGGGGAAATAAATCTTTAAAAGTGAGAAACAGGTGTGTGTTGTATGAAGATGGTTTAAAGAAGGGTCGAGATGCAGTTAATCCTGATGTGGCACGTTGTTTCAGGATCTACAAGCTTTTAATGATGAAGGTTGTCCTTTTCAGTTTAAGGTTTGGCCTCTATAAGACTCTGCTGGATAATCTCAGAGGGGATGCTCAAACATCTGCGATTAAAAAGTCTGAGAGACACTCATATGGCTTTCCATGCTCTGCTTTACAAGGATTCAGAGGATTTTAATTGCAGGGGAGAGCCAAAAGGCTAGAACGAGCTTGTAATGTCATTCTGTAATTTCCTTTTTTTCTGCCAGTGTAGTGGCAGTCTGGAACAACTGAAGAGCTAGAATTTATGCAAGTGATTACAATACTCAAAATGAGATTAATCTTCCCAAACCCATTTAAAGAAAGATGAGTTGAGAGCTTAGACAGGCTGAAAAGTAATCATGATCATGATGCAATGATACAACATTTCCAAGATAGTGCAAGATAGTGTGAGATAGTGTCATATCTCTTGATTTTATTGGTACATTATTCCTCCAAAATATTTATCTTTGAACACTACAGGGACATTAACACATCTGAAATCACTGGGTTCCATTTCATATTTTTCCCCTGGTGCAGTGGTGGGATATTGGTAATTTCAGACTTGTTTGATAGCTGAAAATATTGACATTTTAAAGAGTAATAAAAGTGTATGCATCTGACCTGTTTACACTTGGTGCTGTGGAGCTGCAGACTTGAGAGTGAATAAAAAAAAGATATTGGTTCCCTGAATGCTCTTACGTTTTATTTTCAACAGCGCATGGAGCAAGGCATACAAACACGATAACTTATCTCTGCTTTATTCTTCATTGCATTTATTTTCCTCATGACTTTAAAGGTAATCACTGTGGCAGCCAGGTGCTACATTTTGCTCCAGTTTATAAAACTAGTCAAAATTTGACGATCCAAGGAAGCATGGCTCACTTTGCCTCACTTGAAACCTGCAGCGCTAGTTCTGGCAGGAAAATATTTTTGTTTACTTTACTTGCGAGGAATTACATGAAGATCAAATGGAAACAAATTGTCTTAAAGGCGCAATATGTAAATGTTGGAAGGTAGTGTTACATTTGACTGAACCAAAATTCGCCACATTATAGCCGATATTACACACCATTTTCTGTAACAAAGCTGTATTTAAAACCCACAAACTCTACAAAAAATGTGTTATTTAAAGGTGCAATATGTAAGAATGTAAGGTTACATAATTGAGAAATTAACTAAACTCATCAACAGAATGTGAAGACAGTTTTGCGTCATTACAAAGACATCTATGTATTGTGTTGCAGAGATCTGCTTGAGTTAGCATGCTAACCGGCTAGCCCCTGCTTCTCCCGTCTTGTATTACCACTGTGTCCCTCAGGAAGCGATGATCAGATAGGAAACAATACCAATACTCTCCCAGTTCTCCGAGCTCCCAGTCCAGGCATAGTCAGCTAATATCATCGCTAACTGCCCTGCTAACTGAGCAATCTAGCTAACGGCAGTGACAGATAGCAGCAGTAAGCAGTTACTGTGGTGATATGCTGCACCCTATTTGCACCCTGGCTGGCAAATCCTTACGTATTGCACCTTTAAACCCTTTTTTATATGTTATATTGTATATTTTCTTTGACATGTAACACTATGTTTTGCTGTTTTTACTAACTTGTAAAGTGTACAGAGACTCTCTAGGTGATGTGCATTTTAAAAAACTGAAGTTGAAATTGAAAAGTCAATTACAAATAAAACTGTATTTAAATATGCAATTCGATTATTATTAGTGATGCATAACATAAACATAGCATTTCAATATTCAATATATTTATACAATATGATGCTGCTTAGTGTTCACAACAACCCTACATCTATATCCTAAACTGTCTTTTTTTTAAGGTGCAATATGATTCTGTACAATAGCCTGCCCTTAGTTTTTATTTATAACACTATTATGTATGGTTCTGCCTCGTCGTTAGCGAGTGTGTGATAGATGATCTGCTGTTTTTATCTTGTCTAGAGGAATCTTTGTAAATTGAGATTGTAGATTGAGTACTCAACGCTGACAAAACTAAAAGGATGTGCTTCTCAAGGTCGAAGAATGCAGATGATGGTGCTTAGCAGATCGTTACTTAAAATGAAAAGGTGATTGAACGAGTCACAACTTACACATACCTTTTTTCTTATAAGAAAACCTTTAAAGCATCGCATTGAGTGTCTTACAAAAAAGCTCAGGGTGAAGTTTATTACAGAACAAATGATATTTTTTCTTGTGGGTTAACCCTAACCCCTAACCCTTTCTTTAAGTGCAAGGAAAAAAGTAATTCAAGCTAAATCTTTTATCTCCTTTGAAAATGTTACATTCAGTATATATAAAAAATTATAGTTGTCTGATAAATGTAGTAAAAGTAAAAGGTAGAAATGATTGCATTTTCTTCTGAAATGTAATGGGGAAGAAGTATAAGATGCATGAGATTGACCTACACATGTGAATTACAAGTACATGTACCTTAAAATTGTACTTAAGTACAGTAGTTGAGTAAATGTACTTAGTATGAAGATACTGTATATAATAAAGGGGATCTTGTAGTCTTTACAAGTGTTATTATACTGGTGAGAAAGAATTTTGTGCCATTGGATTGTTTCTCAGAATTCTTTTGCCGGCCTATTTCTCCTAATTTAACACTCCTAATTTAACATTTAATCTAATTTATATCAGATTATTCTCATTATACCAGTGCTTTGATTCACAAATAAAAACAGAACAGTCGCTTGCTGCCTTTCATTACTTCTCCTCTCCCTTTCTCCAAAACAGAACAATACATTTCTCTAGTTTTGCAGTTATTAAGATTTAACAGCCCCTCATTAAAAATGCACCCAGTCGGTTCACTTTTTGAAGCAAAAATATGGGCAAAAGGACACAGAGAGCCTGAAAGTAACTCCAGAAAGTGTGGAGTCTATCACAACATCAAGCTACAGCTTTGTTGTGATTTCCAGCATCTTTGGTCCGCCCAGTCGCTTACATAAAAAGACAAATCACAGCAGTTTTTCTTCTTGTTGTCACATAAGCAGCAGAGACTCAGGTGTGACAGCTGTCTCAGCCCCGCGGCTGTCACTGCCGCTGCCTCCACTGTTCAGCTCAGTATTCACACTTCTGTATCTGGACCACAATGAGTTGGTGCGACGGGCAGCGCAGAGGACACGGTTCTCCACTTGTGAACAACATTTTCATTCTGCTCATTGTTACAGCGAGCACTCTTATTCAGTTTCAACCAACATGGCTGACAGATGGCGCATTACCCCCTCGATGAGTGCTGAGAGTGGCCGCTACTGTGTTATAGGACGAGCCAACTGTTTGAAATGAACACGATAATCGTACCATGGAGTCATTCTGTGGTGCTCTGATTGAAATGACTTGGTGTGGATCAGACAAATAAAAACTGATATGAAACACTTGGTTTGTGAAAGTCAGAGAAAGAGAATGGAGCAGAGTTGTCCCAGTTGTATCATTGCTGTTCAAAAATAGACCAGTTGCCCTCAAATACCATGATAGAGGACAATTCACATGCTAAAATAACAACCTCATATAAGCTTTTGCCTAAGCTGGGTTACCCACAGCTGCTGTCAGGTTGTCATTAATAAAACAAAACTAAGGTCCTAATTCTTTTGGTAAATGCTCATCAAACTTTAATTACACATCAAAATACATTAAATAATTAGTATCAATATACTAGAGGGCTGTGTTGTAACATGCTAGACTGTTTTAGAAAAATATTAGATATACTGATTCAGTTACCAGTCAGCAATTAATCTTAAAATTAGAAAGATTGAAATTTCAGTCTTGGTTGATTTGGTGACATCTGTGGTTGCTAATAACACCATTCCCCAAGTTGCATATGAAAGAGACACTTGTCGACCATTGGGGGAAGCAAACTATCCTTGAGAAGCTACTGTGCTTTATCAGGAATGCAACAGAGGGAGAGCGATTATTGTGTTTGTTTACAGCTCACCCAAACAAAACATGGGCTGAGAGGACTCCCCGCATTCAACAGAACTTGTCGTCTGTGTCACGTCTAATGTGTGCATGCATCGTTGTGTGTGCAATTTGAACCCCAAACAGGAAAAGCAGCCCAGTGACAATTAAAACTACTATAAATAGGAAGACAATTACAGCGTGCAAAGACAATTGCTCAAGAAATGTTGACCAGAAATAGTATTAAAAAATAGGGTTTGCTCTAATGAAAACTTTAAGGCTTATGACTGTTAATAATTCAACAGCTACAGCTTCCTATTTTGGTGTAATTAGTGAATAGCTGCCTCTCAGCTAAAGCAACAAACGGGCCTCACTGCAATGGAGCAAGGCACGTTGACCTTCTCCAAGCAGAAATGCTCCAGTAACTGTGGTGTTAATCAAGGGACACTGACGAGAACACTGCTGTCAAACCAAAAATCATTGCACTGCAAACAAGGTAATATTAAATCCCCTTCAACAGCATCAAAACATCAGACTCAGCCAAAACAACCGCAATGATAGAGGGTATGTATAGCAGGCGATAAAGATTTCAGAAAAGCATTAATTAGTTGTGTGAGTGTATAGGATGTGGACAGAATAATTACAACACATTACAACATAGTGTAATGCAACCTTATACAATTACTTTCTTTGTGATGCCTCTGATGCCTAAGTTTTGTTGTCATAAGGCTTTAGTCTCTGCTGTTTGTGTTTCTTTTTCGCAGCTGTGTTTTGCATATGTCCTCATGATTTTAAGGAGTTTTCACCTCGCTACGTTACATAATTCTGCAGTACTTGCGGCTGATGCTCCGGCACTTCAGGCAGTCGCTATCTGGCCTGACTGCAAGTTTCCTTATCAGCGCTCGCTTGAAAAATTAGTATTTTTGAGATGTTTCTGAGTCAGTTGAACACGCCACACACTGCTAATTGTTTTTTAATTAAACATTCTGTGCAGTGCCACTCAGTTATACGAATATCTCTACAATTTACAGAAGTGAACTTATGACTCATGAGTGACTCATATTGCGTCTGCATTGGAGTCTTGACGAAATCATGACGGCATACGCTCAACAACTGCAACTGTAGAACCAGACAAACATTGAGTCAGATACTGAAGACACTGACAACCTCCACAAACTGAACAACAACTGGCTTAAGCATAAACACCTAAAGTTTCACCGATACCTGTGTTTTTCTTTCTTTTTTGTAGAGGGCTATTCGATATCAAAAGGTATTCCTTTATTTTGTCCACCCCCTGGTAAGAGTTCAATGCATAATTTAGCATTGCAGGTTTTATTCACCAGCTTGCTTTGGGTTTTCATGCTTCTTTGCAAAGATGTGCACAAGAGAAATTCCCGATTTTTGAAGATGAAGGAACGACGCACACTACCCCAATTTCAGAGATGTAACAGAAAAGTAATTAAGCAAGTGTGTTCTCCTAATAATAACACACTGTTACCTTGATATTTATTACCGTAACTGACAACAAGACCCATGAATCCAAACAACACAGAAACAGAGTTAGAAGAGTGAAAGTGCATGCCCACTTACATGATGGTGCTGTCCCACAGTGCACAGTAAGGGTTCATCGTTCCCTGGAAGGCAGGAAAAGGACAAAATGTTTATCAGGAAAATTATGATGATAACTGATCATTATAATCGTCATCATCATTATAAATTAACTGCACATCAGTCCTATGTAAATCTTTTGAACATGTGTTCTTTCAGACACACACACACACACACACACACACACACACACTTGCTGACACGTTCAGACTGAGATGCACTTTATCTCCACGATGAATAAAAGGGCTGAATCATAAAAGGGATTGTCCATGTAATTATCTGACTGCGGCGCACTCTCCTGACACCGGATGCTTGCAAATTAATTATGGAGCCAATTAACCGCCATTGTGCGTTGGCTAATGGGTGCTGATATGTGCTGTGGTCATTGTCGAACATTCAGACAACAGACAAAGAACTCTTTCAAGAGTTTAAAAAAGAAGGCGCCTTTAATCTTTTATTGCATTATTCATAGGTCCAAACAAAATCTTTATCTGTTGATCTATACAACACATTTTTCTTACATTTGCCAGGTGGGCCAGTTCAATCTCCAGGTGGGACTCGGTTGCCTTGGGCTCAGGTCTCACAGTCACAGCGATGACCTTGGAGTTCACGACTGTGTGGTTCCTGAGTCAAACAAAATCACACAAATGTCAGAAAATGAATACAATTTCTTGGATTTGTAATGAGTTAAATTAAGGGTAAAATGCAATCTACCTCATTCTTTTACATAATGTACGGTAGAAGCTCACATTTAATATGTGAGCTTAACTGCATTAGCATACTGTACATCCCTTTAAATGTTACATGGAGCTTATGGGTATAAAGGATGAGCATCAGACAACATTTCCAGTGTAGAAAGCCTTAACTCTGGTTTTACTTCAAACACCTGAGGTCTCTTTTTTATGCTCCGTGAAGAAGCATTAACACTTAAGGATTAGGTTTAAATGCAGAGTCTGTGAGACTTATGTCGGATCTATAAGGAACGCTGGTATGAAAACCTGATTTAGGGTTTCCGAGAAGATTTTGTGCACATATTTTGAATTTAAATGTCCTCTCTGCTGGCAAAGTAATAATTTTACATTTATACAGCACATTCTTTGAATTAATTTCTAAACTAGTCATGTATGTTTTTCTTCTCTCGTGCGGCTTGTATTGAATACATATATCAAACACTCAATAACAGGATGATAGAAAAAGCTGCCCATTAGATGTCAAAGCAGCCATACAGGGTGTTTGCCAGTAATGGTGCTCAAAACATCCAAGCAGACCAGCAAGCAGAGTACAAATCAAAGGCTCGGCCTAGACAAACGAGATGTTTCTTTGTGTCCTTCGCTTTTAAAATCTGGCTATAGTTCTGTCTCAAAAACCATCTCCAGCTATTGTATAGCTGACAGAATTTTCGTTTTATTAGAAGCTGAAATCTATGAGCGCCTCCCACTAGGAAGAAAACTGACAACTTCACAAAGGAAAGTAGAGGTGATACTGCAGCGGCCCACCGTCCTACCAGCACCACTCAAGCGGAGAATGTTTTTATCCGACTGTTTCGTACGGTACAAGTCAGTTATTTTAAAATGGAAATCAATGGAGTAAATGGATTCGTTTTTCAGCGCTCCACTTTAAGTGCAGTGAGCGACTTTTGACATTTGGTGACAAAAAAGTTATTTTCCTCTTTGAAACTTCACAAGCTTAAAATCTGGCAAATGGAAAATCTCCTCAAGTCTTCAGCTAAATCCAAATTTTCACCGTCACAATTTCGCCCTTGCAGACTTCAGTCGCATGTACTGTGACGTGTTCACCGTCATCATGTAAAGTCTGCGAGGGTGCAAGACTGTGAGGCTATATAGGCCGCTCATAGACAGGCCTTAATGCTACAATAATACAATTCATTTTCATCTAAAGCCTTTGCTGCTATACATTTCTGTATCATGATGTGGCTGAATATTAAATTGGCCTACATAATTCGTGTAACATTTAAGAAGTAATTGTTTTACACATTTATAAGAATTTCTGTTTTTTGTTGAGTAATTAAATCTCAAGTCTTGCCTCCAAGCAAAATCTCTAGAAGTCTGCTTAAAATCCCTTTGAGGGCCCTTGCGGACTGGTTGAATTGTGGGTTTGGACAGCCCTCGGCACTCACACACTTCCCTGGAAAACGTCTGCAAAGTCTGCAAGTGCAGTCAAGTCCAGGCAATTGGATTCAGCTTTAAACAGTGTCCACTTGATCTGCTTATCCTCCGGTAAGTCTGGAGAGGGCGAGCTTCAATGTCCCAATATGAGCTCATCTCCACATGTGCACAGAGGGCTGCTGCTCCACCTGTGACAGCTGGCCTGGCCGGTCATGGTATGACCGCTCTGTCCTTGGGACGTCGGTGCCAGGGACTTGTTGATTGGGGTCTGACACCAGGTGTTTGTGCGGGACAACCCACTGCTTTTCCAGACACTAATGTCATCCTTAATTAACTCCATATTCCATGCTACAGTGAATGTGTTTCATTTGCTAAATTAGAGTCAACACAAACACACTAATTTCTCAAAGTTTTGGATATGAATGTGGTGTTTGTTTTTATCAAAATTAGAAGAATCCGATCCCAACTCACAGAGGCCCTCCCAGTTCATGATATGGGCTTTCTTTAAAATGTTTTATTTCTTTTAATATTTTCAGAAAATGTCAAAATAAAGGTTTTTCATCTGGGTAAAATTGAATTATTGTTATTAACTTGATTACTGCAAACATCCTGCAACAGCTATTTAAATGAGTACATGTTGCAAATTATCCTTAGGGTTTTCTTGGATGTTCAGGACAAATTCCAACCCAATCCAGTAAAAAATAAGTAACTTGTGAGGTTTAGAATGCTTATAAAAATAATCGCATAAAGAATAAAATTTTGCTCTGAGGGCCAAACATAAAAAAAAAAAAAAAGATAACTAAAAGAGTACAGTCAAAGGATTTTGTAAGGTCCCATTCATTTATCAGACGTTTTTACATGAGATAGTCAATGACATGAACTGGAAAATGTTCTCGATTCTGGCTGAGTTGGCTGGAATGACCTTATTATAATAAGTATCTTTAAAAGCCATCAACTTTGACTTAAAACAGCATGTACATTAAAATGGTACAGGGGGAGTATCTGGTATTCTCTTTCTCCATGGAAACTTTGAATTCCATGTCTTTGAAGAGGATTAATTCAGGGACATTGGAGTCAGGCGCCGCCTGTTTTTAAGACTTGATCTACTACTCTGAATAAAAAAGGACACCTCGGCTGCTTCCAAAGGATTAAATCTGCCTCATATTTCCTCTTGCCAGCAGACCAGAAAATACAGACAGGGAGATACGCTGCACTTACTTTGGTGAAGGTAGCATGAGTCCAAGAGTCTTGTAGAGAACTGTTCCCAAAATGAAGACAGGCGATCCTTCCATATCTAAAGGGAGAAATGAACAATTCACACCATTGTCGGTTTTTATAGTGATAGACTTTCTTTTTCACAGTATCATCAGACCTCATTATGCAACTGGAACTTGTTGCCAGACATTCAAAATGTCCATACTGTATATTATATAAAATACAGTAAGTTCTGCCATCCAATAATATGGTGAATTTTCTTAATTTAAAGGAAAGTCTTGATTTGGAGTAACACTTGGCTCAAGCAAACCTGCAAGGTTGCAGTGCCAAAGCAGCTTCTGCCAATAACACTTTAAAAGAAAATGATTATTTATTTATTTTTTTAACAAGGAGCACTTTTCGCAACTTTTTCCCACAGACTTTGTTGACTCCAGTAAGAGAAGTGCTAAAGTCTCCAGTCGAATCAGCTTCTTACACCGTCCAAATTAAAGTGGCTGGGATTAGGCACAGATTTCCAATCAATCCCTTGTTTTGTTATCTTTGATATATTCCGGATAAGACTGATTACACCAATTAACCAAATTGTCTGGCTCTGGATATACAGTGGCGACTGGCAGTGTTTGAAAGGATGCTGAAAATGCTGCGTCAATGGAAAACTCATTGACTGGACAAGCGCAGGCAAGCAGACTGGCTTTGTTCGAAGGCTTGTAGCATTATTTCCCAAAACAAGGGGTGATGTAGCATAAAACATAAAGAAAATACCTTTGGCAGATGACCGATGCATCTGTGTGAAAGTCTATTGTGAGTTTTCAGACAAAGCAATTCAACTAAAATCATTCTGCTTTTGCTGAGATGTCAAGATACTTGTTTCCCATTCCTCAGCAGTGCTCATGAATCCATCAATGTCTCTTCACTATGCATTTATCCTACATTTCTACTTCACTTTCCTCTTTATAGTTTTATACTGGAATAAACTTTACAGACATAAAGTATGTACATGAAGACAGTGTATGTTGGAGTTCTAAAGAAATATGCGTTGGACTGGAAGTAGAAGTAGCTCTGTGAGATACAATCAGTCACATACCTGCTGACTGGGAAACAAAGAGGCCCTTTGGGATGACCACTTTATCTTCGGAGTTCCTGGCCCAGTCAACCATGCCTTTACGACCCTTCATGGGGAAGTTGATGTCAGTCATCACAGACACTGCGGGTAGTCTCTGGATGCTGGCCACTGCAGAATTCAAACACACAGACCAACGGAGAAATACTGATGATCAATAGACTTTAGAGTATTTATGAGTTTGTCTCATGGAGAATCAACCCTGTTCAATTTATCAAAAAGTTGTCCTGTGATGAAAAATTCTCCGTCACATGTTTTTTCTGTCTTGTACACACTGGTCATACATTCAGTGTGAACTGAAGTATGGAACACACACGTATAGATGCATGTTTGTTTGTTTTTTTACTTCCATATGTATGCGTTTTCAAGTGTTCATTTTTGCTGGATAGATACTGCACATTAGCATCATTTCAGACTGATTTGTATTGTTTTGTATTTGTTAATACATTTGAAAATATACATATTTGTTGCCCGGAACAAACGACAAATGACATTAAACTGGTCAATAACAAACTTTCTTTCAAGAGGGGAATAAAAGAGACATTGTTTGGAACTGTTTTTGTACCTTTTTGTGTGCTTTTGGAGCTGTGTCCAGCTTTTGGTCTTGTTAATACTGAGCCATTTTATTTTTTTTCCTGTGGTTGAATTGTGAATAACATGACGCAACCTGATGCCAGCAGTTAGTTAGTTTTCATGAGGACTGGAAAACAGATAGTTTGGATCTGCTAGAAGGTTAAAAAATATGTATAACTTGTCCATAACGACCGTGTTAAATCTTTATTTATTTTAACAAACTGTAACTTAAAAATGTGGCTGAGAGCAGTTACTTCAGTCAGAGACAGCCTTAATGCTATTCTAAGCTAACCAGACGCTCGCTGTAGCTTCAAGTAACTAATAAAACAGACATTTCTTAACATTGCATTGACGGGAGGAGTTTTCAAAGCTACCATATGAGTGAATTTTCCATCTTTACAACCTATTAATATAAATCAAAGCCTGACTTTCCAGCTGTGTAGCAGCTGAGAAGTTTCACTCTGCTTTCCACGTCTAGTTTACGCCCTAAAAATGATGTAACATTGCACTCTTAGTGCAATATTACATCACTCTGGGAAGAGCATATCTTGCTACCTGTGTTCACCTGCTAAATCTTGAACACTTCAGATCAGGTGAGCACAACGGGGCTGAAAACTTTCATCTTTCAGAGGTTGTGCAACAACACATCTGCTCTTTAAAGGCAAATCTGTATTCCAAATATAAACCCAAAGAGTCAAAACACAGGACTGAAGCCTACAATCACTGCCAAATTGAGAGGCACATCTTTAAATACTCTCCCTAAAACCACACAAGAATGACTTCTTGTTACCAATGTGTCCAGACGCTGTTAAAGATTTGTTTGCATCATTAATGTTTAAGGATGACAGGTCAATATTTTTCCAAGAATACTTTGAATAAGCAGACAATTTAAATGTCAAAGAAACCCCTAAATAGGTTGTTAGTGCTTTCATGTACACATTTACCACATAATGCACAATCAAAGAACTGGCACCTGACAACTGGTAGACAGGTAATCACCTTAATCACTCTATTCTTCTCTCACCTCCCCGCTGAGGTGCCATAAAAGGCTGGTCCGTGCACTAAGGCGACGACAAGGAAAATTCCCAGGATCAACTGAAAAGGCCTCAGCATTACAAGGGGAAAATAAAGCTGCACTGTTCTCTACCTGGTATCACATCCAGTCCCGGTCAGGTGGTGCTTCAGCGAGGGGGAATCTGAGGCTAATCCTACCATTGATGCAAAAAAAGCTCTATTGTTCCTTGTGCTCTGCCAATAATACAATTTGAATGCTGGCAAGATGCCATGTTTGAGTGAAATCTGTGACAGAAGGTGTGTCTGTGTGATTCGGATGATCCAGCAGCGGGCATGAAATCACAGAGCACCACGAGACCCGGAATTTGCAAAAAGGCCTGTTCACAGCGCCAGATGTTGGGAGCAGGAGTGGTACGAGTGTGTGTGTGTGTGTGTTGGGGATTTTAGTCTTGGGGCGCACTGTGAAACACAACAGGGTGCTAGGAAGACCGTCTTTCAGAGTTCTGGGTAATTCTGCAGGTAAATGGGGCTTTGCACTTGCCTGATGGAGCCAGACAGCATAAATAAAGTGATCAGTTAGGATTGTGATGCCTCTGAACAGCGATTCAGTGCATTCTGCATGGCTCATTTTCATAAGAGAGAATTATAGCATTGCTCATTACATCTGAATGCGCTCATGAGAGGTTCAGTATTAAGTAAACTGTTGAAGTCAGACAACACAAACATTTTGCATGGAAAATAAATTAAGGCGCATTTGGAGCCATTGTGTGTGTGTGTGTAATTGCAATTAATCACTATTAATGTCAAAATATTCTCTCGACCGTGAAGTACAGCCTCACAATAGACAGCCAGAACAAAAATGTCAAACGCACATGATGCATTTCACCTTCAAAGCGTTGTTTAATTTTCTAACATGTCCCATGCTTCACTTTGTCCTCCAAGTGTTTGCTTGTAAGGAGAGAGGATAAGTTGCCGGAGTGGAGAGCCTTTTGCAATCAAGGTTATTTGACTAAAAGTGGGAGGACAGAGGACGATGCACCGGTGACAGCCAGTATTTATCTAGGTGTCAGGAGGCTGCCATAAATTAGTGACGAAATGATGCCGCAATATCTTACTCAGCCAGATGCTCTCCACTTGGCTTCCACCGATGGATCCACAAAACTTTCCATTCCTTTAATCAAAAGGGCCACTGTGGTGAGAGCTCAAATTACTGTGTGGCCAGCTACCAAAGCCTGTGCTGTGTCCAGGGGTGAAATAATTATCCTGAAAACCCCGTGGCCATGTCCTAGTCATGTATTGTCAAAATTTGCTATTTTGACTATTTTCCAAATAAACAACACAATACGACTAAATAAATGCACCTTTTATATAAAAACCTGATGTCTGTGAGACACATTCTTGCAATACAACGGCAAATTTGAAAACACAAACAAAGAGCAGTATTTTTTCTTGGCATTTACAACAAACAGGTAAAGCATGTAGTCAGTTCTTTCACTAAAAATGTCTCCCTTCAAGACCTTTATATTTTTCCACCAGCAGCCAGTAAGGTTCTGCTTGATTATAGCCAGAGGCAGCTCATTACTGCCACATCTTCAGATAATTGCTCAAAAGCCAAAAGGCCCTACAGTGCTAGGATTTTACAAAAAGCTGCTTCAGGAATCTGCCCGCTTCGGTCCTGCATCACCAAAATGATCACAATCCTGCCGGACTTTCAGCATTCACATGGTCTTATTAAGAGGTGTTTGTCACAAACTGGCTCAGGGAATGTGACAAGGAGGGAGGTTTACTGAAAAACAAGAGTATAAAAAAGTCAACACCAACCATTACACAAACCAAAGGACAATAAGCTTCTTTTAGATGAGCCAGAACCATACAATTTCAATCGCTGTCTTGCTGAGTGCATTGCATGATGGTTAATGATTTTGTCTGACTTCCTCTGGAGGGTTCGACTGTGCAAGACAGAAATCTCGCGGGACAAAGAGCGCTAGGAGCGACTGTTTCTCTTTACAAGCTGCAGAAGTGAAATGCTTGATGGGGAAGACTTAGGCCCCAATCACACAGAGACTCACTACAGTTGTGTTCGCTTCAAAAACACCTTTGAAAAGCCTTTTTTGGACAAAACAGTGTGGCACACCCATGGAGCTGTGCTGCGAGTGCCATCATAAGTTATTATGAGGAAAAGCCGAGCGACCCAGAGCTTTGTGCTGAAAAGTTGAACATATTTCTACTCCTAAAAACCACTAGAAAAAGTGTGCCTACCAGTGCTATTAACTGAACTCTATAATTGGCTCTGCATAAGTTTTACGTCACAACTCATAATTGATGACACTTGACATTTTTAATCATTATTCCACAAAGTTTATCTACATAAACTTAACCAATAACAAAATCTATTTAATGAGTACATTTCCACTGTTAACAATTTATCACATTTGTGCAGTCTCCATAATACAGTAAATCAAAACCCACTGACCTAAATTGTTTAAAAAAAGTAATAAGTGGTTATGCTTTTGACATCCAGTGTTCAACCCCCCTGCTAATTTGTTTTAAAATAAAGAAACACTCAATTAATTTGTAGTGAGCTGTTCTCCGAATACTTATACACCCTTAAGGCTAAAACAAATCATTACAACCAATTATTACAAATGGTCTGGGAATTGTAATTGTTGTTTTTTTCCAGCAATTGCAAGATATATTTATGTTTACACTCATGTCCTTAGATATCAGATAGCCAGTAATAAAGAGATAGCTGAAGAATTTGCCTCCATCTACCAACACAGCAGGTCAGTGTTTAATTCAGGCTGGGAAAAGCAGACACACAGGAGAAAACGATTAGCATTAGTAACTTTCTTTCTTTCTTTCTTTCTTTCTTTTGTTTGTTGTTTTGCAGTTGTATACACACTCCTGCTGTTTATTATCTTTACTTGATTTCAGTTTTACCTTAATGTTTTATTTATCACATCTTCACAGTTTTATCTTTATTGTTTTCTATGTCTTCTTTTGAGTAGCCTTTGATTTATTAGAAAAAAAATAATAAGTGTCGGATGTTTCTTACACAATTTAAGTGATCTGTAAATTGAAGTAGTCAGTCAGGAAATTGAATCATACTTTTAAATGTATGCTGATATTGACAATGTTCATCTCCACCTCAACAATGGGATTCCTACTGCGTCAACTTTATCAGCAACAAAGAGCGCTAATGCTACTTCCGCCATCGCAAGTCAAATCATACCATTTCCGAGCTATTTGACATCAGGCACGCTTTTTCATACCTTCCCTGACTGCAGCTACACAAAGCAAACTCACAATGCTGTCCTCGCAAAATTCCAGTGACCAAATGCACATAAACCTGAAATTAATGTCAGTGCCAAACCAAAGAAGCATACCCAAAAGGTTCCTCTTAAACAAAAGGCTCAATAGCCAACCAAGTCCTCTGAAGTTGGAAACGAAGTTGCAGCAAAGCTAACAAAACCAACCCAAGCATGAGCAACAGTTGGGGACAAATGCCAAAAAACAAACTCCACAACAGTATCCAATCTGAACTACAGAACAAAAAAACTTGTGAGAAACTCTCACAAATAGTTTGGCATAAAACCAGAAGGGTCGAAAACCAAATTGATCATCGATATACCAATCAATGAATCCTCATTTGTTGGATCCCCAGAAAAAAACAAATCACTTTCAGCTATAAAATCTCCTGGAACTAAGGATTTTGTCAGTTTTATGTATTTCTACAAATTAGTCAGAAACAAAGGAGGGTCGGTCTGCCCTATTAATAAAACTGATGAGCCAACACAGCTGCAACTCATTACCGAGGTGCATGCAGTAATCAGGAAGACTTCAGTCACACCTGAAGAACTCTGACAGGCAAAAAAGACAACTGGAAGACACAAAAAGTTCTCAATGCCTTTGATTTGCATTCAGTCACATACATCATCAAGTACATCATTTGATCAAACCTAACACATGATAAATTCATTGTTCTTTAAATGTGCCTTCATTTAGGCATTGTTGCCACATGAGAAGTCAAATGTTAGTGTTGTTTTCCCCCCTCCTTTTCTGTGTAATTTAAACTGATAATTTAAATTGATAGCAGTTGTGACCTCAATGTTGCGATCCAGTCTGTACAGGTGTGTCATCCTTCACACTTAATTTAGCACTTCCAATGCTTAAGTCTTTAATTACAGTTTCAAAATTAAATGTCAGTGTTTTTAAAATATTCCAGTACCTGCCGGTCATGACAAAACAGCACAGTTAAGGCTTATTTTTTAATAAATTAACATTGATTATAGAGTAGTTTCCTCATTACTGCCATAACAGAAATGTGTGACAGGCATAGCCTTTATGAAACCAAGGCTTACGGATGTTCTCTGCTGTAAGTTTGACCCATTTACTAAAATATATACTGTATTATTGCCAGACATAATATTAGTCTTTAAGATTTTTGTATGAGGTGTCAGTTAAATGCATTACCACACATACATCATAATTTTGATGAAAAATAAGCATAAAGACATTTTCTGTCAAGTTTCTAAGTTTGTGTGATTTCATTTTTATATCATGTGAACTAAATAGAAACTAATGGAACTTAAAAAAGATGGTACACTTGGAAAATAGTCAGAGGTAAAATATATGTGATTTGCTATAATAAAGGTCAGATTATGCCAGTCAGTGCTTTCTTTAACCCCTAAAATACAATGCTGAGTCGCATCATCGCTTGTTTACAAAGAGATTTCCTGTCACATCATGTCTCACGGATGGACATGCTTTAATCCATATTCCCACAGATTTGAGAGAAGGCCAGACAGTCACATGGCTTACTAATATAATAAGTGTCAAGTATTTCTTATTCAAGTTTTACCATGCTATACACACTGCTGCTCAAGGAATTTGTATGAATCTGGATAAAAACTGAACGGTCAATTTAGAGTCAGTCTCACAGAATAGATTGCACATTGTGTGTGAAGCAGGGGTCATGTGTTAATGCTTTTTCGAGCATAAAGAGAAGGGAATGGCATTGATATTGGACGACGACCATTAAGCCAAATTGGAAGAAATATAAAATAGGAGGAGGGCACACAAATATTCTCACGTCTATGAAAGAAGTCATTAATGCTTGGCATTATGAGATGCATTCAAGCCTTATTTCCAAGTGTCCATTACTTAATTTGCCTCTCATGGTGTTTCATAATGGCATTTTGATGGGTGCATTCATTGTACCATGTTTGGTATGCTATTCTTGGGGGCTACCTATTCATCATTATGGAAATCATTGACCATAAAAAGCCACTGAGTGCGAGTGTTTGCTGCAAAGTGGGTCAAATGTTAGCTATTGTAAAGAATACAAGGAAGAAGCCTCACTCCTCCAGAGGAATCGCCTACCAGCATAGCTGTACATGCTCACATTCACTACCATGAATAAATCACGACCGCAATTCTATTATTCCATTCCAGTAAGACACCATTTATGGCTGAGTAAGAAATGAAATGCCACAGAGACCTCAGATCATCCAAGAGGCTGTGCGACAAGAGCAAAAAGAACCCACGAGAACATTATGGAGGAGAAATACTGCACAAACACTCATATCCAGAGACCTTTTTTTTATCCAGAGAGGGGGAGTTATAATCTGGACCACGATCAGTGGTGCAGAAAGAAAAGTGTTAGCAAGCTCATTACAGCTGCGAAGAATAACTAGTAATTTCACTTCCAATTTTATAGCCTTTTATCAGACACTCCCACAACATATTTTTTTAAATAACTGCTAATCTCGCAAGGAACTTACAAACAATCTTCTTTCATGCTGCTGTACGTCTGCACAACATGCTTTAGGGTACGCTTGGCTAATCATGTCTTTCTCAAAGGACTGCAGTACACTGCAACATCAGACAGAGGAACTTCAAATATGCCACAAATACTTTATTTGATTATTGCAGCCAAATCTTTGAAACTGTGGACGTATAGAAAATGTATATCGTGTTAAGAAAACAATATAGTAAAAAATGCTGTTATCTTAATACTACTACTTCAAAACCATTTAGGCAGCTTGTATTCCCTGGAATAAAATGTCAGTAGAGTATAAAAATATATTATGTTACAGAGGTGCTGTGTGCATATTTTCTTTATAGCTCCAGTTAAAGAAGTGCTCTCCTCTTGCGGGGGTTCCTTCACTGCACGCTCTTGATTTTGGATTGGGTGTTAAGTGTTTTCATAGGAATTTAGCACATTAAGACCACAAGCGCAGTTTTAATTAACATTATTGATTTGCAGTAATTTTACTCCCCCACCCTTACCACGCGCCATTTATCCTAAATTAATGATGGTGGGGAAATTGACACGAGGAGTCAGCAGAGCTCAGGGATTATGTGTCCATGTCAAGCAGAAATAAATGGCGAAACGACCTCAGCGGCTGCAAGGCTGGGAAGAAAAAGTAGGCTGATTCTTACCCAAGTTCCCAGTCATCAAATAGGCATTGTGGAAATCCTTCATGCCCAATCCGACGATGTGGATGAATTCCTCAATGACCTGCATGAGCTCCACCGCTCCGGGATAAATCTGGACAAGATAAAAACAGACGAGAAGAGACTTTTGATTTTTCACAATTGAAGCAGGAGTCACTATGGCTGGACAAAGTGTGTGTGGAGCATAAAATAAAAGTAGAAAGAGACAGCAAATAAAAGAAGCAGGTCACAAATGCATATAAGGAAATAAGCTTCAGTTACATAGTTAAATATTAAAGCTGTAAAAAATGTTAGAAATTGTAATAGTTTCATAAACAGTAAAGCAATGACAAAGCAAAATCAGAATATAGGAAAAAGAAAAAATGCATGAGAAGAAAGTTAAAGATCTTTAGATTCCTTTGAAAATTTCTTGTATGCATGAAATTCTGACATGTCTGACATATAACTCATGACTTTATTAATCAATGGAAATGAAAACCTGCAACCATTTTGATTACTGATTAATTGTATAAGTCCTTTTAAAAGCAAAACTGGCAAAAAATGATTTCTCAAATAAAAAGATTTGAAAATTATCTTTATATGTTTTTTGGATTGATTGAACAAAATAAGCAACTTGCATATTTAACCTCGAGTTCTGCTAAAATCTAATGGGATATTAACATACTTTATAGCTCAAATGATGAGTTGATTAATCCTGAAAATTATGGACATATAGTGGCAGCCCTAATTGAACCATCCATGTGACATGAGCATCAGAGCTGTAACCAGCCAGTTTACACAAACAGTTGTTGGTTGGCTTCCCGTCTAAAAGGCTCTGCCAAGTCAAGGGTGATCGCCCGGGTTCATGCGATGCTTCACGGACATCAGGGCTCAGTGAGAAAACGCAGAGCCAGGAATTCAGCACCGCGGACAGCTCCGTGGCCCGACCAGTAATGCTGCTGGTCAGGTCAGCTCTTTTCCCCCAAGTCTATAAATCAAAGGCACGCTAATCCAATAAATGACCTTCAAAAGATTGGACCGACGTCCTGGCTGCCAATTGAGTGGTGATGGGTCAGATCTAATAAGAGGCTTTGATTTGGGGTCCAGCAGTTTTGTCCTTTGACTGGGATATAGTGAATACAGTTTGTAGGACTGTGTAGCTGTGCCATACATGGTGACATTTATGCCAGACTCTCACACAGTTGCCACAGAACAATGCTGTAACATTTGGAAATGTCACATTGCTCGAGAAATGTGTCAAATTATACAAATATTATTGCAGGGCTCCAACAAAAGTGTGAGCACACAGTGATGATGTCAAGCAATTAGAAAGGCCTTTTGAGTGGCATTAAGCAATTAGCACCTCACTCTTGGTATTCAACAAACACCTGAGGCAGGTATTTCCCTCCTCGGTAACACCTTGTGGCTCCGTGTGTTTGCACATGCCCCTACATGTGCCGCCGCTAAGCCCGGCAAGCGGATCAGTGATGCTGAAGTCGAGAGCCTCTGACACAGCAGAGTGAAAGCCATAGTGGGGGAGAAAAGCACATCACGTTGCCCCTTCCGGCATGTCTGACGCACAGTGCAGTCATGCTCATTCGGCCGGTCTCCATGGCAACCATGAGATGTGAAGGCAGCGCAGGGAAATGGCTGCAGTGGAGCTTCTGTAGACAGAGCTCTTCCTTTGCTTGCCATGGTAACAGTGACAGGAGGTGAATATATAGTGATCTCCGCACAGAGCCAACTCTGCAGCCAGCGAAAAAACCTCATAGTGAGGTGTTTCATGTTAGTGTTTTCAATGTCCACAGCACGCAGTGTGTGGGTGCTGTGTAAAATCTGAGCTCATTAATGCAAGAGAAGGCAAGTGAGAAAAATTGATAACTGTGAAGCCCAAGCATCGTCCGATGAAATCAGGCGACGTCGCTTAGCCAATGTGCTCACGGTGGAGAAGCAGCCCTTCTTAGACAGGCACATTAATAACTACAGAAATAATTAACACATATCTCTTCTGGGTGTTCAATCACAGAGACAACTTTTCCTATTCCTATATTTCCTCTATCTGCCTGTCTCTATCTCTGACGCATCCATACTGACGAAACTGCTTATTTGTGAGCGCCTCTCACCGACAACCTACCTTTGGGGCCTGCCAAACCAAAGCTGCAGCGAGTAAACACCTAATTACTGCCCGTGGAGACACTCAGGACTGGCACTCATGGCAGAGTTTGAATTGCCTGCATTCTCCTTTCCATCTCACCTGAAGCCAGGCGTGGAGTAACAGGGACAAAAAAAATAGATCCGACTGATTTTAAAATGCCGTATCAGTCGAGTGTCAGCGCTGGTGATACCTAATTTAAGTCAATTCACCAGTGAAGGTGACAACGGAGCAGATGCCCTCTGCAGACTCGCAGTCATCACAGATGGTATCTCAGTCAGAGTCTGGATGTGCGTGATTTCAGGGTTCAGGTTGTCTCAGACACCAGTGGTGGTTTTGAAAACGATAGTTGCCACCTCTCGAGCTGAGAGATGTGTCCGACAGAGGACATGGCCCGAAGCAAACCATCGTGGATAAACACACTGTTGAAAAAGTGGACCGTTCTGTATTCAAACAGCAGTAATGCAGTCTGTTTATGTTGGATTGAGACTATTATACTGCTTCTCCATTTGATTGAGCCTCCTTACAATGTCAGAGAGAGGCACACACGGGAGGCTCCTGTGGTACAAGCAATGACAAGTCTAACATGTTTATTCCTGTTATAAAATTCCGCTGAGCTAATGGTCTCATCACACTGGTTGCCATGATCTGTATGAGCTGGGTGAGTCCTGCAGTGTTAATACTTGGACAGTCTCTGTGGCAGTGCTGCTGCCACCAAGTGGTGCATTGGGGAACTAGCTCTCTAAATGAGGCCAGATGTCTCACCTGCCCAAAGACCTCTCACAGTGATACGTGCATGTATAACACTGTCTCAACACTAACCTGACTTTTCTTCATCTGTGCTATTCAGATGGAGCAACTGCAAACATGCCTGGAGTGGATTCTTGAGACGCGCAGCACTCATGCAGCAAAGTGAATTATTTACTAAGTGTGCAGCAACATGCTTACCTTTTGCGCGTCTTCCCATTTCTCCTTATTTTCCTCCTCCAAGAGGTTACTGATGATTTGAAAGAAGTTCTGTGGAGATGATGAAAGGAAAGGGAAAATACGTAACACACCCACACACAAGTATTACAGGCACTGCAGCAAGATGCTTTTGAAAAGCATGACACATAAACACCATGCACTCAAAAAGGACTGTTATGGATAATATACTGACATTTGGAGGGATTTCGACAAGGGAATAATGACAGTCCCTGCAGGGAAAATTTGCCACTGACACCATGATGGTGAACCAGCAGAGAGGAGACGGACTTTGTGGACCAGCTCTGACAAAAATACACCTTGAACCTCCCCCCCTGCAGCTTGCAGCAAACACTTAATGCTAGAGGAGAGAAGCACAAGCTGCAATCAGAAGAAAAAGATGAAAGGGACTGTGTGAGCAGCTGTGTGGATTGTCTTCTTCTGCAGCAGGGAGCAGGGGCTGCTTGGGGGTGCACGCCTGCAGTAGCAATAGGACCCCCTGTCTGATCTTTAGCCTTGTTATTTCGTCTGGTCTACAATGTGCCTGAGGGAGTGGCTCTCTCTCTTGACACAGGCTATCTTGTTTTCTACTTGAATGCTTATGCTCCCTCTGGTGGTAATGTGCCCACTTTAACACTGCATTAGCGCAGAGACACACGGAGGGGGTGGGCTGGCTGACTGCTCTCCTGTCTGCCCACACACACTATAGAGCTCTCATAATAACCAGAGACAGGATGCTTTCCTCATCTCATAGATTTTCCAAGGTGGGGAAATGACTGAATGGGCCCTGGGTCGTCCATCCATCGACACAACATTTAGGTTTTATTTTTGCCAGAATATTCTCAGCAGACCAAACAGTGGAAACAGTGGAAAACTTAGGAAGAGAGCGTCAGTCACATTTTAAACATGTTGGTGATTTAAATACCTTCCTGAAGTACAAACTGTATGCCAATGAAGATGAATCAGATTTTAAAAGATTCCAAAGCTCAAATACTGACATATCACATCACTTATGTTAGATATCCTGCTTGTTTCTTTCCTTTCTTTATGTAATTGTATTACTTTTCAAAGCTAGAAGACAGTATACAACTAAAATTATGAGAATTTTGTGATGTAAAAAAAGATCCAAAACATTTTCATATCGAATGTACTGAAACAAAAACTCCCTAGTGAATGAAAACATGACTGTGTTGACATGACACTATCATAGCAGAAATACATTCTTCTTCCATACAGGAAATGGCTGATGGGCAAGATAAATACTTTTCTATTTTTCTGGCACTATCAACCACATCTCAGTGCAGAAGGAGGACAACAAAAACATGCTTGACACAGTAAGAGTTGAAATTCGCAATAGAACAATGATGGAGAATTTGGTTTTTCATTAAAACTTGCTTGGCTGTAACCATCAAATTGCGAGCAATATTTATTTCCTTGCAGTTTAGCTTTATTCTAAAACTAAACTAAAATACACACAAATTGTGACAGCCACACAAGCCCACAAAGAGGCTCGAGAAGGTTGTCTTTGAAAATGACACTGCTCCGAGGACATAAATTATCTTATTGGTGATGGAGGCGGAGCTTTAGCTATAATCTCCATCATCCTATTGACATAAAGAGGATCAAGACTGCAGTCAAGCCCAACATGATGAGATGAAACAGCTTAGGACGTGCAGGAGATCTCTTGATACAATAGAGCCGTGGGGTGTTGTTTTTCAGCCTTTGTGCTACTTCAGACATGTTTTCTCATATATTACACTGTTGGTAGTAAAATGTATCAGACATTACCCTGATCCAACTGATTAATTTGTCACAATAGATACATTTGAAACCACTACACAGTAGGAGATTAATATATTTTACAAACATCCATGCCTCGTGTTGAATTAAACCCACTGTAAACTTACTTGCACATCGTCTGAAGAAGGCTCATAACTGGCTCTCTTGAAGGTCTCTGTCACGTTGCGAAGGATCTCCACAGAAGACAGCAGGTCACCAGCGTAGAAGTTCCTCCTCTGGGTGAGGTCCAGCAGGTTTTTCGTGACCTGCGACATCCCATCCCCCGCCAGCATCCTCTGGCCCTTCGCAAGGTGCCCCTGAACCTCCAAAAACAGGAAAGGACAGAACTTGGGGCATCGGTGTCCTCAAGATATGCACTAAGCGACACATTTTGGAGTAAATGGAGTGCAAAAATCAGGAAGAAAGACTCGACTCTCTGAGGGCCCCTTTATGTGACACTTATATCTAAGCCAGGCCCGAAATGTATTCTGCCTCACGGATGTTTTGAAATGAGCCAATATGAATAAAAGAGTTAACTGGAGCAGAAGACACACATTTAGGCAGAAATTGCGCAGCGAAATGACATTTCACATCATTGCACAGGGCTTATGTCCATAAATACACGTTCACAGGTGCAGCGCTGTATGTGCTTCCTCAGCTCTTCTGATTTATTTTATTTTCAACAGTGATGGAGGGGTTACCAAGTTTGCTTGGTCTAGTGGTTCCAGACTAAAGGCAAACACACTAAAGCAAAACATATTTAATAAAGGTCTCTAAAATGGACCCAAACTTTAATAAAAACAGACTCAATTTTTCTGTGATCTAGGTGTCACGTCATACATGAGATGAAAAAGGATGAAAGACAGACAGAGTTCACACCAGGTGATGATGCACTACATCGGACAGATATTTGGAAGCCATTTTTAACCATTTCAGCTGGAGTATGATGTCCCAATCACCAAGTGGTGGACCCTAAAGTTTTGTCCAGTTGATTATAACCCCTGTATCTCTTTGTCATTTTGAGATATGGCATAATAAATTCAGAATTTTGAGGGAAAACCTAAAAAGGTAAAAACAATATATATATATTTTTTTAACTAAAGAAGATGTTGGAAATACTTTTATCCAGATCTTAATCACATTTTTCTTGTACATTTTCTTCTGTAACTGAAAATACATCTGTCCACTCCAGAGGACGTTATGCACCAAAGGGTATATAAGATCCTGCCCTATATGTTATTTAAGATTATGATGTAATTTACACTTGACTGCTTTTATTAAACAGCAATGTTAAATTGTCCAATATATAGCCAGGAAGAATATACCCTTTGGCACACAACTTCCACTGGAGAGGGCAGACGTATTTCCAGTCACAGAAAAAAGATGTGGAGATAAATCTGGATAGAAGTATTTCCAGCATTATCTTTTAATTAGTTTTAACCTTCACTTTTAAAAGTTATTCCTGAATCACCATTCATGCATTATGTCCACTGCACATCTGTGCAACTAAAGGTTTTTGGCATGATTTTTTTTTTTTTACCAGATTAGGAGTAAAACAAACAACAAAGTAATGTATTTCAGTGTATGTTATTTACAATGCAGTCAAGTGAAAGTGAGATACTTCTTTCAGTTCAACAAGCTGAAGCAACACGACAAACACAGATGAGAACATGCTAGAAACTCTAAATCAAATAATTTAAGGACTTGACAATGACCATTCATTACACTGAGAAAAATGGCAAAAGCTGTGTTTTAATTTGCTCCTCTATTGAAAGTGGTTAATCTTTGGCTACAGTGTGATGAGACTGAGGGGGGGTGGGGGAAAACACAGGGGAGGTAATTTATGATGCATTGGAAACAGAGGCTGTGAGAGGGAGCTGACTTTGCACCTACTGATTGCTGCAAGTATCTGAATTCATTTGTTATGCATCGAGCATAGCTGGGCTGCTCCCAGAAGGCCATACCGCGGTGATCCAAAGAGCAGCGTCGACTAGTGGTGCCTGTAGAGGGGAAAGAGACAGCGACAGATTTGGAGAGGAGGGGGAGAGCGGGGGAGGGATGAGAGGGGAGATGAGGATGGAGGCGTAGAGAGCGTAGAGGGGGAGGGAGGGGGAGTGTGTGTGGGATTAAGACCAAAGGGGAGGCAAAAGAAAGGCAGATGGAAGTGGTGGAGAGGGGAGATACAGGAGAAGCAGAAGGACAAAAAAGGAGATGGAAGACAGAAATATTAATTCTTTTCAAGAGAGACTTATCTTTTTCCCTTTTGTCCATTTCTGTTGCCCATCACTCACCATCAAAATTTGATGTCGGCCATTAAATTTTGCAGCAGAGTTGAGGCACATTATAGACAGAGAGAGAGGGAGGTTTCTGGAGGGAAAGTGCTGCAGTATTTGAGTAGAAGTGGTTTCACATTATGAGCTAGAAACACAGTCCCTTGGCTTTTAATATATGCACTGTGTGCCATGTTAATACAACTTACAGTTGCTCAAGCATGCAGCAGCTCAGCTGCGATAGCTGTCAGGCATTTAAACAGTGATCCCGAAATAGCAGAACCACCCAATATCCACCCACATCGCCGTACACATCCCACATAGGGGTCCAACATCACACCTTCCCAGCTGTCGACCTAGTGGAGTGCACTTCACACGTCACCCCACCGCTCCAACACAGGTGCTTGACATCCTGAAGAAAACTCCCACAGCACAAAACATTTCCCCTGGCATCCGCGCTTCACATAAACCCTTCGCTATCTCTTGTTCTCTCTCTCTACACACTCAGACAGATCAAAACCACACCTCCTACGCCCACCTTCTCAACAGCAACTACCTGGTGATATGCACTGAAGCCGTGAGTGCACACAAAACATCACTATAGTGAGAGCGCCCATGCAGCACCATGAGACAGCCCAGAGGGCAGCGGGAGAGGCCCACTGCTTTACACCACACTGAGCATCCGTCTCCTCCTAACCGGCTTCACCTGGGTGGTTTTATTCTCTTTCATAATCCTATTTTTAAGGACACTAGCACTCAAAAGAATACCATCACTATTCTTATTCGATCATCTTTCGGGCCCCTCACACTCAAAAAAAAGGTGGCAAAAAGTGTATTTCATGATGGCTCTGTATTGCGTAATTAGAGATTCACATCAGTGTTTCGGCACTGACATTCCTTAAGGTCATTTTAAACTCAGAAAGACTGTGGGCTTTCAGTGTGAATCGTCAAAAAGACACAAAGCAGTGAAAAGAGCTAATGTTCAAGAAAAAATGATAAGCATCAGAGTTCTTCGAATGACGGATGCAAATCTCGTTTTTATTGATGATGACTTTAAATCAAAAGCTACAGAAAGATGTTTTCAGAGGATGCTTGACGACCTTTAGCCTGTTTTCATTGTAGCGCAACACTGTATGATGCTGCAATTCTAATGTGATTTCAGCTGTACTGGAAGTTACAAACTGCCCAAGGCCAAAATCCTTTTAATGTGGAAAGCCTCGACCAGAGCTCTTTTTTGTGTTTACACAACAGTTTTGCTGAGAAAAATCTTCGTTGTGGTTTATTAGCTGCATTAAAAAAAAAAAAAAAAAAAAAAAAACCTGAAACCACACTTACTGACATTTCATAATAAAAAATGTCCATAAGCACTTCTTAAGTGCTCATATGTATTAATGAGGTGGGCATAAGCAACAGTAAAGCTACAGTCAGTGGAGAGAGATGACACAACACATCCTGGTCATCAGGATCTACCATCAATGCATTCACTTTTATGTGTGCATGGGGTAAAAACATACATTTTTCAGTGATTAAGGCTTTGATCCATGTTGATGGTGGGCTCAAACAAGGTCAGTGATGGCAACGACAGGATTTTGCTTTGATTCTGCATCAATCTGTCGTCTCTCCTTGCATCATCAGTGATGTAGAGTAGGTTGGGTATGAAATATAGGTCAGTGGAGATGTGCTCGATCAAAACCAAGGCACAGCACTCCACCGAGGCACTGACCTGTCACTGTCCGGTTTTACAGCGTCCTCAACTCAGCTGTCGTTAAAAACCAGGATTTTCATTCAAACAGTCCTCCCCAATACAGGAGGCAAAAACAGCAGTTAGCAGAGATAAGAGGTGTCTAAAAACACTCTTGGAGAAGGACTTAGTGTGTTAATATGATTCAGTGGTAGAAAAAATTACCTTACTAGAAGCTACCTACTATCAGAAGGATGAATGCACTTCACTAAAATGACCTCATTTATTCTAAAGGATGGCGTCGCACATGTTCGCTGATGATCATTTTTCTCGGCATTTGTTTATCAGCGTGTGATTCTCCTGCTTTAATTGCTCCCTCTTTCAGTTGGTTGACTCGAACTTTAATTGAGATTTGGGGCTCTCATTAGACAGGCACATAAATAAGAGGCACACAGAATCTCTTCAGGTGCCAGTAGGGCAAAACATAAAATGCATGTAAAAGCTTTTTTTTGACAGTTAGTTAAACATCAAAAAATACTGGTTATTTGCTCTAAAGAATTCTGTGCAGTATCCCCCCCCCCCAAAAAAGAAAAAAAAACAGGGATCTCTTTTTCTAACATGACATTTTTCTCTGTCTTCGTGTCTTTTGCTTCAGCAGTGCACCATGCCTCGAAGTCACCCAGTCTCTTCAGGAACATCCGACTAGTAAGACGGAAAGGCTACTTTGTGTATGAACCTTTCGTTGAGTGATACAAAGCGAACAAATTCATCTGCTGTGTGTATGTATCCTCTCCACTTTTCCTCTCCTCTCGCCTCTGGTGGCAGTTGTCATCTGTGATGACCGTGGCGGCGCTGACGCCCCTGCACTGGGTGCTGTTTCCTATGATGACCTTGATGACGACAGTGACTACGGCTGAGTAGGCGCGGATGCCCCCCAACACATTTGGACTCTTCATCCGAGCAGCCTTACTGCATTCATGTCGCACATTTTGTTGTGTTGCCTTTGCCGATCAATATTTCATCTTTGTTTAGTCGCTCTCAGTAGCAATTACACGTCTGACTGTCTCAGAAACGAGGAGGTCTGTTTGAGAGGCGTTTCATTTCTTTTCAAATTTTTCTCATTAAGGGTTTTGTGGCTTTGACCTTGATCTAATTAGTGGTCAAAGGTTGGGAGGTGTTGTTTTCATTTACAGCGTGCTTTGTGAAACCCGCTGACAATTGAGCTGTGATTAATGGCTTTACAAATAAACTTGACCTGACCTAAACTATTGTCCATCATGTTCTCTTTTTCCAGTGGTCAGTGCCAGCTTTGACAGGCGAATGCACGGTGATTAAACATGATATATGTCTGCTATCTGTTATTTTATCCTTTCATCATGACACTAGTCTTCTGGTTCTCTGGTAAAGTGACATGGCACCCCCATATTATCTTTGTGTGGGCACTGCCGTGCATACAAATGTGCACCAACACTGACAGACACAAAAAACTTAGCTCTGATATATTGCAAAATGTCAGAATGTGTTGACCTACTGTATGATCATAAAATATAAATAATACATAGACTGCAGTTATTAGTACATTTAGCTGCATATAAGAAAAACATGTAGAATACAATTTTAAATGTCCAGGGTTTACAATAATACAGCTTTTACTTCCTTTTAAATAAAAATGTAATTAATTATTGTGACACTGCTTTGTAAAGAACCCAAATTAGTTTGTATGAAAGAGGCGACTATCTCACCTGAGCTGACTCACCTGAATTAAGGCACATAGAGACACCTCTTGGTGCAAATTGAATTCTTAAATCAGTTAAGGTATTATATTTTTCAACAACATCCTATCAGAGAAGAAGAAGAAGAAACACAAAAAAGCCTCACTGCGAGCTGGGAATAGCTTCAAAGTGCCAAACAGTTATTAGCCATAAAACTAATGTCATGCCGGAAAGCTAATGTCATGCTAGTAAATCTTACTCTGGGTAACTTTGCCGCGGGTAAGCCATCTGTGAATGACAGCGGGTTTGCTGCTACAGCTAGGTTTGCCAGGTCGCTTTTTTATGGTTGTGGAAGAAATGTCAGTGTAGAAACCTAGACTGTTTCAAGTTTAACAACAGCTTACTCTGTCCAACTAACACGTAACTTAAGCAACAGACGGCGCTACATTGTCCTGCTTTGTTAGCAAACTGACCTTCAGCGAAAACAAAAGAAATCATAACAGCATTATGAGAGGTTGCAATATTCTTTACCCCTATCCCGCCACCACCCCCCTCTCCCTCCTTTCTCTTCTTTTGAAGAGCTGAGTGTTAGCCTCGCCCCGTTAGAGGACTCGCATCCTCTGCTCTAATGCTCTTCTCTCCCTGCACATATAAAAGCCTCTGCTTATTGTCTGAAAACAGCCTTCAGTGTGCTTTCCTTCAACAATGCTCTCAGAATCACAGTAACCATTTTTTTTTTCTTCCATCCACTGCACACGCTGTGCACTGGCGGGTGTAGTCAGTTACATCACTGCATGTGGAAACGGGATGAAAGGATATGTGCTTTCTCCTCACACGGAGAAACACAATTTTTTAGTTTTATCATCGTGGTGTTTTGGTGATTTTCTACACCAGGCAACTTAAAATGGCTTGATAACTTCCGTAAAAAAGGATGACTTACTATGGTGAGAATGCAACCAAATGCAACCAAATTACTAACACTGTGATGTGTATTCAAACAATGATACCATGAAACTAGTTTAAAACTGCATGTTAATTCTAACATTGCAAAGTGACGGGCAAATCAGTGTGATTCAAACAGCCATTTGCTGACATTAAGTCAGATTAAGGTTGATCAATCACGTTGTATCATTGGATAGTTTAGCAAAAAGTTGAATCCTCATCATACATATTAAAATGTATGCCACCATTTTGTTGCCTTTTTGGAGGGCTACTGTTTTCATTTTACACTCACAGCAAATATTTGTTATTTCCTTAAGAGAGGAATCAGGAGACTAGCCCAAAGTGGACCTGTCATTGAACAATATACCAATTAAGAACTAACAAAAGAAGAAAAAAATAAAGAAATTTAAGATACTGCTGATATCCTTACCTGTGGCATTAGGGGGGCATCTATTAAAGGCCAGTTCTCCTGAAGGCGTCCGTCTCCACACCATTGACACTGCATAGTCCTCGGGACAAATCTCATACGGTGCTGAAAAGCAAAGCAGCACGAGTGTCAATGCAAAGAGCTTTTCAGCATTTCCAATGTGATGCAACAATTTCTTCATGTTACAAGTAAGCACGTAAAATATAGGGGATCAAAGCTGTATGATGTTGGTGAATATGAGCACTGTGTTAAAGGATTATAACAAAATGTTCCCTCTGCTTTAATCACAACTTTTGCAGGCGTTACTTCATTTTAATGATAATAAAAAAAGTTGAATCAAACACTCCTTTCTTTACTTCAGATAACAAAAGTATAAGGTGACATTATGTTTAAGACTTCACTTAAAAAAGGGATTATTTTGAAAATTACCCATATGTCACCAGTATTTAAGTGACTTTGGAATATATTCATTCATCCCTCCTCTGTATCTGCTCATCTGCATCTCCTCTTCACTTCCTGTTTTAACTGATCTCGTGTAACGAGAAGTGTCGTTCACCCCACACAGATAATTATCTCCCCGGTTTCATTCGGATGCAAGTCTTATTATCCTTTGGCTCACCTGGACAGCGTTGGTCGCTGCACTTTCTGACTTCCTCTCCGTTGCCATCACACTGCTGCCCAGTCACTGCTGCCCCCTGACACACCCGGGCTCGCCTCTGCCATCCGCCGTCGCAGGACTTGGAGCAGCCACTCCACGGACCCCAAGGATTCCACTGGCCGTTAGCTAAAACAGAATCATTCTCGGTTAGGAACAGATACTCTTAGAGGCATAAAAATAACCAAATAAACTACCAAATATCTATAAAATAAGACATCTACTATGCATTATGCTTTAAGCTTTTAATTAGTGTGTGACATCAACAATATCATTTTTGATTACATTTATTTATTTTCCCTCCCTTGCATTCAGTTTGTAGATGCAGTTTTATCTGTAACAAAATTGAACAAAATTACTTTGAATAATCAAGAGGGTGTGTGGTTTTTGGCTAAAGAAGCTGCTCTGTGAGTGGTGATCATTTGCCTCACTTTGCCAATATTAAAAAGGCATTTATGCTGAAGTTTCCAAACCCAGCAGCATGTTTTATGCCCTTGTAACGAATTGTTAAATTGTGCATTAGACAAAAAAAAAACAGATGCTCCCCTTCAGCGATGTAGTAAATCACACGTCCTTGTCTGAACGGAAAGTTGCAACACCCTGTGAGCTGGAAAGACTCTCCACTCTCGTTTTAACCTCCACTTACCCCCTCCTTCGCACGTGCGGGGCTATTTCGTGTCCTACAACTAACCTCTGTCAGGATTGCTTCCGGAGGAAAGAAAAGAACAGAAACCAGTGTGTGACCTGTCGGCTAAAACTATCTGTGAGACATTGATCAAATCCCAGTAGATAGTGAAGCCTCTGCTGCGCATCAGAGCGGCTGATTCCTCAGACAGATGCAGGCTCATGAGTTTCAAAGAGCTCATTGTGTCAGCAGTCCTGGAGAAATTCTTCCAATTTTGAAACACATATCATTGATTTTGAATCCTGCACAGGCGTCTATTGAACTTATTAGTCTCTTTTTCTTTACTCTGATTTGTTGGCATTTCAAAAGAATGCCTGTTGCATTTTAGCACACGGCATTGCTCAACGATATATATTTCTGAAAAACATATTGGGTTTGCCTTGAACTCTTTTTGTTTGTTCTACAAAGCAAGACAAAGGGCTCCAGCAGTCATGGACATGGACATGGTGCTGACTTGTTAAATGATGGCTCAGACTGTGTTGTCTCACTAATGTTTGATCTCTCACCTTGGAAACAAATTAGAATTGCTAAATAGGTGGGTCTCATTAAATGGATAAATTGTATAATGCACCCTCTCACTGTGAGGCAAACAACAGCATCTCCCGCTTCATTATCATAAAAACAAATTGAAAGGAGACATTCACAAGCATTCTATCATCGGTCCAAGAGATCATGAAGTTGGAGGGCTAGTTACACAACATTTACACTGACTTCCAAACATTTGAGAGGAACCATATTTGCCACACACATACCAGAGAAATACAGAATAAAACCCCAGCTGTTTTGTGCTGCTGCAGTGAAAATTGCATCAGGAGATTATGAGAGTGCTCAGGCCCTTCATATGATCAGACAATTCAAAGCCTGATGGAGACCACTAAGCTGACATCTTTGAGCCTCTAATACATCTATGATGTTGACAGGC
Source organism: Pagrus major (assembly GCF_040436345.1). Classification (NCBI taxonomy): domain Eukaryota; kingdom Metazoa; phylum Chordata; class Actinopteri; order Spariformes; family Sparidae; genus Pagrus; species Pagrus major. Next base: position 9,768,203 of record NC_133229.1, on the reverse strand, counting down.
AGTTTGGACAGCTAACCCTGAATTATGTGAAAGGCATACAGTATATCTAACTGGATTTTGCAAATCCAATTGATAGAGCATGGTCTTAAACATTATTCTTGATTCTTACAACACAGCTTTGATTCTTGCTGCAGAGCTTTTCGGTACACAAAGAAAGGGTAAAACACCTCAGTAAAATCAGACTGCATGTTTTATCCATAGTTGATAGTACTGATTAGGGTTCGATAACAATATGAAACGCACTGTTTTTTGTCTCTTCTTTTCCCTGTGTGAATTAATGTTCTCGAATTTAGACATCAAAGCGGATATAGAATTAAGAGGCTCAGGATTTTACCTGTGCAGTCAGGATTATGGCACTCTCTGCTTTCTGCCCAGTGACCGCGACACTCAGATCCCCCATGGGCGGCCGCTGAGCACTGCCTGGTCCTCTGCTGAGTGCCATTGGCACAGGTCACCGAGCAATCGCTCCAAGAGCTCCACTCCTGCCACTGTCCGTCCACTGAGGCACCAACCACAACCCAACAAGCATGTCCCATGTGAAGGGGGGAAAGACGGCAGACAGAAATGGGAGGAGATATTCAGATCACTATTCTCTCTCAGGGTGAAAGCCAGTAAAACAGACATTAAGTGGAAAAGCAAAAAAATTACATGGCTACTAAATTTTTGAGGATTGTCCTGCTTTTTTCCCACAGCTTCAAATTCAGCCAAAGGCAAAAGCAGAATAAGTATTCTGTGGTATTTTTTGGTCTCTGTGTTAAGATTTAGATTATTCAAATATCAAAAGGCACAAACGGCAGAAACAGTTTTGTTAGCTGCCTTCCATTTTCCCTGTCGGGCGAGAGGAAAAGCATCTGGGATTGAGTGGTTTTCACTGAGTCTCTTACCAGAGCAAAGCTAACGTTTACTGTGTGGAAAAAACTCATCATCACTAATCTGTTTACCATTCACAGGCAATTGCGGGTAAGTGATTTTGACGTCAGTATTACAGTACTGACTCTGCAGGGTTTCCTAAACTGCATCATAGTGTGAGCAGTAAGCACTATATCTATAAAAGCCTGCGTTCATCCAGTTTTTTACTCACCTTTGCAATATTGTGTTGAATAATTGTAATGAGCATATTTCCAACTTTGTTGACATTTTAAATACTAAATGATTAATTGTGAAAATAATTGGCAGATTAATCAATGATAAAAAATAATTATTAGTTGCAGCCATAGCTGTGTGTAAGGAAACTGCTGCCATTGTCAAGGACTGATCTTTGTAAATGACTTCATGATTTTACCTTTTATATCCTTCTCATCATCATGCTTTCAGGGATAATTGTTAATGTATTTAGAGAGCAGACAGGTGATACCTGGACATAGGGCTATGTTGCAAAGCTTAGTCTGGGTCTCAGGTCCATCACAGGCCCTGCCTCCGTGCTGGGGAGGGGCACACATCCTAGTCCTAGTGCGGTGACCTCGGCCACACGTGAATGAGCACAGGCTCCACGGTGACCACTCCTCCCATACACCATGTACTGCGGGCACAGAAAGGGCGTCAGGCCTAATCAATGTCTATGTCCCCTGCTATAGCATAAACAAACCCATAACAGACTGCAGTGAGCCATAAATGAAATGAAATCAATCAGAAACAATTAGCAACAAAACAAATGTAAATGAAACACTGAGCACACAGACACTGTGGGACTTCGTCTCAAGCTTCAGTCACCTCTGCACATCTGTTTATCATGTACACAATGATAAGACATACAAAGCTACCCACTAACAATGCTGCATACGGTAGTAAAAGGTATAAAATCTGAACAGAGTAACAATAAGACTGGTGGAGTTCAAGACGTGGGTGAGGAGCAGCAGGTCTGCACAGTGTTAGTTCGGTGAGTCTTCTTGGTTGACTGGGAAACCAATAGCAGTGAACCTTCAGGTTAATGTGGGCTGACAATGGTTCTGCAAATCTGCCGTTACACCAACATACTAATCATGCTTACACACAAAGCAGACAGCCCGTAACCTGGTTCCAGACCTCTGAGTAAACACCCACGTTTTTAGGTTTTGTCGAGCGATAAAACGGCCATTCAGACTAAATATCAGGCTAGACAGCCCAAATCCAAAAGGCGATGTATTCACTAGCATGTTTCATAGCATAAATGTGCCTGAGCAATTAATAAAATGCTAATTCTAAATCTCATGGTGCATGTTGTTATTTTGGACACAAAATTTAAACACTAAATTATTAAAATACAACAACTAAGGGATGTCCCTTTTTCAAGGTCTTGATCATTTGATGAACACAAATTTCACCATCTTTATTCCAAGGAATTATTGAAGTAAGTTTTGAGTTTCTGATCATTTCCTGTATTTCCTTTTATATTTCTACTAGCACATCATTTTCCACCACATGTATCACTCAAAGATAATGCTATTGATCATTTTGAAATTTTAACACTCAAATTACAACTGAACTATATGCAAAAATAAATCATATTGTGATTATTTCGACAGATATTGTGATTGCGATTTGTGTCACAATTTTAGTGGAACTATTTTTTGTTAATAATTTGTTAATCTCTGTAGCATGACACATTTTACCTTTTTGTGATACTGCAGTTTCGATCATATGTCGGATCATTTTGCAGCCCTACCTAAAATGGTTATTTTCCATTTAATTTCAAACAATAGTTGGCAAAAGCATCACTCCTCTTAAATCTTGCATCCTGGTTTGTGTGTAAGCCTAACAGGGTTCGGGCTGACAGATGGTGAGTCTTCTCAGAACTGCAGAGAATGTTTGCTATTGGCTCAAAGTTTTACTTTGCAGAGGGAGATATGTAAATCTGAGAGGCTGACAGAAGTAAGACACCTCTTGTCTTGGCACTCACAGCGTTCCTGAATGTACACAGTGATATGACAGGGTGAACACACTCTTTTAAAAAAATGTAAAAATTTAACCTCTGATATTAGTTTCTGAAGCAACTGCTGGCATCTTAATCCCAGCGATAAAGTGGCAGAATTGAAGCTGATGGAAACTGTGTCAAACTCAAATCACGCTGGAGCTATTCTTTAGCACCAGAAGTATATGTGTCTACTATAGATGTATTGTATGCCAAGGACAAAACACATTATAGCTGCAAAATCCCTTTCTCATCAACTGCAATGGCACACAAGGAACTGCGATGGGAATAACAGGCCGATGTGTGTGTGGGCTGCAGCCATGCCTTTACATTTTCAGCTGGACTCAGACTGAGGCACAAAATAAAAGGCGGACTTAATGGAGATGGGCGGGTAATACAACATGTGTGGTGGCCTTTTATCATCTGTTGATTGCAAATGGGATTTAAGAACTTGGAAGTCTTACTACTTTGTCCACGGGGAATTGGGGGTTCGTCTTCAGAGGGGTCACTATCCACTGTTTGTGCAGCGGCTTACAGTTCCAGCAATAAACAGATAGATCTCAGGATCAGTTGTAGAGTAGTTGGACCTTGGGATCAAGCCGATGGTCTGCCATGAGGCGAGCTACAGTACCGTCTGTCCCAGACCCTGCCTCCAGGCGCTGCTTTGATGCTCTTAGCTAAGTGTCCCGTGGTGGCCAAAGCACTTACTTTGAAAATTTCGAGTTCAAAGCAGGCAGTCACCACAGTTAGCAATGATGGAATAGGATTCCACTTCTTTGTGTGTTTTTTCTCTGAACTGCAGCCCTGATTTAGAGGGACAGCCATGAGTGACTGTATTGTGCTCTTAGAGGTGCAGTTGTTGGACCAGCACGAGATGGTGGACAAAGGGAATGCATTTGCCAAGAATGTTTTCATTAATTTGTGGTAAACTGGGATTTGTTCATCTTCTCATAACATTCCAGTAAGGTTTTACCTGTGTAACTTGTCAGCCTGCCTCTTGTGCGGTATGTTTACACCACACTGTATTTATTATTTTGCTGCAAAGTTCCAATCTCTTTATTGCCACAGAGCTGTTTGAGTTAGTTTTGACTGAAACACAATCAACTCCGCACTTACAATCATTAAGCGGTAGCACAAGGATGCTATGCACAATATTGATCTTGGCACTTGTATTTGCACAATGCAAATAGGGCCTTGAAAAGCTGTTAGATACTATCGGTCTGCCTCTCATGTACAGTTATCAGAAGTGGTTTCAGGGTCCTTCAAATCAATAGACAACAAAGACCCACTTGTCACTGTACATTTGCTGATCATATTTAATCCCATATAGTGACATTATAACTTTTCTCTTCTTTTCATTCTTGTTTTCAGTCAAACTGTAATGTTACATTAACGTTGCTCTTAATTGTACTAGCATCGTGTTTATGGTTAATAATAGAAGGCAGAACTTCTTCAGGTCTTTAATTTTGGATTTGTCTTTGGTTTGCTTGTTTAAACATTGTGTACTGACTGAACCATATGTTTTGTTTTCCATAGGGGCTAGTTCTGCTTGTGCTAGTAAGTTAACACTAGTTAGCTAAGCTGAAGCTTATGCTAAAGTTTCTCCTGTTTATTGTAAAAAAAAGCAGTGTGACTGCTGGTGATACTGTACTTTAACATATCACATCCTGCATACTACCATCCTAGCTTATTGGTGGCAGGTGTTTGGTACAGCTAAACTATAAACTTTCATTAGTTTGAGTCAATATAGTCGACATTTGTATATCAATTGACAATACTGATCTACCTTTCGAAATAAATAGATTGAGTGTTGTGTTAGGGAATTTAGCTTGCCTACAAATCAACAGATTATTCGGTCGGAGGTCACTGTCGTCACAACACATTAAAAACATAGAGACATACCTTTACACTTGAGTGATATAATAACTATAAGGAGCACTAGCGTAGTTAGTTCACTCTGCAAGGTGCCTGCGGCTGAATGAACTTGTGTACAGTACAACAGGCCGGACAGACGTATCTGCGCATGCGCGGCGAAGTGGTCCGTTGATTCGCTTTGCTAGCTCAACAAGCTAATATAAAATCAGCTATGAGCTAGCCGTGCTCACTGAAATGAAGACATATCTCACTGAAGTTCAAAGGTATGACTCTTTTCTGTGTTTTTGACCATTTCTGATGGCAGTGGGGTGGAGTGGCAAACAATTTATTAATCTATAGAGGTGGACAGACTGCTCTGTCACCTGTTGGTAGCAAGGTAATATAAGCTAGCACCTTCTCCTGGCAGCCAAGCATTTTCAAATTGACTGATGCCATAAGCCAAGTTGAAAATATCTTAACCACGCATTGTGAATATTGTGTTGAAATAAATAATGAATACTAACATAAATCAAATAAAATGAGGCTACCCGTTTTGTAGTAATGTTTTAAAGAGGACAGGGAGTGTTGTTGTGATAAACTGAGTGAGCATATTTACTCTGCAAACAAAATGCTGAAGAGCTTCATCTCACTGTATTCTGTGCTACAGTAAATAAATAAATAAATAAATAAACTAATACTGTTGGCTCTGTTAGAACTGGACATAAATCATCTTCTGTAGAAATATCAAATTTATATCCACCTGTAATGGACTGCCTTCTTCCTGCAGAATAACTGCACCAGACTTTCAAAAAAAGAAAAATAAATAGCTTTGAGTGCTGTTGGGTGGGTTGAAAAGGGGAACTACTCAGGTAAAAGTAATATTTTGTAAAGCAGTAATATTATTGTTTTCGACAGACGCATTGTGTTGGATGTGAGCTCGGATGGAGGCATGCTTGATGTCAGCCTGCGGCCCCTGAACCGTTGGTCATGGACGATGTTGGTGTTCTCGGTGATGGTGACTATGAGGTAAGGTTCCTTTCAGACTGAAAGTGATGTGTCTATAATTTAAGCATACTGTTTTTTCTAAGGTATCCTTCCACCTTGGCATACTACAGACAGTTTGAAGGAAGCGAATCGATCTGTCTGCCTTACAGAATATTAGATATAAACTCTGTTTCATGTGGCACCACGCCAGGTGGGATTTTCTTTTTGCACCAGTTTTCTTCTTTTAGGTTAGTGCTATATCAGCTGCTTTTTGAGGATGACTTGGGAAAAATACATTTTATATTCCCAGTGCAGGGTTTTTAATATAAGTGAAGAGAAAAAAAACATGATCTTTCAGATATTACAGGCAATGCAATTTCACAACACTGCAGGACTACTGTACGTTTGATAGTCTGACTAAAACTCCATGAAACAACATAATGAATTAAGTATGGTGACAGTTTTGAAAATTGGAAAAGACTCATACTAACTTTCCCTTTTATTTTCTCTAACAATCTGACACACTCTTGTGAGAAAAGTCAGAATTGTTGTACCAGGAATTTAAAGCCTAGTTACGTGGTGATGAGTGTTTCTGCATTATTATGTGAAAGAAAAGTCTGGATCCACAATTAGCCATGAGCAAACGCCGGATGTCTGCAGGTCTTGAGATAAATCAAGGACAATAATGAATTCACATGGACAGCTCTGTACAGCCTGTTTCTGAATGAATAATTATTCTTTATGGAAATGGATGCGTGTACCTGGAATTGGGCTGTGTAGCTTCTTATTTCTTGAGAATTAGGAGCTTAAATTCTTTCTGAGCTAAATATAAATGGCAGTAGAGGAGTCACACCAAGACTGGTATATGGGAAACTGCTCTTTTTAAATGACTCATTCTTTTTCTAGCTCTAAGTGTCCACGCACAGTAAGAGAATGGCCCTTTTGAAATCTGCCAACTTCCCACTTGCACATGCCAGACCTAAAATTGAATACAGTACATCATCAATCAGAATGTCAGAGGATGCAGCTAGCGCTATTTTTGATCAGCAATAATTATCAGTTAAGAGTTTTTGATGCACTACACTCATCAGCGCCATCAAATATCTTGACTAAACATGAGTTCAGAATCTCATTATTAAATCAACATATTTATCTGCATAAACAATCCCCAAAAAAAGACCAGGTGCCTGGTTTAGTACGGCATTGGCGCGCTGCAATCACTAGTCAAAAAAAACAAAACATCTGATGCTGATACCTGACTGCCAGTGACTCATCTGCCCTGCCATCATGGGTTGAGGAAGAAATGCCTAACAGTGTGTTTGAAGAAACTCCGCCAAGCTATTTTAAAATGCACGGCTGACCTTCAAGGAAATGAAGCTGACATCACATCAGTATCTACCGCTCCCCGAGCTCCATGCAGAACCACATGTCATTAAAACCATTTCAATGCTGATGAATTGCCTTTACGCTTATATGAAATGGAAAACACAAAAGTGATAATGAGAAAGAATACACATTCACAAAATAACATCAAAGAAAAAAAAGCATTAGATTAATTATTATAATAATACCTGCAATGATGATAGTAATACAGTCTTAAATATACACATTGAAAAGTTCGTTAAAACACAACAACACATTTCCTCCCATCAACAACAAATGAGAAAAAAACATTTATATTCAAGAATCTGCGGCTAACACTACCTGGACAAGGGGCAGTGTTATTGCAAACCCTTGATTCTCTTAAAGGGCCGCTGCAGTGTGTTCCGTATGGTGAGACACATGTTCTTGTTCGCACCTGCGACCCTTGACCGCATGTTACAGAGCATGAGCTCCACTGGGACCACTCCTCTGCACCTGATTCACCTGTGTGGGAGAAGGGTGACACTAGTTAAATGCAGCAATATGGTCCTGGGGCAGGGCTTACGGGGCAGGGTTGTGCAAGGCGGGCAAGGTTTAGTCAAATGTGGGGAGGGGCCAACATGAGTCACGTTTGGGTGAAGTGGGGTCTTTAAGACTTACAAGAACACTATTATACAGTCTATACAACCTTTATGTGACCTTTGATAAACACTAAATACTTACTTATAAAATTTGTATAAGACACAATAAAGAGCTTTGTGTTTAGAATCATAGTGAGTATCTGCAATAACAATGGTCTCTGTAGTGCATGTATAAATCAATCAGCCGTTTAACAACAAATTTAGATGTGCATTTATGCAAAGATCACAAAGAGGGCATAGCTGTGACTATAAAAATGGACAGTAGACATTGGGGTTACATCTAACTGTTTCATCTTTAAAAAATAATCCATGCATTTCAATGGAACCCAATAATGTGTTTAAACAAACGGAGAAAATCACCATAAACAAACAAAAACTCCATAAGAACATGGTGACATGCAAGAAAGACAACATCTGAGAAAATAAAATGGAATTTAATGGATGTTAGTTCAGAAAGAGTTTCTGAGATATGGACATCCCTTGCACTGCAGCAAACTATCTAGTTTCCTTGACAACCATGGAGCAAATTCTGTGTTTGAGACGATGGTTTTTCAAATAATTTTCAAATCCGTCTTAGCCTGTTAACTCCCAGGGGTGGAGGAAAATGAGAAAGTTAGCTAATGTATTCAGCAGATCACAGCTGTTTCCATGTGTTCAAATTTCAATTGTGAGTTCCCAGAAGGAAACGTAACAGGTAGCATTCAAGCCACAGAATCAGAATGGATTCTGTGTCAAGGCAGTTGCACCTATATAAAGGTTTGGCAAGCAGACTTTCAAGTAATTTGACTCTGCATGCAAACATTAAACAAGTTATTAAATATTTATATATAGTATTTTCTAATAGATTAGTAAGGATTAGGACCATGGTTGTTAAATTCATCTTAAGATCTCTTTTGAGTTAAATTAATGATAATAATAAGAAGAAACTTTCAATCTTCATGGTCCAAAAAATGGTCAAATATCAAGAAGCCATGAAATGCTAAATAAAGCTGTATATTATGATGAGGCAGTGGGGTGATTTCCAAAGCCATGGTAGCCTAAATGAAAAAAGAATAAATTATTTGGTGACAAGTGAATGAACAGTCAAATTCCTGCATCAGTAGTCACCAAATAATTGATGTTTGATTATGTTAAACCCTCAGGTGAAGTATTCATTTTCTTCAAGCCTTTATGCATTAGAGAAATAATTTAATACAAAGAGGAATAGTTTCAATTGCAGCTCTGAATACATTTATGTCATTGGAAGTCATCAAATCATGCTAGAATTTTAAGTACAATATGCTCTAAAGTAGTCTCAGAGTTTAGTATTAAGGACACACAGATTCAGCCAAATAGGGATCTAAACCCTGCCCTTAATTTTGCAGATCATAAAATAGACTGAAAGGTGGATCAATTTGTTAAATGAGGCAGTACAGGGAGAGTAAATTGTGTGAGAATGATAAACAGAAAAGCACAGCGATGCGACTTGACAGGGAAACAACAAACCTACAGCGTGTGTAAAATGAAGAGGTGTTAATGAGTATATGTTAGTATTTTTGTATGGTGTCGCAAATTAAAATGGTCATGAAAGGAGATCTTAAACAATGACAGCAATTTAAATGGAACAACACATGGAAAAAAATAAAACATTTCCCAAAAATCAAAATAAAGAATTTAAAAAAAAATCTCAACAGGAGCTAGATCTAAACCCACCCACTGAAACTGAAAGTTAAAGTGTTTTCAAGATAGAATAAAGCAAAAAGAACTGATAATGAAAGCAAAATTAAGGTTTTGCTCATTTCAGTACTATGTGATTTAATAAAAAATGCTAAGGTGGTAGGTTGTAAAAGTCATTATGAATGTAGGTAATTTAACTTTTTAATTTATTGGATGCTACACATGATTAAGCCACACATCTTCATTTTTATCTCTAAGGGCAACATCTATCAGTTTAACTTTTGCCAAGTGTGTGTTTCATATTTGGCTGAAGGGGTGGGTTTTTCATCGAATGACATTTAATTTATCATGCCTTGGAGGAAATGATTAACTACATCAGGGCCTTAGTTTTTAAACTGCTGTTTAATTAATGTTCTATGAATATACTGTATGAGTAATCCACTTGCCAACTCACTATGTGACAATAAAACAAACAGACCCACAAAACCCAATTATGTTTCATATTCAAAGTAAATACTCATAGAGAAATGGGAAATTTATCTTCCTAGCTCATATGTAGCAGTAGAGAATGGAAAAAATAATAATGCAAAACATTTCCACTTAAAAAGGTGCAGTACAAGAGAGAGCATGCATGATGAAATTAAGTTTAGTTAACAAAATAAAGTAAAGAAACATAACTATTGTATTACCAGTTTGTGCCATAAATTTAGCAGATTCAGCTTGCTCCTGCAGGGCCTTTGTGTCATGAACTGATCTTGGCCGCTGACTTTTTACTGTATGCTCTCCGATCATTCCATATTCTATGGGACAGATAAGAGGTTCATATGAAAGCTAGGCTTGAGAACAACAGCTTATTATTACATACTGTTTTTCAGGATGTTCGAAGCAACTGCAATACATGGCTAGAAACAAAGACCACACACGTTTGTATTTAATTTCTCCATTACTCTAGGGCATAGAACAATGCAACGAATTTATAAGGGTGAGTTGGAAGTATTAATTGAGCTTGAAAGCACAGCGTAGACACATAGCAAACATGCAAATAAACTCACATTGTTTAATTTTTTTGAATACTCTAACACGTCATCAGACCAGCTCCCTCCCTCCCACCCTCCTGCACACCCAGAAAAGAAAAACAAAACAAAATGAAAGTAAAAATGTGTAAGCCATCGGAAAGCCACAGAGGAGGGGGGTCATGGACATAACATGCTATTGATCCACAGTTTCCTCAAAAGTTTGTCATCTTTGTAGGATTTCTTTTTAGTTTACCCAGACCAAAATATTGTGAGCCTTTGTATAATTAGACAAATGTATTCTGAGCTGTATTCATTACAATGCATGCCCTCTTTGTTTCCCATAAAGGGACAAAGAGACAATGAGAACAATGTTCTGATGCCACACTGAGAAAAGCGATGCTTGCAATCTTGCATTTAGTTAAGAATTTTGCATCAGCTCTTTTAAGTAAGTCCGACACACTGTAATACATTTATTTTACTTAATAGCTCATGCAAATGTTTCTGAACACCTGTTTTCATTAAAAATTGCATTACTTTTGGCAGTGTGGTCCTAATGAGGTGATTATATCATTTGCAAATAGGCAATGCAGGTGATGCATCAACAACAAATTCACACATAGCTTATGTTAGTACATTAGACAATACAATGCATCAGCCGTTGATAGGGAGGATGTTTAAGTCATCTCTTCGAATGTAGTTTACTGTCTTCCCTACAGCTAACTGTCGGCTTAGAAAGACTGACCTCCCTCTCAGTGAGGCCTCGAGGAGGAAATCTGCCATCTCATCTGATTATGTTCCACTGAAAGATTTTACGACTAATTATACGGTAAATCTCTTGGCTAGAAAAAAAGTGTTGTCTGATCCACGCATCAGACTGTTGGCATTAAGCAAATCATATCAACAAACATGTTCCATGATTGGATTAAGAAAAATAAATTAATTAATCAAGACCAAAAAGAAAAAAAAAAACATCCCTTCCCAGTATAGCATCAGGAGAACTGTGTTCGTGTTTGCATAAAAAATTAGAATATTAAGGAGGGTATAATGAAAGGAGAGTAAAGCCGCCAGGTAGAAACAAACATCGCAGCCTTTTGATGCTGATTGGGATCTTCAGAACCATGACTGCACAAAGTAACAAGCTTCAGAAGCATGTTCAAAGGTCTTTGAGTCTGATTTGATCCTGTGTCCACAACAAAATTAAACAGAAAGCACAGTGTGAATTCTGTGCTGGACAAAGATTGTGCAGGTACACTGATGGTTGGACAAACAGCGGGCAGTTCATCCAGCATTCAGTCATGTGAGGCTAACTACTGTAGAAACTTTGACATGTTATCTCTTTATTGTGTTTTTGTGCTCTACCCTGTGGTGTCTCGGATCGTGAACCTATCTCCTATTTAGAAGATAAAAAGAGCTGTCTGATTTAGTCTGCCTGAATGTGTGCTGCTTTGCAGGGAACCATACAAAAAGCACTGCTTTTTAATGAATTCATGCAAATGAATACTAAACACTGTAAGCTATGAGACACCATACAGTAGCACTTTCATGCCACTGGGCTCACTGAGGCTGGATGGATATAGACAGCCCAGCCGCCAGAATAAAATGTTGGTAGTTAACGTTTCTGCAAACCACTAATATATTCAAATGTGTACGTATAACGCGTACCATATTGACATTCATATCCATTCACATTATATGTTTATGGCCTCACTTTCATCTTAGGAGGTGAAGACGATGGTGTTGGAGTTACTGCCAAGTCCACATAGCCTGCGAGAGCGGCACTTGTACGTGGCAGAAAATCTTGCTTTTCATTTTAGTGCCCATGTTTGCCCGCATCTCACGCAAGTGACTGCCGCATCATCATCTAGATATTTAGGGTCGTGCCTGATATTTCTGCGTGACATGCGTGGTTCTCGGCAAAAATTGATCTGAAAACGATCTGTGATTAATTATATTGACATCACACGAGCGCTTCACCACAGTTTCAATGTCTATAGCTGTAGAATGTCAATGACACGAAAAGAATATACACAACAGGTGAAAGGCAGTTATTTTACCGGTGTGCTCTCTCTCTGTGTCTCTCTCGCTCTCCATCGCTTTCATCGCAGAGTATAATCATGTCATCATCTTTATTGATCATTATCAAAGGCAAACTGTGTAGAAAAATAAAGCTGTCAGTAGCAGCCCTGCAGCAGTATCACTGTCAGTGTGGACACATACACATGTGTGAGCTGCAGCAGTTCAGCCACGCAGCTGTCATGTGCTGCTCATGCAGGCAGCGTGGACTAGGTGTTTTGTAACATCTGTAAGCATGACACCACTGGATATTTTTACGGAGATCTCGGGACAATTTCCAGCCTTGTTAGTGGCAACAAAAACCCAATGTTTTTGAAGTTCGGGCATCTACTGCCCTGTTTGTGACTAAAACCCTGTTGTATTTTCAACCAAAAAAATGTATCTTTTATGAACCCTAACCAAGTGTTTTTTGTGGCATGTCCGACATCTGTGGTTTGCAAAAACGTACATTGCTAATATTTATTCTGCCGATTGGGTTCAGACAGTTCATACAGAACAACTTGGCTTCTTCTTACACTTCTAGTTTTTCATTCAGTCTAAATAAGGAATGCAAGATATGGATTATTTTTAGCCGATACTGTTAACTGACAATTACTGTACCTGCTTCTCATGGCCAGTATTTTGACATTTTTCTAATTTTAAGAGAAGTTCTTAACCTGTAGTTTATGCACACCTGAGTGTAAGAAAGGCTAAGATGTAGTGAGCAAAGATTGATGATTAAAATTTCCACAGCACAAGTAAGATGTGGTGTGGTAAAACCCGACTCGACTTTTCCCCTCCTTTGTGAACCCTTGCGGAACACACATTTCAAATTGCATTTGTGTTGTCTTCCTCTGAAACTGTAAAAAACGTCAGCAACAATAACAACATGTTTGGCTCTCTGATCTACACTGCCTAGCTCTACCTAGGTGCAACGGTGTGACGTTATGAATCCGACAAGTTGCTACGCTTGTTAGTCTTCTTCTTCTTTGTCCCTGTGTTTACAGTATATGCAAACCAACTTAAAAGTGCATACCGCCACCTACTGTATCAGAGTGTGTAGATAAGTCAAAGAAAGCAAGCTGCTTTGTATTTATCAGCTATGATTCCATTCTTAGGCCAATAGCCAATAACATAAATTTCACATTATCGGCCCAATATTTGATGTTCAGAATGAAAAAAATAATATTATAGACATTATTATAGACACACTACTGTCCTGTATTCTATTACAACGCAACAATTTTAGCAAGTACAAAGAGCAGCAGAGCTTAAAATGTATTTATAGATATCAGTATATTATAGTAATATAAATAAAAAGAAACTGGTCACTTCCTGTACCAAAGAGGACATACTCTAAATGGAGCTGTAGACTTTTATATTCTATATATTGTACTTTTTAAATGTTAATTAACATGACTGGCTTCACAATTCATTGATCATAACTCCGTTGCACCTTTAAAAATTATTTGCCTCTGCACAACATTGATCAACTAAGCCTATTAAATAGTGATATTAGCCCTGGAGTCAGTCTCACCTAATCTAATCTAGCTCTCAGCAGCTCATGATGAACAATACAACAAAAGCATTGCAACATGAAAGAGATTATAAAAATGTCATTAAGTCTGATGTCAGTGAGATACTTGGATGACAAACAGTGACTGCAGAGCAGACTTCATGAATCAAACTTCACACATTTTTAAATAGAAGCGTTTCATCATCATCGTTTCATGGCTGATGTTTGAGTAATTCTATCCACATTGGTATGGGCAGGAAGCTATTAAAACAGATCAACCTGTTGGTACACAAATGAGAAATAAATTAATTTAGAGCATAAGGAGACTCAGTTAAAGTGAATGAGACTGGAGTCTCTTTTGATGCCACAAAGCTGAGATTTTCTTCTTAATGTTGAGAGCCCGAGGTAGAATGGAAAAGAGCAGGATGTCGAAACATGACACCAGAAAAGTACTGAGAAACAAGCACAGCGGTTTAATTGAACTACTAGGATTGTATTCAAGCCTGTGGCTATATGACAGTAAACATGAGAGACAAACCAGAATTTTAATAACTGGAGGGGCAGGCTGTTGTCATTTGTCAAAGCAGCCCAAAACAATGTGTCTTCACTGTATATTACGAGGCAGAAAGCGCAGATGATGCATTCAGCGTGTCATTACTCAGAAACATTTCTTCTGTTTGAGACAGCATCATTTTCAAGTTTTGGCCTTTATTCAAAACTTTTTTAACTGTGTGCTTTAGAGGAAATGAAGTCTAAGATTTATGAGGTGTCCTTCATTCTGGACTAAAGAGAATAACTTATTATTGATATCAATCAACCATCGTGCTTCCAACAACAAAGGAGAGACAATGCCATTCAAAGAAATCAATCACTGTTAGCTTTCTTTTCCTTTTGTGAGACATTCATTCAGTTTCACATGCACATAACAGTGGCATGCCTCGCTGATAGAGCATGCACCTTGGGTCTAAGAATTAAAAACTACAGGTGTTATAATGACAATTGAATTTAGCTGGATTGAGGAATAGAGACGGCATTGCTTTACTGAAATAGTCAACACAGGTTATTTGTGGAGCATTGAATACATTTGCCTAAAAAGAGGCCTGAATTGCTAAGATGACCTTGGTAGACGGATCAGCAGTAACCACTTTTACTACAAACACAATTTAACACAAGGTCAAAGCCATGCAGCTTGTCCCAGCAAAAATCCAAATAATCTGACACATGCTGGATCAGATGGACCAGACAAGGGGGATTTTCCGAAGAATAGCTTCACAAATAGTTCTTACAAATAGATCTCAATTAGTTTATATTAGGTATGCATGATAATATACACACAGCATCGGCATCGGCCCATATAGGCTTTAAAAGTAAATGTTGGCATTGGCCAGAAATTAACATTTCTGCTGATAAGATAGGTCGATAAAATAACACTTAGATTATGAAACGTTGACTAGGTAGTGTAACATCTTTATGTGTTAATTTATCTATACGTTTGGAAAGCATGGTGTGTGTGCATCTGCCAGTGGGCCATCATGATAAGAGTAGGCATAATATGTTAATTCCACTATAGAAAAATTGATTCATATCAGCCATCGCAATTGGCCAGGATGAGTTGGAAAATATCGGCTTAACGGATATCAGCAATAATCCAATATCGTGCATCCCTAGTTTATATATTATGGATTGTAGTAATTTTTCAGAGAGCAGTCATATACTGCAAGCTATTCTATCTAGCAGCTTGTGCAAATACTGTAATGGAAATTCAGTCAATATACAGTGTACTGTAAAAAAAAAAAAAGATGCTTAAGGCCTATTATAGGTCAATTTACTGTAACAAAGCAGTTTTTTTAGATATGGTGTACATGGAGAAGCGGAACTTCTGGTTAAATATAAACTCTGCTTTCTGTATACGTTCTTAACCTCCCTTTTCACTAATTTCAATGCCTCATGTCAAAGACAATGTAGTGTTATACTATAAATATCTACATAATTTCCTCTGCGCCATATATTTCCCTTTAGATAAAATTGCCAGCTCCATCAAACAAAAGTGTTATGTTGCATCAGGAAATTACTTAACTGGGTCCCAGAGGTTATAATAGCAGAACTTCTGAGAACTGTAGTCGTCAGCAGACCCACTGATGATTTATGTGACTCACTATAGATACACATGAACCAAGATGACTCCTTGTCAGTCTCAGCTACAGTCAATAACAAATCTCTCTGTCTGTTGACAGTTTCCATGCAGGTTACAACATAGGTGGCCAAAATTTTAATATGATGCTGTGGAATTTGACTTTTGACTGGCAAAATTATAGACCTGATATCTTGGGAACCTCTCATGTAGTAATCACTCTCACAGAAAAAAGTAATCTACAAAGTAGATATATTTCTGTCATATCTAATTAAGAATAAATTCATTTACCTATACACAACACGCATCCTTTTCCCATTTCTCACATTTTACATTTTTTTAAAGCTCCTAATTTGCGAAAGGAAGTAGCAGAATTAGCACTACATTCAGTAACACTTTGCAAAATCAAACCTGCAATTACCTCCAGTAAGTGAAAAAATGGATCCTTTAAAAGGTGCATGCAAAGATTGCTTACTGCCACCATGCTGTGCCATCAGTTTATAATGGCAGCCATTTTGCCTGCTTTGCAGGGATTATCAACAAATCAGGTGAGCAATAAAGAGGTGAGGAATGAGATTATGCTATTTTGAGCAAAAACATTCCTTCCTCTCAACTTTAATAAACTGAAAATGATTTGGTGGCTATAGCCTTGTTAGTCAGGCTGCTTTGCAAGTTGATCTTACCATGAGATATATAACTGGCTGCTCTAAAAAGGAAAAAGGAAAATAACTCTTTTGTTCCAATCAGCTTTGGAAGATGATCTCCAGAGGTGCATCTGTTAGCGAAGCCAGCGCTGCATGCAGAAACGGCCAAAACAATGAAAATCTTTGGCCAAAATGTTACAAAATGTCTGCTCAAATTACAGGCTGTGCAGGAGCAGTAACCGAGTCACCACTGGGCTGTGACCTCAGCAGGTGACAGTAAATGAGGGTTAGAACAGAAGGATACCACGGCTCAGACTTTGAGACAACAGTGTAACTGCATGTGCCTTGGCCCACACAGGCCTTCATCAGTGTGTCAAAGGTGTGCAAACATGGATAGTGCTGGACAGTATTTATCCTGACCAGGCCAAACTATTTATGCAAGTCTGATTTGGTGGGCTCAAAGCTTCTCTGACCCATCACAGCACACTGATGCTTTCAAGCTTACTTAGTAGCCATATTTACAGAGATATTCAAGCTTGATCTAATTAATGTCCAGCTACTAAGCACATGCAGTACAAATAACAGACAGAGAAAGACTCAGCACGCAATCAAAGACAATAAAAAGTTCCCTGGGTCCATGACCTTTGTCATCATTGAGGCTTTGATCCTCTGCATGCAGGGAATTTTAAGCTTTTACACTGGCAGTGATCACGCCAGCCGCAGAGAGTCCAATGGAAGACATTTCATTTCCAGGTTCATCTTCACTGTGTGGACACGTTCCATGTGTAATTTTATTGAAAGGCAGTAAAAGCCAGCCCCATGTCCAATGACTGATGTGTCTAACCTTGCATGAAATGAGCCTTTACTCAGAGGCCCCTATGAGTAGCTACTATCAGGGGCGCTCCGCTTACTGCCCTCCATGCATTCCTGCCTGACTGACTGACTGACTGTCACAAATGTAGCTCTTAATGAGAGGCACTTCATTACCACGGCACTTTGAAGAGTGTAAGTTCCCAAAATAGAGACAAGCGTACAGTCCACGCAGACCAGGAAGAGGGATACCTCCCTGTACCCAAGCATGTCTTTGATCCATTTCTCAACAGCTGAGCTACCATGGCTGGCCAATTTTGGTAAAATCTAGAGATATTTCTGGGTTGTACGGTGCTTAAAGTACATTTTTAGATTTATTTGATATCTGTTTTAGTCATGAGTTACAATACAGATATAATATTTAAATATAAAAAGATGCCAAAACAAAATAAAAGACATTAACCTTTAGAAAAGGTGAGAATGACCAGATGCTAAAACAGTTTAATTATAATTCAACGGTCCACAAATTCTTGTCTGTTCGTACAGCACCTGTTCATTTGCTCATTCGCTGGAGTTATTAAAACCTAAATATCAATGCAGAAAGATCATCAAAGCCTGTTCTGGTTGATTGTGGATTTTTGCTACAAAAAAATTAACATAATTACAATTTACAAGAAGTATATAACAATAGTGAGAGGGAAAAAAATGTTAGAATAACAAAAACACATTACAGAGGGAAGCAAAAAGAATATCAGTCATTATGTGTTACGGTGGAAGACATACAAAAATACTTTACATAAAAAAAACATCAAATATACATTTATTCATAAGTAAAGTTCAGATTATTTTGCAATGTTTTCCTTAATCCAACATTTAGAAACTACTCTTCAATGTAAAAAAATATAAGGAAATATGACAATGATGATGACATTGATGATGATTATGATGTCATGAAGACACTTCCACATCCAAACCAGGTCTTAAATGTTTCTCCGACCTTAAAATCAGGCTGCCATTTAGAGACAATCTCATAAATCTACTCAAATGTCGCCACTGTATCTCCTTACAGCCATAATACAAACCCTTCACTGTTGGTGGGACCATATGCTTGAGCCAATCTAAAAAACTCAATTAGTCCTTCATTAGGAAAATGAGGGGGTTGCACGGAATCAGATACAAATTATGAATTGTCCTCTGAGACATACAATTATCCATCATATTCCTTCTGCCATCTGTTTGCTTCCTGTTGACTCTCCTAATGACTTAGATTGAAGCCAAATTAGAATTCTGTGCAACTGCCACTGCACCTCATTGGAAAGTCATGTGAACTTGCCTAAAAATGGCGCGAGCGCAGTGAGACGAGCGCTCAGAGTACAGTCAGATACAAGTAGAGAGGATGTGTTTTGTATTACTGATGTGTAGGCAAATGAGTGGCTACTGGAGATTGCATTGATAATTTACAGCACAGTGTTAAATCACAAGGTTATCGAGCAGTACCTCACAAAGCAACCTAGATGGAGCTCTGACGTTATCAAAGCACTGCATCAAGAAGCCCTGTTGCTGGGTGCCGTGAGCAGATCATTCCTCCTCTTTTCCATACACTTCAGGGAACAGGCTTCAGCAGTCTGGTTTCATGTCATCCAAACGTGTATAAATTGAATCTCTACTCTGTCAAAAGCTGTACAGTTTAGTAATAAACTGCTACTACAGGAATCAAAGGCATCATCCGCATCACTGTGGCTGTAAACAAATGCTCGCTTATCAATCTCCAGAAAGCAGGCTTCATTTTGATTTAAATAAAAGAGAGGGGAAAATGAAAACAACAACAAATGAAGATACTCATTTCCTTGTCATCTATTCCGGATTTTCACCAAGATGTACCCTCTGCATGATAATGCGAGCAATGTGTCGTGCTTTCAGTTCAGCTGCATGATACTATCAGAAAGTGGATCCGCCTATGGTGCATTTTAAAATGAGAGCAATGCCAAGATTGCAGCTTATAACTTCCAAAATCACCAGCCCTTTTCAAAAGGCGACACTGCTGAACCACCCGTGACTAAAAGTGGGGCTGCTGCAGGGACACAAGTGAAAGGACTACTGTGCACCGACAGAAACAAGGATGGAAGCGGATTACTAATGAAACCATTTCAGAAAAGAGAAGTAAGGTTACATGAATAGTATAGAAACTACACATTATATGCTGAGTGAAATACTGAGTCTTCCTCAAATCTGGGACACTTGCTTTAAGCGTTTCATGAAATATTCTTTTGTAAGTTCTAGCCAATTGCCTCAAAAAGGAGAGATTTTCTTTTGACCAGCAGGATATGATTCTAATATACGGTTGTAAATTGTGCATAATTATCCTTTGAGGCATCCTTACTACAATGCTCCTGCTGAGGGATATTGGAAAACTATGGCGGCAGCTCTTGGCATCAGTATAGAAACGCACAACCCCAGTAGATGACCCGGCAGTCGCACACACTGCCAAGCTCAATGCCACCATGCCAAGCAATGCATCTGTCAAGTGAGAAACATGACACATTTTTTAGCACCTTTGCGACAGCAGCCAATTTTCAAAGAGCATACCTTGTCCTTTTCTGAGCCATTTTGCTTGGCATACCAAGCAGTGACCTTAGATTTAATAGAGTCATGGTTTGGCGTCCATGGAAATTCCTCACTAATACACTGAAAATGATACACCAAGAAGAAATTAAAAGAGCAAATCACAATATGGACTCTGTAACCATGGAGGCAAATGTGGTTGGATGACCATATTTCAGAGCAAGATAAATCATTTCCAACAGCCCCTAATGAGACCTCCATAATTCATGCTGTCAGCTTTTCCACAGCACCAATCACGTCTGATCCTTTTGCAGTGGTAAAACCCACTGCTTCAGACTGCCACCCTGCATCTATCAGCACAGGGAACATTGTGTCATATGCAAGTTAGTCATGAGGAAGATGCCTGCAACATGCCCTGTCTTTGCTCATTGGCTAAGCTCATGTTAACGCAAACACACGCTCCAAAATAATTACAAGGACACTGTGGCGATGCTGAAATGTCCTCAGACAAGAGCACAACAGCAGCGCAATAGGATTTTTAATTTAATGGATTCTGATGCCAAGTCTGGGAACACAAGAACCATCACAGTTATTGCAAGTTTTAAGGCCATGCATGGCTGCACTCGCTGGTAATTACTGTTTGTATATTTATAACCAAGCACATACACTATTTGGGCTACATGAACTTAACTAGATTATTCCCTTTTTAAGAGAATTTTGTATTTTCATTTTGTTGAATTTTAAAGCAGCTTGCTGTGCTTGGCCATTTGCGCAAAATGACAATTTGTTTATCTTGTCAGTTTTGAAGCTCTTTAATCAAACATAACCAGATGACCAACAGCTATAGTTTACAGTCAAATAACCAAATACAGTATTGCTTGTTTTGGTGTAATTCAACAGACTAAAGATCCACCTAAAAAAACATGTGCTCATCTGTCTACAGTGTGCTGTAAATCATTATTTTATTACCAGGCCTACATCAATCACATCTTTTTCTTTATTCTGAGCAATGGCTTAACCCACAACCTGTGTTTAGTCTTACGTAAGGTCTGTAGTCCTCTCACCTGTGGTATTTTCGGTTCTTTATTTAGACAGTTGTAAAGTGTTGAGGGAGAGTGAGAATTGGAAACACAGGAGAGAACACTCTACGGGGATTCAGTCCCAGGACAAGGGGGCCATTTAGTTCAAGAGGCAGGGGATTTAACCACATGATGATCAGTGGAAGCCCAGAATATTCCAGAGAAAAACTCAACAGCGATGTGATCATGTACTGGGTTGAAATCTGGCCCATTTTACCTTCTGTAAAATGTCTATTCTAGTCAAGTTGATTGCAAAAGAGGCAAATTAATAGACAGACACACTGGAAAATTTCAACAATAAGATATTAAAATGAACTGTACCATCTGGCTACGGTACACTTTTCAAGTTTAATGTATGTATTCACAGTCTTATTTCTCAAACTTCTGCAACCCTATATCAAAGAGATGCAAAGTACTGTTAAATTAATTGAGCAAAGAAGCATTATCTTCATTTTAAATTATGCTGAGCAGTGCTGTTGAAATTATGCTGAGTGTTGGTGGGGGATAATTGTAATTTCAGCAGGGCAAACTAATTGTGCAAAATAAGAAAAGGAAGGGCACATTAAAAACAGAATAATTAATTCATGATGTTTTTATTTTTGTATCCTGAAAAAGGTCTCAGGTTATTATCCACTCAAAGCCTTTGGAATCATCCGTAGAAGAACTGATGAAAGAGCGGATTGTAAACAAGTAGGAAATGCATGTCCATTCATTTTCCATGTTTGTCACTTTTGGGTCTTTTTCCTTGATTATAAAAAGGCAGCGGTGTCAACCAGATGCAATGTGGTCTGTCTGTGTACAAACAGCTGTGTTGTCAGTGGTGGAGGGAAACATAAACATTGCTGTTGTGAGTGAAAGGAGCATTCATTCATCAATGTTAAAAAAAAAAAAAAAAATCTGTGATTTGTCATGTACTTATGGTACGTTAACCATTAACTTGGTTATCAAAGGCGTCATTTAGAGGAAAATTTGGTTATGCTGATAATGTAATCGAACTATTGCCTCAGTGTGGGAATTTCACTTTGATATGTTTGTCGTACAGTATAACCAAAGCAATTATCCATGTGCGCGTAAAAAGATAAATAGAAATGAAAAATCTAAATTTGAATGAAACAAACTACACAGTCGCCAGCAACCAAACCACAACCAGAAAGTATTTATCAGAGATGGCTGAACCTCCTGGCTCTGCTTTCAAATCATTTCAAACATTGCCCAGCCTCTACCACAGTGAAATTAGAGCATAGAGTTTGCAGTTTATTGAAGTCATCTCATGATTTCTGGATGGTGAACTTGTTACAACTGTCAAAAATGTATCTTGCTGCCATGTGAGGCTGCCAAAGTGCAGAGTTGCCCGTTGCAGCTTAAAATATACTGTAAACAAGAGTAAGAGAAAAATTTGACTCAGTGGCTAGAAGCGGCAAATGTAATCAGTACATGACCAGAACATGACCCTTTAAGCTTTGCAGGGAAGGAGGGAAACATTTTTAAAAAAAACTCATAAACCAAATGGGATGCCTAAATTCTCATCAAGTGGCTTTCAAGAGGAAAGTATGTTTCTCAATCCAACAAAAGGGCCTTCTAACTTTGCAAAGCCTGGATCAAATCCTAGATGGAGTATGGAGTGACTTATCAGTGACAGCTCCTTGTTATATGCAGCAGCAGAGGCAGCCAAGAGTGACATTAGTATTGGAAATTAATTGTTTTTTAATGTGCACGTCTCCATCGTCCACCAGCACACAGCCATGGACCATTACTGTGGTCAATTAGCCATTCAACATCTTACCGGTGGCCAATGTATGGAATTGATTACCACACCACAAGCTTTCCCCGCAGCCTACCATGTCCAGAATATTAAGTATTATGTAAAAGAAAAAAAAAAAGTTAAACTCAACAAAGTGAATTAAATCAGCTTCAACCTTAACATGACTGCCTAATCGTTTCCCACCCAGAGGCCACCACCGAACGTGCATCAAAAACAGCCTCAAAAATATTTCACATGCCTTAGTACAGCTGGTCACTATAATTACTGTGCAAAACAAACGCAGCCCTAATCTTATCACCAAAACTTCAGCTTCTGTTCTTGACTATGAGAGGAAGTGAAGCGCCTTCAACCAAGCTTCTGAGCCTTTTTGGCTGTGATGACATTAAGGATGATTGAAGCGTATTATCTGGGCACACAATGGCTGCTGTCCATTCAGCTGTGCTCTGCAGAGCACTGAAATAGGGAGCTGGAGACACACTCACTGCAGAGGAACGTGGAGTTTTAAAGGCCCATGACACCAAAGCCCTCCAATAGCTTTGGCTGAATAGCCTGTCTGACCTATTGTCGGTGGGTTCACGTTATTGTCGATGTACCTGTCTGATACGCAGTCAAAGCTCTCAGGTCGTCTGCCTCTCAGCAAAGTGCTGTCGGGCTTGAAGAAAAAAGAGATGATTTAAAACATATCCTTTTCTGCAATTCAATTCCAGGTGAAGCGGTTAATTTGCAGAGAATAGTCTGTCATGGCTATGGCAAGTTTTCCACATAATGTCTCCCAGTTTATTCAGATCTTGCCTGAATGAATAAGACAAAATTACTCACAGTGTTTGAATTCCTCAAAGTGCTTGGAGTAGCTTATCTTTTAGTATCAATTTTGTGAAACACTTGAATAAATACAGCTGTGTACACGCATTTAATAATCAATACGTATTTAGCATTCAAAATATAGCTTCCAACATTTCCTCATATGAAGGCAACCACTTGTTCATTGTGCGTTTCTCACACAACAAACAATGTGTGATCTGCTCGTGAGCCTGAATGACAAAACCATTTCCTTCCTCTTCCCCTCGCGCTTGTGTGAGAGCACCCTTAATGAGCTTTTCAATGCAAAAAATGTATCCCCATGCATATATTTTTTTCCACTCTAATCAGCAAAGACAAAAAAGCCGTCTCTGCATGCACTCTCTTGCTCTAATCTAATTAGAATTTATTAAACTACGCAGAAGTTCAAGGACATCAATAGCTACATTTTCCTCCGCAGTCAGAGTTAGCTACTCAGACAGTAGAAAAGGATGGTACACCAAATGGGCGAAGGAACCACTTTAGTCCTAACTATCCTTTCACCTCATTATGGCATTTAGAGGCACTGATGAATGCATATTTTCTGTATTTCCTCCTGATTTTAAAACAGGCGGCACTGAATGGCCACATAAATCAACTATATTCAGCCAGTAATTGAATCTCCATGGACATAAGATGATATAAAAATAGAGGGTAATCAGAGGGCACAATGCACCATGAGTACTATGCAGACAAGACATAGTACAGCAGGATTATGGCTGGATGATTGTCCTCCATAAACTGTCTACATATGAAATGCTACAGTATTAGAAAAATAAAAACCTGCAATTGCACAAACAGAATATTTTTTTAAATTGTATACATTATATAGAAAAATAAATGCTAGTGCACTGAAAATATATTTCAGACTGTCATAGATTTAACATTCTCACGATCACAGAGGTCAATCTTACATCGTTATTGCATGTACACCTAAAAAGTGTAAAATATAAAGTGATATATCTGTTTTTGCAAATATACCCCAGTCTACAATGAAAAAAAATATTCGGGTAAAAAAAACCGATATGGATGATTTTTGCAGCTGCGGGAGTGGATAAATATACACATGATTCACATTAAATCTACAGGGTCTGGTGTGTGCATTATGTATAGCTTACTGTATCTATTTTTGCTTGAAACTATCCAGTGGGACAACCAGAAGTTCAACACCAGCGTCCTAAATACAATGCCAAGTTTTGTGAATTGTCTCATAGTGTGCTGCATAAATAATCAAAAAGGATCATTATAAATTTAATGCATCTTAAAGGAGCACTTTATAGTTTTAGGGAAGCAGTTTTAATCAGAAGAGAAAGATCTTCATGGACTGATTTTTTTATGCCAAAAAAAAAACTAAATAAACAAACTCTCTTCATTGTCATGACTGAATAAACAAAATGACCTTAAAGGACAGCACAGTTTCATAATGTTTACTTCATTTATATGTGGTGGACCCTGCCACCTCTCTAGCTTCAAACAGTGTTCCCGGGACCTTATTTTCCTCTGAGAACAGCTTGTTTATTCAGTATGGAGTTTGTATCAT
Source organism: Pagrus major (assembly GCF_040436345.1). Classification (NCBI taxonomy): domain Eukaryota; kingdom Metazoa; phylum Chordata; class Actinopteri; order Spariformes; family Sparidae; genus Pagrus; species Pagrus major. The sequence continues at coordinate 9,742,870 of NC_133229.1, read as the reverse complement.
TACCTCATTAATTGTAAATATTAAAATTCTGAGTTTAAATTTCTGTGTCCCTTTAAATATTTAAAATACAACACACGTTATATTTTCATTTATCTGGGATTTTGCCCTACGGCTGCCCTCTGCTGTTGCTGTACTACTTGTTTCTTTTTTTAAATGCAAAATGTCAAAGCAGATGACATTTTTAAAAATTAATTACCTGTAATCCAGCATCAGGAGACAACTCTCTACATACTAATCATGTTTTATGACAGGAAACAACAACCATGAGTGTCAATATAAAAACACAGATCTGTAAACTAGAAAATGAGGATACAGAATTGCATCAGAAAAATATTTTATTAGCAAAAAACAAGGATGTTGTGTGTTTGGATTTTTATGAATATATCCCTCAGCCTTGTGTGGTTTTCCAGTTTGTGTAAATAATGGTGATTTAAACATCTCTTGGAGAATTGTTTTTTCGCCTATATGAGTTCTTTTTTCATTAAATAGCATATTTAACATTAACAACATAACAACATCAGCTGCTGCATTAGTTGATGGTACTGCCATCCTGTAATAATCAGGATAATCACATCAGCCTCCCATTGTCAAGAAGAGTAGATCTACATCTACCCTGCTATGCCGCTGTGCTTCTTAGCAGAGCTGAAACAACTGGTCAATTAACTGATTAGTTGACATTTAAATAATTTTACGCCTATTTTGATATTTACGCTTTAATTTAAGTCATTTATGAAGCCAAATGACAAACGTTTGTTGGTTCTCAGCCTTGCAAATGTCAGGACTTTGCCTTGTCTTGTAGTCTAGTAAACTGAATATCTTCAGGATTTGGGTTGTTGGATTGACAAATAAGAAATCTAAAGACATTACTCTGGACACTAGTAAATCATGATGGAACATCCCATTTAAGCAGATGTACATTTGCAAAACCAACCAGATCAGTTTTATCCTTACAATCTTTTCTCAAAAATACTGTCTAACAACAGACAATGCCACTTTTGTGTCTCTACATCAAGTACGTTTACTAATGTTGCTTCTTATTTGCCACATTGTGGTGCACCACACCATAATGGGCTCATCACTGCCCTCTGAGGCTGGAGGCTCACTGTCACTCAACGGTTGGTGCAAACCACTGTAGCACTTGGTATTTTTTTCAACAACAGCCACAAACAAACTTTGAGAAGGTTCATTAAAGTGAGATTAATGCTTTATATGAACTGTTTTCCAACACTTGGTTGTGCAAGAGAAACGACTTTATGAATGTCGACTAACGCATTTTGTCTGGTTAACTACCACACCCCCAGTCACAGATGCTTCCCAGAGCTTTTCTTTGGGACCTTCTGGGACCGTCTCCCACGCAGTAGATGAGACAGTCCCGGACGGGGTTTAAGTAAAGTGTTAGACAGTGTTAAACACAGTTTGCACTGTGGTGAAAAATCAATCTCACACACACTAGTAAGATTGTAATATGGGCAAGTAAGCATCGCTCAATACAAAATGAGCGAGTGCCATTTGAGGTTATGGGTAAAGTGCCAGATTACAGACAGGACAGACTGATTGACTGACTGTCCAACCAATCAGTGTGTTCATACCTCACATTTATTGGTTGCTGGCAACACAGGATATTTTCCTGTGCTTAGAACAGCAGCAGTCAGGTTGCTGTACTGATGGTCTTGAAATCAAAGAGCCAGATTGACGGAAGTCTGATCCAAGTAAAGTGGGTTGGCATCAAGGGCAGGCAATCATCTTTCAGAAGGATGATACTTATGCTACTACTGGAGAGTCCAATGAAAGCACCTTGTCATTTTAACAAGATACCAAGATTACTTTGTTAGCATTTAACACTGCAGATGAAGTTTCGACAGCACGCCATATGGCTAAGACTCATGGGAGCTGTAGTTGTTTAATACTGACAAAAATACTGATTGTAATATTAATAAGGAAATGCACAGGCTCCTGAGGACTATAGCATACTCTAAAATAGAGAGATGATATGCTGGCCTATCTCAGTTGGCTTTTTATCGGATGCTTAGTAGAAGTAGTCCAACAGCTCCCACACAGCTCATGTTCTCCAAACAGCCTTCATTTGCCGACCAAATCATAAGTCCCACTTTCCTTATGAGCCAGCTACCCACCACAAGGAACATGAGCTCAGTGGGACAAGATCTTCACTTGCTTGGCATTTGTTACATCTGACAGACATATCTCCCTTTAGCTAAATGCGCTGCTCACCTACCCATACACAAGTACAACAGCTTTCCTGTAACTCAGTGACTGGTTACTGACATTTCTGAACCCAACAAGAACCACTGTATATTGGAGATACACTGTATGTACATTAAAGAATAGCTTAACTCTGGTATACCCTGGATGCTACAGTAAAAATGCAGCTACAGATGTACACTAAACTAAATCACTTTTACCAGACTGTGTAGATTACACATAAAAGAGCAATCTAATGTCATAATAGGACAGCATTTATTGCAATATTGATTTGTCTATTCCTACAAGGCATTTTTTAAATGCTTGTTGTGGTTTCTTTATTTAACAAGTGACATATTTCCCTTTAGTGTCTCCACAGCCATTTTTCAAGGCAACAATTAGCATTCCATGCTGTTTATTTCCAGTGGCACTCCTGAGGCAGATGGTAGTGATATTTAGGAAGACAGATTTGCTGATGATCTTTTTTTTAACACAATAACATTGATGTCAAAACATTTTAAAGAAAAAATCAATTATTTGGACATAGAGGTCAGAATTGAAATAAGTCCATCCCTCTAAGATGGATACTTTTCATGAGCACCAGTTGGGTTGGGCGTAAAATATGCATTAATCTAACTGGCAGGATACCCAGAAGAATTAATATGAAGTGAAGGTTAGTTTCCCTTAATACATAACCAAGAAACTGTCACAAAACTATGCAAGACATCCAATAACATTTCTGTCTCTATCTTGGAACAGACAACAAGCAACTTATGTTATGAGATTCATCACTATGTATATCCCTAATGAAAATACATATTTTCAAATAGAAAAAGGACTTTCTTCGGTTAATACTGCCCCTTTCTGTAGTGAGGATAATTATTTGTAAATATACACTTTATACGTAGCTTTCTATCTAATAAACACTGACATGTAAATAGCTAAAACTAATGAGGCCCGACACTTTCTCCATGACTTTATTTATAAGATAATGCAAAATGCAATACATTCATTTGAAGTTAGAGCAATCAGCAATTCCGGTGTCTCTAGGCACCCTACGGAGACAGGAGACAGGATTCATTATATGACATTCTCAATAATTCATTACAAATGAGCCCTTCCTGTTTCTCCTTGTCTTAACGACTTGGTCAACTGTGGCTTGGCAGCTCACATTGAGTGACCTCCTCCATGATCAACCTATGATGAGCTACATCTCGCTTTGCGATAAACTGCATTCTTTGCCAACATTAAAGATTCCTTTTCTACTTTCTTCCACATCTTAAGCATGTGACACATGCAGTGGAATTGACTTCCAAGGGGAATCTCACAAGAGGATGAATCAATTGGAGATTTTCGCTCATTATCTGTTCATCCCAGTTGCAGGCTCCACAGTTATTCAAGGCTGCAGCTTCATCCCTCACTTTCTCTTCTCACTCACTCTGTGCCTGTTCTTTCTGTTGCTTTGGAGATCTAGACAATAAATGACTTACCCACCCCCCTCTTAAAAAAGTACAGTAAACTTTGAATTGCAAGGTACTGTGGATAACAGAGGACTTCCATAAACCTCAGAGAGAGCTTCCGAAGCTCAGTCAATGCACCGCTCATTTCAAAAAGCAATATATATCACTACATCTATAAAGTGCTTCTATTCAGGGTCAACCTACAGTTACATCCAATTATACTGAAACAACTGAGAGAGCTTTATGTGCAGTATTTAATGCTCACAGTTCACTTGCTTGAACATTTTGAATCAAATAAGAATTTCCAAACATCATCCTCACTTCCATTACAATAATAATAACATATTTTCTCTTTTGCTGTAATTAGTTTTTTTTTAGACAAATTTGTGATAAATGAAAAGACCTTGGAATATGTCACAATTGACAAGCAATTATTGCATAAAGTGAATATGACATTGAAGACACAATGCAACTGTCACTTCTGGTACTATTAAGTGAATAATTAATTAACGGAGAAATTAGTTTGAAGACATTGTAATTAGTATTTACTGCTATATTTCTGAATTCATTAATTTGTTATATATGCAAGTATTTGGTCATTAAGGGAAATAGCAGAATTGGAAAAATACCAAGGGGATTTCAGCTTGAAACCTGAGCTGAGAGTAGCAATCAATTCTCTGCTTACATATATTTGGAAGACTAAATGAATGAATGAAAATGCAGTGAATGAATTTAGGATTATCATAGAGAAAAGGAAACACATTACCACCACCATCACTGATCAAAATACTGCAAGTACTTTAAATAGCCATAAGGATGGAGGAATGGTGTGGTGCTAACAAGCAATGCTAGTGGCATGACTCTGGGAATGGCAGGGTTGGCCTGAAAATATCCATCTATCGGATGGATTGCCATGAATGTTTGTACAGATAATCATTAACGAATGCAATTGTTGATACCCATATGCCATCCATGAGTCAAATTTTTCATGGAACTTGTTAAGTATCTCAACATCTACGAGATTGATTGGCACACAATTTTGTACAGACATTCTTTGTTCCCAGATTATTTTTGTTGTTGGTCAGCCTATTTTTAATGTTTGCTTTTGGGCATGTCTTCTCAGGGGTTCAAGATATATTACAGTATATTTTTAGTCCCGTTTGTGGATGACTAGTAAACTTTTGACTCACAAACCTGACAAAAATTGTTAGGCATTGACAACCAAAGCGCCCAGTCATAAGGTTACAACCTAAGATGGTGAACTTGGTAAATCATTTTCCTGCTAAACATCAGCATGTTTACATTGTCAGTGTGAGCATTTTAGCATGCTGACTTTACAATTTTCTCAAGCACCACTGTAACTCTGTACAGCCTTGCAAAGCCACTTCCATATTTAGACTGCAGTCTGTGATTGCTTTAGTTGGATTCAGCTTCAGCAAGTATATTCATACAAATAATCAAAAACACCAAAGACCTATTGCTATGAATAGCTGTTTCCCAAAACTCTCAGACCTTTCTACTTACATGATGCTTTTCATCCTCCCCCTCCTGCCTCTAACCCACCAGAGTCACGCCTTCTATCTATTCAGCAGCATCTCTGAGCGAACGCAAAGGGAGGGCAAAGGAGACCGCAATGCCACAAGCAGCACAAAGTGCGGCTTCTGGAGTTAGAACAAGAAGACTTTTGTTTGGTAACTCAGTGGGGTTCAGTGCTCTGATGTCTGCTAGATTTAGCTTCTCTCCCGGAAAATGACTATGTTTATTAATGTCAGCTACCGAAACCGGCAATACTGTTGCCACTTTCACTTCCACTTGGAATCTAACCGAGTGAATTGCATGAAGGATTAAAAACACTGCCACTTCCACACTGCACTCATTCCAATCCTCTGGGTCAGGGATGAGGCAGATGTCTGGTTTGTTTGTGTGATATTGAGCTGGGTCAGTTCGGATTGTCTCCGATGTATCAGATGGGTACAGGTCCAAAATGAGCTAACCCGCATATCGCTTATAAAACGACTTCATAATTAAATCTAAAACAGAGAAGAGAGAAGGGAATCACATGCCTAGCTTCTTGTTACCAAGCAACCAAGTCAACCAATGTGCATACCACTCTGTCCATATTAAAGGCAGGGTGAGGGGAACTGGGCTCCCTGTCCGTTTCCAAGCTCTCTTTTTTAACACGATAAAGGACAAAGCGGTAGGAATGTGTGACAACAGATCAAGTCGAAGCGGGGTGTTTGAAATTCCTTTAATGAGAACTTGGCTCATTTAGAGGCATTATTGAGACTCCCAAGTTGATGTGACTTGAATCGAAAGTAGTTTGGCCAGTGGCAATGGTAAGGGCAATAAATTTTCTGTAGGGTTTTAAAACAAGTGGACTTAAGGGAGGGAGTGAGACGCAAACGGGGTGAAAGAGTTGGTCTTTGTTAGCGTTTCCTTTGTCTGTCATGAGGACATAGCCACAATAAGAGGATAAGACCCAAGTTATAGTAGAAGCGACTTATTTTCTGAGATCAGGTATCAAGAAATCACAGATGGAAAGACAGATGAGGTCCTCAGTTAAAAAATAATTAATACTACTTTATGCAATTGTTTTAAAGGTTCTAATTCATGTAAACAAAACAAGCTGTCCAAAGGTTTTTGAAACTACAAAAAATAGCTACACAAAGCCTGTTATCTTCGTCTATCATTTTTTACATCTATACAACGGTTAATTAAAATTAATATTATGTGACACAGCGTGTCTCTGCTGGGCTACAGAGCCTAAAAACCCCTGACTCATGCAGTGTTGTAAGCACAGTGTTTTAAAGTCCACAGCTGTCCCATTATACGTATGAAAGTAGGCAGGAGAGGATGTAAACATCCAGAATGCGTCCGCCCCGACCCAGCCATCCACCCTCACGACAAATATCCATCCTATGTTTATGTGCTTCAGCCTATGTGTCAGGTTCATTTCAGTTCAGCAGCGGGCGGGAAGCATATGACAGTACCACCCACCTTTTTATGGCACTTGACAGCCCCTCTGCGTGACAGATAGCCGGGACACAAAATGCATTTGAATAATGCAGCCGTTCTCTGCGATGCCGGAGCCGAGGTGATGGTCGAAAGGCACGTGGACAGAGTACAACTAGTGCACCTGCCGAACTACCTCTCAATAAACTCGGCTTTGAATGGAAGCTCCTGTTATCACCTGTGAGTGTCTACAATGCTCTTTGCTGGCAATAGAGCAAATGGAAAGAGCTGATTTTAAATGTGAGATTATTTAATATTAGGATGTACGCCGAGGTCAGTGAAGCTGTCTGAGGTGACTGTTCCCTTGTTAAGTAACCCATTTCTTTTTCCTTTTTATCTATTCTTATCTAAAGAACAGTTTTCTCCCTTGCTCCCTCACTGTTTCATTTATTTATTTTTGGACGAGCACCTGCCTCCTCTTAATTCTGCACACACACCTAGTGGGGCAATTACTGCATATTGAATGCTGCCGCTGTCTGGCTTCACACTGCAGCTATAATACATTTTACTGGCTCAAGTTTTATTATACATTTGCCTACTGTTCAGACCACCTTCATTAAAACCATCTTACTTTAAAGGGATGAGCTGTCAAAGGCTTTACAGATCACCCAAAACCCTCCCCATGCCATTAATCTAAATTAATGCTCTGACAAATATGTCATAATATTGGGCGTGAAATATGATAAATGCTCACTTCAGCCCATCCATAATTAAGTGTCTTTAGCGAAATGGCAAAATTTCAAATTGCAGAGCTGGCGTGGCCACTAAAAGCAACAAAGGTGACCTTATGCTTTTACTCTAAACAACCTACTAATAATGGAGATTGCCCTTTAAAAAGATTTGACAGGTGAAATATAGTACAGTGCAGCCGATGACTATAATTGGAGCCACATGCATGTCTGAACCTGAATCAGTGGTCTCAATGTACTCTTCCTGCATAGCTCATTAAAACAGAATAAAAGTATCATTATATCAAAACACGATTAATGTTCCGATACCTAAGAGGACAAAACATAATATATTGTGTTTTCTATTAAGAAATAAATGAGCTATGACTATACTTACTGTACACAGAAGAGGCAAAAGCAAACAGCAGCATGCATTATCATGCCCAAATTATTTTGTCAACAAATTACTGGTTTAATGTTGCAAGAGTAACAGATTTAAATCCAAGTAGAGGATGCATGCGTATTTGGCGAAAATCATTTCTGCTTTAAATACATTTTTAAAAAATATTTGGGCAAAATGCATAGAGGAAAAAGTCACTTTGCATTGCATCAGGAGGGACATGGATATGAGAATATGAATTGGGTCTGACGCCTTTTACCGAGACAAGAATTCTTCCAGCATTGTGTGGATAGATATTCCCACTCTCGCCAGCAACTGACAACATCAGTGTTCTGCAAGAGGCATATTGAAGAAACGGAAATGCATGCAGTTTAAATTTCAATCTCATGCATGTAAATATAAGATTTCAAAAGCAATCTTAAGGCTGCACAACCCTTGCCTAACTTGGTTCATTATATCTGTTTTCTCAGTTGTCTTCCAAGGTAAACGACATAAGGTATTGTACAGCCCCGGGTGTCAACCTCTAACTAGACTAGGAGGCACGTTCACTTCATTCACTGGCCTTCCTGGTAATGAGGTGGAAGAGAGTGTCAGCCTATGGCCAGCTGGGAGGCACAGTCCACTGGTGAGTCAGACGAAGTGTAATAGGCAAAGCCAAGACATGAAGGGAGACTGCCGCAGTCAGACTGATGTCACAAATGCTGGAGGACAAGCTAATAATAGGACATGTTTATGAAAATATCAAAATATAACATGCCATGGGGTGTTCTGGTTGCTCAGCAAGCGGGGGACATGCATTGTATTGTGCTCACAACCCCCCCCCCTTTTTTTTGCATCTCCACCTTTTTCCTGTCTTTTCTATGATATCTATGAGCCAGACAAGCCTTACATATCACCTTCATATGATATAATGTTCTTAGCACACAGACAGATGCTTGTTAAGCAGGTCAGTGAATGTTGTCTCTGTATGTAGTATAATGGACTAAGATGGCAACAGATGTTTTATGTTACGTCTGCCTTTTTTTTGTGGACGTCTTTTGTAGCCTTTCCCATCAAGAAATTCATACAGATAATTATGTGAAATGAGAAATGAAACAGCTGCAAACAGATGTGAAATACAGAAGGTTATGCTGTACGGCTAAAGCAAAATTAAAATGTCTACAGTACAGTATCGAGAACTGTGGTACAACACGCAGGCTTCACACATGTTTGTTTCCACAATTATAGGCCAATTAATCAACTCAGACAACATCTACGCTATTATGAGCCAGCAAACTGTAATCCAATGAATAGCATCAGAAATAAATGGGAAAGGAAATAACATCCGATGAAGCGTCAGCTGCACTGCGTCTGAACGGTTGTATTGTCACACTCCCATTTTAGAAACAGAATATGTCTTTAAAGTAAAAAAAAATGCTACAATGTTTGAGGTGCATGTTTTACCAAGAGCACTGATGCTTGTAATTTTACATCATTAATTTGCTTTTGGGAACTAGTGTTAAAATATGTGGCTTGATAATTTTGGGTCTTTGATCTGGTTTTCTCTCCCTCTCCCACAGTGTTTCTGCACAGACTTTAAAGGGCAAACTTTCCTCTGCTCTTGTCTATCCGAGCCGATTTTAGCAATTTCTAACAGAGCGAGCCAAGGGATGATCAGAACTAGTACAACGCTGGCATAACAGACACCGAAATCCAGCTCTGATGGGGGGTATGTTTAACTCAAATGGGGACATAATGTAATGCACCAATGCCCACGAGGCAATTTACTTTAATTTTACAGTTTAAAAACCTTTCATGAAAACCTGGCCCTGGTGCTTTTGTCAACCTCTAAATGCAAAAATATTTCACTGATTGCTGAGTTATAGTTCCTAGGCTTTCTGTAATATATTGCAGTGAAAAACATTAAAATGGATCTGACAGGCTTAACTATTTAACTTCACACCATGCTGAAAAGACCGTGTTAACATTTCTTAAGTCGATTTTGAGCACCCTGAAGTATGAGACGACAGAATAACACAGCACAATCTTATTCTAAAGCAAATTGGTTTAAAAAATCTAATGCATAGCAGCATGAAAATAGACTGAAAATGTGTTGGATTTGGATTGATTTGACAAACGAATTTACAACCTTTTGCATTAAGTGCTGTGGTAACATTGATCGTGTGCAGCAATGCTGTGGCTTTTTGGGGGCAAATTACAGCACAAACTATTACTGTCTTTTCAGTGAAGCCATTGGTCCCCTTATGGCCCCAGTGTGAACATACTTGCTTGTGATTTTGGCCAGAAGTCGAGAGAATAGGTTGTATTCATTTCTCTGCTGTGCTTAATGCAAATAGTTTCTACATGACTTTCACAGTTTTAAAAAATAATGAAATGCAGTGCCTCTCCGTAGACATTCAATTTACATTTGAAACTCTCATGAGAAAACGGAGTGATAACATACCAAGGTAGCGACAGATTTGTGTGGGTGTTTACTCTGTCGAAGCCAACACTGACATTATCTGATGGGTGGCGTTTATTTTTTCTTGCCAGTCCGAGGTCTTGAATAATTAAACAGGATCAGCGTGCTCCTCTTTTTGTTAAAGACAGGAGGTATTCTGACAGTCCCTGTTTGACAGGCTTTGCCCTGCCCAAGGACGTGAGGGGCCTTCTAAACAAAGCTCTGGCTTTGTGCATTAAAAGCAGGGAGACACTGTCTAGACCAAATACCTCTTTCCCACTAAGTTCGCCAATGCCGTTCTGTCCTGAAAGGCAGACTCCAGCAGAAATCTCATTGCTTGCTTTAGATTCATCTGTCTGGCCAGCGCTGATGGCTTCAGTCCATCTGGGAATTCAGTCAGGCTTGGACTTACACACCTGACATGCTGCAAGAATGGACACAAACCAACTCTCCCTCTGAGATGAAATTTGTTTTTTTCACTGTTAATGTCCAAAAATGCTGCAAGTCCAATAAATCAATGCTTTTTTCAGACGAACGTTAGAAGAAATTGATGGAGGGCATCTGTAGGACAGGCACAAATAAAGTACTGGCCAAACATCCAAATATGTGCTTCCCTCAAGGACAAAAATAATGTTCTATGATTTTCTGTGTGAACAAGTGTGGCCTTAGGGCTGAAAGCATACACAGACATTTGTTCAGTGTGTTTTGCGCTTATATAAAGGAGTAAAAGGAGTAAAGTAAAGGAACGCGTCCTGCATTCTCACATGGCGGTGAGACAGAAACACAAAACTAGTTCAACTCAATCGTTGCTCAATGGAAGCTGAGATTTCTGGGGCGCCCTTCGGCAAAACAAAGTGGGATCATTGTGGGAAAAAATGTAATCGATCATTTCCATTTTGAGGACAGTCAACAGAGAGTATGATGAGAGAAGCTCTTGCATAGATAGGTAGAGATTTTAGAGGAACAACATATTTCTGCCATTCTACTTATTATGAAACAAATCTGTCGTTATGCCTTGCATGATTATGAAATTTTACTTTTGGTCGTCCCAGAAAATCATTTCAAGAAACTAATCACTTGTATAACTTTTAATTGGTGACATCAAATCAGTTGCTTCATTGAACAAACCCCGGAGTTGCTTCCACTCTCAGTACAGCCAGAGTTGTTATGATGCAATATTGTTGTGTATATATACAGTTATGTAGGACATTTTCGAACCAAAACCCTGGTGTACTAGTACTTGTAACAGCTGACTGCAATGTCTACACCTCCCTCTTGACATGATCATGTGTTTATGTGTTCACCACTTTGATAATATTCCACCCTATGACATCCACACTTCTACTTGCCCGTTTTGTCAAAATAACTTCTGGCTCGATATCTGGATTGTCAGATACATTTGAGAATGGTTCGCTGAGCTCAGCGAGACCCTAAGGAAAATTTCTGATGTAATTTAATCACAGTATTACCTCAGCAAGTGCAAGCAGTGGAGAGGCAAGTGTGGGGAATATCCGACCCATGGAGGCTGTAGTGGATTATATCCAGCTGTTTGCTCATTGCAGTTGTTTTTACTATTTTTACATGTAGCTAAAATGAGCTCATTAATAAGGCTACAAGTGTCTGCATGAAATGTCTCATCACTAACGTCACATCGCTTGTGCAGTGTTTAGTAGGGCCTCGATGGCACATGTTGAAGTTGGTCAGTGCAACAGGTACATTAAACCTAAATTGAGAAGATTGAAGAGTTGACCCCTTTGTCCTCATTATTCGTTGTTCTGTATAAGTCCTTGGTGTTATGTAAGCTGTTGGTTGGATCTTGCTTGTTGTGGTCTGATCCCCGCAATATTAGTCTTTTACTGTTTGTACGACCGTATAAAGTCCGCTGTGCTTTTCTGATGATGTACATAGGGCTGCAACTAACAGTTATTTTTAAATTTGTCAGTCAATTATCTTTTTATTAACTTGTTTAATCCACAAAATGTTCGCAATTGCAGTATTACACAGTACACTATCCAAATAGCAAGAAGCTGCAAATGTTTGACAATAATATAATAATGAAGTACTTTAGAAAACATTGTTGTTTGGCACAGATCCAAACTGACACATCATCATGATTTTAATGTTTTTTCAGTGAAAATGAAATTGTGGCACAAATGACCATCCCCACTAATCGTGAATCATATTACAATCACAAATGTCTGTCAAAATATTTGCAGTATCATTTTATGACCATGTTGTGCAGCCCTTGACAGAAGTACAAAATGACAAATGGTGCTTTAAATTAGTTTGTTTTATCCAACCAGCAATCAAAAACTCCAAATATTCAGTTTGCAGTTATGTTAAATGGATAAAAGTAGTAAATCATCACATTTGAGAAGACTGCATTAGCAGGTGTTTATAATTTTGGCTTTACAAATGACTTGACATACATTATACTATACTATTCATTACAATTGTTGCACACTTAAAATAAATCCTAAATTCCCTCAAAACTTTCTCCGGAACATTAAATATTAATGAATGTATAGGTAATGATCAATGTTATAACGAGTAAACCCAAAAAATTAACTGATTCAAATATGGCTATTTTCTGATTGGTACATTGAAGTATGTGCTATCACCAATTCCCAAAGGAGCTCTGCCCACTTAAAACTAATGAACTAATGAGACATAAAGCTTTCATTTAACATGCTATGTAACCAAAACTATTGCAACTTCTGCAGAAAATTCTCACGTCTACATAGCCATCTTTTTAAGTAAGAAGCTGATCGAGAAAATAGGGTTTCAGAACCTTTTAAACGTTTTATCGATTCAATTCTCTTTCTTCCTTTAACCAGCAGTAGTGCTGTGTGAATGCACCGACTGATAATCTGTAACTCATTAACATCTCTTGCCCACGCTTTACTGCTGTGCCAGCAACATATGTCACAGCTAATATAGCTCTAAGTAAGACACTTCCAATCAGCAATCTGTAAGCTGTGCAAATTATAAGAAGTGCACACAGCAGACTGGAAGGCAGAGACTGTAATGGCAAATGGAGGGTGAAATTCACCTTATGGACTAAACACTAAGGCCTCATGGTTGGAAACTTACCATAATAGGGTCACGCAGACACGGACACTTTGGAGCAAGCCGCTGTGATAAGCACTGACACTGGGATGAGCAATCTCTGCAGACGCCCACTGACCCTAACATCTGAGGCTTATTGTAATGCCTCTGTCTGCTCCGAACACAGATAACAAAATCAGACACTATTTTTCATTTGTCTCTCGGGTCAACGATATGAGGCAACACTGACCTTAAAGCTGCTGATTACACTTAACAGTCACAGAGCTAAGGTGAACTCTGTAATTTCCAAAGTGAAAGTGGAAGACAAAAGGCAACACAAAAAACCTGTGTGTTAGTGTGAAAATATATTCAGGGCCTTATCGCTTATTTGGAGCCACTCGGAAAAAAAAAAATGTCAACGCTGCATCTCTTGACACCCACATAGAACAATGTTTACAAAATCCTTTGATTTATCAGTATGTGTACGTTCACTCTGCCAAATGGCAAGGAAATTCTCTCGCTCTCACTGCTCATCCTTTTCTTTCGCCCCCTTTTCTCTAATTGTCACCTCGCGTCAGAGAAGAAAGCTGCAATTATTGCACTTCAGTAACTGTTGAGACAACATCGCAACAGTGGAGCTTTGGACACCGCTGAGCTGATGGCTTGGCAAGATGGTCTGAGAAGCAGAGCTCTTAAACTGGAGGATCTCTGAGCTCCAAGCACCTGCTAAATGATAGCTTTAGATCACTGCGGGAGAGTACTGGAGGGTATAGACATTTTCATATAAATGTGCCCATCGAGGGGTAAACCCACAGAGCAGTTCCAGGTGTTGGTGCCTAAAGACACCTGAAATGCCTCCATCACTGTTCAGTAGCCCTGCAGCAGCAGTTTACTGTAATGTCACGCATTTTTCGGGCTTATGCTTTGAAAGTGAATGGGCACTTTGTTGTGAAAATGGGTGCTTTGTTTGTTGTGTGTCCAACGGCGAAATAACATCACATTCAGCACATTGTATTCTTGTTTAAAATGGAATGCATGTGACATCCATCATGTGAAACTGCAAATAAGGAAATTGCTAATTCAATGGCAATAGTCACAATTCATGCTGAAAGTGTTTTATCCTGATAACATTTTGACCTTAGGTTGTGTTAACAGCAGACATTCATCAGCTTTGTCTCTATCACTAATAGTTCCCCAATTAGGCTGCATCAGATAAATAATGTCACTAATCAGTTTGGTTGCTCGTGCAAATAAAGACTTTGGCTACTAGTTGGAGTTTTGCTGTATAACTAAATCTGGTCAAAGGACAAAGGTCTAACCTCTGCCTATCTTTAGTAACAGTAGCACGAGTGTACATGTCATGTGCACTAGCCAGAGCAATAATTGCTTCAGTAATGTTTTCTTCATGACATGTAGAAATACCAGAGAAATCAAAACAGCTGAGAATCAGATCACAGAATGACCCAAAGCATATTAACAAAAGCTTTTAATTGGCAGGTGAATTTTCTTTAATTGCAGTGGAGTTTTGCCTTGAAGAAAATTGTATTAGAGTTGCGTGTACCACTCTTTTTTTTTCCACGTGCCAAAGCAAAAGTACAACACACAGTACAGTTCAGTTTGATATTTGTCAGGGCCTGACAAGGTCAAAAAGAAGGTTTATGTTTATATTGTCACACTGACATTAAACATTAACCTTTGTGAATCTGTTCTCCTGGAGGAAAGCCCTGTGTGAACTCAGTGCAGGCTTCATTTCAACAGGTTTTGACAACATTGCAGGGGTCACCTTTACGATTCATTATAGAGGCTACATTTGCTTTATTAAGAGCGTGTTGGTGTATGTATAGCAAGTGTGTATCCTCCAGTTTGAACAATGATTAAAGAGGCTGTGCAGTATGTCACCACTGTCTCTGAATGCATGATCCATCTGCTGCAACGGTTTCCATGGATACGAGTGTTTTTAGACGTTTCAAATAGCAACATTAGGCAAACGTTTTTTCTGTGTGTGTGTGTGTGTGTGTGTGTGTGTGTGTGTGTGTGTGTACAAACAAGGGTACTATGCATTTGTAAGATTGAAATTTTATACTTAAATGTGCCGTACAAATGAAACCAATGCTTCACCTTTCACCGTGACACCTCCATGAGTCCAGTAAATCTAATTTTTAGATAGTAAATTACTGCAAATGTTTCATCTGTGTTGCTGCAATAATTATCTGTCCTTCCATGCAAAAACAGGGTTTCGAACGAAAAAAATCAATAAACCATTATGATTTAACTTTATTATTTCCCCTCTGCTGTGGCATCCGTTGTGTGCCAGCATCTCAAATAGGGCAGCATCAAATATAGATGACTGAATAAATACATTTATAAACCTATGATTCAAAATATTTTGCTCAAAAGTCAAAACTGTGATGCAATCATTTATACATCAACCACGTTAAAGATTTCCTTTGTTACATTTTTTCCACAAAACTGTTAAGGCACATTTCACTTGGCACAGTGATAAGGAAGGGTTTTGTGTATGACTGTGACCACATGATCCAATGACGCACAAGGATGACCATCAAGTAATGGCCTCCAGCCATCATCCCCGCATTGATACATTCCAGAGCAAAGAAGTGATAAAGCCTCTGAACAAGGAATACTGAACCTTGGTGAATCCTTGAGAATTCAGAATAAGCTTGATTATAAAGGTTTGGCTTTCAACTATTACAGTGAACTGCACTGGATTGTGTGGCTAAAAGTCATGCATTCAAACTCTCAACAACTGTGATGGTTAGACGTTTACCGGGATTTAAGCCTCACCACATAATAGGAAACATAAGCTATTTTACAATTGATAAATCACATGATATGTGCCATGATAGATCAGCATGAACACATCAACACTAACACATATGAATAAATGTTTTGAGAGGAACTGACAAAATAACCGACTCTTTAATTCTAATTCACAACAGATGATGCAGTGAATTATTAAAATGAGAATAATGACAAATTAATTACTTGCCTGCTTTTTTTATAAATGCATTTGTAATTCTTTGTAACTATACAAATGCAGTTTTATTTATTTAAATGTCTGTCACTGTTGCAGGTCTGTTGCAGATCTCAGAGACCCTGGCACACAATAGACCCACATATGTTTCGATATTCTATACGCTCTGCATTTGGATTTAAATTTTAAATCAGGTACAAATGCATGGCATAATTAGAGACAATTCTCTAATGCACTGAGTCATCATGAAATAGAAGTGCAGGAAGTGTTTATTAATACTGACAGAAACCAAATGTAGCTCAGAGGCGGGGTAAGAATCACGGGGCGATTATTTTCTCCATTATCATATCGGTGCCATTTGCTCTTTATTCATTAGCTTGATATAATACACACAGTCACACGCGCACGGACACACACACACAGCAGCAGCTGTGTACATGACCTTTTTTCATAGATGTAAGTATCAAAGAGACAGAATCAAAGGCCTGTACAACTGCTTCACACATAGAAATGGTCTATTAATGTTTCCTTTGGAAACAAAGGTGTCTTTGAATGCACCAAATCAAAGACTTAAACAGATTATAGAGAACGTAGCATTTACATGGCAGTCATATTTGATTTATATCATAGAGTACTCCTAGTCACAGACACTCAGACACTACCCAGAAGACAGTAAAACAAATGAAATATAAAAACAAATTTAAGAAATGTTTGAAGAAATATGTCAAACTAAATCACATTTGTCTTTGATTCTGTCATGATCAAAAGGATGCCAAATTAGTGAATAATAAATTAAAGATCACAACAAGAGATGTCAAATCCATAATATCAGCAGTTAACAGTCACTATCTTAAACTGTAAATGAAAAGTTTTTCGCTTTAACTTAACATTATGAACTACAAGTTGCACAATGTTACGTTTTGTCCTGTGTTGTTGTTAGTTTCTACTCTGAGGAAAACAGTAATGATCCGGTTATCTTGTCCACAGCTGGGCAAACAATAATACCTTGTGCAAATGCCTATGGGTGGGGGTGGGGGGTGTCTGTTTTCAGTTTAAAATTCGACTAAAGGAATGTATGTAGCTATCAGCTGATTGCTGATATAAATTATTTGTTACAGGACATGCAGTAATGACTCTGCAAAGCATATTATTTTCTAATATTAAATATACATGTTGGTCTTCTACCACTAATTCTTCATCCCTTCAAATCCCTTTTTGCATCCTGATTATATTTAACTAACATGCACCAACATGCATTAAAAAAAACTGAGCGTACTGTAATTGAATGACATTTGCCAAACATGTCATTTTACTGCTGCTAAAAAACCCCAGAAACAAATTCAATCTGTGTCAGCTTTGTGAGATGTCGTACATGGAATTCAAATAACCAGACAGTCCAAAGATGACTGGGAGGATGGTTACTAAGGTAACAGCATGGCTACAGTTACCAGCAATGAACTAGACGCCTCCATCATCAGAGGGAGGAACGCAGATACCGACACATTATGCTTCGTTGACCTCTTGCATAATCCAATAATGGGTTTATATTGTATAGGACTACAGAATAACAGATGAGCTCTGTTTTTATAAATCCAGCGCTTGTCTTCCACAACTGAGTGCAGCATTAACGTGCCCATTGATACAGCAATGACAAAATGTTGACTGTATTTACATAACAGTCTGCTCTTCCACATAATTTTCCACCAAGCAGAAAATGACAGTTTCATCAGAAACTGATCAGAGCTATGCACTGTAACACCTGTAACCGCCGCTGAAATTGATGTAACAATGTACTCAATGCACCCTGAGGACATTTGCTTCATTGCAGCAAAGTGAAGAAATGAAGTAACAGAAACCTGTGCCTCTGTAGACTTCCTGAGAAGTAATTAATTGATCCCAGGTGACATGTGAGTTATGTTCCTTCTCAGAACTTCATTTGCATCTTTGCATTTATTTTTTCAAATATACTGTAGCTTGTTTTGCTATAGGACCTCTTCACTTAAACTGGATTTACAAACCAGCAATGTCAGAGGATAAAAGAATATCAAACCAAAGTGAAGGCTTTTACTGGACACTCTGCTTAGACAAAGCAAGTCTGGGAAGTCTGGACTAGCTGTGGTGGTACAGTATTGATTCAGTAATCCAAAGCCATCTCCCAAGTGCTTCTGCTTTATCTGTCACATTTCATTATGACTCCTGCGCTCTGAAGCTCTTTCTCTTTAATACAATACTACAGAGAGCAACTAACCATCTGATGTGTCTTCTGTATTTGGCCGAACGGATAGGTCCCCCCACAGCAGACTTTCACTTATTTGGTGGAGTGTGATTTGCTCATTTTACTGTGTTTAGAGATCTCACACTGAGACTGCCATTGAGACATGACGAGGAGAGTATGACTAAATCGACAATTAAGGATTATTTAAATAAAGATCCTGTTTCTGATATTAAATACTCCAGTAGAGCAGTTATATTCTCTACGTTACAGACTGGCAGAAAGAATGTTTCTTCACTTGTGTACTTTGTCGGTTGCTGCTAAATTAATGCTGGAAAACAGCATGACTGTGACAGTGTGGGTCGTTTGTGAAAGCAGGTGAAAATGAGCTTTATAATTAAGCCTAACAACAAGGCACATGACTCTGATACAAGAGGCCAATGTTGGTTTCCCTCAACCAATGAAACAGTTTTTTTTTACCTCAAGAACCAAGTAGTCCTTGATACTAAAACCCTACTTAAACTCTCAGTAGCCCTGCAGATGAAAACGTTAAAATCTTGTTGATTGCTCGGTCCACCATCTCAGCGAATATCTCAAGGACTGTTGGGCAGATTGCCATTATACAGACGTAAATTCTCAGAGAATGAATCATTCCAACTTTTTCTGTGGTGCCACCATGAGGTTGACATTTGTGGAACACTATTGGATGGATTGCTGTAAAATTTGTTTCGGACCTTCAAGAGAATAAACTGTAATAACCTCTTACTCTATCAATTTACCCAGTACTTTAACGACCAAAATACCTGCAATGACATTCACATAAGCCCCAGCTGTACCTTGTGTTCAGTGTGAGCATGCCATAGAAATGCTGATCATCTTGCAAAAAGCCTAAGCGCAGCCTCTAACAGGGTTGTGCCAAGATGGTAAAGCCAGACCTGCGAAAGATCTTGCAAGAGTGAACGTTTTATCCCAATCTTTAACCAACCTTGACCAAATGTTTTGGTCCCAGATTTTGACCACATTTAGAGTTTCAACAATCTGTGAAACCATTGTGATGGTGTTGTGTTATATATTTGAGACCAGATAACTTGTGTGGAGAATAAACTGAAAACTGGTCAGATGAGAGATGTCTGGCTATGCGAGACTAGATATGACTTGAATGCCACACTTGTCAGCCTACGGTAAAATCAGCTGTTCCAACATTTAAAATTACGACGGGACCGGAAAGATTTAACGTTAGCCCATATTTCCTAACCCTGTCGCCAGAGTAATACGTGGAAGGTATTTCATGGAGTGGAGAATTACTACCTCTAATGTAACGTTAGTCTCTCTTTGTCTACGCTGAAGTTGTGACATTAATTAAAGTCTGTCGCGCATGTATTACTGCTGCATATCTAACTATAGGAGCCAAGTTTAGCTGATAACAATATTTTGTAAAAAATCCTATCGGCACCAATTAATCGGCCAAACCGATTAATCAGTAAAAATAGTGACTTTAAAAGGGCCTGTTCTCCTGAGTCAATTGATGTATAGCAGTTGATGCTGAATGCTAGAATAGGGTATGAAAAACATAATAATTGCAGGAGAGTCAGTTGTCCAAAATTGTTCTTGGTCTTTGAGGGTTGAATAAAGGGGGGGGTTACATGCTCATATCTGCAATGGTGTTGATAGGCCCTGATATTGATCTTCACAGATAAGCTGGTATGCATTTCATTCAATAGCAAAGACAGTGGATACAAGCTATCTTGCAAAAAGACAATATCCAGACGGCTAGAAAATCACATTTGTGTTTCCAATTCAATTTCAGGACCAACTGTCCACACTCCTATTTGTAAGTGATCGATTAGGTATTATGTCCATGCATTGTTACCCCATCTGCGTTGGTTGCTACAGTAAGGACGTGTGTAGGTGTGTGACCAGAGTCTGACTAGCATGCTGCAGGCCAGACGAATGCATCAAGATAAATCGTCCCTCTCTTCATGCCAGAGCAATATCTAGTTGTGGTGCAGATCTCTGCCACCACACCAGACAGCATCACTGACAGATGAGTTTAAGATGTGCAGCAGTGCTGGCAGGCTAACCATGCTCTGAATGTGACATCAGTGTGGTGTGCTGGTTGCCAGTGGTGTAAGAAACAGTTTGAAATCTGATTGAAACAGGCAGACTGTGGCACACACACAGTATCCAGAAATTCTGCTCTAATTTGATTTCAACGCCGCCAGGAATGTGGTTTTAATCTGATTTTCAAATTAAGTTCCCCTGTGTCCAGACTTGATGAATTAGTCTGACTCCTATTTGGATGTGCCAAACATCAGCGTTTCCAAAACAGAACCATTTTGTAGTTGCACTTGGGCACTTGTTGTTTTACTCAGGTAATCAAGATCTGGAGCCCAACAAAGCACCTGCAGTCAAGAAAAAAAAAGCCCATCCTCCAGTTATTTCTGTAACTGCTTTTCCTGTTTGGGTCATGAAGTTAACAGAAGCACAAAACACACTGAAGTTACATGGGTTTAAAGATGTCATTGCCATAAAATTATGATTCCACTGTTCACCAATTATTAAATTACTACATATCTTCAGAAAACTGTTGCAGGTAATTAGAAAAATGTACCTCTTAAAGTTAAAATGATTTAGTTTATCATTGGTCTTGCTATTATTATAAGTATTATTATAATTATTATCGAGAGAGACCCACTACCATAATTGTTTCTATCTATGCTATGAAGGACAGAGAGCTGTAGACAGGCTGACAATCTGGCACAAGAGTGTTGCAGAGTTATAATTTCTGAATCTCATTCTGTGTTACGTAACACTTCTCCCTACAGTGAAAGGAGCCGAATAACCACAATGCTCCATGCAACCATACAGGCGGCACAAGCAAATGTCATCTGTCTCAGTTAGTGATGGCCATTACTGAAATATCCCATCATGCATCTGTATAGCATTAGTACTGCCATTTCAGAGAGCTGCTCCTTCAAAATTATGAATTTACAAATGATTGTATACCTATAAACAGTTCTGCATTTGATTTCAACAGTGCCTAAAGACGCCATGTGATGAGGCATTTGTAATATTGTTTTGGGCTGTAGTACCCCCCAAAAACACCAGATAACATATATACTGGGCCAAGTAGATCAGTGATTCCCAAATGGTGTGCCATGTGATTTTGTTACAACCATACATTATTATGTCAATATACTTACATACATACGTGCCAGGGCAGGGCGATGTGACCTTAAAATAATATTCTGATATTTTACAGCTATGTCACCAAAGATAATAGATATCTTAATATTTTGAAATCTTCTCAAAAAAAATTATATTTTTGACTAAATACCTCAATTTCAATATTGCAACAATACTGATAAATAATCATCAGTAATGACGATATAATGACTAAGTGGGTAAAGGCAAGTATTAGAACAAGTAGAACAGTCTGGTCAGTTCAGAAAATTATCTCTCTTTACTGTCATAAAGTGTAAAACCAGAAAAAGACAACACTTACACCTTATAACAATATCCAAAATCTAAGACAATATATAGTCTCATATCACGATAATGATATATATTGTGTATAATGCCCAGACCTAATACATGCAGTATACAGACATATAGACAAACACATCACTTTTAATTTTGTGACCTGTCTGGTTTAAATGTGTGTTGGTGGTTTTATAAAAATGTTTTAAATGAATTCTTGAATCATTTAGTTTCTAAATATTTCATGAGTAATATAGTTGTTTGTCAAATTTTATTTGTCAGTAGTAGATTAAATTAAACAGTACAGAGAGGCTAATTTGCACGGATTTGAATACAGGTGTTCCTCGAGTTTTTGGCTTGCCCTTTGGTATGCCTTGGGCACAAAAAGTTTGAAAACCCGAATAAGACAAATTGAAACATGAAAATCTTGTAGGAAATGTAATTTTGTTTAATTTATTGATTATAAATATGTTATATACAGTCAGTTGTGTGTGATGTATTCTAGTTTCTTTGTGAACAGTGAATGTCACTGTATTGTAAAATCTGAAAACTATTTACTGTTAAACTTATGTTCAATCTTTTTCATATACTTGCATTCAACAAAACACAGCCTTGTCATTCCACGACAGTTGTTGTGCACTTTGACGAGCTTAATATACAATATGCATAGTGCACCCTTCTGAAGACAAAGACATTTGGCTGAGAACTGACATATTTTGATGAATACTTGTTTGTCCTATACCATTATGCAATTCTTGTTGTTTTATTTACTCTATTTTCTTAACTTTTATCTTCTACAGAACATGACACGTTCATCTCCAATTTTGTTCGGTTGTGTTGTTTTCACATCAAAGTGAAGGCTTGGCTACAAAGGAAGTTCAAATATGATATATATATATATTTATTTTTTTTCATCCTCATTACTTGCTCATGCTAATTATGTAGCTTAGAGCGGATGGAAAAGAGGGCACCCAATAGACGTTGTGTGTGGTAGGTAAAAAATAAAGAAAAGGTCAGGAGTTAGGTCTGGATTTTCTGATCCTGACAAATCAGTCTGGATTCACTTAGTTCTAGTGTGAGGAGAAAGTTTTTAAATTCTAAATTGGTCAGTCTGGCTTTCAAGGAAAAACTGTGAATTATTGAGTGGCTTTCACCTTTTAGTTCATGCCCTTGACCATAAAACTGTATTTAAAAGTCAATGCTTAAAATAGGTCTGATAGATGTTATATTTAAAAATCTACTTGGGGAATATGTAGAATACATGATGTTGTCTTGCCACACTGATTATGTAAGTGTGTACGCTGCCCTAGATCATAGTATAACATGTAAGTTTAAAGGCAGCATCCATTACAGCTACAGAACCGTTACAACAGCAGCAGTTACAGAAGCCCCTTGAGAAAAAAATGGATTTTGCCTCCACTTTACCACATAGACAGTGTCTTTGAGTGACAGACTCATTTGCCAGGTTTTGTGGGTGGATGTTTATGCAAATGCCTCTCCTCTGTGGGCTGAAATAGCCATCCAGTGACAGGCCAAAACTAACTGGGTTGAAACGCAGGAACATGCAACTGAGAGGCTGAACGCAGTGCATAATTTACATTAACATCTCTGGCACCGCACAACAAGGGCTTGATAAAAATTTACCACATTAAATCAGCCCACACAAAAGTTAGGATTCTTTTTTTTTTTTTGCCTCTTTAAAAAATGACAAGAAATGTTCAAGACATCTGACAGTGTTTATTCACACTAAGAGCTTCAAAGCCTTGCCCTCACTTGAGAACTGTTGAGCAAAGCCGCAAAACACTCATGTGAATGTTCATGTTTTCATAAAAGGATGAATAGCACGATTGTTGAGGCCCGCTCTGAAGGGTTTTGCATTCGAAATGAAATTTGTCATATGAGAATCACAATTGTTGTTGTCCAGTGTTGTTTGTACAATGAGCTGAATTGCTCCTTTAATGCTGTTAAGCAAAGATAGCCGATCTTCATTTCACACTGAGTACTAGTTGAATACAGTTGAAGCAAGTTCATAGTGTTCCCTCTTTTTCTCCTGAATGAGGCTGCTAGAATATTTTTTCTTTTCTTTTCTTTTCTTTTGAGGGCAGCAAAATCAAACATGATGGTTACTGCTGAATTATGCATATGATGCTTGCGAAAAAAACATGTATAATAAGAACATGAGACAGTCTTCATCTATAGAGACTCATTATTGTCATGTTTGCATTCATATAGAAACCTTTTTGAAGGAAACAAGAGCACAACAGTGGCTATTCCTTTGATTTACAAGGTTCACTTATCTGTTACTCATAAATTGCAAAATAGAGGCTGGATGCTGTGATGTCAAAGCAAGACGTGCAATTACAAATGGAAATGGTTCATGATAAGTATGCATTGCTGCTGTGGCGAGGAAACGGCGCTGTGGCATACTGCATGGAGCCTTTGACAAAGAACAGAATCTGCTCAACCGTGCATGTGCTGCAACGGCAAAATTGATGCAGCACCAGTGTCCTACATGATGAGATGTTAAACAAGTCTTTGGAAAAGCAAAAAGGTCTTTAGTATAAAGTGTTTACCTAAAACATATTCATTTAAAATGAATGTGCAAAACAGTCTTTGGTAACACTTTATATTATCCAGCATTAGTAAAAGTAACATGTTTAGTACTGTTAACAATAATGAAATGCTTACCATTTATTAAGCACATTTCCTGTAGTACAGCCATTTAAAATACAGACCACGTGTTTTGTCTCAAAATGAGATTTAGTCAAAATTGATGATAATTTTGCAAATTGTTCAGCATAAGCGCAATAAATCAAGCAGCCGAGATACTGATAGGTAAAAAAAAAAGCTACTATTCACATTTACTTCTCTTCATTTGTACTGGGAAACCATCAAACAGTCTATCAAACCAGCCCCAATCCAGCATTTTCACTGTCTACAAGGCGGTGGAGGTTTAGATTTGTTGCTCTGTGTTATTTTTATTTAATGGGCATAGCCGAATTGAATGAGAGCTTGAATGCTAAACAGGCGAATCTGTGGCATTTCAAGAAGAATTTATGAGTAGTTGTGGGAGCTGGTGCGGCGTGGATATACAGGCACACAAATCTACCACTGTTTGGAATTCATAACAAGAAACATGCATACAGGTGGGATACAAACACTAATAAATCAGACATGCACGTTTGCGCATTGCTTATTCAGGGTTTTACTGGTGAGTTGCCACAGAGAGGTGTGGCTGCCTCACATCAGAGAATTAGACACTACATTACGTAAGCCATTACTCTGATTACGATTCCTGCTGTAATATGACGTTGTTATAGGCCACAAGTGCTACTCACGGTGTTTATCACATTTGTATTTATTGTAAGCTGTAAAGTTAAAAAGGAGGACTTGTCACCTCCATGACACTGCAGAAGTGATGGAGATGGACTGATTGCACTAATTTAAAAAATGTAGGTTTGAGGTTTTTTGGGCAATTTACTGGTACTTTGACTTGATCTGTAACCGTCAGTGTTGAACTGTAACTAAGTACATTTACTCAAGTACTGTACTATACTTAAGTGAGTACTTGAGTACTCTTGAGTATTTATTTTCAATGCAATGTTACTTTATTCTTCAAAATGAGCTTCACCTCAATCAACTACAGCACATTATTGCATTGATAATGATAATTTATAATAATGATAATGATAATTTATGATAACCCTCATTACTAAATGGTAAATGTATAGTTATTTAAACTTTAGTTGATAGTTATTTGCTGCTTTATAAACATGTATTAAGCAATTGTAAACATTTATAAATATCAGTTGCAACTTTACAATAAACAAAAGGTTTATAAAGCATTTTATTGGTCGTTAGCATTAAATAACTATTAATTAAAGTTTAATTAACTATAAATTAACCATTTTTAATGATGGTTATTATAAAGTGTTACCAATGCATATTGCTCCTTGTAGTGTTATACTCTATTTCTGCATTTGAACAACAAGCCCAGGGTTGTAAAACATAATTTTACACTACATAAAATTATATCCGTAATACTTTTACTGATTTCAGATTTACTTGAATTATCAAAAAAATGTCTTTTCATTTAAAGTAGTTTCAACTTTTTTTTTCTTTTTTGATCAGCATTCTGGGGACATGTTAACTGTAACATTTATTCATGCAGTATTTTTTTGCTATGAATTCACTGATTCTCACACTGTAATGCTTTCTAGATGTCTGCAAACCATAAATCATGTCCACACTTTTTAAATTGTATTTCAGGTTTTTCTTCCTTCCAGGCTTCCTGCATTTCATTGCATTCTGTCTGCAGTTCAGCTGTGCCAACACGAGGCTTTAATTTACTTTAAGGCAGTTTGCAGTACACAGTCTGGGTACAGCGGAGAGTTATCACTCTGACTTCCAATTGCCATGCTGCTGAAACAGAGCCTCAAGACTAAGATCACAAATCCATGTCAAATGAACCACAGAATTCACAGCTGATCTGCATCCACCCCACTGCCAGGTTATCATCATAAGCATCGGGGCTGAATCTAGGTTCTGGAGAGTAGAAGCATAGTTGCTCTAATTAGAAATGAAGAAAATGTCAAAATAGTCGGTGTTGATTATTAAAAATAATGAACTTCGACGAAAAGTTAAGTTTTACAGCTGAAATTTAACAGAATACCCAGAACATTTGCACAAATACATGACATTGCCCTTTCCTAATTGAGCCCTGTGAAATAACTAAGACTAATTTAACTTTAGCATAAAATTTTATTGTTCATATCAGACCCCATCTCTTCATGTAAGAAGCTAATTGGGAAAATAGGTTTTCAGGCCCTTTAATAAAGCAATTATCCAGAAGTGCTATTTAATATTATCGATAACTGCACAAGTACAAGTTTTATCTTTTTAATCCTTCAACTTGCTGTGCAAAATAAAAACCATGCCAGGCCCCATGTGGTGGACCCAATACTTTATTGAATCATAAATTTGTAATAGCTGGAAAACTGAGACTTTTGTGGTTCCACAGAGCCCATTTGCATCCATGTGTGACAGTGTGAGTGGCTTAAGCAGAACTTTAAACATGGCAACAGTTTTTGCGGT
The DNA here is from genome assembly GCF_040436345.1 of Pagrus major. Classification (NCBI taxonomy): domain Eukaryota; kingdom Metazoa; phylum Chordata; class Actinopteri; order Spariformes; family Sparidae; genus Pagrus; species Pagrus major. Next base: position 9,715,865 of record NC_133229.1, on the reverse strand, counting down.
TTTATATCTCAGTGTAAAACGACTTAGGAGTCACCTCAGAGCCTCATGAATTTTTATACCCAGAAACAGCAACCTCGGCCATTTGAAGAATATACAGTTTATACATGTACATTCTTTAGCCTCGTACAGAAAACGACTGCTCACTCACTTCCAGACTCCATTATCTTTTTCTAATAATCACAGTCTTGCAGATCCAGAAGTAATTGTTGACCTCATTTCTGTGTGTTTCACAAAACCGAAGCTGCGTAATTGATTATAGCATAAAACTTAATCGTTCCCCACTCTGCACCATCCTTTTTGTTTTTTTAAATGGGCAAAATCTAATGCGCAGCTAATGGACAAAAAAGATGGCTGGCACTTTTCACGCTGATTCTTCAGGGTCCTGCAGTCTATCACGCTTTTTGTGTTGACCTTGTCATTCCTGGACAACTTTCTTTGGCATTTCTCAACACAGCTGCCTCAGGAGGTTGAATACAGAAGGATGAACACAGAAGAAGCATCTACTAAACTAACACATCTGAAGTCCAAGAGCTGAGCCTACGAACAGTATTTACAGTAGGCTACAAGCTGGAATAATTCCGCTCAGGATTTTAGAGAGAAGTGGGACATGGGATAGTCAAGGTATTTACTATAGCTAAAGACAAATAATGCATGTCGAAGATAAAACAAACAGATTCTTTGCTGTTGAGCTGAGCTCTCTCCTTCACTGAATTGGAACTAAAATGGCCTCCAAGTGTACTGAACAATGGGGGTGAGCATAATGCAGTGTGACTACTGAGTGACTTGACTGAGATCCAAAGTGAATAAAAGGCCTCACTATGTGAGGCAGCGAGGCTGAGCTGCTGCAGTGCTCAGGACTTTGGCGGGTGACAGTGCATTAGAACGCTTCACACACATTTCATTTGCCAATAAAATCCTATTGCCATTTTCCACATGGCACACGGTCTGTGTCGTCAGAAAGTGTAATGATCAAATACGCAGCTGCACAAAGAAGCATCTGCATTTAGTCTGAAGGTGGATATGTATCTTAGTTAATATGAAAAGCTTTAGCAGTAAAGGGATGAAGTCTCTTTCCCTCTTTGTCAATCTTGTTAGACAAAGCAAGAAAATCCAAATAAAAAATGTATTTATTTTAATGTACAGTATTAAATATTGCATGTTAGAGTCAAATCAATGTGACACTTTCCTCTCAAGTGGAAAACAAGAGGATTGGGACTCAAATCTGTGATGCCATAGTCATTTCTAACCTACTTCTTGTACTAACAATGAATTTAGAAGCCCACTTTTTGGACTCATAAAATATTAATGTGAATATTTTGCATGCATATGAGCTTCAGATCTTTGTAGCGTCATCGGGTTTGAAACAAATTACGAACCCGTATCACCAGAAATCATCTTACTGTCACTGCCACGTTTGTCATCTCTCTCCACAAGCCAATAACCAACACGGAAACAGGAAGTGGAGGCAAAGATGAACTGAAATATCTGACAGAATCAAAATTATGTTTGCAAGAGAAATCTCAGATTTCCCTTTTCATTTTAAAAGAATTACTTTGCAAAACAGGCTTTCCACTGGCAGTATTTCAGGAAACAGAAAGTCACAAGTCTTTCTCTTTTAATAGAGAGTGCTCGTGACACGAACGTCACCGTTCAAGGCTTCATTAAGAGTGAACACCTTGAAAGACATGCAACAAAGCACATCCCTCTCAAACAATGAAACTCTTTGACCCCGATCCTTGAAAACTGGCAAGTTCCAACCAAACGAGACAAAAGATGAGACACTATTCCTCAGGCAAGGGCAGACTTGTGAGACTGAGCCACGAAACAAGACGATGCCTCATGATGTTGCTTATTTCCTCGAGCCAGTAGCAATTTGTGGATGATTTGAACAGCGCATTGTGAATTTAAGGATTATAAACTTGCACACACACAAACACCGGCGTTTGCATGGGATAGGACGAGGAGAGGGCAGATATCTGGGTGAGAGCATACTCTAAAATGTCTGCTTGTAGCTGCTGTCTGTAGAATAAAGGCCTCTTTATGCGCTTGATTCATCTTTTCAAAATAAAATGCACCAGTTACAGTGTAGAAAACTGTAAAACATTTTCTACCTAGCTGTTTTTTCTTTTGTCTACTCCAAAAGTCTGAATCAGTCTAGCTGTAGTCAATCTGAGCATTCACTAGAGTGAAGCAAGAATCAGCCAGGACACGTCACCCATCTCAGAGCTGACACAGACAGTCACTCATTCACCTATGGGCAGCTCGGAGTCATCGGCCTACTTGACTCGTATGTGTGGGCTGTGGGAGGAAACCCACACAAACAGAACGAAAAGAAACAGACAGAGAATGAAAACTGTCTTGCTGTGAGCGCCACTGTGCTGCCTCTTTTTTACAACTTTTTATTCATGAAATAGAAGAATGTGATAAAAATAAAACTGCATAAATGACTCATCTGAGTAGTACATCTGTTAAGGATTTCATTGTGTCTCCTTGGTGTTCAAGATGCCACAAAATGAAGGAGCGAGTTCTGTCTCTTTGCATAATCAGACAGTTAAGCTTAACCTTTAAAATGTTGTTATCCTCAGTATGTGTGTGAAACACTGGCATGGCTGCAGTACACAACCTCCAGCCCTGCGTTTCTTTGATGTGCTCCAAAGCCATCCTCTACCAGGAACTGAGAAGATCAAAGACAAGCGATTTTATCAAATGGAGCCCTTGTCGACTGTTTGTAATGCTTTATTCTTCATCAGGAACACCCACTCTGTCACCATGATGCCACTGGAGACACAGTGCTCTTTAAAAACCCAGCGGTGATCTCCCCCGTTATCCAGATGAAAACGGATTTATTCAAACCTCCCATCAACCGACCCTATAAATAGAAGCTTGTGGAAAATCTTCTGAGAGGAAAAAAAAAAAATAAGCTCTGCTCTTAAGCTGTTATTAACATGCTGATAGAAAAATGTCAAATGTTGTTTTGGGGGCAGAGAGTTTTCTGTGGAAATTAAGCTGAACTCTTCCTGGTTGTATTTGTGGTTTGGACAGGAGATTCATTAAATGACGAAATCATCGGACGAAAAATACACAGCTGAGTCATACTTCCTGGTCTTCAGCACATGCTACTTGACTGCAGGGTGAGTTGTAATGGTAATTTGCGTCAGAAACTGTATGCATTATTGCTTAAGGGCTCTAGTGAAAGGGTAGGTGAACGATACTCAAAACGAGTTCATCATCCACTCATCCAGCGAGTTTTGAAGGGAGAGTAACTCTCACAAAAGCATTAAAAATACCTTAGGCGTAGTAGTGGAATATTTCTGGAAAAAAAATCCTGAATTGGTGCGTTTCAGGAACATGTGATCTAGCAGCAGGAGTCAACCAAACAGCTGAACTACTGCAATCGATGTTCACCTGTTTGTCTTGATTAGCAAACTGCCACCTGTTCTCCACGGTGCTAAAATAGCAACTGTTATTTTAGTAAGTGCCCCAGGGGAAAAAGCTCCATAACATTCCCCGCTATCATTATAACCCCCCCCAAAAAAAAAAAAGAAAACCTAAAGGTTGACTCATTATTTTTGGTTCAGTGTGTCGTGATGAATGCCCCTCCTTTGTGTGTCACAGTAAACGCACCTCACCTCTGAAGTATGCAGCGAATTCCTCTGGGGTTTTTCCTCTGCTATCTGGTAAAAATGCAAGCAGCGATGTGCCAAAACGGGCTCCCTTTGTAATTCAAAAAGCTACACAAATGTGTTGACTAGAAAATCTCCCCCTTGCTACCTGGTGACACTAATGAACAGAACCATTATGACCTTATCATAAACATTTACTATTAAGTGTTCATTCGGCTGACTGCCTGTGAGAGTAGATGTGTATTGTGTGTTATTAGTATGCATTTATGCACATGTGTGAGGTATAACTGCAAGCAGGCGTGCCGACAATGCCATTTTCTTCCCTTGACTACGTGTTAATTAATGCTCAATTCCAACATACAGTGAAACACGTTGCATTGCTCTATGGCAACACTGGAAAAGTAGCACCCCTATGTAATAGAACATCTTTAGAAAGAGTTTTTTATTCAGTACTCTCAATGTAAATATGTTTCATTATCAGTTGCTGCAGATTTGACTGAGCACTAAAACCATATGCACAAGTTTTAACCCCAATCCAATCTGACACTGCTGCATCCACAATCCAAATTGTTCCATGTGACATAGATGCCAGTAAAAAGCAAAGGACGTGTCCATATTGGCCACTGCTGGTCTTTGTCAGGATGACACTGACATAAATGTACAACACACAAAAATAGAATTTCTTTGGATTTGCAGCCATTTTAACTCTGTGCCAATGTGTAGAAAAACAGCCATTTTAAATTCACAGCAATGATAGTGCATTTTGAATGCAGTCCAGCCAAATGAAAGACCCCCTTTAGGTGCTTTGGTTTGTGCTGCTGTGGTCTTTGCTGCACCCAACTCCTCTGGCAGCTTTGTTTCTTGGAGTTGACACATTTCTGAGCCAACTGCAGTCTATATCTATGTGTGCTCTTTGTTTCATGGGCCATCACACTTCAAACATGCAATAAGGGCAGAGAAGGGAGTGATTGACGTGCACATTTGACTGACATGATTGCTATCTTATCTAGGCATACAGTAGTCCATTAAGTCTATATCTATGTCAGCGTAAAGGAGGAAGAGGACAGGATACTCACCTTCTTTAGGAGGCCTTTTCACTTCTGCACTCAGGTTGCAGGTCTGCCCAGCTTGTAGTTGGGGTGACAAGCAACCCTCCGTTTGTGGATTCAAAGGTAAAACCACGTTGTTGAGCATGAGCATGCTCTCTGATTCTCCATCGCCTAAATGCTGGGGACATGTGCATTTTGTGTACACGATCCCACACGTCTCCACTGTCCCTTTCTCTAATTTCAGGCAGTTTTCCAGCCACGTACAAAGCACTTGACACCCAAACTGGCTGGGGCTTGCCTTATTCAACACCAAGAACTCCACAATGGACTTCTCCTCCTCATCCAGCTTCTGTGGCGTCAATCCGTTATAATCATAAGGGAAAACTCTCCGTAGCTGAACGAAATTCTTGTCATACAGCAAAAATACATAAATATTCTTCGAATCGCACAGGTACACTATAGACTCGTTGACTTTCAGCAACTCATTGATCTTTTCGTGTGAGTAATGATCAAACTGATAAGCAAGCAAAGAATATTCAGAGCAGCTCAAGTCTCGCTTGTATAGCTTCAGGTAGATGCTGTATTTGGTAGGGTCTGGGTTCTCCAGCGTCCATGTACAGTTTGTATAGTTCTTAGGAAACATTTCAGTCACCGAATATGATCCATAAATGACCCCCTTGACCAGAGTGGAACACCAATAATCTTGGGCACCAGTTAATCCAAACATAACCAGAAGATAGGTGGAAAATATATAAATCAACAGGTTTCGAACAGCCTTCATCCTATGTCATTTGGCCTGCAGGGAGAGATGGAGAGAATTACACAAAGGGATTTTTAAAAGCAGAGCACACAGGGAGCACGTTAGGTGATTTCTGTCAGGGGTTGATCGACGTGATTCACACATTTCTAGCCAGAGTCCTTGCACGAAAATGGAAGGAGAGAAAAAAAGACACATTGACCTCAGCAACACGTCTTTTGCATCCCCATCCTGCCTCCTTCATTACTATATTTTGTGCAAACATTGCCACCTTGTGGCTGCCTCACCCGTTATTTATTTTTTTATTTATTTTTTTTTTGGGGGGGGGGGGGAGGTTGGTTGGGTGCAATAATGTGAGTCATTTAGACATTTATAATTGGGTCGTGTTTGGAAAGGCACAATACTTTCGAGAACTTATAGCTGATTGGAATATCTGGAATCAGGGGACGAAGTGGTGAGAGGAGCTGTCCAAGTGAGTGCGGTCGGCGCTCACGAGCTGTGGGGACGCGGCTGCTCATTTTACGCAGTAACCAGGATCTCTCTCAGAACAGGCTGCTTTCTTCGTGATTACAGTCTGCATCCTCACACGGCAGCGTGATAATATGAGGAAGGCAAAATTCACAATGAAAACATCTCTCTCTCTTCTCTCTCTCTCTCTCTCTCTGCGTCCCGCCTGGTCACCATGGCTCCTCTCCTCCTTTCCTCTCCTCCTCTCCTCTCCTCTCTGCGCGCTTTCGCTCCACTAACACGACCTGCATGTCTCCGAAATTCGGGGCTTGACATATTTGACAATGCAATTTGATAAAGAGCCAGCGTGTGAGTATGTGTCTCTCTCCCTGTGTGTGTGCGTCAGCTCATGCATGCATGCGCGCCTAAGCGTGTGTGTGTGTGTGTGTGTGTGTGTGTGTGTGTGTGTGTGTGTGTGTGTGTGTGTGTGTGAGAAAGGGATAGAGAGAGCTGGGGAGAGAGAGAGAGAATGCAATGCGATGTCCTGATTGCTTTAATCCTACAGGCAATGCAGCTGTGAGCAGTGTCACAGCAGAGCGTGCGTGTGTGCGCGCGCGTGCATGCGTGTGTGTGTGTGTAGGCGTTGAAATACGAAGTAGGCTATGTGAGACACTGGAGTCCAGATTTGATAGATAAATTCTGCACTCATGTTTCCAACTTCTCGCCTTTTTCTTTTCCCCCCTTGCGCTCAGAGCCGCCCGTCACACCACGTTAGGATAATATACGTGTTACATAAAGATCTGTGGAAGCGGCGTTGGAGCGAAATCAGCTTCTTCTTTTTTTTTTTATTCTTTTTTTTTTTTTTAGTCGCGATAAATCCATATGATTCCGCAAGATTCATGGCCAAGGCTACAGGACGGGGTGGTGGTGCTGGTGGTGGGGGGGAGAATCAGTATTCTGGAGACGAGGATCGGCTCGTCAGGAGACGCTGATTTTATTGCCGGGGCTTCGTCTCGAGAGGACATCTGAATATAGAGACCACATCTCATGCGGTGTCACTTCGACGCTCGCCGCTTCCAAAGTGATTTTTGCCTCTTAAGAGAGAGATCAGCTCTTTTTTTTTTTTCTTTTTTTTTTTTTAAATCATCTGTTAAGCACCCTGGACTAATACGAGCGGATGAAAGCTTCCAGAGCCCTCATGTTGAACAGACAGGACAAATATTTAACGGAGGAGGTGGTTGAGGGGGGGGGGGGCTGGGGGGGGGAGAGGAGGCGAAACTTTAACTGACAGATGACATATGAAAATGAGCTCCGTGCAATAATCACAACAAATAATCGCAATAAGTCCTTACCTTACACTGCGGAAGCTATGGCTATTTTCCCAACATACTTGACCACATCCTTTATAAATAAATTCTGCAGCCCTCCGGTGAATCGATACTCCCCATCCCCGACAATAGAAGTCCGTCCGGCGCAACAAGATGGTTCAAATGGATGAAAATAAAATGCGTTACACTCCGGTCTGCCCGCTCACATCCCCCCCGTCTCCTTCTTCTTCTTCTGGGTTTTTCCCATCAAAAAACGGAGCGCAACAACACACGCCAGCCACCGAGGAAGAGAGAGAGAGAGAGCGAGAGGGAGGGAGAGAGAGAGGGAGAGAGAGGCAGAGGCTAGGAAAGACAAGAGAGAGAGAGAGAGAGAAGAAGAATTCTTGGAGTGGTGGAAAGAAGAGAGGAGATTCTTACAGTATTACCATAAATTAATACGCCAGACTCCACGTCTCTATTCCCACTGATGTGTGTGGGTTTTTTTTTTCTCTTCTCCAGCAAGTCGCGCAAACCCTCCCTCCGGAAAAAACAAAAAAATCCAAAAAACAAAAAAAAAAAAAAACAACAGGGGGAGGAAGGGAAAAAAAGAGAGAGAGAGATCCGTAGTGGGTGGATGTGAAGATGTTGGGGGGCCCAGTGAGTTACAACAGAGAGAGACACAGACGCGCTTTGCTTGGTGCTGCTTGCAGAGCTCCAGGAGCAGGCTGCAATATCACGTCACACACTCAGCCGCTAAGATAAAGCACGTACGTACGCTTCTTACTGCCGCTGCGTCTGGCACCACCAATACTTTCTTCCCTGCCCTCCTCCTTCCCCCTTTTTTCTTTTTTTCTTTTTTTCCCTCTTCTCCTCTCATGTATGCCTCCCCCTTAATTCGAGTCAAAAGGGTTTCCCCCCCTGAACTGGACCCCTCTCACTTGTGCTCCGCGCTTTTGCCGCTGCAGCGTCCTCCAAAAGCAGGAATATTTCATGGACTTTTATTTTTTTCAAATTTTTGAGAGGGGGTGGGGGGAGAGCAGAGGAGAGGAGAGGAAGTGCCAAGTGAGAGTATAACATGAGCGTAATTTCAGCCTGCGCCGCTCTGTCAGTGGGACTCTGTGGTGTGTTGGGTGATGCTTCCCTCCTCTCCTGATGGGTGACAGCCGCTGTTGTGTTGATTCCTTCACTGGTTGGTGGTGTACGGCAAGCTGCACGTCCTCCTGTTCGCCGCCTTCACGCTGCTGGAGGAACAAATGCTTCTGGGCCAACTTGTGCTCTCTTTGGAAAGTTGTTCCGGGTAGTTCTGCACCTTACAGGTGCATTTCAAAGCTGCTGGTTTTTTTTTTTTTCTCCCATCACGTGTTCTCTCAGTGGGATATCTTATCTGTGTGTTTTCAAGGTAAGAATAAACAGTGCTTATCACGAGCTGCTTGACAAATAAAAGAACTTCCTGCTTCGGTTTTAACCCCTTTTTTAAGTGCTTTGCCCTGACATTCAGAGTGGCATTCATTCAACAATCAACAGTCAATTAAATCCACTGTAACCTCCAGGCTCCAGCAGTTGGTCACTGACAATGCGGCATCAATGGCTCTGCAATAGCCTTCATTACCTATTGGCTGAATTCATGGGGAGAATGGGACTATGATGGACATGAGGATGGGGAGTTACAGTCATCTGCATCGCCTGCTGATCACACCGCCTTCCCATTGAATGCTGAAGATGGAGGCTTTTTGTTCACATTGGTGGCTCTTTTTTTTTATCAGGTGCCAATAAAGCATCAGATTCATAATTATCGGCCTTCGGTCTCGAATGAGAAATGAATGTGCATGACCTTCACACGTGTAGGAGCTCAGTCCATTTGCATATTTAGAGTTATTTGCATATTCTAAAAGGGAGATTGGTCAGTGCAGATAGAGGCAATTGTTCCCCTGGTAGAATGTGATCATGTATTTTCCCACTTTTCTTTTTTTTTAATTTTGGAGGGTTGGGTCAGCCGCTCTAATCATTTTGCTGTGCTCAGTTAACTCTCATTAGCCTGGCCGTCTCTTTCAGGCCTTGACTGAATGCGTTCCATCTGAGCAGATGCTGCATGAAGAGCCTATTTGTTTATTTATTTCCAGGAAGTTTTTCAGTGTGAAGTGTTTGCGAGCCAGCCTTTCCAAAGAATGCTCCAGAACCACACAGAGAGTATCGGCCACAGCAGTGCGAGAATCTGTAAGAACTTGTTTATATCCCCAGCATCCTGTACCAAGCGGCGTTTACAGCGTTGTTAATCTGTTGCCAAACTTATAAAGGAGATTGGAGTCATTCAGCGCAGTTGGTTGCCGTGGCCTGTTAGCGTGGTAGCTTTTCTAATTCCAGTCTTCCCCAGGCAGCCGGTGGAACATCAGGGGTGACCTCGAGCCAGCCCACTTTCCACGGCCATAATGAAGACTTTGGCGTTGAGGGAGCGTTTGGCTCAGCAAGCTAAGAGGTGGAAGAAATTCATGCAAAGCCTTATTGAACAATGAGAACACAATAAGTATCTCTCCACTGACTCATGGGGAGGCCAATTGCCAAGCCTGAGGAAACGCTGCCATCGCTCTCCCCTGCAAAGACGTTTCCGGAGCCCAAATGGCACCCTGCGTGCTTGGTCATTTCGTGACCAGGAAAGAAGATGAAATTCACGAGAAAATGTGGTTTCATGTAGTCAAAGTTGAATGAGGAATAATGACCTGACTACTAAGCCAGCTCGAGAGTGGAACAGTGTGCATATTTGTGCAATAACAGTGACAGTGGGATATCTCCTGTTAAAGAGTCATTCCTAGAATGAATAAACAACATAAATGACATCATGCGGTTTGAAATTATTTTGAAAAGAGATCGTAATTTGCCTTATGTTCATGTCAAACGTCTACGTGCACAGCAGATTGAAAAGCAGAGGCAGGAACCCTATTTATAAACATATACATACTCATGAAGCCTTTTGGATTTTCTGAAATGTCCTGATATTGAATTCAGTTACACAGCGAGCAGATCAATTTATTCCCTGCTAGAATCTCTAAAAACAGTTGTGATATTTCTCATCTAATAGCAGTTGCAGAATCTGTCATATTATTCTGTCAACTCAAGAATCTGTTTGAGCACATGGATTCTGAATTATTCATGACCCCGCATAAAGAATAGCCCTATTATCACCTGCTCCTGTTTGTGCGACTGAGCCTGCACTCAGGCGTGTGTGTGGGTGCAGGATAGTACGTCTGTTTGATATAATGGCTCTTTTACAGCATTCATGTCCATTACAACATCTCATGCGATAAACATCAGTCTATTGATCATGTGATAAACATCGGTCTATTGATGTTTACCAACCATTATGAATCATTATAGTTTGACTGCTTTAAGAATATATGAACTCTCAATCTCATTGAAAAATTATGGATTTTCTTTGTACCCAACAGTGTGGTGCACACACACACACACACACACACACACACACACACACACACACACACACACACACAGATAAGGGTAAATTCTCCAGGCAGCAGTGAAATGTATTCAGACTTTCAGCTCAGCTCCGTCACCACCAGGTAGTCCATATGTTACATTTGTCTGAGCACAGTGATAATGGACTCCTCCCTGTTGGCATCTCAGCTGGATGACTTATTGGCAAACCCCAAATGAGCTCGTCTGAAAGAAGTTTTTCTTGAAGTGCTGAATCATTTTTGCTTTTCTGTAATGTTGTGGAATAAGCTGTTACACTATTTGTCATCACAGAAGTTGTACTGGATACGTCTTTAATGGTCAGATCTGGGAGTATTTGTTTGTCTCTTTACAACTGCGCTGCTACTTTTTCTCCAGCAAATTACCATGCAGAAGTGGTACATCTGCATTCCCCCGCTACACTATGTAAGGGTAGTATTATCTACTTGGATTTGGTTTGTTTTGATGATTCTTGTGTACTGAAAGAAGTCACCTTCCTGTTTTTGCTACAAAGAAAGCGTGACTCTAGGGATGACAACGTCTATCTCTATGAATTTGGATAGATTGCCATTAAATGTTGTACATACGTTAATGGTCCCTGGAGGACTAATCTGTGGACTTTTTCATTCTTTTAGGCTTGGACCACATTATGCACTTTTTCAGGTTCTTAATTTTATTTTGGGTTACTACTAGAATAGATCTATATGCTTTAATGCCCCAAAAACACATCAGTTGTCTCATACTGTGCAGTGCTACAGCACTGTATTTCCTGCTCTGTCTGAAATACTCTGTTTTAGCTCCTGTCTCTTTAAGGCGCCACTCCTGAATACCCAGTCTGCTCTGATTGGTCAGCTCAACCATGCCTGAACCAGCACCACTAACAACAGAGCGACTGTGCTAAATCAATTCTTACATCCCAAATTAGCCCCAAGGCATAAATTATGTAAATGTGACATGATGATGTAACGTGATGTCACAAAGTAACTGAGTTAAACTGGGACTACTGATTAGGCATTTCAGGAGCAGTGTTTTCTGTGGGAGAGAGGAACTTTGGTTGGTGTGGACTTTGACCTTTCAAGATCTTTCACTTGTACAAGATCATCTATAAAACGCTGAACGAAAGGAAAAAAACAAAAAAGCATAACAGGTCCCCTTTAAATGATCCCCTGACTTTTTATATTGTGCAACCAGAGGTCAAAGTTTTCACTCCTCAGTTGAAATTTCAGAAACTACTTGATAGATTGGTAAAACATTTATATAAACATCCATGTTCCCTAAAAAATGACTCCAAATGAATTTGGGGATCCTCTGGCTTTTGTTCTAGCACCACCAGGAGGTGTTGACATCTGTTGTTTTGAGTGACATTGGATTACCATGCAATTTGGTACAAACACTCACATTGTCCTCAGGGTGATTTGTAATTACTTTGGTGAACCCTTTCACTTTTCATGTAGCGCCATCATCTGGTCAAAATTTTGATTTACTCAATACTTACACGTGACCAAATACCAACAAAACTAATTATCACCATCAGCATCAGTTGTAGTCAGTGTTTACTGTTAGGCAGCAGTCACCATGCTAACAGGCTAAACTAAGGAAGGAATGTAACACTTTATAATAACCATCATTATTAAATGGTACATTTTTACTTTAAACTTTAGTTAATAGTTCACTTTTAATAAACAACAAATGCTTTATAATTAATTTATTAAGCAATTATTTATTGTAAAGTTGCAACTGATGTTAATAAACTCTTAGAATTGCTTAAGAAATGTTTTATAAAGCATTTCGTTGTTTGATAACAGTAAAATAACTATTGACTCAAGCAAGTTTAATTAATTCAACATATGCCATTTATTCATGATGTTTATTATACAGTGTTACCAACAGTGAACATGGTAAACATTCTACCTGCTACACATTAGCATGCTAGTATTTTCTCGTTAGCATGCTTATTTTAGCATTCAGCTCAAATCACTACTGTGCCAAAGTACATCTTCGCAGAGCAGCTGGCATGGCTGAAGACTGTCAGTGTTGTTAAATATTTCTTGTGAACCTTTGTTAAGGGTCTCTTTGTCTTGCAGGTTTCATGTAATAAAAACAATAATCTCGCAGGAAGGACTCCCAGATCTCACACTATTTAGAGCAACATGATTTAAGGAAGCAGTAACCCACCCTGGGACATGAATAGAAGTGATTAACTTCACATTCACAGACGCGGCAAAGCCAAAGAAACTTGTGAAGAAGTCTAGACGTACTGTGAGAATGCGGGTATCCACAAACACTTTGAGATTGTCTCCTTTATTAACACACACAGACTTTTTGCATTATGGATTCATGCTTACAGTAATGTGCGTCATGCGTCTATTGGTTGTCACTATCAGTGTATACAGGCCTGTGTCTTACGGTTCGATGCGATCATTACACTAATGATGTACAGCTCTATTAACAAATTAAAGCGTGGGCACTTTGCTTGCATCCGTTCAAGGGCTGTTTTCCCATTTTTCTTCATATTTAATTAAAAACTGTTGCAGAAAATGCGGAGTGCAGTTGACGCGATGAGGTTAAGTGCTGAGGGCAGTTCTTGCACTTCCTCTTGTATGGCAATCATAAACACTTCAAGTGAGTGCAAAGGGAAATGTATGTTAACCGTATGAGATAATCAATGTCTGTCAAAAAGATGCATGGTTGAGGCTCTTTGAAAATATACTGTGCACGCAGTCGATGTATCAAAATGACTTCACATGTGTGGGATATGAGCCTTTTGACTCGCGAGCACACACGATCCTCACTAGTCATTACCAATGTATTATTAACCACATTTATTTTCGTCGCAAGCCAATTTGAATTTTAGTATAATGAAAGAGTTCACTCAGAAACAGTGCTGAGGAAAGACATTAATACTGTCTTTCATTTGGTTTTTCCTTATGAGCATCAGCAACAGTGTAAATGACACAACACAAATTTGCATTATTGTCATATTGAGTGATAAATTCTGTCTGTGGGACCCTCAGGGGACAAAAATGCCATGAAAGAGTCCTTTAATATCGAAAATGTGTCACTAGGAGATGATCTTTTAAGCAACTGGATAACTTATCCACTCGTCATTTATCAATAAAGGAAGGTTTCAGAGGTCCACTTTTATCAAAATTTTAATGTGAATGAAACATTTAACGCCGCCGAAGCATAAAAAATTGAAATATTCTTCATTATTTTAGTGAAAGTGAAAATGTATTCCAAATGTTTTCACAGTCCCTCTACTTACTACCTCGTTTGCCGAGACATGCTCTTTCAACTTGAACCCCACTTTAAATGTAAAGTTAGAATAACCTTGCTTGATTAATGAGGTGAAATGTACGTGTGTACTGACACACTGCACTCTGATACCCACTGCGCCGAGAAAGAACAGAGTCTTGAACCGTCTCTGCTCAGAGACATTAGGCCAAGGTCTGTCTAATATGGTGTTTGCACTCTAAATGTAACTGCGCTTCTGACCCTGCAGCGTCTTCGCAGTAATCAGGGAAATCTGAAAGTCAGTTAGTCAACAGTGTAAAAATGTTTTATAGGGGTGAAATGATCTCATGTGCTTTTAACCCTTGCTGCTGTTTGTTGTCAGGCAGAAGAGCTAAAAGCACAGATGATCCTTGACCTTCGATAACGCAGACGAGTCTGTTTGGTAAATGAAAATCAAAGTGATCGCTTCAATATTACAGCGGTCAAACAAACACAGTACTTCTCTGTGTTTGGCTTTATTTGAGGAAGACGACTAGATGTAACTGTGTGTCGTCTCATTAATAGTTAGAATAGACAGTCACAAACAATGTGTTTATGGATAACAGTCTGCCAACAACAGAGTGTGTCGAGGAAAGATGATGGGGCTTAAAACGAGTCCGACTGTGTGGACTTTGTCTTTGATTACTCAGTAGTACACAAGGACACAGTTGAGCGGACCCCTACACACAGTGGTCACTATTTGAATTAGCAAAGCCTGTATAAAACCTTGAATGAAATATTGCTCACAATCACAAGGAAACTGATAATGTCTTGCTGCAGCGGTTTGAAATATTTCCAGAAGAAGCAGGATGTTCAGATGGAAATAATCACTAATCCTGGTTCTTGGAAAATAAAATTGCACACCAGCCACCGGGACACAATCATGAAAACCAGACTTGTGGCACATGCACCACCATAAAAAAATGACACTCTGAAAATTGCCACTTTGCAGGTTTTATACGATGGGAGGGACAGAGGAAACTGGAGTCCGTAATGGTGTCATTGGGTGTAATTTTTATGTACACACACTGGTACTGTTGAGTAATGGATTTTGGGTCATTTTGATCACATTTGGGGGATTTATTGGTGAAAAATGTTCATCATAATACAGGTAATTATTATTAACAAAGTAAAAATAGCTTTTTTTCCCATTTCAGCACTTTATTACATTTAAAGAGCAACCTTTTGTATCATCAGCGGCTGCTCACACTGTAACAAAAAAGGCAATCAAACATCAACAGAATTGTATAATCCCCATGATGACGAGCGTGGTTTCTATCAGTATCTTTCATTACTTCCGCTCGCAGGTCTTTTTGATGTTAAATATACCAGTCTGCTGTCTACTCAAAGGAGTTTGCGTTTCAAATTTCTCCTTTCAAAAAGAGGATGCTGACACCACCAAACCGGACCAAATCTCCCCGCCACAGAGTTACTTGTTTACCATATGGCTCGCAATGAATATTAATCAATTCACTTTCATTTTTAATACATGTGTAAGAAACTGGGCATCATGTGGATGATTCTTGAGAGAATGAATATATGAGTCGAAACCGAATGTGAGGAAGCCTTTTTAGTTAGCTTTGGAAAGGCTTGCCGGGCAGCCTTATAGGGAGAAGATGCCACTAAGCTTCAACAAACACACTTTCTCTAACTGGAATTTATCATTCAGGGGAAAAAAATAAATAATATGTAGCGCCTGTCATGCATGTGTGACCTAAACTATGCCAGTCTGGTGCTTGCAGCTCTGCTTTACATTCCACTCACACTCCTATTTGGCTTTTCCATGCCTGGGTTTAGAACTGAATTTTAAATAAAGGTATTTTTTCTCAGCATTGTTCCTGTTTTTTTATTTTTTTTTTTTTTATGTCAGAGACAATGCTGCACTGCATGAATCCTCAGGGCCTTTATCCGTTTCCTTTGAATGTGGTTCCAACCACCAGGCCTTAGACTCCAGCAAACCCCCGTCTCTAGCTGTGTAAATATTCCATGAGCAGCTGCCCCCACACTGTGGATTGACAAGCATTCATGACTTTAAAACTTCATCTTTAACAGTGGTTCTGGATGGCAGACTTAAACCTACGGTAGCCACGCTTAATTTTACAAATTGGCATTATCCTTGCATGTGTCAGTTAATGTGGAACAACCCATAACGTTGAGTAATACAGGTGTAAAAATTCCAACAAGAGAATTAAAAAAAAAAATCAATATAACTTCAAAGGTTTATTTTTTTTATACTATAGGGAATAAAATATGGATGACTGATAGCGTATCCGTGTGATTCATACAGTACAAAAAGGCAAAGGAATCATGCTGACAAAGAGCTCTGCAAATCAGCCCCGCAGCAGCCAGGATATAGAGCTGTGTCCTTGTTAATCAAGGAGATCATAGGTCACCTTAGCAATTATCAATTCCAAATGCACACAATAACAAACTATCTCTCCAACAAATCACCTGCCACATTTTCATTTTCCTGTCTATAATTTATTTTACCGGGCAATGAGGAAAGCGAGGGGGCGGGATGGGGGGGAAAAAAAACTGACAATCTAGAAGATGCCTGGAAAGGAGCTGCTTAGTCATTAATAAAAGAGATGAATATGAGTTAACCACATAATTTTGTCATTGGCATCAGCCTGCTCCATTGTCTTCTGTACAGCTGTCCACTCACTAATCAATCATGAGCCACTAATCAATCTGCGTCACCTTCACTTTTAACCCCCGATTTCAGCTCCACTGCCGTAAAAAATTAATATAACTTCATATCTCGGCGTTCCTCAGCAATGTAGACAAGGCCCAGCTGGATTTATTGATGATCTTACTGTGTTTGCACAATCCTTTCATCACATTCATCTTTTCACTGATGTTACTGTATGTAGACATCAGATTGGGATGAGGCTTTTACAGCTGAAACACTCCTAGTGAGATGGGCACTACAATAATTCTAACATCGACTTTGTGCGTTGCAGAAGTTCACAGTCACACAGAGACATTAAATGTAAAATATCTTCTGTGCATCCTTTGTGCTATACTATGTGAAACATACGTCTTCCTATGAAAAGCCTCACGTACACTATTTGCTCTATCTATTGTAGCCTTTGTAGCTCTGTGGACAACTCTGAGATACAGCTAATTAAAATGTCTGTGATAAAATAATTAGCCTCCCTGGCAGACAATGGACAGTGAAATTCTTTCATAATCTCTCAAATGAACTGATAAGGAACTTTAAAGCATCTAACAATTTGCTGTCGACAGGACAACCACAAGTCAGTGACTAATTTTCACTGGCAGACATGCTTTTATATGTTTTAGTTCAAGGTTCTTTACCTGGATGAGTGCCTGCATGCTGCTGAGTGGTTATGCAGAAGTGGATCAAAACATGCTGTAAGACTTGTGTTTTACGAATGCAGGTCAACGTTTGAAAAGGAGTGCACCAGACTGCAAGTTACATAAAGTTAAAGTGGCAGGCTTTTACTTTTTTAAACAGGGACATGGTGTGAATAGATTATTCTAAGCACACAAACCAGACTCCTCAGTTACTGCTGCGTCACCTGTCATCTGTTTTCTCATCTTGCATGGTAAATATGACATTTACAATGTTCACTAACAAGACCACGCCACATTTTAACGTTAAGGTAGTTTATTTAAATTGGTAGAAGATTCGGGAGGATAGGAAAAGGGGGTCGGGGTTGTTGGATGAAGGAAGGGAGGTTAGAGTAGGGTTGCGGATTGGCTGGATCGTCTAGGAACCGGGGAGGTTGAGACTCAGAATGGGGATACATCTCAATGGGCGCACGTCTTAGTTGGCGTGGCTTCATTGTCCACCCCGTGGTTCCTGTGCTGGAAGGCCTGGGTCCCTGTTCTGGAGGATCTTCTTGCCATGGGATGGCGATGTCGAAGGCTGGGCTGCCAGTGACCCTGTGAGAGATGATAGTGGAGAAGGAGAGGGTCTGGGGGGGAGGGTTGTAAGAACTTGAGACGAACAGGAGAGAAATGGTTAGGCTTGCATATATAGATTTCGCAGGTGATTGAATCAGGGTGACGTAGGTGATCGGGTTAGTGCGGCACAGGTGGTTAGGCTGACGAGACGCAGGTGGTTTGATTGCTGGGCCTGGGTGGCAGATCAGCGAGGAGGAGTGGCGTGGTCCAGTTCCTGAACCTCAGTTATAATAACTCCATACAATGATAAAGATTAAATGTAATTCTTTCAAACAGTGAGTCCTTGATTTGAGACGATAGTGGTGAAACCAGACTTGTTATTTCTAGTTGGCAGCCTTTCATTTAGCTATTTAGGCTAACACTAAATAAATAAATAAAAGTTCCATGAATTTGTTGACTGCATACTGTTTCCATCGCCTGTTGCTATAACTTATAACATTAACTTATCTGTGAACATCTCTGCCAGTTTTCATCAGTAATGGTGGTTATTTAACGATGAAGACACCAGCTCCCATGATCCTACAGTACTCTTTCGTTTTGTTTTGAGTGAGAGACGCCATAGCGGCAGAAATTAGCTACAGGTTATAACTTGACCTGGGAAGTAACACGAGGCTACTACTGTAAGTGTAAGCTAGTAAGCGAGATATACTCGCAACAATAGCTTATGTGAGAGCAAGTTAAAGGTGCAATATGTAAGAATTTGAGTTGAAAACATTAAAATAAAAAAAACAAATAATCAACAGAATGTCAAAAAAAATAACAGTTTTGACATTTTGACATCTTTGTATTGTGTTGCAGAGATATCTACTGAAGTTAGCATGCTAACCAGCTAGCCCCAGCCCATACTGGTCCAAAGCTCCTGTGCTAGCAGTGTAAACACCCACAACCTCCCAGTCTGGACTGCTTGTTGTATAACTAAGCTAACAGTAGCTACAGTTAGCAGCAGTTAGCAGTTATTCTGGTGATATGCTTCCCCCGATCTTTTCAAAGTATGAATTCACCCGACGGCGATACTTTCATACAGTAGTGCATCTTTAAAGAAACTGTTTAATCCGTTCCTTACACTTTTGCTCATTTAGTTTTTGGAAAAGCTAAAATAAAATAAAAGACGCCACCCTCCAAGCTCTGTAAATGTAGACTATCGCCTCACTGTAGCACACCATTTAGACCTGCCATGCCTAGCTACGTTTGCTAAGCTACGATTTGACAGTCATTGTCATTCGCTGGAGGGGTTTGTCAAATGGTCAAATACAGCAGAACAGAATGTCTTTAGAAAGAGGAAAATAATAAAAAAAAAAATGTCAGAAAGATAATGTTTTCTATTTAATGTAATAACAAGAGAAAGAATTATGATTTCTTCCCCTTTTCCCCTGACATCTCTCTGGCACATCTTTAATGTTCACGATTTGACTTTGAGAAATGTATTGTGTACTGTTCGTGGGCAGTATTGGCTGCTTCTCAGTGCATGCACAATTAGTGTCCAATCAGTAAATTGACCAGTGATCTGTCTGCTCTCACAGCAGGTTTGGGGACAACTGCTTGTCTTGGGCAGTTTGCATTCTCAGAGCACAGCGGATGGTAACTACAGTCTCAGAATGCTTAATCGCCTGATTTAGAGAAAAAGTAGCAAGTGAAAAGTAAACATCCTCCATTTGAATCCATTTAGTGTCTTTGGATGTGTGATGAAATATGTATCCAGTATGGTTTTACAGAGCAAAATAAGGACACCTCAATCAATACTGAGTGTTCCACTTACATTTTGATTGGGGGCATATACTTTGATTTATTAATCTGTGTAAAATGTTTTTTTTTTCTCTCCTTACGGTGACCTTGAGTATATGGTCCTTGATTTGAATTCTGCTGTGACTCTGCTGAATAATAAAGATTAATGCTCAGAGATTATGCTCTTGTCATGGTGAGTGAGACACATGAAAGAATACTGAAATGCAGGCCAAGCGTGCATATGCGATAATTGATCTGATGCTTTCATGTTAAGAAAGAGACGAGCATTAAACAATGTACTTCTGCGAGATGAGGTGAATGAGCAAGTTGCAGACGAGATGTTTCCTTCATTACGCTAATTGTGATTACAACTGTAGTGCACAGTTCAAATAAATTTCCCATTTGCTCTTTCACAGTTTCACTTCTGAAGAATGTGGCCCGTCTTAAATTATGCATAAAGGAAATTGGTTTGCAAGTGCATCGAACAATATATCTCCCCACACGTACAGCTCACACATTCCTTTTGTTTTGCTCCAGTAAAATCAAACACCCTAATTGTTTACAGTCATTTTTTACACCAGGGAACTGTATCATAATTGTCATCCTATACTGCATTACACAATTAGTGCGTTGGATGTCAACCTTCGCTGAGGAGCAATTGCCTGGATCAACCTGTCCACTGTAATGAGGCTGGCTGAAAACTGCCTGCACCACTGGTTTCCTGCAGCTCAGCTGTCCCTTGTGATATCCATCTCCTGAGTCTGGTCTGGCTTGTCAATCTGGGCTGGAGGGAGACACTGCCTCCGCTGATCACATCTGCCCAGAGAGCTGCTTTCAACAGCATGAATGGTCATGGTAAACTGTGCCTCTGTCATCACAACTAGACAGCCCATTTAAATCAGACCACACAACTTCTCAGACAATTTCCTACACCAGCTTTTCACTTCTGGTGGAACTAGTTGAACGTGTACATACTGTTTCAGAGTGGGCGGGTGAGTTTTGACAGATTTACTTCTCAGGATTGAATTAGATCCGGTATGTATTAAAACGCCTTTTCTAATGCGAAATGTAATAATGGAACCCTCTGAATTATATTTTTACAAGCCTACAGCTGTTTGAATTATTGTTCGTGCACTAGCTTAGTTTAATAAACCGGTAATAATATCCGACGCGATTAACTCACCTCGCAATATTGAATAGGACCTGTCAGAGTCTGTCCATCCTGGGAGATAGGAGCAGGGAGACAGCTAGCTGCTGGATGCCAAAAAGTGAAATGCAAAAGTAATTTCCATTAAAGTAAAAATCCACTTTAAAACATAGTTTATATTACCTCTATAAACTTGGACAGTGAAATCCAGCCTTGTGTCTGAGACCATATTTCTTCTAGAACAGATGAAAGCTGGCCAATACTTCAATTTGTCATGAAAGCAAAACTGTCCATGTCTGCCCCATTAACACTAAGAGGTGACGTTCAGCAGAGAGAGAGAAAGAGACATCCCCTAGTCGAGCATTGCTATCAAATTAAGCTCATTAATGTGTCGAGGCTTCAGGAAATATCCCCATGAGTCAACAAAGTGGTTGATCCTGGTTGATGGAGCAGCTCTTCATGATATCATTGATCAGCAGGTCAGGGTTGACCTTTTCCAAGACAGCAGTCCACGCTCATAACTATGTATTTGCTTTGCCCAAGATCTTAAGAATAACAAAGGAGTTTTGGGCAGATTATGACTTAATGATGACCTGTCAACCGCCATCCTTTGATCAGCTCAAGGCATTCACAATAAATGAAGTGGAGTCAAGATGAAAAGTGTTGTGTTAACATTGCATGGCTTAGCGCTGAAGGAGTGATTCAATGGCCCGTAAAGAGCGTATCAACGGCCCACCAAACATTCTCAACAGACATGGTGGCCATCTTCCTCTGACATCACACTCAGGGTGGGAAGCCCAAATGTCGTACAGCTGTGTTCAAGGGTGCAAGTCATATAAACGTTGGCAACTATGAGAAATCATTATCGTTTCATTGCTTAGGAACTGTAAAGACAACGGATAGTTTACTCCGGAGGGACATCAGGATCATATTTTAAGGTAAAACAACAGGTTTGATAACTGATTAGCTCCCATTAGGCAACAGCTAACATTAGCATTCAACCATATTCTAGCTGACGTTACTGTTGGATACGATACGATCAGAAATATCAGCACACATCTTGGAGACACTTGGAGGTGAAACACACAGGATGTAGTAAAAGAGTAATTTTAGCTAGGAAGTTGTTGAATGCTAACGTTAGCTAACAAGCTATCAAATATGTTGTTTTACCTTGAAATGTGGCCGAATGTGCCTCCAGATTTTCACCATCCATCATCTTTTCAGTTGGTGATCAGTTAGAAAGCTGTAAAATGACAGTTTGTCAGATTACCTACGTTTATACGACTTGCACCCTGGAACACAGCAGCATTACATCATCCCAGCGATCAAGTGTCCCACCCTGAGCGTGACATCTACTCAGCTGATGAGCCCTAGAGTATACCTCCTGGTGCCACCTGTGGTATCCTACAGATGTGCATTGGAGGAGAGCACCACCCCCCCACCCCCCCCACCCCCAGTGAGTAGTGGGATGTATTAATGGGGTAATCTCTGGTGTACATCTCCGAGGGAGTTGTTTAGGAACACCACTAAGAAGCCCTATTCTTTCCTCTTGGGGCCTGCGCAGGTGTGCTAATACGATATCGGAGCTGTCTGAAGCACTTACACTGCAGAGCGATGACTAGAGAGATGAATTAGAAGTGTGGCGGCCCCCCGCCCCCCGCCCCCCCTTCTCTCTTTAATGACAAGCCCTCCTCTTCATTTCTCAGGTCTCCAATCATGCAGACAACTCGCCACGGCTTTACTCCAGCCAGGTCCCCAGCATGAGGATGACCCATCAGTCTGGTGTGTGTTGCACGAGCCAATCTGCTGGGATGATAAATGATAACCAGGAGCTCGGTGCTGCTGGCCCTGTCAGAGGAGATTTCGGATGGGAGGGATGATGGGGTTGCCACACCGATGCGTGGTGTGGGCTCACAGCGGGTACAGAGCACAGAATCCAGTGCCACCAATTAATGTTTGTCTTAGTTCACCCCGGATAACCAGAGCAGACTATACAACACGCGGGCAAAGCACTGCCCCGACAAATAACAGCCGAGCAAAAGTGCGATACTCCTGGGAGCGGGAGGAAAGCTGCAAGGTATTAGGAGAATATGAAACAAGCAACAGCAACAATTAGTCTGGCGTTCCTTCGGGAATCATCACCTGGGAGAAGAACAAAAAACAAAAAAACTCTTTTCAACATAGGTTTCATATAGAGAACTAATGCATTCCAATAGGAAGGTAGATGAGGGCAAAATGGTGTCCTTAAACCTCACACAAAAGCTATTTTTTTTTCATTTTCCTCTCTGTCAGGCCTGCACCACTACAGCAGGTCTGTGTAAATAGCTGCCATCTGGAAAACTCTTTAACAGCAGAGGGTGCCAAAGCTTTTCAGTTTTATGTTTCCTGGCCTCACTGAATCTCACTGCCTTTAAAGCTCCATATTTAGGCACAACATTATGTTTCGATTTCACAATTTAAAGAAATGTAATTTGCTCAATCAAACCAGCTCAAGAAGCATCACTGGGGGACGTAATGTAAAGGCAAAAACCTACAGGGGCCTCCTGAACACATCGCTGTCAAATGAAGCGTCAACACAACATTACATAATCCCTGTGAGCTGCTCTCTATCAGCATATTTCACTAGTTTCACTCCCAGGTGTTTTTAAAACTGACTCCATCTACTCTGTGGAAGCTTTTTGTTCTTCAGGAGCTGAGATGTCCAATCTGGATAAAATGGAAACACGATACAGATAATTAGATGTTACCGCAGTGCTCTCTGTCTCATATTCTCTCTTTATTTCTTTGCCATCCCAACTAATTACACAGCGATATTTTCGTGAGGGTTACACGTACAGAGGCACCTGTAATGCAGCCGCTATCACACAGCATCTGTTTCTGATAATAAGAGCTCGGTCAGGAAGAAACAGTTACCGAGCAAACACAACTGCGTCAAGTGCTGTTAAAATTTGCAGGCGACTCCATAAAGCAAACTTTTGTTATTTTCAAATTGCGAAAGCCGTTGCGAAAAAACACTCTTCCATGACACTGCAGTGAAGTGCATTGAGTTACTACCACACTGTGCTACCTGTTCTGTGTGTGCATCTGACCCAGGAGTGAATCCCTCTCACCATCTGTTATGAGAGAGGGAGAAACACAGAGAGCAAAAGGATGTGACAGAATATAAAATGTGTTTGGAGTGTGTGAAAACAAATGAGCAATACCTGCTCATTCCTTTGTTGTTGTTTTTTTTTTTGTTATCAACCTTTCTCAAAAAAGGTGCAAGATCGTGCCGTATCTCCCCTCAGATGAAAATTCTGTGAAGCTAATTGTTTGTTTTGAGGTCATCACAATGCCACAGTCTCTCTGCATCTGCCTCACATCTTATTTGTTCTCGCGGTGCTGCAGTTCAGGTGAGTAACATTATCTCCTGATGGTGCATCCTATCATTCGGAGCCCCGGCGTGCTGAGCTGACTGTAAGTTAATTCTGTCGGTTGGAATGAGGATCTTTCTGACATTTAAACCGCGGGGAGCCCCCTGATATGTTGGCAGCGAGAACAGAGTGCATGCGGCATGAAAGTACAGAGACAGATATATAGCAGCATAATCTAAAGATTGTCTCAGAAATCTTTAGTTTCGAGCGCCAAATGAGCTCGCGAGGCAGAAGGCTGGCCGGCACTGCAAGTGACAGATGTCTGATATGTTTGGCATGGATTAGCTAAAAGCTTATTTCTGCACCCTCTCTGTCACTGGAGCTCAGACTCCTCAGACAATTCACCAGTTTCCAAATTACGTGCAGGCTGTGAAGCGTCCAAGAGGCAGAAATGGAGGTTGTCCAACTTGTGCATCTGAAGAAAAAATAGAATCAGCTGATCATTTCAAGGTCAAAAAGTGTAAATACAAATAATTTGCATTAGTGTGACATTTTTCTTAAGCATTTGCTAAATATGTTTTGTGAAAATATGAGAAAACTACCACCAACAGAGACCAGTGATTTCCACCCAGTCTCTTCTTTGTGTGTCACTAATATTGATGAATGGCGGATTATTCATTTTATCACTCAAATGCCCATGTGGTGGGACACAATGGCACAAATATTAGCATTTGACCAATTTATTTTCTCACTGCAAAGTCAAAAGTGGACTGATAAATCCCTTTCCACTAATGCAGGGTAAAAAGCTCTATCCACCTCACATAATGTTCCATCCAGCATCGCCCACAGTGATGGCCAGTCAAATTGGATTAAGCTGAGGTGGCTTGGGGCTTCTCTGCAGCTGCTGCTGTTTGATATGGGGTTTAGGTGTGCTGTAAGTGTTAACTTGGCTAGACTTAAAAGACTCACATAGACACATTAATATTTTATATGAAACTACAGACCATGATGCCAATGAGTCACTGGCCTTAGAAAAAAGGAGAACATTATAATATGTGATGAGTATGTGGGACTACGACATCAGTGTTTCCTCGCAGGAAAGGGATGGAATATTTTTCAATTGAGGTTGTTTTTCTGACTCATTAGTGCAAGGTGTCAAAACAAGACCAAAATAAACTGGAACATCATTATCAATCAAGGCTATTATATAAAATGCATGACTCAATGCAACTATAGGTACTTATGGATTAATGTTCCTATGTTTTTCTTGATATTACTATCTTCATTTCATGTTAAACTCCCAAGTGACAGAATCAGCCTGACCAAAAATGTCACAGAGATAAAAATCCACCAATGACAAGAGCTTCATTGTGATGGAGGACATAAGTTATGTTTAGCCTGGATTCCAACAGAAGGCAGCAGGCCATGTGGCCACAGCCATGGCCAAAACGTAATGCTATTGCCAACGTGCCTTAAGGTACAGTACCGCAAGTGTAAGTATTTTTTTAAATGCTTAAAATGATCTATAGTAGTCTCTTGTGAATGGACCGTATTGCGCTAGACAAAGCAGATGGCAACGGAGCAGCCTTGCGAGGTGCTGGACTGCCCACTGGGAGCAACGTTGGGTTCAGTACCTTGCCCAAGGACACTCCGACATGTGGCTAGGGATCGAAAGGCCACCCCTGTGATTAGTGGACAACCGTTCTACCTCCTGAGACACAGTGGCCACCCTCTTGTAGACATGTGGACGGCAACTGTCCTCTGTCTGATGTATTAAACTGCCTCTATGATGTTTGGCTATCCAATGTGTTTGACTTTGACATAAACATCCTTTTTTAATACAACAAAGGAGAAGCACAAACTTTTAAAGTGACATTTGGGCTAAATCACTTAGAGAGCTGCACAAGTATTAGTTCTGCATTTCAAACATGACATTTCAAGTTTGAAGTCTGCTCCAAACTACTTTAAACATGCATGATCTGAGGGAATCATGGAAAGTGTGGTAATGTAGTGAAAAATATAAATAGCCAGTTAAAAAAAGTGCATATCAAAAATAAAATGTCAGTATTAATGATGAGATTTAGTTCTTACAACTGTACAGTTTTGTTTTCACATCATCAGAAATATGTACTACTCTCTAAAATCCATTACTAATATTATCCTTGCTGTTATGTATATGTTAACATTTTTACATAATAACATATCTAGCTGCATCATTTATAAGGTAACTGGTGCATAAAAGCTTATGTTATCACAATAAATGCCAAAATAGTGAGGGTGGGTTAAGGGGGTTAAAAGGACCAATGTTTATGTTGGCAGTGACCTCTAGTGGCCATATTTATTATCACAGGAGCAAAGGAGGAAGTCACTCGATGTAGTATTACGAGGAAGTACATAACTTGGGCTACGTCACATACGTAACTACCTATTATGTCATATAGTGTATTCTTTTGTGTTTTGAGAAGAATTACAACAAATTTAAATTTCATTTCAGGACATTCCTGTTATATTTTCCAAAAGGGAAGTCTGTTTTTTGATATGGGAAGTTTTACTAGTATTTCTGGTTTAAAAACATTGAAATTATGGGAAATGCTACATTATAAATAAACAAAACCAACTAGATGGATGTGTTCATCTCCTATATTCAATCTACCTGGTATCAGCACAAATGAAAGGATTGACATTGACACTTAACTCTTCTTGTGAATGATACTTTTTACATTTTTTAAAGTGAAAAATGAGTCTTTGGAGTATTAGGTTGGGTTGCTCTTTAATGGTTTCTGTAATCTTCCTCTGTATCTTATGAGGTGTCTTCACATTTCTGCAATAAAAATCCTAATGAAATTTTCTGGCTAATCAATGGAAAGATTTTTGACAGGAGAAAGAGATGGAAAGAGAATGAAGACAGGGCCTAAAAACAGAAATATAAAGAGGAAAAAATGAAAGTTGACATTGCCATGGGAACGGCTGCATCTTGTGCATTCAAAGAGTGAAGCCGCAGTGGAAAGGAGCAGGGCATCTGACCACAGAGATTTTCTAATATTTCTAACAGACTCCTGACCCAACTCTGCCTGCAAAGAAACGCTGGAAAGGAAATCTGTATTCCAAAGAAGAGTTAACACTTAAACTGGGTTGTTTCGGAGGAAAAGAAGTTTAACAGGAGTTAGTTCTTCAGACGATGGGATAGGTGGGTGAGGCCACCTGCAGTCACATATCAGTGACTGTTCATTTTCTCTTGATAAGATGCAAAGAGTTGGTTCCTGATACTGAGTGGAGTATGAGCACATGCATTATTATCCTCAAGCGGAGCTCTACACTGCCCTTCACATCGCATATCATAATCCCCACTAAGCACTGTGAAACTACTCAGATCTTTAAGCGAAAATCAACTAAATTTAAAATGATACATATTTACTTTATGCATGCAAAGTACTTTAATCTACAAAGAGCTGAACTGTCCGCTGAAAGCAATATAATGCATAGAAACCATGTGACGTATCAAACACAGTTACATGAGTTTTACTTAATATCTTGTTATTCCATGCTACTGCCTTAACGGGAAGCTGCATATTCAGGCATCCATGCATGAAACTTCAGTGGAGACTATAACCATCAGAGAGAATCCCTGTATGTCACTGATAAGGCCTTACAGTGATATGGATCAGAAGGGCATTAGAGTCTCGTGGATCAATAACGGCAGATGTTCTGCCTGCACAAAACCACCAATCTTTAAGAAGGGGGCTTACTATGGCACGATTGACAAATTAGGTCTGCAGGACCTAATGACTAAAAGATAACAGGATAAAAGATGACCGCGGGCTTTCTTAATCTGGATTTAGAACATTTATTATTCACTGAGAAATTCTCAACCTTAAGGAAAACGAACACTTTAAAAGGCTGCTTGGTTGTTTGAATTCCTGCGTTTGTGGTCAATGACATGTAATATTTAGAAAGTTCCAGCACAGCCAGTTTGAATTCAGGAAATCTTTCATTGATTGAAATCATCAGTGTCAGATTCTCACAGTTCCAATGGCTTCTTTCTACTGCGCCCATTTTGCAACAATCATACAAATGGAAATTGATGATAGGCTGGGCAGCTCTTATCATTTCTGTCCCAATAACAGTGGACCAAAATACATTTTGGCTGCAAGACATTCTCCTTCACTGCAAAACTCAGATGATGATGACATATGAATGGCAAACAGTTTGCACAAAAGTTTAAATTTTGTTTGGTGCTGTAAAACTAATTTCCTCCACAACATGTTGAGTGTTATTGGTCAGACATTAATTATGTTAATTGTCTTCATTACATTTGAATGACCTCAACATTACTGTGAATATGTTGTGCTGAGACGGGGAGGGTCAAAATCAGAAAAGCTGTTTATGTTTTAGGAGGAAGTGTTAGAGAATTGTTTTTTGAATTTTACCATCTATTATTGTTTCTGAATGTTGGCAAAGTATGTTTCTGCAAAACCACAGATAATTTAAAACTTTATGTTTTGTAAGGATCAATTTTCCATTTTTCTTTTGTCACAATGTTGTACTTATGCTATGGTTAGGTTAAGGCACAAAAAACACTTGGTTAGGGTCAGGAAAATATCATGTTTTGGCTTAAAATACCTGATTTGGTTGCCACAAATTTCGATGCCCCGAGATCGCGTTAAAAAGACCTAACCCATGTCACGTTTTGTGGAAATGTCAATGAGTAGGCTATGACACGTACAAATATGAATGTATCTGTGGTTTGCAGAAACATTAACTGCTTACATTTTTCCCTGACTACTTAGCCTTTCTTGAATCTAAACAGGAAGGTTTTGCTACTTGTCCTGCACCAAATATGCACATTCCTCATAATGGTGGTGTTTTTATAGAACTAATTTGAAAAGGCTCATTTTGTAAACAATAAAACAAAGCAAAAAAAACAACAACAAAGAAACAAAAAAGCCATCTTTTCAATGGTAGCTGACTGTATGCATATATGATGGAGGTATATGGAACTTTGTTTGTGGTGCTTAAGAATTGAAAAATGACGTCTGAAGAACTCAACAGCAACATGTCCCTCAAGAAAGGGTCCTATAGCTAATCTGAATAATTCACTGAGTCCATGGAATCATTTTCTACTGGAAAAAAAAAAAAAAAACCTGAAGCACCCAGGTGCAATAGGTCAATAAGAAGTATGTCAAAGTAGGAGTATTTGCCACTTACCACATGTAAGTGCAAACATGGAAAGGTACATTCTCCTGTCCAGTGCTCCTTTTTCACACTTTTGCGATTGCAAGCAACACTACATACACCTATTATAGTCACCAATGAGTTCAAGGTCAATCAAGTAGTTTTTTCAAACATGTATGTCAGTCATTGTCCCTGACAAGTTGAATAAAATACCATTTCAACCTTGAGCTTTGCTGTTGTGTGTCTCTTAATTGGAACAACAATGTGAAAAATCAGAACTAAATAAGAGGGTAGGGGGCATTAAAAGGTTGCACACTTTACACTGCCAGTCATGAGTGTGTGAATGAAAATGACTCATTACAGGAGCAATCACAGTGTCAGAGTGTTTACACAAGAGACAGAATGTGCTCAGATTATTTTTAGTTTCCACATTTCCTGCTGAATTGTCAAAGTAAAAGCGGTCAAAATGCGATCACATGCTGATGCAAAATGCAACAAAAGAGGTTGCACAGGTTTCACAGCAGGCTCCATTTTTTGCCCTCAGTATCTCATTCAAAAGACATTCAAAAGAATATACCCCAATATGTGTCAGTCACGCTGTGGGCTACACCAAAAAGCCTTTATAGTTAAGCTAGAAAGGTTTAGGCTTGTTTTGCTTGCTTTTAAATCCATTTGAGTCCAAAACTTTATATAAAAGTGTTGGTTTCATACACAGAAACCCAGTCTGGGATTTCTTTGAATGTCAGCTGTATGACATAAAACTATCAATCGTTTCATGATTTTAAGCTGTGCCCATTGTCAAGCAAATGGAGAAAGCACATGTATGCCAGGCTTACTGATTTGCAGTCTCAGTTGGGTTAAAAGTCAACAGTAATTTGGAGAAAAATGTTGCTGTGGATGAATACATGTCCCTGCTTATCGTACATTAATGTCCCAAATGTATTCCTCCAGGGATATTCACAGTATCTAACTAAATATATTCTGCTCTCAGTGAGATATGCAAATAAGACATTCAAATATTTCACCTTGTTTACACTTAATTTGCTCATCAGTCTATTAGAGTGATTAAAAGCTTTATTTTTGTAAATCATTGCAAAAATCTGT
The DNA here is from genome assembly GCF_040436345.1 of Pagrus major. NCBI lineage: Eukaryota > Metazoa > Chordata > Actinopteri > Spariformes > Sparidae > Pagrus > Pagrus major. Next base: position 9,685,513 of record NC_133229.1, on the reverse strand, counting down.
TCAAGGCACCTGGAACCTCATTTATAAAATGGACAACCTTAAATCATGTTTCATCTGACGTGAAAGCAGGTACCTTTGACTTGCGTTGCCTGCTGGTTAGGGATGTAGGGATATTGCAGTGTGGGATGATTATGTGTCCAAGCCAGATATCCCATTATTGTATTTTGGTCCATGGTTATTCCTGACTAAACCCTCATTTGTTCTGGCATCATAAGGGGAGGTAACACTTTATATTAACCATCATTAATTAATGATAAATTTATAGTTATTTAAACTTTAGAGTAGAGTTGTTACACTGCAACAAACAATTAAATGTTTTTTTAAACTATTTATTGAACAACTGCTTATTGTAAAGTTGCAACTGATTTTTTTATATAAACCATTACAATTGCTTTATCATTAACATGTTAATCTGCGTGGCTAGTTCGCCAAACAATACAAACACAGCTAAGCAAGCAGGCTAACGGTTTAATTTATGTGTATTCCTTCATGTCATTCATTCAACCTTTATTTAAATCTCGAAAAATCATTGAGGGTACGAACATAATCACAGAGCAAATAAACAGAATGGGTACATAAAAATTATAACAGATAAAAAACAATATGACAGAATACCAATACAACTGAAAAAAAAGTGCTTGAAAATGATAATACAATCACTAGAGCGTGTTGAAAAGTGACTCCGTGACCAGTTTAATAGAGAGCTGATATATGGTGGCATGTTGTCCGTCAAGGCTTTAAAAATAAACAGAAACCAATGGCTGTCACGTCTTACTGTTAAAGGTGCCCACCCAACTTTTTCATATAGAATACAATGATGAGTGGAACAGTCACCAGTAATGAATCTGAGGGCGGAGTGATAAACCGAGTCTAGTGGCGTAAGAGTGGAGACAGAGGCATGCCTACAGATAACATCACCATGATCCAGGACAGATAAAAAGACAGCTTCAATGATCTGTTTCCTACAGAACATGGGGAAAGTAGTTCTGTTTCTATATAAATAACCATTTTTTTGTCTTTTTTTGACAAGTGTGTTAATATGAAATTTAAATGTGAGTTTCTGATCCAACCAGATGCCCAAATATTTGTATTCAGAAGCCTTTTCAATACTGTGTCCTGTTAGAGTGGTAACAGCCAGACCAATGTCTGCGGCATCTCTGGCTCTTGAATATACCATGAATTTGGTTTTGTTCACACTGAGGGCTAATTTCAGGTTAAAAAAGAGAATCTTGCAGTTTGTCAAAAGCTTGCTGGATAATTGTATTGGCTTTATGTGCATTTTTAGCACAGCAGTACAGGACTGTATCATCAACATAAAGATGGGCGTTACAATTTGTTATGGAGGATGTAATAGTGTTAATATAGATTGTGAATAAGACAGGACCCAGTATTGAACCTTGCAGAACCCCTTTAGACAAAGTAAAAACACAGAACGATCATTTGCTACAGTCACACTTTGTTGACTATGAGACAGGTAGTCCTTGAACCAATTACAGGAATTACAATCAAAACTAACACCACTTCACCTCTGTATGAGCAAAGCATGGTCAACAGTATCAAAAGCTTTTGTTAGATCCACAAAGAGGGCAGCACAGTATTTCCCTTTATCAACAGCAGATATAATATCATTAGTTCCTGAGGTGATAGCAGTAACAGTACTATGCTTAGCTCTGAAACCAGACCGGTGAGGACTCAGAACAGGATGTATTGAGAGGAATGATTTGAGCTTATTATTGACTAATGATTCCAGGACTTTAGCAAGACAAGGTCGTTTATATAGTTATAGTCATGCCATACATTGTTAGAAAGCTTATCATGATTATATTTCTGCAAACCATTTCAAGATGAAAACCCATCAGCAAGGTTCAATCAACAAACAAACAAACAATCTAACAAGCTAGAATGTTCAAAGTTTGCCAACTCACCAATAAAGGTTGTTTCAGTAGTGCATGAAACTCCAACAAGAGCTATCTTCTCTTATTCCCACATGTCCACTAGATACATTTCAGAAACACATTTAATCCAAAACGCAGTATTCCATTATTAAATGGTTACAAAATTACAAAAATTCTGCAATCATGGATGCTTTTTCATGCTTTTATCTGTCAAAGACTCTCCTTTTCTACCCTTGAAATTTATTTCATTTGCCCAAAGCATCTGCAAAAAGAAAAAAAATAATATAAAACCAGAAGTGATTGTAGTTACTGTTTCAACATTGCCATAAGACTCAAACTGTCTGCAAACTGTATAATCTATCGTTAATGCTCCAGGAACACAAATGTGTTGACACTCGTTTTCCATTGGAAAACATAATGACCTGCATTTGCACACTTTCCGACTCTCAGTTTTTTTTATGATGAGATGAACAAGCTGAACGCCCACTGCTCGCCAGTAGTCATATTATGTCCAAATTCAGATTCAAAATCCAGTGTCCTTTGAATAACACAGAAATAAAGGTCATGCCACGGCTAATGGTTCGTTCAATATTAGTCTTTTTTTCAATAGGTTTGTGGAGAGTTCACTTGTACTGTCTCTTTCCAACAAAACCCTCCTATTTTTTTACCCATTGTATTTTCCACCCATTATTTATCTGGTATAACCTCGTCGCTGATCACTGAGCAGCTGGTGGTCAAGCGCTTTGCTCAAAGGCACCTGGACAACAACTGTACAGTCCAGGCTCTCATTAATGTTACACTTAGAATCTATTAAAATGCGCACAAAGGTGGTTTTGAAAGGCAAAGCCCTCTAACTTAGCCATCTGGCACGAACAACAGCAAAGGAAACTGTGACCCATATGAAAGATTTTGCTAGAGAAGTGCTGAGTAGCATCTGCTCGCTGTGAAAATGCCTTGGGTCCTTCACATGACATGACAAATTACACTGGGCAGTTTACATTTAATTATCCACTTCAATGCTCACCTCAATGAAGAAGTACAGAAATGGGAAAGTACATTATCTTTTGGAAGTATTTTACTTTTTCCCACAATCTTTACTAGTTTCTAATTGACTGAATGTGATCATTGTCATTTAGTATCTAGATTGTAAAGTATGACATTAATAAATTAAGTATTTTAAGTTTGTTAGAGTACATGAAAACTTATTTGATGGTGATAAATCATGAACATTGTCTGCCAGATGGGAGAATACTGTCTGTTTCCTCGGAGTCACAGCTGGCAGTGTTTGCAGAAAAGAGCACATTCGTAGTTGTTGTTGACCACCATGACAGATATCAGAGGAATGATGTTCTCAGGATTAAAAAGCCGGCCGTATAGAGCAATATATCATTTTTTATATTGTTAATTCATCTTTATGTCATAGAGGTTCATGACGTGAACACAGAAAATGTGCTGTCTGTGCGACACGTGAACACTGCATTTTTCTGCAAGAAATTTGATTATACCACAATATCACAGGTTAGACACATTTTCTGCTGTTTCTCTGTCTTTCATGTCTGACGGGTCTCGGCACAACCTCAGTATGACTCTGGTTGGTCACTGTTTTTTTTTTTTCAGTTTTAATAGTCAAATTCAAGCAAAGCGAACATTGGCGACTTATTAAAAGCATACCAGGTTTTAAATCAAAAAGGCCACCTCCAATGAGCTCTTCTTTTGTGCTTCTCTTCAGAAGTCCTGATCAATGCTTATCAAAACGGATCCATCACCTGAAATATCATGTAATTATAGCTGATGTAGCTTCGAGCATAGGTGTCATTTACACCAGTGGATGTTGGGGATATGTCTCCACCACTTTTCCAAATGGCAAATTTTGTCCCAATCACTTTTAAAAGCATGATACAATGTGCTATAAATTAACTTGCACCAAGAAATATGAACTAACAAAGGAGATTAAATGAATTTTCAAGTGCCATTATGCAATCATCTACCCTGACCTCATTTGATCCCCACATTACATCGCCTAAAATCTGATCCCTCATGTCCCCACCACTTTCCAACACAAAGTGACGCCCTTGGCTCTGAGGATATTTAGCATTCAAGGTAGTTTTCTGCGAGTGAAGGGACCCCGTTGTTTTCTGTAGCAGAAATGTTATGTTTTATTCTAGGTCCTGTTTAATCCTGGAAATGTATCCACTGAATTATATCACATTTTCCTTTTATAATACAGATGACATTCAGCTTGTTTGACAACATTCTGCCACATGAGTGCCGGAGTGAAATACATTTACTCCAGTACAATTTTAAGGTACAATTTTAAACTTGAGTTGCTTGTATTTAATGGTACTTCTGCTGCACTTCGTTTCAGAAGGAAATAATCTACTTTGTACTCCACTAACACAAATAGTTACTATCAACTTTGCAGATTCCAAATTTCCAGACAAAACACATGATGAATGTATAAATACAAAGCATTGTAAGATTAATTATTCTACTATATATGAAGTATTAAAAACTTTTTAATAACCATCATTAGTGAATGGTAAACGTTAGTTTCACTGTGATTTCACTGTTAACAAACAATAAAATGCTTTATAAACCATTTATCAAGCAATTGTTTATTGTAAAGTTGCAACCGTTGTTTATAATACTTTGTAAATGGTAAATAAATACTGTGTAGTTCATCTATAAACATTATTGGGATTGCTATTATTATATTGCAACTAATGTTTAGAAACCTTTTCAATGATAAATAAATGTTAAAGCATTTCATTGTTTGTTTACAGTGAAGTAGCTACTAACTAAAGTTTAATTAACTATACATTTACCATTTATTAACAGTAGTTATTATAAATTGTTACAATTTCCTCCACGTCATCTAACTGCAACTGTAAATTCTCCTTAATTATACATTCTGTTGATTTAAGTCAGTTTTAGAGATGTGTCATCCATGCAGTCATATACAGTATCATACAATAGACAGCCACAATACATTCTACATTTTGTCCCATAATTGAGCACTGGAATGAGACTGCTGACTCTTTCTTCAAAAATAATAATAATAAGCATGCATTAGGTTGGTTTTAACATGTAGATTAATATGCACGTAGATATGGATAATTTATTAAAAACAAGCAGTTCATAGAATGTATGCAACATGTTTTTTGTATTTTCTTTACAGGTCATTGCAGATATTTCTTTATTTCTTTGTTCATTTAAATACCCGTGTGTGCCCATTGATGTCAGTAAATTGTAAATATTGGCCATCTGTTGTACCTTACAAAATACATATATAAGATGTTCCTTGTTCTTTGAGGAACGCTGTAATCAGTAAGGGCAGTCACTTCAAGAAGCCTTTCATCAGCAGTATTTGTGGAGACATTTTTATAGTACCCAGTTTCTTCTATTCACTTCAGAAAATAGACTTTTCAGAAGGTAAAACATAAATCTAGGTCACCATACATCTCATTACTTTTGATACTATGGCTACAATAGGCTACACACAAGGACTCAAAGAGCATACACAATAGCAGGTAGTCTTTTGCTATATGTATCAAAAGACAGAAGGTGAGTCACAGCAGGCGCTACCACTGTTAGCCAAGATTTAGGTCAGCCAAGTAGCTCCAGGTGGCACGGGTCCTTCCCCGAGGTCACAGTGCTCCCTGTCTCTGCACCAAGGATAGCAACAGTGGCCCTGGGGGCATAATGGGACATTAATTTTTAATGTAAACTAACCCATCTCTAGTTGTGGGCCAGAGGTGATGAGCAGTGTACTTGACTCTACAGTACATGCAGTTGTGTAAACGTTGTGGTGTAGCCAGTCGGTTTGTATTCGTTGTTTATAATTCATTCCTGAATTCCAGCGGCGGTGAGGAGAAAAACACATTTAGCTTTTTATCCAATGAAAACTGAAGCTTGTTGAACAGCTCAGAGGCTGCAGAGTGCTAAAGTAACAATATTTACTGGGTCCCAGGAGTGAGAGCAGTAAACAGATAATACCTGTTGGTGGAGGATAAAAAGCATAAAGTCAGAATGGGGACAATTTGTGGTTCACAGGCTTCCTTTTTTTATTGGGAAGAGTGGAAAATAGTTGTCAATACTATAATTTTATGTGTTTTTCTGTCTGGCGTGCACCGATATAAAAAAAGATAAAGTCATCATCGACATACCAATTTGATGTATTTATTTATTTTCTGGTTCCCCATTAGCCAATACTGAGGTAGAAGCCCTTCTTCCTGGGGTCGACACAGGTAAAAATGACATCATATCAGAAAACAATTGAAAATCAAAGACAATTGGAAACAAAACAGACTATAACAGATTACTAAAATAAAAAACAATGAATCAACAACAATAAAACTACTAATGACAACAACAATAACAACAGTACCCACATATACAGTATCTATAGTCAGTGAGACATATGACATGGCTTGTAAAGCAAAGAAAACGCAATGAAATGAAAAAGCACCAGGAAAGTTCCTTATTACAATAAATGGCTGTAACTTTCAGAAACAAATCATATAGAAGTCTGAAACATCCAAGCACATCTAAAAAGATAAAGAAAAAAAATAACATTCTGTCTGAGTTCACAGTCATATAAAACCCAAAATTTTGACTGCTGTGAAAAATTCTGGTAATTTCATCCATTCTCTGACAAAGCAATTGTAAATCGGGAATTAATACGACTGAAACTTGAGGTGTCCCTGAATCAAATTATATAAAATGCTCGAGGCTGACTGCTGGAATAGGGTAGGGAAAACCAAGGAAATGCAGGAGAGTCAGGCGCCCCAAAAATGATCCTAGGTGTTTGAGGGTTAATGATCATATAGTCAGATATTACGTAGCAAAAGAGTGGCTGGTGTTTTGTTCCATTAGACCTTATTTAAAACTGTTAAATGTGTAATGTTTGATGGTAAACTATTCTATATTTTCATCCCTCTGTACGTAACATTACATTGCGTTGCATTCCTTTTTGAGACAGAAAGTGAAACCAAATGAATACATCGCAAATGTGTGTGTGTCCTAGAAATTATGTTTGCATACAACTAATTTGCAACAGCAAATACATGTATATATTGAGGGAAACGTAATGCTGACTGAGTTACATTTTCTAACAGCATCATGAGGAAATTATGTTAACTTACCTGGACAGTGGCAAAAATGTTCAACATTTCTCAGCGGGAAACCACTGGATACTTTTTAACGAGACCTCAAGACATTTTCCTCTCATGTTAGTGGTAACAACACCATGTATTTTTTAAGAAAAGAATTGTAACTGACGATTTACAGCCCCAAAAAATGATATTTTTAACAAGATGTCAGGAGAATTTCTTGCCAAGTTTGTGGCGACAGGACTAGGTGAGCCAAAACATGATGTTATTTTAATCCTCAAGTGATTTTTGTGCCTAAAGCTAACCAGGCCATAAGCACAGCATTGTGACAACACATAATATATATTACCAGTATCATCTTATTTTTCCTTTGCATCCTCTTTTCTTTTTCCTGCTCTCCTTAACATTTCGTACTGTTATTTTATTTCATACACATATGTTCAAAGAAACAGAAAAAGAGCATACTTATGTTAACATACTCCAATAAAAAACATCTTGACAATAAAAGGTTGCCTCTAAAAAAACATCCAGGCAGTAATTATATTGTTCAGCACAAGGTAATTATGAAGGCAATTTGATAAAATACAAATGTCAATTCCAGCAGATAAGTGATTATTTCATTGGCAGCAAGTTTCATGAAAGTGCTGGAACATCATGTAAAACTACTGTACTACATTAGAATCTTCCACTTTACGTTTATTTCAAAGCTTCAATGAAACTGCAAAGTCTTTCAAGCTTTCCTTTGCTTTGCCAATGTAAGTTTTTTGAATTCCTGCTGAGGTGATGACAAGGGCATCTGCTCCAAGCTTTTCCTTCAGTGTGCCGAGCACAATTTAAAAGCACACAACTTTTTTCACTCAAAAAAAAAAAACAACGTGAGTTTCCACAGAAGCTGTCAGCCAAACAGCCCACTGTGCTGACAGAGACCGCTCTTTGAAGAAACTTAATCGTGATGGACACATTTCCATTGTACTCTCTCTCTCTCTGTCCTCTTACAGTACATCCATATAAAGTGCAGGATATCACAGAAGAGGGTCTTGAACCTTATCATATTTGTTTATCTCCACTTTGCATGTCTAAATGTTAACCGATGACATTCAGAAAGTGCCTTTTATAAATTTAATTCATATTATTGCCATATATATCCGTTATTTAACCAGATAAAAGTCCCATTGAGATTAAAATCTCTTTTTCAAGAGTGACCTGACCAAGAGGGCAGCGTAAACATTGCACTTTGTACACAACACAATACAGACATACTGTACACATGCAACTTCAGCATACTCCAAAAGAGTTACCAGTTTAAGTACAATACAAGATTGAGGAAAAAACAACTCTTCTGATGCATAAACAGGAACAATTTTCAACAATTGCTTCACAGAAGATGAATAATCACAAAGACGAAGAGTACAATCCTCACAATCTTTTAAAATTGTCTAAAATTCCACTATAATAATCAACTCTGATAATTGTTGGTCCTTGTGTACATTGAAAAGCTTTGGAGACCAATGTGTAAGCGCACAGACCAATATATATATATATATATATATATATATATATATATATATATATATATATATATATATATATATATATATATATATATACATATATATATGCTACATAATCTTTAAGGACACAAAGGTGATGTCTTCAATTATATTTCCGGTAATTAAAGGGCTGATAATGTGTGTACACACATCACATATGTTGTTGTTTTTCTAAGGCTGATTTTACTATGAAATGGATTAGAATTGCACGTTGCAGTGCTGTAAAGCAACATTTTTTGCCATAATTTAGAGTTGTATTTGTTAGATGTAATAGAAAATGTAAATGCATAAATGAGTGGTAATTTTTTTTTTTTTTTTTAGGTAGTCAAGGTTGTACTGTGGGGATCTGTCAGCTTTCATCTTTTGTAAAGAGGTAATTTTTAGCTAAAAACAATTATGATTCATTCCTTACAGAATGCTACTTCACATTTCCACACTGGAGTTTGTGTCGCTCTCTTGTAAATGACCTAGCTAAAACTCAGGGAGCTGTCTCGAAACTAGACGGGCGATGTTCATAAGCCTGGGTTACATTAATGACATTTGACCAGTTAAACTGACCCATATAGAAAATACCAATCTATATTAATGTGTTCTACTCCATTTCCAATATATATTAATGTAGGGTATAAATTTCTTTAGGTGTGTGGGTAGGCATTTCATCAGCATTCTTCTAGCATTTAATGGAGCTCCTCTTAATTATTCATCATCCTTTTACAAATTGATGCGCAACAGAAAATGCTGACTCAATTTTTTTGTTTTCCGCTTTATCTATTTGGGCCCTGATTATGTTTAAGTATTAAGCTATTTACAAATATGCTCAGTAATTTGTGGTGAATTACAAACACAGCCACCATGCTGGAAATGAAAGTTTTACCATTCGGGCTGTTTTTTCCCCCCAAACAGGATTCCCTTTCATCACATGGTGCATTAGTGATCGGGACTGCTGCTGCAGCACGCTGGTGCTCATGATTCTTCTGAGGTTCAGAGTAAACATGTCACTGTGGGTTAGACGTATGATTGCTTCTGCATGATCTGCATGATCAGTTAATCTACTTGCTGCCATCACTCACTAAACCTGCTCAACACAAAGCTCTGCAGCAGTGGATTTTCTTCTTACATTACTGTAAAAAAAAAGCTATTTGTACACTCTCTCCCAACGTAGGACTCATCCCATTAATTTTTAATTATTTATAAGCATAAATTGCTGTAAATGAAAGGTTTTATCTCAGCAAGATATTGGGAAAATCTCCCCAAAAACCACCCTGAAACACACACTGGCCTCATTAGTACCGCGGATTTTCCATTGATCATCTTTTCAAATTTGCTTGTCAAGACTCACATCGATTGTGTTTCGTTACACTTAACAGGATACACACTGCTGGGCAAGGGGCACACTCTTTCAAAACCTTCCCTCTCGAAGCCTAATTTGGCATCGTTTGGTCTAATCTGTAACGCAGTGATTAGATAAGGCTGTTTTGATTACAATCAAGTATTCACCCAGGACATGGAATCAGCATTGTTAAATTGCTCCTACAGAAATTGATAACATTTACTTCATTATATACAGCAGCTTTTTAGTAAGCAGTAGTTAATGGCAATTAAATGACAGGAAAACGAGTTATCCTTTGTTTGCGAGGTCCTGTGTGAGATTAGACTGAGGTAATGAGACAGAGAGACGGGGGAGAAAGACAGTTGGTGAGACTGTAGGTGTCAAAACTTCATCGGAGGTGTTAAACATGTGAAGAGCAAAGGTTCTGGCAAACACTGCAGTCACTAAAGGTGCATTACCCAGCGGACTTTATATCATGCAAATGGTGCTATGAGAGATCTGGGGAACAGGGTCCTGCATTTTAATTTGCTCCCTCCTCACTTTCTGCTTTCAAGTGGTGAAGTTTTTGTGCCCTCATTCTCACAGAAAATCTGCCAGTAATGCTTCATGTGGAATCAAATTTCAACGGAACCTTTATAATATTTGCAATTCGACAAATCCATGCACTCGCGGCACAGAAATGAATGAGGGGAAGTAGGGGGAAAAAGTTATTATTAACACCTCTCTGTTACATCCAGTTTCTGGGAGTAACACAATGAAGTGAAAAGACTGTATGTAGGTTAATTGTGTATTTAAAATTCCGTTTTAGGATAAATAGCTCATCCCGGTTCCATTTCTCAGTGGCCTGAATGGGTGTTGAATAAGTGTGGCAGGTAGCACTTAACCAGCATCTTCGGATGAGCGGAGGCTGGGAGATGTCTGGGTGTAGGATGTGTGCCGATACTCACTCGGATTATACCACAAGCTCATTTCCATGCACACTCCAGGAGCACAGTCTGCCCAGCAGTGAGGAAACTGAGCCAGACTGAGGCTGCACATTATAACACGCTCTGCATAAATGTTGCATACAAAGATAAGAATCATCTGGGACTGCAGCCAAACCTTTGCACCTGCCTCACCTCAAACACCAAACACATTTCAGTTGGCACAGGCGCCTGTTATAATAGCCGGTCCCATTTTCTAGATGTTTTTGCGCGCTGGCACCTATATGATTTGTGTGACACATTACCCAGAGTTTTCTGAACAATGATCAATGAGTACTGAATATTAAACAAATGGAAGTTAAGTCTTAACTTTCTTAATGGATGTACTAACATATGTTCACCTTCCAGGCATTACAATCTGTGCTACTGTATTATTTCCTTAATTTCTGTGCTTTAAATACTTGAATTCATTTGTTATAAAGGAACATGCATGAATAAATATGCATTTATGGGGTTGCATCTGTTAAATTACATAATCTACCAGGGCCATAACAAATTACTATGATTTTTATTACTTCCATTGTTACTAAATGCTAAACACCAGTCAACAAAATGTGATTTTGGGCCTTAAAAATACAACATTCAGTCAAATATCCATTATTATCTCATTACTGTATTAAGCCTTTCATGCATGAGTTATTGAATGACAAAGCAATATTTTTCAATGTCTGTTTATACTCAAACAAATAGAAAATCATTCCAAACTTTTGTTTTAATACATTTTATTTCGATGGCGTTACATAAATGTCTACTGCATTTGGCAATGATATAAAAAGTGATTCAGGAATATCTATAAACTGCCCCCCAGGATATATTCTGCCTATTGGGTCTATGAAAATTAGAAAATGTATTTATTATATATGTATGTATATATATATATATATTAAGGCTGTCAAAGTTAACGCGTTATTAACGCGTTAACGCAGCATGCCTTTAACGGCACTATTTTTTTTAACGCGCGATTAACGTAGTGACATTTGAACCTCGGGCCATTCCGTAGCTTGGAAAACCAGGAAGCAATGCGCCGAGGTCGATGCCGCCAACAGACTACATCCCCGTGAGCAGTAATGGAAAGTGGTAGTATTTTGAATGGCAAATTCAGCTACAAAGTCTTGCCAGATGGCTCTCGTGACAGGACAAAAGTCATTTGTATTTATTGTCACCGTGAATTTACCTACCACCGGAGTACGTCAAGTCTCAAATACCACTTGTCGGCCAAGCACACAGCGGATGCAGAGACGCCGGCGCCCCCTCCTCGCATGAAGCAAACCACGCTGGATAATTTGAAAGGGAAACAGGTGGACGACTCTACAAGCCGCAAACTTACAAAAGCAGTCGCTAAATGGGTGGCTACAGCGTGCAGGCCGATAAGTATTGTGGAGGACGACGGTCTGCGAGAAATAATCCGCTACTACTGTGTAATAAACATTACTATGCAGTTTGCATATGTTAGTTACTTGAACTGAGTATTTCTCATTGTAGCAATAAATAAACCTGTTTTTGCACAAAGCAAGCATTTGTCTTTTTTCATGTTGAAAAAAGTATTACAATTTGAAAAAATCAATTTAATGTACCGATGAAAAATATGCGATTAATTTGTGATTAATCGCGATTAACTATGATCATCATGCGATTAATCGCGATTAAATATTTTAATCGATTGACAGCCCTAATATATATATATATATATATATATATATATATATATATATATATATATATATATTATTGCTGTTTTATAAAACTATTCCTGTGTAAATTATATAATAATTTTAGATTAAATATTCAAAATAAGGCAGAATCTTAATAGGCAGAATATACCCATAGGTGCTTAACATCCACTGGAATAGATCTTCAGTCACAGAATACAATGTACAAGACAAATGTTATTAAAAATCTAGACAAAAGTATTTTAACTTCTTATGTTATGTTATGTCCCACTTTATTACAGATGTACTTCTTCCCGCCATTTTGAATTTCTAATGCCATATCTCAAATGGACAAACAGGTACAAAGATAATAATCAAATGGAATTGTGGGGAAGACTTCAGGGTCCACCAACTGGTGGTTGGGACATGATGGCATCTAGATATCTGTCCAAGGTCGTGGACACCATGCATGAACACATTTTTTGTGTTTGATACATGAATCGTTTTGTTAAAAATTAACAAACATGATTAAATACACATTTATTTGGTGCAATCTGTGAACAGCATAATCTGCAATAAAGGCGATAATAAAACAAAATATTTAATTACTTCCATTGTTACATCAGCCCAAAACTTGGATTTCTGGCATAAAAATAAATATCAAATCAAATAAAAATGTTCATGTAATCACTCTCTTTTATTAAAACCACTTGTAATAACCGCTGTCTCAGACATTAAATTAGTGAATCATTTAAATAACAGATGAGTTAATTCAGGATTTTTCTTATTAACTTTTTTTCCATTTATTAGAACAAATATATCTGCTAAAGTAGATGTGTCTTTTGAAATTGATAGATTTTATTTGTTTAACCTTTATTTAACCAGAGAAAAGTGTGATTGAGATTAAAAAATCTCTTTTTCAAGTGAGTCTCCAAGGTAGGCAGCAGCACATAACAGCCGTAGACATAAAACAAACATATAACAATGAAGTTGAAGACAATAGATACAGAGATGAACAGAGACAGTTAACAGTATGCAAGTGCCAAGTTGAAAGTTAACATATTGTTATATTGGTTGCATCTTTACAGATAAGTAAGATAGGTTAAGCAGAAACCACTTGTAAACAAAGCCAGTGTACAAAAACAAAACCTGCACCTTCAGAAAGGTAGATTATGGAGAAAATAAAAGAATGCATTCAAAATACAGAGTGGACAGCCAGCTCGTGAGAGACAATAGGTGGCATGATTGCAATGCATTATGAGTAGAAACCATCGAGAGATATTTCACAGGAACCAATGCATCCTACGGTGCAAACAATGTCACCTCATTATAATTCAATGTTGCAGAATGCTAATACGTCCTTGCACACTGCTAAACAAATATGACAACACTAGGATAAAGTCCAATTTTAGGGCCTCAAATAAGGTAAACATCATTTAATTTTTATGTGCGTGCAGAGTTTGAAGCAGATTTATGTTATCCTTTGTCCTGATCGAAAGAATATGTTAACTTTCAGCCCTGAGGATGTGTTAAATGTCCCAAACAAAGCTGAACCTGCAGTGAAAGCAAAGGGCTATCCCAGTCTTTCTTAGATACTTGAGGTTCATGTATTGTTTGGTGTTTCCACCATTTTGTCTGTCAGCTCTGCTGTTAAGAGATGACTCCACCAATTGAATCCTCTAATATCTGGTATGGCAGACAAAGTGCAATTTAATATCTCGGAAATTAAGCCTGCTTTAATTGAACATATCATTTTCAAACCTCTTGTTTCAGAGCTCGGTATACTTTAGGATGTTGATGGAGTCATAGCTCCACTGGAAAGACCCATTGCGTTGTAATTTTACTGTTACGTTCTATCTACGGACTCATAATCTTACAGTATGTTTAACCTAAAACTCGATTCTAATAAGAAATACTGTTTCCCCAAGCTAGAGGGCACCTCATAACGTAGCTTTTGAGCTAATAATACTTGCTTTCATCCGATCATTGTAGTACATAGTAATAATGGCTGGAAACAGGTAAAGAAAATATGTGGGGAAAAACAATTCCATCAAAACCTCCGTTCAGCTCAATGAAGCCGAATGATCCCTCTCAAGCTCGACTGGATAAAGTCAAACGTCTTGGTTGCAGACATCAATCCTGTTTATGGCTGTTAGGCTGGAGGATGTTTTCTTGCTCTGCTGTTCAACACAGCCCCTCACAGCGAATGCTTCGAAAAGGACAGCGCGAGAACTGTTATTCTCCAGCTCGGGGCAATACAGCTGTCTTCTGCAGCCATGCGCTCATTTATGATTGATGTACACAATCCGTCCAAGTAAATGTTACTCGGTGTATACCATAGTTAAATATGCAGCTAAATGACGATAATGTATTTTAAAGATGGAATGGTAAATATTTGTGCAGAGCCTAATTCTTACATTTCCTAATCCTGGGATTAGGAAATGTTTGCCATCGTTATTTCTAAAATGATATTCTGATGTAACTGGGCCACTCGCACTGACTGACACAGATGATGCCAATGTCCATTTGCTGCTTGGACAACCAAAGAAAATGATGCATGATCCTGCTCGTAAGCTATTTTGACATGGGTCAGCTGAAACATGGCCTGAATTGAACTGCTCTCCAGAGGTGCAGGTGGATTATTCCAGATGTGTACAGCCGGGGCTCGTCTTTGCACAGACGTCGACTGAGATGCTATCTCGCCTGCTGAGCTAGAGCAGAGAGCTCCATCAAACTGAATGAGCTAACATCCTTTTTCATGATCTGCACTGGGAGAATAAAGCCTGAGGTTCTCCTTGTTGGAATCTGCATTAACAAGCTGCGGGAACGTGGGAGCAGTGTGGGCAGAGAGCTCAGTGTGTACTATATAGCTCATGAATGTCTTGTAAGAAGCATCAGTGCATGGAGATCAGGATGTGCTGTTTTGATTGACCACTAATTTTACATTTTTGTAGCTGGATTTCATGGTTGAGCTGCAGGCTGTGTAAAGTGAAATACAAGCATGCGAGGAATATAGGCTCATGAAAACTTTTTAACTGACCAAAATAAACTGCATTTCATTTGTGTACTGCCAGCATGGCTTGAAATTAACTTCTTGGCTCACTAGGCACTATAGCTAGTGAATTTCAACTTGATCCCCACTCTGAATTTTTTCCTTCCAAGCATTTTTACCCTCAAATACAATAAATGGACTAAGCAGCCTGCAAAGGTTATCCCGGTTTCCCCATATTAAGTTTACACCAATGACATAAATGGTTTAATATGCGATTCAAACAAATGAGTCTCATGACCCACATCTGTCTGATGGCGACTTATGTGAAAAAGCTCCAATTTGTCTGCGAACATGTACATGTACTTCCTTAGAAATGCATACACCTGAGGCTAAAGCACTCTTCGGCACCGAAGTAGACATCTGAAAAAATTATAGTGCTATCAGAATTGTAGTTATTTATTTAGACTATCTCCCAGTAGTATGGGTGCAGAGGAGTGGGTCCGTGCTTACTGCACAAAATTAAGATCATCCCCATGAAAATGGACCTTGGAGGGTGTTGTTTCCATCGTCCTGGTTACAGATATATTATTTAGGAACTCTGCATTAATATGTCTAAAAATGAACAGGCCTTTGTCATATACTTTCTCTAGTTGTGTACTTACATCCCAAATGTTTCCAACAATGTCCAAACCCAGAGAAATCAACAAGTTTACTTAAGGTAATGGTATGATTCATGTGGTCGCCTGTTGCTACTTCCAGGATAGGAGATTCATCGGTAAACAGTTTTGGATCAGCACCAGAAATTACATATTGTATGTTTAAATTGGTAAAAACAAACAAAAAAAAAAAACAACAACAACAAACATAGTAGCTAGAGCATTCATTGTTTTTTGCAGTGGAAGGATAAGGCTTCATTTTGTACAGTCATAGATTAAGTTGTTACGTTACTTTATGCTGCGTCACATCACGTCATGTTATGTCACACGTTGCAAGATATTGTGACGTTAAAACTTACAAATGTACATAGCTCAAAAAATGAGTGTTAAGAATTTCGTTCATGTTTCTACATCAGTATTGTGTTGAATCAATGGTTTTTGTAAATTTATTTGGTCAAATTTGATTTATAATGACGATAGTTATGACACAATTTTAATACTTTTATCAGTTGACCAATTCCCCCAAGTCCCATCCCCCTTAGTCACTGATGCTAGATTGGACAAGCTTGTTAATAGTTTGCATGATCACAGAAGAAAAAAAGAAACGTGAGCCCTTCTTGGGATTAATATGTATTTATTCCTGAATACAGACCATGGTGCTGACCATTATACGTTCGCTAGCCAGTTAGCTCACATTTTGGTGACACTGCCTAATCTAAGATGTGACTGTTCACAATGCGATGTGTCCATGAAGACCATGGCCTCAATATAATGTGACTTTACATCAAAATATTACTTTTGAACAAACGTTGGTGCCTTTGGTGATGGTGTTGATGTTCTGCTGATAGTGAGGTGTACCACACAGCCTAATCCACGCTTTACATCAGACCAAGCGTCTCATCGTTTTTGGGAATACCTCCCACACGCACCCAGCAACACCTTTTAACCACCTTGTTAGCTTGTTTTTCTTTTCAATGCAGTTTAGCTTAGCATATAGGATATATAATTTTAACAGGAAACAAGAAAGTTGACCGAGGTTCATCCGAGTACCAAGTTTAGGACTAAGGAAGGGTTGATATTATGGTTAAGTGACTTACATAACCTTTTTTCTTAGCTTGTACAGATTATACGGATGCAAAGCATATGAAGGTACTCCAAGAAACAATATCACAATAAGCAAAAGTCTCAATGTAGGCACTGGTGGACCATTTGGATGTTTTTGGAAATGTAGCTTTCAATTTTATTTTATGAGCTTCAATGATAACTTGAGACACTTTTCCATCTCACCTTCCTCATATCTGCTCTCTTAACTGTTCATAAATGCCAGATATATTCCTGTCTGCTCTCTCTTCAATAAAGAAATTAACTTCTTTTTGCCTCCCCAGGGGTTCCATTTCCCATCATGATTCTGGTTACATAGGGTTCATTACAGCCAGACCCCTCGATTGGTGGCAAATATTGAAGTTCCAGTATCCAATAACTCTTATCATACCAACAGTTCCTTATCTTCCGAGGAACAAAGTACCATGATCAAACAATTGAGATTTTGAACTTTATCTGGACCATAAAGTCTCCAAATCCAACTTGATATCTTGCAGGCAATTACCACTTGACTTAAACTGTGCCCTGAGGTCAGAAGCAATTTCATAAAAAGACGATTTCAACCTGGTATTTTCCCGAAGCAGGAAAACTAAACAAAATCAATAGTGATTTTTACACTGCATGATGATATTTAGATGATAATAACCACAGAAAAAGGGAGGGGAAAAAAAGATGGAAGGGATAAAATATATACCAGAAGAGGGTCAGCGAGACCGCTTAATGGGTGTCATGGTTCCTGCTGAAAGAAAGGCCCTGCTGATGTGGATGATTGGTCTTATGACAATGATAGATGGTGTTTCCTGGAGCCATGCAGCGTCCTGCTGTGCTGCCAGTGACACTTGGGAGTTGCACTAAATGCCTGTGCCCATGTCACAGACCTACAATGAAAGCCTGGGGGGAATGTAGGCAAGATAATCCAGTGACACACATCCCATCAAAACTTTTACAGCATTGGGCAGCGGAGAGTGACAACAGCTTGTGAGGACAGCGCATTTAGACCGTCTTTTCTCTTTCAAAAGAAGCAGGCTGACGTGGCTTGCCAAATGGATCGTGTGTCTTTTCTTGTGTTTGGAGGACACATTGTTATCGCCTTGTATTATTTTCCTACTCAGGAGCAGATTTGAAAGAAGTACTCAGATCTTGTACTAAAATCTGCTTTCATTTTTTTTTTTTTTTGTTGATTCTGGTGGCTGTAGGGGAAAAAAAGCTAAATAAAGTTGTTTTAGTCCCATATTGTACCACCAGATTACACAGCAGCTTCTTTCCTCAGACTCAGACCCCTCAAATCACCCTCGGTACACCGCCATAAAAAATAGCTTCATGACTTACTCAACCCGGATAGGTTGGAATGGACCCTGTGACAGACATTAAGAATAACTATGACAATTAAGAAATAACCAAACTTCTCACTGATGGTCTTGTTTGCTTATGTAGGTTATACAGATGCATGAGCATACAGTTGAGACTGTTACATTACCAATGAACAAACTTGTTATACGTTTAAGTATAAATGTAACAATACCACAGTGTAGAAATACTTAAGTTCAAAAGTATTATAATCAAAATACTTGAATACCATGAAGTTCAATCTAAATATGACATTGTAATTTATTTGTTGGGTAAACTTTTCTATGAAGCCAATGTCTATAATGCATTTTAACACATTATGAACATACCAAGAATGTGGTATATAATCTTGGTTAGAAGCACTCATAATATTCATATTCATAAGGCTTTATAACAATAACCATAACTCTGCCTATAATGCATTATTCAAATTAATAAAATCACTTTACACAACAAAATAAGATTGGAGTAATCCATTCATTGGTACCTTATTACCGTTAGCACGGTAATAAGGTACCAAAACATTTTACACTGTTTTGTGTGTTGTTCTTGCATTGACCTAGCCTTATGTTTTTGATGAACATCTTACCACTTATTCACTTACAGTGACTTATAACCAGCTTGTAACGTATTACATCAATCCAAAAAACGGGGATTTTATTACCTTACTTAAAGCAACCAATGGCCACTTATAATGCATTATAATGTGTCATTGAATTATTATAATGTATTACAACTATGAGAATACACTTTGATCTTTGTAAAAATAGTGAGTGACTAGTAATGATACTTGACCCTATAAGTCATTATAAGATGCGTTATAATGTGTTATGGTTATTGTTATAAAGCATTCTGATATTTATGAGTGCTACAGGTAGATAACTTTGGTAATTGGTATAGGTAGAAAACTATAGGCTCACTTTAATGCATTATATGGAAGTGTGTTTAAACTGCATCATAGACATCGGTGTCATAATGAGTTATGATTATTGTTATAAAGCCTTATGAATATTCATGAGGGCCTATAACATACATTACATGATTATACAGAGCAACAGGCATGTTATAATGCATTATAAGTATTTTCATAATGCATTATGATGCATAATAGACAAAGGCTTCATATAACGTGTTCCCATTTGCTGTTTATATTTTGTTGTATTGAACTAAATCAGCAAACTAACTTGGAACTAAATCTGTCAAATATATGTGTTGAAGTAAAATGTGCAATATTTTCCTCAAGTATAAAGTAGCATAAGTATAAGTACCCCAACATTTTACTGAAATTGCCTTAGGAGGCTTTGTGTATTTATACCCCAAGGACTGGCTTTGAGTTTAACTTTATTCTTGTGTCTTGCATGGTTTCATAGCCAAACTTATATTTGAATTAATTGAAATATAAATAAAAGTAAATCATTGGCACCATAACAGTTCAATGTTTCCTCAAGCTGCTAATTTTGTAAAGACTTGTCATTACTGAATTTGTATATTATAATAATTTAGTAATCAGGACATGTGCTTGTCTGTCATTAATTCCTTACCCCAAAAATCATGTATCTAAGAACAGCTATTTTAGCCTGATAATATGCTGTAATAAAAACCCCAATTGGTACTTATGATACAGGTTTGGTCCATCACTAGTTTTGATCAAAGTTTCCTGTTCTTGTCTGAACTTGTAAGGGAAATTAAAGAAAAGGGTTTGCTGAAGGGGGACGTTCTCATCTCATTTAGATGTCAAAGAGAACTTCAGTGATGGCAGACACAATAGCGTGTTGAATAATATGAGCCCTACAGAAGAAAGATGGATCTCCCAAGGAGTGAAATTTAAAATTATTGGGGTAGATATCTCTGCTCTCCAATTCAAGCAGGGGCCAATCTTTGGGTGGCATTTCATTATAGCGGCAGGAATTGTCACCATAATGAATTCATCAATGCTGGTAAGATAAATGGCTCAACAAGAAATAGATAGGGCCATCTTCCTGATCTGATGTAGGAAATTGTCTCTCATATATATTGTCCTATTAGAAGAAGGGACAGCTATTTGGACACTGCGACCATATGAACATCTGTTTCCATTTAGCATGTTTGAAATATTAATGGCAACATGATTTGACCTATTCTGGAAACACATCCCGGGCAATGACAGAGGCAGCACATTAAGATAGACAGAACCTTTGACTTTAATGTGGTCCCCATATGGCACAAGATAATCACAAAACAGAAAAATGGGAAAATCTTCATAACAATACTTGATAGTCGATTCTATTTCTGGAAAATGGAAGGATATCTTTGCAAAATGATTATGCTGCAGCTCAGCTACAGTTAGCAGCTACAGTTAGCAGCTAAAGTTCGCAGCAGTTAACAGTTACTCTCATGATTTCTAATGATAGAGCTACCACCAAATTATGTTTTGCATAAAGAAACAGCTAAACTATGCAGGAAACAGGGTAAACTAGCTAGCTCATGAGTGTGTAAAGGCAATAAATCAGTGCCTCTAAAGCTCATTAATCACATTACAGTATATATTAGTTCAATTCATACAAAAATATTCAGTTTTTTACATGAGGTTATGCGCTGGACTATTTTGCTGTCTTTGTACATTTAAGCTGACTGGGTGCTGGCATCAGCTTAGCACTCACATGAGAGTGGTATCAAACCTCTCGTCTTACTCTCAGCAAGAAAGCAAATATGTTTATTGCCCAAAATTTCAAACTCTTAACAGTATGACGAAAATAAGGCTTGTTGTTGCAAGCGATAGTAATGAGAAGGCTAACATATGAGCACATGTTTGGAATGTTTGTAGATGTATAGGTTACTGATAACAAAGACTGTTCCCAAAAAAGTTCATTGTGTAAAAGCTTTAATAAAAAGCTCCACATGCTCAAATATGGTCAACATGCCACATGTGAGAAGTTGATTGACACCTTGTATCATCATACAATAGAGATTGATTACAGTCTCCATTGTAACCAAACCACAGATCTTAGTTTTCAGGTCCATGTGAGTTCGGGGGGGTTTACCATGGCAGGAAAAAGGATGCTCAGAACTAAAATCTATTTTTGTGTCTGAGTGGAGGGGGTTGACTTGCATTCAAGTAGAACTATATGAAAGTGAAGGACAGAGTTATGAATTATGTAGGAGTGAAAAAAATCCTGCTGACAACAAAAAAACAGACTCCTCAAGCACAGCTTTACTGCAGCAGCAGTGCTACACAGGCTCCACAAACTCCTCAGGAGCAAAAGTAAGCAGACAAAACTCATTTATAAATGAGCATTATAGTGTTCTTATTCTTATCTTATAAATGTTGCACACCATGAATGTAGAGCATCTAACACGACATTCAGAACTTCCTTGCAGTCCTATCTGTTGTCAAAAATCTTGAAAACAAAGGTGGGTTTAAAATCACGTTTCATGTTCCTCTCTTTGTCTTTACGATGTCGTGAAATCATGATTGAATCTGATCTGTTTGCATGTACCGCTGCGTGTTGCAGGTTCTCCAACAAAGGCTTGTTTGTTGTCAGCTGCGTACTAAGCTAAAGCAGGTATCCGGGATGCTGCAGTCATCTCAGTAATTACACTGTCATTTCCTGCACGTGTAAGGCTCTGCTCAACCTCTGCAGCGCACCGTGTGTCTAATCTATTTCAAGAGAATGACTTGTAATTAGCAGAGTGTACATTTACGGTTAACGTGTAATCGTATTGCGATCACATGCACGCCATGCTAAGTTACAGTAAATGCCTGCAGGCTACAGGCTTTGAGTCATTTATTTTCAACTCCATCGCATTACTGTTTAGGGACAGAGATATTTGCTTGTTATAGTTAATTGTTCTCCCTGTGGTATTTGGTGCAGCCAATTATATTGTCTTGTGAGAGACATTTATATTTGCTAAAGGTCACATTGTTCCAATTTTTGCACATATTTATCAAGCAGTCACAGTTACAGTCCTCATAATAATTAGTCAGTAGGTGAAGCCGTTCTAAATTTCCGACCATTAAAATCAAAATGTATCAAGTTCCTTTATCACAATGAAATAAAGAAACATTTTAAGCCAGTTTTTTATGACGAAGACTGTTCACAGCAATTTCACATGCATTCATAATTAGATTTTCGTGAACAAACAGATTTAACGTATATGCTCGTAGAAAACGTGATCAAGTGAAATTGTAATTGGAGGCAGGTCGATAACCTAACATAACGAATCAGTGCGCATCTTGAATGTATGGTTTAACATCTTTATTATATAGTGTATATAATAAAATCACCCTGTCTTCCCTCTTTCATACTCTTTGCACTCTGCTCCCTGCAAACAGACCACATTATTATGCCTTTGTGCAAACCGTTTTTAATGTTGTGACACCAAACTGGGTCTTGTCACTGTGAGCAACGTGTAAGACAGCAGAGGTTAAATATCTTTTTGTTCCTGATGCAGCGTTGTGATGTTCAGCCCCACTGTTTTTTTTTTTATCTTTTATTGGACACAGATTAACGAGTACAAAAGCCAAATTAAGGCAGACAAGCCAAATATAAAGTTTTGAATGTGACTTTTGAACAGTTACAACCATTGACATTTTAAATCATATGAAACAAGACTAAGAGTCAGCAGGGGGATGGCCCCCCCGGTGCCCCCATGTGCCCTCTTGGATTGGTAGATAAAACATGATAAAGTGCACTCTAGGGTGCCCTTCCAGTGGACAAAATGTGGTGAGGTGCCCTTTCTTCACTATTAATATATCATGTCTTTCTGCACACTGGTGCCCCCCGCATACATGTGGTGCCCTTTTCATTTTTATTTTTTCGCCCCTGCCCCTCAAACATCCTGAGTCCACCACTGGCATATTTAAAATGTTGACCTGATGATGGTGCCAAGTGATCAACAAAGTGATTGCAGTTCTTCCCCTGGCGGATGTGAGATACTCAATATGCAAAACACACACATCTTTAGCTCAGGTGCTGAGTTATAATGCATATATAGATATATATATATAGACTCTGTTTCAAAATGTAACCTTTTTTTATAAGTAAGATGATTTCAATAGTCGTATTTTTAAGATATGGTTTTTTTTCTGCTACAGTGGATTCTTTCATCTATTTTAATAGAACTTGTTTGACACTGTCCCCCTGGTTGCTAATAAAGACTTGTCAGGGATGATGTTTGTTTAGGTTGATTTAAATAGCATGCCTTTCCAAAACGTAGCTCACTCTGACAAGTTTCATCTTACGTTCCCATTTGAGTCCCCTTCTCCTGATTGATTGCCTTTTTTACGTGCCTTCTGCTGCTATCATATTTATGCAAGATTTCACACTTTGATTTTGTGTTAATCTTTTCAGTATTTCTAGAAAATAACCCAATATGTTCCTTTTGTGATAAAGTATGTGCAAAATGCTGGTTTGCAAGGTGCTGTACATATTTGTTTGAGTCTGTCTTTGAGAGCTAGGTATAATTATGTAGTTGTGACTCATCTGCTTACTCAGTTACACACACCTGAGTTAGTTCGATGTTTCTGTACATGATAAAGAATCAATTTGGCCCTGAAACCTTGCACTCATCTAAACGTAGCCTAAGAAAGAGAGAATATTTTTAAAAGAGTGCAGACAGTGTTGTGAGTCCTCGACCGCTTTGTGAAAAGGGTTAACAGGATTCATCATCTGGAAACCAACAATGTCGATAGAAAAAATGTGTGTGAGGTCATGTTGTAGATGTGAAGATCTCTCAGTGACCAGCTGTAGGCGTTCCACAGAATTATAGTCGACTATCTAAGTTGCTAGTTGACACTGTGTATTGCTGCAGACTAATTGTTTTATCTGTGGTTTTAGCAGGCTGCAGTAAAAAGTGACATCATAATGCATCATGGTAGGCCATTCAGACGCAGAGATTGCTTTCCAACAACAGTGGGTGGACAATAGTTTAGTGGTTGTTGAATAGATATTTGTTAAAACAATCATTTTATATGTAGTGTGTGTTTCACCTACCCACAGGTTGGTTCTGCCTACATTAGTTAACACTTTGCTGGTTGTTTATGAGACCTTTAAGTGCAGAATCGGTCATCGTTATTGGGTAAGACATTACTAAATCTCCTCTTGCTTTATGGGATTAGTTGAAGACTCCTAAAATCAGCTGTCAAGAATGCTCTAACTGGCTGGTGACACTCTGAAAAGTCAGGGGATTGCCAAAGAGTAATAAAAAGTCATGGCAATCCATAATCATAATTATTGAGATATTTCACCAAACAAACACAAATGTCAGCTTCATTGTGGTGCTACAGGAAAGGTCAGGAGAGTACCAAAGTCAGTGGGTTTCATCCAAAATTTAATGGAAATCCATCTAAAAGTTTCTGAGATATTTTCGTCTAGACCAAAGTGATGGACCGGCAGACCGAGAGTGCCATCCCCAGAGCCGCGCCACTAGTGTGGCCAAAAATGTAATCATGTATTTATTTATATGTTTGTTTGGCCACAGACCACGTAGAATGACACGACAAGGACCTCTGTGTCTGCAGCGGCAGCACACCGCCAATCTGTCAAATACCCTTGTGTAGCAGGGTTTTTTTTCTTTTTTCTGCAGCAGTAACCTTCAAACCAGAGGCAGACTGCATTTCCACTTCCAATTTCCAGCACCTGGAAGGTAAGTGCAGGTAAGCTGAGGTGAAGCTGTTAATTGCTTGTGTTCAGATATTAAGTTAACACATCATTTAGCACTTCTGGAATAGCATTTCATCCCACTGTCAACCACCAACTCAGTTCGGTAAAGTGCAGCTTGTTTCACGTCGGTTCACTTCAATCTGTGAACTTCAGTGTGATTCAATTCACTGCAGGTTAAATCTATATCTGGCTATTTTTTAGGGCTGCACAGCAACTGAACTGCAGTTATACAAAAGCATAGGTCACCTGAGTAAGTGCGTTTACTCAGCCACTATTTGCAGGCAGCCAAAGCTGTTTCTACGTTAGATGCATGGGCCTTTGTTGTTGTCCTGTTTAGTTTAGTAACTGGATGGCCTGAGGCAGCAAAGGAGGCTTGATGTCTATCTGCTGTCCACCCGGTATGGCAAAGACAGGCACCCAGTGGGAGCGGTTCAAACCGGCAACGCGGAGCAGGAGATATTTTCTGCACAACGCAGGCTCTGGGAGCAGATTGAGTGGGAGCAGGCTGTCTGTGTATTTCATAAGATGGTGGCTGTGTCTGAGTGCTCATTCTGTCATTAGTGCAGAGGGTTAAAAAGCTTTCAAAACACACCCTTATGATGGCTGATTCACAGCGATCTGAGAGCATTAGAGCAGGCCTCAACAAGACGGGAGACATTTTCCCTTTTTGCGCGAAGTAATATGCTGCAGTGTGCCGTGTTTAGCTACATAAGCAACATTATGTAAGGGAATGTCAATTACATTTCCACTATAATTGATCATCATAACCGTACTGCCAATTTTACAGCCAGCAGCCCTTCTCTGTCACTCTTGTTGACCTTTAAAAGCAATATAAGGCAAGGGTTTGACTGTATGAATGGGTTGGGTAATAGGTTGGAGAGACTACCTTGAACGCTCTGCTATTAGAAGCATTTTCCTAGGATATTGTTGCATCTATTGAGGAGGGCCCTCCTGTCATTGCAAACATGAAAAAAAAAATCATATTAACATGCAATTCTGTGA
The DNA here is from genome assembly GCF_040436345.1 of Pagrus major. NCBI lineage: Eukaryota > Metazoa > Chordata > Actinopteri > Spariformes > Sparidae > Pagrus > Pagrus major. The sequence goes on along the minus strand of NC_133229.1, from coordinate 9,659,256 downwards.
TTATTTTCCACCTAGCAATTTCCTGATAACATTTGAACTCACCTCACTAAAGGGGCCAGAACTCATGGTCAGACTTTAAAAGCACCATTATTTTTACACCATTACATTTTCCACTGTTATCGGCAGGAAAAAGCTGAAAATGTGACAGATCAAGGGTGCCTTTTCCTCGGTTTCATGGACACTCTATCAATTACTTACGCAAGTGCTCAATATTTCGTCTGGAACTTAGCTCATCCGACAGTTCTGCCGTCCCTCCACTCCACCTGCCTGAGTCCAACCAAGACAGAATGTGCTCGAATTTAATGTGAATAGTCTGAGCTGTGTATCACCAGCTCACGTCAGGGTGCTGGCATTGTCGTCGCATCCATACCTGGCAAAGACAGCATCCCTCCTGTCTGTTTGAAAGTCCCCCCGCTGGAGCCATTCCAGTGCACTGCCTCACATCTTGTACTCCCTCGATTGCTCACGCTCCATTTATAAGTGATATAAAGCAATCGTCAATTGATCTGCGGCTTTTGTAAGAACATTTGTCTTGCGGGTGGGGGGATTGATGGCCCAAAGGTGCATTTGCTGGCATCACAGCAGCATTTAAGGCCTTGTGTTTTGAGCATTTTTCAAATCAAAGGGTACAAAATCGATCCCTGATTATAAGCCATCCTGATACTTAATGAATAGCATTTGACATTGAGCTTAGATGTCTGTTTCCTCCGCTTTTCTGATAATCAATGTGGACTTTATTGTTCGAATGCACGATTTGCATCCATTTTAAATTTTTATACTTAAGTGTGCATGTCATGATTGAAAAGAAAAAATACACAGCTGCAGATAACCTGCAAAAAAAAAAAAAGGAATGCAGCCTCAGGCTATTTATTCCTCTTAGTTATTTGTTGCCTATCTGTGATTTGTCATGACATCCTGTTTTGGTGTGAGAGTGCTTCATTATTCAGCCTCTGTGGTCTGAGGCTGTTAGAAAACTCTACCAGCAGCTTGTGGGCTGCTACATGATATCATTACAGTTGCTGGTCAGTCACTGCAATTCACTGGGGATGAAAATGGTTGAATGTGACATTTTCCATGTAAGCTTAAAACAATTTTTGTGAATTGGTTTAGCTGTAACCTCTGCCCTTTCACACTTTATACTGGAAATAAGCAATGAGAAGTGTTGATTTGTTGATTAAAATATGTTTGCAATATGATGAAAGTCTGAAAAGGAAAGAAAACATGACCCATATGCATTTATTGATGACTGTTATAAAACGTAGCAATTCTGCATTTAAAATGTTTAAAAACTACTAGACCTTTGTTATATATTTTGCTGATTTGTTTGTTTGACTTACATTATACCAAATGTTTCCAACAATGTTCAACAAAGTGAAATCCGCATGTTAATCAAGGTAACTGCACGCATCATGTGGTCGACTGTCGCTAATTCTGGGTTTGAGAGGTCGGCAAACAAAGACCAAGCGTAACGCGAATAAAACTTTAAAAAAATTAACTCATCAGCGACATTTGTAGAGGTGAGTCACATTAGATAGATTTTCATCAGCAGTGGTGGTTGTTTAATGTTCAAAAAAAAAAATCAACGTGAAACAGTGAAGCGAGTATGATGGCAGGAACATTTGTATTTATTTGCGTTACTCATGCAGTGTTTATGTGCCCCAAACAGCCAGTTTACTTTACTGTACACAAATTAGCTAGTAAGCTAACATTAGTGAGCAACGGAGGGGACGAGGGCGTGGGAGCCTGTGTGGTTTCCCCTCCAGCTCCAGCCAGCAGTCAGTATTACAGAACAACAACACCCAAAAACAGAGATCACAGATCACTGCTGCAGTCAGGCTGATAAACAGGATTGAATATAACCCCCCCCCCCCCCATTTTGCCCGGCCCTCCACACGACACTCAATAAAACATCTTGTCAATTCGGTTAATTCAATCAATAAATTCTAATAGAATATATTCTATTTTTATATTACATGAGATTATATCATTATAATTCCTGCATATTTAACACAAAAATAGACATCAAATGAAGAAAAATATTATAAATTTCATGCACTGTATAAATAATCTGGCAGAATTCCCCAAAACAATATTTTCCCAAGAGATCAGGCTCTAAGGAACAATTATAATGCAGAATACATGGTAAATATTGGGAGGGAAAAAATCTGTTTCAGATGGAGCACACATTCTGTGGAAAACATTACTTTTTTAGTGGTACATGAAAACATAAACACATCCAGAAACTAACCTTCAGCACAGGCTGCAAGGAGACACACTGTACAAATAACAAAATATCTGCTGAATTTGCATGCCGGGCACACCTTCCTGATGTTAACAATGCCAGGTCTTCGTACATCAAACTGCAAAAAGTCCTTAGAAAAGAGTACATGAGGATGGAGGTGTCTGTGGGCCCTGTTGGTGAGGCATGTCAGGTTTCTTGCTAAGTATAGCAAGCAAAAGAGAAAGAAATGATTATGCAATGAGCGGGGCTAAATCTTTTCCTCCGAGCACAGATGCAGAGAATGTTGCTGTCTGTGCAAATAAAGTCTGATGGGTAAATCGGTCAAAATGACGGCGTTTCAAAACATTACGAAATTAACATTTTTTTCTATCCCCACAGCTCTGAAATGATTACCTAGCGGGGCAAAATATTGACATTGAGATTCATGCCTCTTGATTAACCATATTAAGTCTCAAGGGCATGTAAACTAGTTAAACCATGTTATTGATATTATTATTGATCGCGGTATATAGTATGTTGCATATGGAAATAATGGCACGCTTTACATAACACGCTTCTTAGTTGCAAGGTTGACTCATGCCTTTGATGATATAGCACATGTCTTCAGGGAATTACATTACCTTGCATAAAACATAGCACAATGTAGTAAAAAAAAATACATTGCAGGCCAAGAGGAAAAATGAGTATGTGTTTTTTTTTTTCCAAGCTTAACTTGGACGGCTCTTTGGGAAATGAAAGACAGGAATACTCAAAGCGCATTGATGTAGAAAAGACCCCAGCATCCACAGTGCTGCACAAGCTTCGGACAAATTATAAAGAAACCCTTCAAACTGATTATTCAAACAAATATCGACGCAGCACTATAATCTCTGAACCCTTAACATTTCATTTAATGCAACATATTTTCCACAAATTCAAAATATGCAAACAGTTATTTTACTGCACAGACACGACTCCATCTGAACAACATATTATATGAAGCGCCAGGGGAAATATAACAAATAACCAGCAGCGCACTGTATAGAAACAGGATATTACATCGAAAGGAACCAGCCTGCTGACTCAGGGAACCTCCAAGGCGGACGGCCTCTCATGCCTCACAAAGGCACAATTGATCGAGACCAAGCATCTGGTTGAATAACCAAAGGCTGGGAGCTGGTTGCTGCAAGGACAATGCAGCGCACCTTGGATTCAAAGCCTCTTCAGAGGTATCATCACAAAGTCCCTCACCAGCCAATATTGTCTACAGGATCATATTAATCCTTGCTTTGCTTTTATTCTGATATTCATTTGCAAACACAAACAGAGATATTATATAATATATACCTCACTGTAAAAATACAACCCAACCACCAGAATAAATATTGGCAATGGACATTTGTTACAGCCCCAGTGCTGTGGGTGTGTTTTGTGTTGTGTTTTCTTTTGTCCCATTCAGGTGACACCCTCATCCTCCCCCTCCCCCTCGTCGGTGTGTGGAGCGCCACACCTGAGGCTACTTGCCACTTAAGCCAAACCAGTATAAGTTGCCGCGGATGCCAGTGGGCTGGGGCGGCGACCATGACATGCAGAGAGCCTGAGCCCATGAGCTATGACCGACAGTTTTTCTTAGACAATAGCATGGTGGCTAATTAGTGTTTTTGCTGGCTTAAATAAAGCAGTTTTGAGTTACCGTTACCCATTGTTTCTTTCCCCTCCTTTACACCCAGTTTATTATTTGACTATGTTACTCCCTTCATCCCCTAGCCATACGGGGACGTAACAACGTTTCTGCAAAAGAAAAAAGGATATGTTAAAACTTTACCTTTTTTGTATGTTTCAACTGTACAATTCTTGAGGTTCAGTTTTCTATTTTAAGTTGTGGCAACGCTGTGCTTATGGTCTGGTTAGTTTAGGCAGAAAACCGCTTGTTTAGGGTTCGAAAAAGATCATGTTTTGGCTCACTTGGTTCTGTCACCACAAACGCTGCTGGATGTCTCATTAAAAAAAAAAATATCCAGTGACTTGACGCCTACAAAAGTCTTTCACTTGGCAGCTGTCTTGCCTAGCTGTCACACCAGAGAAAGTGTTAAAATGCTTGTCCTTCCGGTTGCCACAAACTGGGCATCTACATGTATATTATAAAGCATTATAAAGCATTGTATTACACTAAATAAAGAAAAATTGGTAACACTTTCTACAAAGCCCATGTTTATAATGCATTATAAGGCATCATGAACATATTTATAATGCGTATTAATACACCTATCACACGTATAATGATCGTTATAAGCAGTCATGACAATACGTAATGCTTTAAAACAATAATCATATCTCATTATGACGCTGATGTCTCATTATAACACCAATGTTTATGATGCATTATAAACATTACTATAACGTATAACAAAGTTGTGTGAAATCGGAGTAATCCATTCAGTGTATGTTAGTACTTACTCTCAGCAAACAATGACATAGTGACTTATAACCAACTTGTAATATGTTACATCTGCCTATAAAAAAGAGATTCCATTGGATTACTTAGCACCCAATTGCCACTGGTAACTTATAATCACATTATAATGCATTACAATAATAATTATAATGTGTTTAAAATGACTATAATGTATTACAACTTATTTTCATACACTATGATCTTTGCAAAAATAGTGAGCAATAGACAGCAATTATCAAGTATTGATACTTGACCTACAAAATGATATGCAATGTTGTATAGTTGTTCTTCATAACTAGAGGCACACCGTAGCGCATTATAAGTATGATTTTAAAGAATTGTGGACATCAGTGTAATGATGAGTTGTGATTATTGTTATAAAACATTATGAATTATTATGAGTGGCTGTAACTATGATTATACAGTGCTATAGGTGCCTAACAACGCAAGTATGTTCATGATGCCTTATAATGCATCATAGACATGGGCTTCATAGCAAGTGTTGCACAGGCTTGGAGTGAACAAATTTCCCCTTCTGGCATTTTTGGTCAATGCACGGTATGCAATCTATAGTGATCTTACTATTCTTAAACACTAATAACAGATAGGACTGTTTAACATCTGTGGTCTCTGAGACCCCAAATGGACGTAATGTGTCATTTTCTGCAGGGGAAGTTACAGTATGTCATTTGAAATCATGATTATAAACAATAAGCTCATAAAATCAGAAAAAGTCACAAGGTATTAAAGCAATAAAACAAAGTTTCAAGCTGTTAAAGAAGGTGCAATCCAAACAGAACATTAGGGTTAATACCTAGCTCTTGCCAGCAGCTGGTAATTTTAACCTGGCATAAAGGCTTGACACAGGAGGAAACAGCCGGGTTCTGTCCAAAGGTAATAAAATCCACCTAACAGAAGATCACTAATTAACACAATAAATCTCCGAACCAAAACTGAAGTGTAAAAAAAGACACTTCATGGTTAAACTACGTGGGGCTTATGTGCCAGACTATTATTTGGCCATTACCATACACACACGAGATTGGTATCGATCTTCTTTCTGCCAGAAAGCACATAAGCATATATCCCAAAATGACCGGCATCATTGTCTGTGTGCTCGGCAATGAATTCTTTAATAAAGGACCAGTGACTGCCATTTTAAATCACATCAGTTAATAAATATCGTTGACGTGTCTCTCCCTCTCTCTGTCATTTTGTACAAATTTTTGTCTCACAGTTCATCTTCAGCCGGCAGCGGGATGAGGATGCAGCACAGGAAATCAAAGTAGCTGTCATAATAGCATCACAGTAAAGATTTTAGTGCTGCCGTTACCCATCAAAAAGAAAACCCTGCTTATGGACTCTGAGAACGATGACCTCTTAGGTGTCATTGGGTACAAAGATATGCTCTGTCCAAAGTGATTCATGCTCCGGCCACTCTGAGTCATGGCTACTCCCCATCCAATTACCATCCCATAATATATCAAGGGAATTACAGCCTGACTGAGCAAAGTCAGAAGTGATGTGAAGACACCTGTGGGTAATGGACAGTAGTGGCGTTTGGTTTGGATCACACCACAGATGTAGTGGTTCAGTTAGAGGGAGGCCAGAGCTGCTGATAAGTAGGTCAAAAGGAGGATGTGCTTGATCCTTTTCTGCCTTGATCCTATGGCTACAGCTTGGATTCATTTTTTTCCCCCTTTAATAGAAAGGCAGGGGGGAAAAAAATCTATTTCATCAGTAAAAAAAAAAAAGCATGTTCATCCACTCAAGGCTATCAGAGGCTGCACTCTCTGCTAATGGGTGACGGAAATGAATATTCATAAAAGAAAACTAAAGTTGGTATATTGGATGTGAAGGTCAGGGCAAATGTGTCATTGGTGATTGCTTACTGATGGTATTAAATAATATATATCACTTGAGGTGGAATACATTTAGTCTTGTACGTCTAAGAGAGACATTATGGTCCTGTTCTGATGAGTGGGTGTGATTTCTTGACAGAGCTGCAAAAAAGTTTCCACACTAAGCTGCAGATAACACATTTATAACAGAATCCGATGTTATATAAGACAAATTTTATATATTCAGTTACAGTTTGCGGAGATCTCAGGGTGAACTGTGGAGATGTAAAGGCCACCTACGGGGTGTTTGAAGCAGAGGTTTCACTCGCTTAACCATCAGAATTAACTGCCATTTCCAACATTTATCCACCCTGCTATAAAAGTGGCACATTAGGCAAAGTTTAATAGTTCCACAGTTCTCCATTTCAGAGTGAAACTTGAAACAGAAAACTTTACTCAAGGTACATTAAGGTGAAACTGTGCCATTTACCCGGAGCTAATACTTGACTGTCACCTTGATGTAATCGGCATAACAACATCATGCCAGTGGAGACTCATTTGGTCCCCTTGAGTGAGATTTTACAAACCTGCAGAGCTGGTCTTGTTCTTTATTTATTTTTATTTCACCTTTATTTTACCAGGCAGTCTCATTGACATCGAAATCTCATTACCAGAAAGACCTAGCCAAGGTTGCAGCCATACAAAATCACAACATAGTCAAATGCAACATATCAAACACGATACACAAAAATCCACAATACAACAGAAGAACAGCCATTCAGCACAGTGGCCTCTGGAGAAAATAACAACGTTCCTAATGATGCTCTTTAATTCATCAAAAGAAATAAATGTGTTTCTTTTAAAACATTAAAAAGAAACCACTTTGAGGAGCATAGCATTCGTGTTCTTAAGTAAAAATATATACCACTGTGTAGAAATACTCTGTAACAAGAAACAGTCGTGCATTTTTAGAATTAGAATATACTAGTGCCTTAAGTAAGGTACTCCTGATACAGAAAAGCATTTCAGAATAATATGTATCATATTACTGGATTACAGTTAATGATGCATTAATGTGTTTATCACTTTAATGTTGAAGCTGGTAAAGGTGGTTTAACCCTTGAAGACCTAGAACAATTTGGGGGCCCCTGACTCTCCTGTATATATTTTGTGTTTCTTACCCTACTCTAGCAATCAACATCAAGTGCCGTGCATCATTTGATTCAGGAGAACCTTGAGTTTCAGTCTGGCTAATTTAAAACCACAATTTTACATTCACTTTGTCTGAGAATGGATGAATTTAACCACCAGTCAAAATCTGGTATGTGTAAACACAGACAGAGCCTTAGGAAGTTTTTTTTTGTTATTATTTAAAAAGGATTTATTAATATGTTTAAGACTTTGACATGAATTTTTGTCTACATCTGATCTTTCCTAAGCAAGTTACAGCCATTTATTGTAATAATATCCAAGGTATTTTTTCCGTGAAAAACAGGTGTAATATTGTATTACACCTGACTGTGTAGATATGTCCAATGAAGTTTAGGAGGACACTGAAGCAAAAGTGACTTTTTTCAGAGAAATACATTATCAATTGCACGTGAACAACAAAAGTAGCTTTGATTCATTCATTGCCTGTTGGTCCGGAGGAAGATACTATTAGCTTGAGTCCAACATTTGTGACCAAGGCAAATTATTCTGTGGAGGCAATAGTATATCGTATTGTATCATCCTGCATCGCAACGTATCATATCGCATTGTATCGTATTGTATCGCATGGTATCGAACTGTATTGTATCATTTTGTATTGTATAGGACCATACCGCATTGTACTGCATCGTATCATATGGTATTGAACTGTATCGTATTGTACCGTATCGTATCGTATCATATTGTGTCATAATGTATCATACTGCAGCGTATCGTACCATATCCTACTGTATCCTATCGTATTAGACCATATTGTATCGTACCTTATCATATCGTATCTTATTGTATCATACTGCATCATATTGTATCGTAACGTATCATAATGTATGGTACTGCATTGTATCGTACCGTACTGCTTCAAATCACATCATACTGTTTCTAATCATATTGTACTGTTTTGTACCATATCGTAATGTATTACACCATATCATATTGTATCATGAAGCACATGGATAAAAGGTTCAAAAGTTATTAAACATTTTAAAACAATAGCTACAGTATTTTTCAGCCACCACTGGCTGTCTAGGTCTATATCTGCTTTTCTGTTCTGTTCTGTTCTTATCTGTTTATCTGCTGGGTAGCTTCTTAATTTCCTCTCAGGGAACAATCAAGTTTCATCTTAATCTGTAATATTACATCATAATTGATTTTTATTGATTATATTTTGTATTATTAAATCTGCAGAGAAACTAGTAACTCAAGTTTTCAAATATGGTGGAGTAAAAATATCATTTTTGCCTTTGCAATGTAGTGGAGTGGAAGTCTAAAGTAGCAGAAAAAAAGTACAGTAGAGGCACCTAAAAATTCTACTTGAGTACATCACTTGAATAAATGTAATGCTACATTCCATCGCCGATAAACTGACCTCTGCTGTAATGCAGTGTCATTTGACTAGTATCACAACACTACAAGCATGTGTTCTTGCATTTAGAAGTTCCTTTGGAAAGGCTGTGAAACGGTAGCCCGTGCAACGTTCAGGTCCACAATACTTCATACAGCTGAATAAATGATCTCCTCAGAGCATCACTTACTGCAAAATACCACTCAATAACAATGAATAAACAGTTATGGCACAGCCAATAGCAAACATTGCATCCCATGATAATAATATGAAGGCTTTCATGGATGGCTACATATTTTGTAATATTCTGGCATTTGAAAACTCTGTGCTTACTTGAATGAGTTAGAGTGCAACGCGGCAGGAAATGTAGCAAAGCAAGGGCACAAGGCAGAGCGAATAGCCCCTACAGCAATGCAGCGAAGAGTTACTGTACCAATGTAAATTGAGTCCCAGAGCTGGTTTGGGGGTTATGGGTGAGGGCTGGTGTGTTTCTTTTGTTGCACTGAATTCCATTAAAGAAAAGTGTTTTTTGTTGAACAAAATATCGGCTTAAGCTCAGGCCTGAAAAACAAAAAAAAAAGTTTTGCAAAAGTTATTGTAACTGGAGGTGGAAATGGCTTGCACGCAGTTGTAAGGAATGTGTTTCTTAATTATTTTGTCTAATTAAAACCCTGGAAAGGAGGAACATCTCATAGAAATTTAATTCAATTGTAATGTGAGCAGCTAATGGTATATCTAGATGGAGCTAAATAGAGATGGGAGTGAAGAAAAGGCCCATTTTCACACCTACATTCCTAACAAGTTTTTCTTTGCTGCCGTTGCCCATTTTTGGATCGTCACTTTGATGAAAATATTAGATTTTTATCCTATTTCCTACTTAATAATGCAGTATACTCTTCTATCAGGATGGATCTTATGAGATAAGACACAGTGTCAAGGAAACTAGGATAGAGTATCTTCTGCGTGAGTTGGATCCAAATGATCGGGTGGATGAAACCAGGGAGAGACTTTGAGGATGCAGCCAGAAAGCACACCAGTATAGACAGGTAGTGACATTTTTATTTGGCTGATTTTTCCCCGGCATGGACTGAGACTTTCATGCTAGTGCAGGGCTCAGTAACTGATATGTCTAGTGCTTCTGTGATGATTTATGTTTTGCCAGCTTTGAGGATTTCACATAGCTCTCTCAGGACACTACAAAGTTTGATGATACATGTAATATGATGCCTCTGGATCTGTGGCTTTCCTTAAACTAGTGTGAAATCCATCAGCCAGCTCGCTGAATAAAGTTTGTGAGAACAAGTTTTCGCTGAAGCCGTTAAGATTATTACACGTCTTAGTCTATTTATGGTCACAGCAGTCGAGCTTCCAACCGTATCTCTCCTGTCCTTTTGTGGATTTGAAGGTAACCCGAGCTTTAGTTTTAAAAACAGCCCCTCTGCCTTTAAACTGCTTTAGAGTTAAATTTCAAACACACAAAAAAAACTCCAAAGAAACATTTCACTGTTCTGTACAACAGCTGTGAATTCAGGAATGTTGTTGTGCATACAGTGTAAATAAATGTATTCAATTTAAACGTCGAGTGGATTGAACAAACCCTGGCATGTCGTGTCAGTCTCCGTTGTAATGCAGAACGATGGCAGCAACAAATTTTTGATAATGTTGTCATGGAAACGGGCTATTGAAAACGAGTCTGAGCTCTTTCTGGTGGATATGTACTGTGTTGGCATGCCAAAAAAAAATGCACAATGTGAAATGCACAAATGTGGAGGAAATAAAGATGCTGTTTTTAAAACATGCATGAAATGCAGGTACATGATGCCGCTCGCTGGCAGGTTTTAGGACAGACTGAACTTTTGTAACTCAGCTCTAACCTTCCTTCCATTGTGCAGTTACCAGGACCATACGTGACATTCGCTCTTTATTCACAGTGCTCACTAGCAATTTTTACTGGCTCTAAGTAGATTGACCTCTGAGCATTGATTTTTTATTGTCACTTTCTCACAGCTACGTGGCAGAGCTGCTGGAAACATATTCCTCTGTGTTTCAGCAGCTCGTCGTCATGCATTGATTATGCTGCATTTGCTTATGTACTTATAGTCAGATGGAGACCTTGTTCATACCGCAGGCACACAAACACAAACACTAGGCTGATAAATGTTTTTTCATACTGACTTCAAACTTAGGCGTAGGCATACATTACAGGTCCACGTGACAGAATCATATCCTTTTGTTAAATGTAATGAGCGTTTTAGCTGAGAAGAAACGCTTTAGCATCAGAACTGAAAGGGTTCGCTGTGTGCTTGCTTTGTTTCTTTGTCGCTGTGTTTTAACTTTGTGTTGTGAACTCTGAAAGAGCTTCTTTACAAAAAGCGTTTGCTGCAGCAAGATAAGTTACATTGGGGAAAAAAACAAGGCTCTGAGATTGTGATGTTGTTTCTTTGAGCTGTGAAGAGATCATTATCTAAATGCAATCGGACATTATAGAAGCAAGGGTTTAAAGAGTCATTTTACCTTTAAACATCTGAATGAATTTCAAGGAACGGGCACAAAGACTTTCTTGTAATCTGTATGAACAATAGATTTATATTCCATGTTCCATGTTTGACAAATCAACCTCATTCATCGAGGTTCAAATTTAAACACACTGTTTCAGACTGTAACCAGTGATTATGAGCCTGACCAAACTCCTCTCTATGGAGATTTTTAACCCACCTGCCTCTAAACAGCCTTTTTTAGAGAACCTGAAATCACACTAATATGTGACACAGCAGGGACTTGATGGCAGTGTTAAAACAGGATATCATTGCTTAAGGCAAGGTGACAGGGATAATAATCTGCCATCCTTTATGTTTAATATTTAAATCCCAGAGGTAAGAGAGAGAAAGATGGCGGCGTCCTTGTTTCAAGTGCCCTCTCTACTCTATCAACTCAGTCCAGAGCAATCAATCAAACAGCAAAGCACAATCTGCAATCACAATTCATGTTATCCAATACAACTAGGATTGATTACTGTTAAATATCTGAATCAAAAGAGAGTAACATTAAAGTACGCAGACATTTCAGTACAATTTCCATGCAAAATTGCCAGATTATTGTCATTTGTGTGTAGTTGTTCCAACCCAGTTGCCAGAATACATGTTATGTAAGTATGTTTCTGCAAAACAACAGATAAGTTAATGCTTCATTTTTCTTTGTGTTGCAACTATATGTTTGTTTGGATTCAATTTTCTTTTCCTCTCTTCTCACACTGCTGTGCTTATGCTCTGCTTATGCTCTGCTAAGGTTTAGGCACATAAAGCATTTGGTTATGGTTAGGAAAACATCCTGGTTTGGCTCAAAATAATGCCACAAACACTTCCTTAAAAACACCCAGTTTTGTCACCACAAACACAGCTTGAGAAGCTCCGACTTCCCGAGAAAAATATCCAATTTCGGTTGCCACAAACATGGCTGTGTCAAATGTCCCCAGGTCTCATTAAAAACAACCGGTTCTGGCTGGAAATTGTCCTGAATTCTCCTTAAAAATGTTGAAACGCAGGCTCGAGTTGCAGTCGCCCGTTTGGCAGCTTCTTCGCCTGCAACTCCACCACCATCCCCTCTACCTCTGCTGTGAAAGTCAGGTAATGAAGTGCCACATTTTGTACAAATGTCAGTATGGTACATAGCCTATGACACTTACATACTTGGACGTATTAGTGGTTTGCAGAACTGATAACATTATATCCTGGTGACTGGGCTGTTTTTTTCTCATTTGATATTATATGCGTTATTAATTGCAGTATTATATGCAATTCTGCAGTATAAGGTGCACGCATTTCCCATGAGTATTTATGATTATCTGTGTTTGCTGTGTTGATTTTTTCAACTGCGCAAACGCAGATTCACTCCCCTCCGTTTGCAACAATTACTCATTTTGTACATGTTTTCTTTCTCCAAACCTGATGGGAATGGGAATGCAGCATTCTTAGTGGGTCAATTTGGGAAACAGCAGCATAATATATTGCATTTGTGTTAAGTGAGCATACGCTACATACAGTGCACCAGCATTTACCCCAGAGCTTGGCTGTATGCAATTAGGAACGCGGAAAAGGTCACATAACTCAGGGGCAGAGAAAGCGCTGCCACATGTAAATGTTGATTAATCCCTAACTCACAGAAATGTATGAAGTATAATATTTTAATTTTATCACCTTAAATGTTTAGGTTTGCAGCAAATTACAGCGGGGCATTTGGCCTCTGAATCAATATTAATTTTTTTTTTTTTTTCTGTGACATTTTAATGTCTGTCTATATTTATTATTTTCACTTCCGACGCCTGTGTTCATATTTGAGTTGAGTTGAGTTGAGTTCTTAAAATGTGGCTTTTTGGGTACGTTTTAACATTTGCACTCCTTATAAAAGTCAATAACTGACAATATTGCTGAAAAAATATTATGTGACACACGTTAACAAATAGAAAGAAAGTGAATTTGATATTTTTAGACACTTCTATTGCAAACAAGCCATACGTACAAATGTGTCAGCCTCAAACCTTAGCTTTCATGCTGGTGATATTGTTTAGACTGCATCCTGCAGCATCACTCACAACATTTTGTCTAGTGCACATACACTGTGTTCGCCTGAGTTCATAATTCAGCCAGCAAGATCTTGTGCAACAATCTAATTATATCTATATTCAAGAGGGATCCGAGTATTTCTCAGCGGGCTCCATGCAGCTGACTGTGTGTGCATAACTGTGGGCTTGATTAACAAGTTGTTGAGTCAGCATATCCTGTGGTAAAAGAGCTTCATGCCCACATACTTTCTAACCTACAGCAAGGTGCTTAAAAAGTACCAGAAATTGCTGCTCATCAATTATCGTTGACTCTGGTTAAAGTTAATTGTAGGCAACGCTTTCAGTTTAAAGTGGCAATTTCAGTTTAAAAGATTCAAAATTTGACTAAAATTACCATCAGAATGTGAAGAAATTACAGGTTTGATGTTCTCTCAAAGGTGGATGTATTGTGTTGCAGGGATGTCTATTGAAGTTTGCATGCTAACGAGCTAGTCCTTAGCCACATCGCACCTCAAGAGGTGATAGAAAACAACACCAACAATCCCCTGATGCCTTGAGCTCCCAATCCAGGGCAGAGTCAGCCAATACGACTGTATAGTTAGCAGCAGTTAGCAGGTAACCTTGATAATATGCTGCCCCTTATTTGTTTGAATTTGACAGGTGGCCAATTCTTACATACTGCACCTTTAAATTCAATGACTGTGTATGTAGTAGACATTTTCTGGCCTTATATGCACCAGATGACACGCAAACATTTGCAGTCGATAAAATATGATGAACTTATACAGATTTCCTGATATGTTGAAATAATTAACACATTGTACTTTGGACCAAATGCTACAAAAAAGCTAATTTCCATTTCAGTTATGATTTTAATACTACTTGTATAATCTAAATCATTAATTTTATTGCAGTACAATAAAGCCTTTTGATTATTTTTTTTAATGTCTTGGTTGATGATAATGAGGTTTTAAGAGACAGAGATTGACTTCACCGGTTGTTAATTATTGTAATTGCTGGAAACGGACCAAATTTAGACGTAGGAATCCGATATACAACAAATGATTCACATAAGAACAGTGCAATACAAAATAGCAGCCTGGACCTGGAATAGTGCACTACAAGAAGATATGGAATGATGAGAATAGTTTGCAGAGCTATATAGATAAATGCTTGCTTTTCTATGTTGTACATTCTCATAAAAAGCATTGAAGGTCAATATTTCTACATCTAATGAAGATACCTAAAGCTGCAGGAAATATGGCTGACGCTACAAGCAAAAGGGCAGCTCGTTAATCTAGTCACAGCGGGGAAGCAAACTGAATTTCAGAGCTTAAATGTCTTTCACCAAGATAAGCATAGGAGATAGAATATGTCAAATCTTAAGGTCAGGCGGGTGCTTCACACTGATGCATTTTGATAAGAACAGTCATCTTAAAATTGATCCTGAAATTACTTGAAACTGACTACTGGCAAGACTATTATTATTTGTAGAGCTTGGCAGAGGTCAGAAAGAGTGTCGAGCATAAACCACGGAGGAAAGTACTTGTGAAAAACAACACTTGTGGTGAATCCCACTGTGAACAAGAAATCAAAGAGAGTAAGGTGTAACAGAAGCCAGTGACCTTTATGAAAACATCTGTCGTCTCGCTCTGTATCTCTCAACTGGTGGGACTTTAAAGTGGGTCAAGGAATCATGTCAGTGCTTTGGACATGTGTCTGTGAAAATGTGTGCTTCATTTTAATACACGTCATGAAAAAAACTAGTTCAAATCAAATTTTGATGTGTTACTGAACCCGGATTGTTTCTTCTACATGTGTGAAAACCGTGAATCCAAACCTTGATGCTACTGCAAACAATCTATCTGAATAAATGGGCTGATATTCTTAAGGACCCTGGTATACTGGTAGCAGTCCAGTAACAGGCTTATGAATGGACAGTTTCCAGCCTGGATCCTTGGCCAGCTGGAGGAATCTAGTCCCGGAAAGTAAATGGCCAACACTCTCCCCTCCCTCTGCAACTACCACCGAATCGCCCTGGAGCAAGGCACTTAACCCCTTGCTTATGCCGTTGTACAGCCCGGCAACCACCAAGACTGATTGCAGTGCAGCTCCCTAGTGTGACTGTAGCTTGACGGTGAATGGGGATGTAGGTCACTGCAACAAACATCATACACAGGCTGTCACAACACTCCCCGAGCAAATAAACACTAAGTATGATATAAATACAATACCACTATGGAATCAGTCACTGGCTGCCTGCCTATGTGTGTGTGTGTGTGTGTGTGTGTGTGTGCGTGCGTGTGCGTGTGTGTGTGTGTGTGTGTGCAGAAGGAGGGGGAATGAAATAAGAAGTGAAGTGTGAAATGATATCTAAATTAATGCAGTTTGGGTCAGAAAGCAATATTTAAAGATCCCCTCCAAACATGCAATAAGCCATAAAAGATACATAAAAATCATCTAATGTGTGTCTGGCATGGTTTTTGCAAGAGTATAATTATCACATTAAAATCCTTAAAATGGCCGTATCGTGTATGTGCAATGGAAGCTTCAAGTTACATCATTCTACACAGCTGAAGCTAAAAAACATTCAGCTGTAGGAACTGGAAGAAAAACACATTTTTTAATGGAGGGAGACTTTAAAGGAATAGGTCTACATCTGGGGAAACACTTTAATCAGCGTTCTTGCAGAGATTAGCCTAAATGTGGATATGAAGCAGCCAACGGTCGGATAGCTTAGCCGAGACTAGAAACAAGGGGAATCAGCCCGGTTCTGTCTGAAGGAAACAAGATCTGCCTACAACTCTAAAGCTCACTAAGTACCGTGTTTTATCCCCTTTCTTTGCTTTAGTCAAAAACTGTCTGCGCCCTAACTGTGATGGCAAATCCAGGAAGTTTCTCTGCGCACTCTGCTACCTCTCAGGAGACAGACAATTGATTTTGACACTTCAGTGTATGTGAAGATTTAAATAAATTAGATGTTATGTGTTATTGATTGGTGAGCTTTAGAGGTGATAGTAGGCAGGAGTGTCATGTAAGCCAAAATTATTGAGGGGCACAGTTAGAGTTGGGGGCATGGGGGTCCTTTTCCAGAAATAAATAAATAATGATGCAATTTGACGATATTGAAAGACTTTATTTAAAAACTAAAACCGTTTTTGTAGTTTGTATTCTCCCACTTTTAACTGGGCTGTATATTCATTTCTAGATTTTCATTTCACTCATATATCCTATTTTTTACACTAGCTTCTACACTACTGCCACTTTTCTTGGAAAAAAGCAAAAACTTGACTGCTTTACCCAAAATTTTTCAGGGATATGAATTCACATGAAATGTCTGTGTTCGCAATGACATTTGATATAGGTAAGAGAGATAGTAAAGCTCCAGATGAAAGGAACGTGTCAACACGGCTACAACTTTATTTTTCAAACACAATGCAGAGGAAGCAGTGTGAGTGTGCCACAGACATGCTGCTGACATATCACATATTTCAAATCAAAGCTCAGTCTGTGCAGTAGCAACATTCCTTGAAGGATCTGACCGGTCTACAGGCCCCCGAAATGAACCCTTAACTCTCTCCAAGTTCACTTCCTGGGTCCTCTTTTCACAACCAGCGAGCCAGCCAGAGTGTTGAACAACCACACTGAGGGATGGTTAACTTTAGCTTCACCAACAAACTTCATATTATAAAACATCCATCCATCATTTGAAACTGCTTATCCTTTTCAGGGTCACGGAGGGGCTGGAGCCGATCACAGCTGACGTTGGGCGACGGTGGGGTACAGTTCCGTTCATCACAGGGCTGACATATAGAGACAAACAACCATTCACGCTCACAATCACACCTACGGACAATTTAGAGTAACTGATTAACCCAACTTTTGCACGTCTTTGGATTGTGGGAGGAAGCCAGAGTACCTGCAGAGACCTCACGCAGGCATGTGGAGAACATGCAAACTATGCACAGAAAGGCCCTGCCTTACAGATATTAAAGGCATTTGCCCCACCAGCTTGAATGGGCACGACGCCTCTGCTAGTTGGCAGATCTTGTTAGCTGTGCAGGCTAGCTGTTTCCCCCTGCTTCCATTCTTTATGCTAAGCTAAGCTAAGCTGCTGGCTTTAGCTTCCTACTTAGCTGCAGGCATGTGTGTGGTACCAAACTTCTCATCTAACACTCTCAAGAAAGCAAAACAATCTTGGATTCCTTGAATCCAGTGCAACATTTGATGCCGGTGTCCTCCACTACTGTAGTTTCAAAGCGGCTGTATTGGTGAATCCTCTTCTAATTATGAGCCCCAGCAGTTGAGAGAGCTCATGCGTGGCAAGGTATTACAGCGACCTGTATTTATTTGCTAGGTAATGCATGAAATAGCCATCAATTCACTGAGTGAATGGGTTTAATAGTTTTTGGGTCTTAGTTTTTATTAAATGTGGTTTCTAATCCAGATCTGCCATGGTCCAATTATATTTATTAGACAATCCAGTCAGTGTTGTTTTTAATTTCTTTTCCAACCCCACAGGTACCATATAAAATCATTTTCATTCACTCAGAGAGCTCCAGTTGTTTACACAAGATAATGACTCGGCTTGGCTAATGAATATTTAGTTAAGCCTAATTAAATAATCAATCAGGCGGGCTGTATCCCCGCCCTGCCCTGCCCCGGAGGGCCATCTCCTGTGCAGGCGGGCACGCCTTCATCCCCCGGCGTCTGATCACGCTTCCTCAGCAACATGTCTCCTCCCGCGGCCGCTCAGACTGTCATGTTCCCTGGGGAGAGTGACACATCTCCGCTCTGAATGAGGAAACTCTCCAGAAGAATGATGTCACAAGTCACCGTGCCGGGGCGGACCACCTCCTCAACTTGATGGTGAGCATGCATCTTACCGGCGCACACGATGTAAAGCTCGCAGTGTGATATCAGTCAGCACGGCGGCAGATGGTCCATGTGTGCGCCCTCCTATAGTCAGATTACCGGGCCGTAGTAAATCCCGGGCCTCGCGTCTGCAGAATGGGGGCAGAGAGACTTGAACGCTAAGCTGTCGTTTGGTGCACACCCTTTGGCTGCAGGCCTGCTTCAAGCTTTTAAACGTGTGAAAAGCAGCGGAGCGGCCAGTCTCTGTCAGTTTCAGCCACACTATGAGACAGGCCCGAGAGAGCAGGTGGACTCCCTCAGACTGTGATACAGACTCACCTGCTCACACCGTTCAGATCATGCAGGCTGCTGCTGGGTTGTACTGACACAGGTGCACACAGATGGCATCGAGTCACCTTAACCTCACTGCTGAACACATAACTAGTTACCCTGAAAATATATTCTACATCAAAGTAATGCAACTTATTACATTTGAGGGGTTTTTGATTATCTCCAAATCAGTTTTATTTATAAATCACAATCACATTGGCTCAGCGGGCTATACAAACTGTACAGTGAACAAAGAAGAAGAAACCTGAGGAAGAGCCACAGAGGAGGGATCCCTCTCCCATCTTATCTTTCAAACAAATGTTTTAAACCAGGCGATAAAGCTCGATAAGACATAAATATGTAGCATCCTGGACAAGAATATAGAGCTGAATCAGGTCTTGATCACGTAAATGTCAATCAAGAGGCCATAAAGAACAGCGCTGAAAATTGGAGTGCTCACTGTCCCCGTGGATGGAGGCCGTCGAGACATATCCAGCTCCTTGTGAGCCATACGCTTCATGGATGGTGTTGCACTCAATTTGCAACGGCTCTTATGACCCGTGTGGTGCAGAAATATAGAAGGCATTCCTTCTCAACAAAGAGATGCAACGCAACAGTTAATGGTTTCTTTTTAACAAAGATATTGAATGGATGATGGATGTAACCCCTTCATAATCATCAACATTATGATGATTAACTGTAACTTAAAGGAGTCCTATCATGCTCATTTTCAGGTTCATAACTTTATTTTGGGTTACTACTAGAATAGTTTACATGCTGTAGTGCTCAAAAAACCCATCAGCTTTCTCATACTGTCCGATGCTGCAGTGCTATATTTCCCCTCTGTTTTAGCTCCTGTCTCTTTAACGCCCTCCTCCCAAATACCCAGTCTGCTCTGATTGGTCAGCTCACACACGCCTGAGCCGGCACTGCTCATCGTGTCTCCGGTCGGCTGGGTTGTGTCTTCAGCATTCACTTAGCTTCACTTCTACTGTGATTATAGGCAGGAAGTAGTGCGATGTCATGTAGTCACATAATTAAAGGTGGGACTACTGACGAGGCGTTTCAGGTACTTCAGGAGCAGTGATCTCTGTGGGAGAGAGGAGCTCCTAGTGTTTCTCTGGGGTATAACTGATGCTGCCGCTGTTGCAAAGAAAGCTTTGGCAAGATTTGATGTCAGTGCTATGAAATGGCAGAGTCAAACACCCAGTTGTATTAATGAGAAGGATCGTTTTGTTACTTACTGATCTAGTAGAAAGGATGTTGGTTTTGATCCGTCACGAGTCCCAGTGGTAATGGGGAAATGCATACAAGCAGGGGGACAGACTTGGGCACATCACATCACTGGATCGCTCTCCACCGTGTGAATTCCCACCCGTACACTCTTGTTTTACCTCGGTTTCTATCACTCCCCCTCTCCGCCTTCGTTTTCTTTCATTTTCCGCAGTTGTTCCACTGTTAGCTGGGGATAGCGACCACAGAAAACATTGCCTCTTCCTGTTTTGGTTGCCTACCTAATAGCGTTGTGAAAGCAAGTCTTACTGGGAGTCCCGCTATACGTGGATGGTGTCATTTTTCTATGGCTATTGCACTGTGCAATCTGTAATGACAAGTTGAAGCGAAGAAGTCCTCTATTGCCAGTTTATTTACATATTTTTTCTCAGTAACTGACAGATTACAGATACATTTATTATGTAATCTAATTACATGTAAATTGTTGCATGTAAACACTGCTACTGAATCACTTTGTAGACAGGTGATGAGGTGCGTATACGGGCCTGAGTGAATGAGGCTGCCTCCTCCCGTCCTGCCAAAGGTGATCAAAATCATCCACTGTATATTCATATTACACGATCTATGATGCTAATAGGGCTCAACAGTGAGACCAGAGAGACATGACCTATTTGTCTTCTGCATTTCCACAGCAGAGAGCAGTGGTATAATTCAAAGCATTTATATTCTGCGAATGAAAATCAGAAGGTGAAACAAGAAAGCACACAGAGCAAATATCTCCAGTCAGTGCAGCAGTTATGAAAATAATTTACAAACGCAAAGAGCCGCAGTGTTTAATACTTAAAAAGAATGGATTGGATCCACATGTGGAACTGGATCTGCACTAAAAATGAATCACTTGTTTCTTGGTTGACAGCCAAACCTCCACCATACAAAAACAAACATACGCTTAACCTTTTTGGGAAAGGCAATCACAAGAGATACTACACCTAATTTATGTTTATTCGATGACTTAAACCATTTACTGAGACATATTGTACCCTTACATGCTGGATTGCCTATATGTTATTCCTTTGAACCATACAACTGTCTTTAAATCACTTTTTTAAACCATAAGAAGCTGTGAAATACACCCAGGGGTAAATCTTAATGACATTTTGTTGTATTTTCATTAACAGCTCTATAAACACTTTTTATGCATATCTAAAATAACATTCAGCAGGTGTGAGCCTTGTGTTGGTTTGCTTTTGTGTCGTTCCATTTGTGTTTAGCGTCTGTTCCTACCAGAGCGATAGGAAAAAAAAAAAATCTTAACAAAAGAGGGGCTGATTATTTTTCTTATAAGTGCACTAGAGCTTTCCAGGAGACCGGGGGGTTCAGTGGAGTTGTGTTTGCCTGATTGAAGAGAGCTGAACTATTACAACTCCAGCAACACTTACACCTGTTAACAAAATCATTAAACAAAACTTTTAATTATTACATCGACCTGTGCGCTAAATTGAGAAAATCATAAAGCAACCTGTTCTGCAGAAGTAATACATACTGACCTGCCTCTGGATAATGATTTTTGTGACCATGCCGCCTGTAGACCTGCAGTGTTTTCCTGTGTGCAGGGCTCTTTAGGCTGAAGGAGTATATACAGCAATCCCCCCAAGCACGGCACAAGTGGCACAAACAAAACAAAGACGCACAACCGTGCCTTATTGAGGTTCTCCTCTGGAGCACCAAATAAACAGGACCATACTATAGGGGGGTGGGGGGGTGGCTGGTGACTGATGAAGGCATCGCCTCAAACAAAAATTAACAATTCATAGAGGTGAAGTCATGCTGGCGAAACTGTGCTGCTGCTGGCTCTGGCCTTATTTAACCCATGTTTATACCTTCTTTGAGGTATTATGGCTGCAGCTCTTTCAAGTGTTCCTCGGGGTTATAGAGAACAAAGAAGGTGCCAGAAATTTAGCTTTATTGTTGTAGGTGAATGTTAACTGTAACTTCCCATTCTGAGATATGATTCAAAATGATTTAACTTTCTTCTTCTCAATTACCCACCAAATTAATGTTAGCGGTTCACAAAATGAAATTTGAGTCGAGATTGGTTTTTCCATTGGCATCAATTACTGCGTTTAGAGTAAGGAAATTGATGCGGGGGCTGGTTTTCCAGGGTTTTCGAGGCCCGGATGCTCATCAGTGTTATAACTGATTAGCGGTGATCCAGATAGCCACTCAGGGAGCACAAGCGATCAGTCCGGCAGCATCTGCGGCCAGCTGCCTGCTGGTGTTCGGCTAATCAGTCCTCCAGTGGCTCCGCAGTGACATCAGTGGCTCAGCGCTGTTTCAGTGGTGTCCTGCTGGTGATGGAGCATCAGAAAATAAGAGATTTTTTTACAGTTTTGACGTTTAGCTGCAGGATATGAGAGTTATTACGTTTCACATGGTCCAGTAATGATTATGTTTCTGGTCCTTCATCACAAGTCTCGGCGCTGATTTGCAAATGTGTTTAGAAACACTTCTGCAGTCCAACACACGTAACGATGATGGCAGTTGACCTCCTTCGGCGCAAACCTACTCTGAAATGGGACATCATCGACCAAATCCATCACTACAGTGTTGTCAGAAACAGACTGTTAAACAGTGAATGGACAGAGAAATGAGTTCTCTGCCAGTTGATTGAAAGCCTGCGTGTTTACTTTGCAGTGAGAGTTTTTCAGGTGAAATAACTTTCCAAAGGATTGTTTTATTTTTCAGACAGAAAGGCTTTTTAGATTGAATTGGCATGCTGGTGACAAATGATACTCCTGCTCTGCCAAATATTGGTGAGATTAAAAAAAGACCATGGAGAAGCACACGGAGAGATGATTTGCCTTCTGATTTAATCATTTCAGCAGCTTCATTGAGGTGAAGCGATTTGTAAAGGGCTCTTTGTTTGTTGATGTGCCTAAGGAATATGTAATGGCAGAAAAGCAGCAGATTTCATCAGTGTATGAGGCTTACAACTACAATTGATATTTCTATTCTACTTTACTTAACATGCAATACAAATATGATCCTTTAGTAAGTCAACCCCAGTCCCTGGGCAGGCAAACAAAAGCACAGTGCGCTCACAATACAGCACAATAGCAAACACCAGCAGCATTCAGTCACTGCAGCTGTCTGGGTCTGAGAAGTTCTGAATCAAGGAAATCATAATGAGAAATTACCATATACAAGGAGGCTTGCGCTGTTTATCTCAACAATGTTTGCTTCAACTTACACCTGTGCGTCCTCATTCTTGCGTGAGTGTCATTATACTGTAACTAGCAGTTGTGCCTCACTCACTAGCCAGGATCTTCATCACCGTCTGTGCATCGCGCTGACGGCTTAATGAGCCAAAGTTTGCTACTTGTGCAGAAAATTGGGGGAAACGTAATTTTTTCTCATTAGATGGCAAGTTGGCAAATGTTTTCAGATGTGGCCTAGTTTATGACCAGAAGTGTTTTTCCGTGAGCTTCGTCACGTGGAATGGCTCATCTAGTGCTTATTTTTCATGAAAAATAGCCTACAGGGCTGCAACAGATGATTATTCTAATTATTGATTTATCTGCCCATCATTCTGAAGATTAATCGATTAATTCTTTACTGTATAAAATGTTTAAACCTTTACGACTTCCCAGGACCCAAGTCGACATATGTCCATCGACTATATAAAATATGGAAGGTTCTTCTGGGTCTGAAAAGTTAAGCCAACGCAGGTGTGCCTTTTTTAAATCTGCATTCTTTCAACTAGCCAGTAGGATACAACTCCACTGGTTTCAAAAAGAAGTCCGATTGTATGTAAGCTTATGAGACAATGACCCTACTTTTCACTTGAATTATTACCTCTATAAACAGTTTCCTAATGAGTTTATGGTCTCAGCTGATAGTTTCAAGTCTTCATCATGACAGCATGATGTTTATTTTGTTTATTATTTATTATAGAAATTAAAGAAGGCTATGCTTATGGGCATGATTGTCTTGTAATTGACAAGTCGCTTTCATGGTCTACGCGCATGCTCCCCATCTCATATAAATATGGTCACTTCTGGTTCCAATAAACCAAAATGGCAACAGCCGGAATGCCGAACTAGAGGCTTCAAAATGGTAGTCCACAATCCACTGGGTTACTTTTACACTTGCATATGACATACTGTATTTGAATCGCATGTTTGAAAATGGAAAGTAGTTCAGTTTACTATGAAAAAGACTAAGAAGTGACACACTCTAAAAAAAATGTATAATTTCTCAAAAATGTAACAGATTACCTTCCTGTCTATAACCTAATCAATTAATGGATCTGTGTTTTGTCGTATGATGGACAACGTGTGATTTGCAGGCCTACCGGTGTGATGTGATAATTAGTTGTGTCCTCTCGGTGTCTCTCTCGGTCATCAGTCAAGCGAGGATTTGCACCGGCTCCCTTGATCCGTTGCCCTCTGCACACCTGCGTGGTTGGCATCCTAAAATGCGGCTTGAACCGAGCTATAATGAAACCAGGAGGCTGTGAGAGGCAATTAGTTGACCCCCACATACATGACCTTGTTTCTGACCCCGTGGCCCTTATTACTTGGACCACTTGTGTGGGGCCTGCAGTTTAATCCTGACTGATCAATACCTCTAAGGCGTCTTGATATCCACAGAAAACCTTTTGGTCTGTTTATTTAAGTGGAGACCTACAGTATAGATTGCCGTAATAGTATGAATTAGTATCGAATGTAATTCAGATTTAATGAATTTGAACCGCTGCATAATTAAGAAGGATGACTGTGATTTAGGGTTTAAATTATATTCATCATGCAAACTGTGTGGGGTTGAAATGGCCTCTTAATCTCTCACGTTGGATTTATACTGAAACAAATACACAGCAGTTTATTAGAGTTTAGAGTAAAAAAATCAGTATTACAATCAAATGTATTGACTAAAATGTAACTCACTGGGCTTTGCATGCCTTTTGCCTCCCTGCTGCTCACCTGTGGAAATTGGACAAAAATGGCAGAATTTCCTCTCTTTTCCTCCGGACACAGTATTTCCTCCAGCATCAATCTATTGCTCATGCTGCTCGTTGGCGTTGCCAGTTTGCTGTCACACGTGTGGTGATATAAGACTGCCTTTCTATCCCAGCTGTCTCTCTGCTCCAACTTTGGATTACAGATCATGGTGAGACAGGAACACTGCCTACTATGAGAATCCAATGACTATCTGCAGTACCAGTCATGACCTTGCATGACCTTGAAGTTGTGTGACTGGTGCTGGCAACTGATGTAAGTCAACACTACTGCTACTACAGTACCACCCATACAGTATACGGGCTGTACGTTCCTTATGGTTAAGCTGTAACATACAGAAACAGCCGTAAACATATGCATTGTGTAACTTTATTTTGATGTTGTGTGTACAGGTTACTAGGTTACTTCTTGAGTTTTGGTGAGGATGGCTGTGCATGAGCAAAGATAACGGAAGTATCATTACAAATAAAAGTAGTTGGTAGCCACACAGTGAGAAGAGAGTAAGTCGTATATAGAATTTTTTTTCAAGATGCATCGATCATCATTTTAAAAATCAAACTAAATAACTTCGCTGGCTATTTACTGCTGGGCATGGAACTGCTTTCTCTTCACGTTCTGTGATTTCTCCTGACTGCAGTGAACAGAGCTGCTGGACGCCTTTTTCTAGGCAACAGACTCGCACATGAAAGAAGCAGAGAAATGTGGAACCTCATCTAACCTGTATGTGTTAACCTACATTGCAGGGGTCATTGGTGTGTTTTCAAAATGAGGTTAGATATAAATTACTTTCATACATGTGTTCCCGAAGGCTGTAAGGTCATATTAATGAGGTTGGCTTTTTCATCAGCCACGATGGTGTTGGCTGATAATGTTTTCACTTAGTGAGTCTGTGTGTGTGTCATCATGTCGAAATGTGGTAGAGGGAACTACCACAAAAGCAGTTATGTGTACTTTGACAGGTGTTCTATGTCTGTTGACAGACTTCGGTCAGCATGATAATGTCACAACCGTGCAGGCTGCTGTCAAGAAGTTCAACAGGTGTGTAGTTGAGATCAAAATGAAGGGCCGGTTTGAAAACGGGCATGGTCCAACCTATTTCTCGAGTACTGTATGTAATGTTATGTAATGTAATAATGTAGTAATGACTACTGAGTACTCAGGTAACAGTGCTGTAAAGCCTACTGAGAGTAATGTGATTAAGAAGTAATCACTAGTTACAATTTACATGATAATGTAGTAATGACTACTGAGTATTCAGGTAATAATATAATAATGACTACAGAGTACTCATTAATAATGTATTAATAACATCTGAGTATTCAGGTAATAATATAATAAAGACTACAGAGTACTCATTAATAATGTAGTAATGACTACTGAGTATTCAGGTAATACTATAATAATGACTACAGAGTACTCATTAATAATTTAGTAATGACATCTGAGTACTCATTAATAATGTAGTAATGACTTCTGCGTACTCAGGTAATAATTTAGTAATGTGTCTGAGTACTCATTAATAATGCAGTAATGATGTGTGAGTACTCATTAATAATGTATTAATGACTACTGAGTATTCAGGTAAAATGCTGTAAAGCCTACTGAGACTAATGTGATTAAGGAGTAATCAGTAGTGAGGACTTACATGATAATGTAGTAATGACTACTGAGTGTTCAGGTAATAAAATAATAATGACTACAGAGTACTCATTAATAATGTAGTAATGACGTCTGAGTACTCAATAATGTAGTAATGATGTCTGAGTACTCATTAATAATGTAGTAATGTGTCTGAGTACTCAATAATGCAGTAATGATGTGTGAGTACTCATTAATAATATAGTAATGGCGTCTGAGTACTCATTAATAATGTAATAACGAGTACTGAGTATTCAGGTAATAATGACTACAGAGTACTCATTAATAATGTATTAATGACTACTGAGTATTCAGGTAAAATGCTGTAAAGCCTACTGAGACTAATGTGATTAAGAAGTAATCACTAGTGAGGTCTTGCATGATAATGTAGTAATGACTACAGAGTAAGTAAGTACTCATTAATAATGTAGTAATGGTGTCTGAGTACTCATTAATAATGCAGTAATGATGTGTGAGTACTCATTAATGATATAGTAATGGCGCCTGAGTACTCATTAATAATGTAGTAATGGTGTCTGAGTACTCATTAATAATGCAGTAATGATGTGTGAGTGCTCATTAATGATATAGTAATGGTGCCTGAGTACTCATTAATAATGTAATAATGACTATTGAGTATTCAGGGAAAAATGTTGTAAAGCCTACTGAGTACAAATGTGATTAAGAAGTAATCACTAGTGAGTACTCATTAATAATGTAGTAATGGCGTCTGAGTACTCATTAATAATATAGTAATGGCATCTGAGTATTCATTAATAATGTAATGACGTCTGAGTACTCATTAATAATGTAGTAATGACGTCTGGGTACTCATTAATAATGCAGTAATGGCATCTGAGTACTCATTAATAATGCAGTAGTGATGTCTGAGTACTCATTAATAATGTAGTAATGACTATTAAGTATTCAGGTTAAAATGTTGTAAAGCCTACTGAGACTAATGTGATTAAGAAGTAATCACTAGTGAGGTCTTATATGATAATGTAGTAATGACTACAGAGTACTCATTAATAATGTAGTAATGACATCTGAGTACTCATTAATAATGTAGTAATGACGTATGAGTACTCATTAATAATGTAGTAATGGTGTCTGAGTACTCATTAATAATGCAGTAATGATGTGTGAGTACTCATTAATGATACAGTAATGGCGCCTGAGTACTCATTAATAATGTCGTAATGGTGTCTGAGTATTCATTAATAATGCAGTAATGATGTGTGAGTACTCATTAATGGTATAGTAATGGCGCCTGAGTACTCATTAATAATGTAATGACTATTGAGTATTCAGGTAAAAATGTTGTAAAGCCTACTGAGGACTAATGTGATTAAGAAGTAATCACTAGTGAGGACTTGCATGATAATGTAGTAATGACTACAGAGTACTCATTAATAATGTAGTAATGACATCTGAGTACTCATTAATAATGTAGTAATGACGTATGAGTACCATTAATAATGTAGTAATGACGTCTGAGTACTCATTAATCATGTAGTAATGACGTCTGAGTACTCAATAATGTAGTAATGACATCTGGGTACTCATTAATAATGTAGTAATGGCTTCTGAGTACTCATTAATAATGTAGTAATGATGTCTGAGTACTCATTAATAATGCAGTAATGACATCTGAGTACTCATTAATAATGTAGTAATGGCTTCTGAGTACTCATTAATAATGTAGTAATGTCTTCTGAGTATTTGGGTAATAATGACTTGTGTACTAATGTGATAACGTAGTAATGACTATGTAGTATTCAGGTAATAATGTTATAAAGCCTACTGGGTACTAATGTTAATGAGAAATAATGACTACTGAGAACTTGCGTAATAATGTAGTAATGACTACTGAGTAGTCCTACTCAAATGATAATGTAGTAATGACTACTGAGTACTCATGTAACAGTGTAGTAATGACTTCTAAGTACTGCAGTACTAGAAAACAAGCTAGCAAGAATACTGAAAACTGGCACACTGGCCTTTGGTGGTCTTTGTCGTTAATGTCGCCCTCGCCAAGCAGATTGTAGCGATTTGTCAGTTGTCCCTCCTGTTTCCTTTGGGGTTGGGAGGAACTTTTCCACTGCAAACAGCTGCCTGTCTGCCAAAATGCCAAAATGCCAAAATGATGCTGCTAGGAGTGCTGATGGTGAACAAAAAAGTTAAGGTTGAAACCATAAAAGCAAGAAAAGTTAATACGCTGAAGGGACAGTTCTCTGTATAGGTTTGTCATCACGATGGACATTAGACATAGTAATTAGAGTCATTGTTAAGCTGCTTTAAATAAAAGATGCATTAAAATAGATAAACTACTAGTGCAATTTCTTCTTCTTCTGCTGTTAATGTTTACTAACCTGCAAAAACTAAGCACACAAACCAATTACATTTCATCCCCTTTATTTGAATTAAATTTTTTTTTCCCTCAGAAATCAGGTGACAGTTTTCTAATTTGCTCAGCGAAACACAATAGTCAACCTCATCTCATGTCGACGAGATCTTCCGGGTGCACACACGGCCCTCGTGACAATACTTCCAATCTCATTCACTCTATCGCTCCCCCTTCTATTGATATTGGTGTTCCATATTCAGCATTTTATTACTTATCACCATGCAGTTATTCATATCAGCCCTCGCGAGTTGATCAAGGAGCTGAGTTTCTCTCTTGCAGGGAGGCTTCTCTACTTTGTTGTTTTATCTCGTGCACACGTATGAAAAGGGCCTGAGGGAAAAAGACAATGCTGTCTGCTTTAACTCATCTCACTGCTAGACACTGAGGCACCGGCAGGGGAGAGAGAATATTTTATCTGACATTGTCACTCTCTGTAGAAACCTCAGGGAGGCAGAGGCTGCTGTGACACACTTGGTGGTCAGCAGCACTGCATATGATTATGACAGCTCCGCTAGACTAGTCCACGTGTTACAAGGAGACAAAGTGTTCATGATAGCAGTGCGGTCTTCACGTCTGTTGTCCTGTTTTCTGTCACGTTTTAATGCCGTACACACAAGATAATATTGACCATGTTCACATGGCAGCAATTTTCCGCTGACACCGCGGTCTGTGTGGGGAGCTCAAATCAAGTCCTAATGCTGTGTTCAAGGATAGTGAAAATCCAGAGAGACATCGGGCCATATATCAATGTAAGACAAGAATTTGAGCTTCCCACCCCGACAGCAACTACCTTTTGCAAATTTTAATGGCAATCTTTTTTTTTTTTCAGGTTATTGGTATTAATGTGGACCTCTTGGAGTACATGGAGCAGCATCTCATGAAGGACACGATACGATACGATACAACACATTTGCCTCATCTATTATCCAGGTGACAAAAAGTGCCAGATCGATTTAAATTAAGTAGCAAGAGAGTGGAGCCATGGGTGCGTCATTGTTTCACTTGATTGCCGTCTTTGTGGCTGTCCACGCGATCCACTGCCAAACAGGTTGCAACAGACAAGCTTCACTTGAATGGCATGTCAAACAGCACACAATCCAAATGAACTGGACTCTCATAGGAAACGTCTGCAGCAGCATTTCTGAGTGTTGGGATTTTCCTGGGGGAGATATTTCAACTGGGCACCCTTTCAACTTCCCACAGATATGTCCACTTCAGCTGCAGCATGGAGACAAACTGCTGATGTCTGCTGATGAAACGCTAAAGTCATATGGCATCAGACTCCTCAATGTGTCAAGAGAGAACTTTGAAAGCTGTTCCACGAATGAACAGATAAAAGATCAGTTTCTTTTCCCTCACAATATAAAGGAAAGTGAGCCAGTTGAGGCCAAGTGGCTCATCCCAGGTCATCACTACTTCATCGCTCTGCATGAGGGAGACGTGCAGCTGTGCAAGCTTGGCTTACGGCTCAATGTGTCTGTTAGAGCGCAGCTTTGTCAGGCCTCCCCTCTGCTGCGACTTTGTTCGGGGAACGGTGTTTGTCAAACAGGCCTGTGGGAAGGCGCATACCACTGTCGATGCCACCACCACTACTCGGGGAGGTTCTGTGAAAAGTCTGATGCTTGTTTGGATAACCCGTGTGAAAACAAAGGAGTGTGTTTGAGCAATGGATCGGCAGATCCGAACCACAGAACATATAAATGTCTGTGTCCTCCACATTTTACAGGTAAGGACAAAACCCACTGATCCCATTTGTTAAAAAAGTTACTCTACTTCATTGATTTATTTTCTTTTTTTTTTTTTTACCCCTATTGTACAATGAAGCTTCTTTGAATCAGATATCATTTGATGATGTGAGTTATGTAAGCGTGAAGGAGCTATCTCTCTGAAGATTCCAATCACGTCTGTGTATTTTGATTGATGCATTTAACAGAATTCCACTCTCTGATTAGTTGAGAGCAGCCGAATATAAAAGTATAAAAGTTAGTTAAAATTTTAATGCAAGCTGCCTTCTCAATTATACATTTATTGGACAAATCAAGTTAATGTTATTCACCATTAACTCTGTGTGTAATGCAAACAGAATTAATATTGAAAGTGCTTGCATTCCAAATGACTTCTTTCTTAATCCCTTTACAGCCGACATGTAGTCTCTTCTCCAGTGTTATCTGGAAGATCTCAGTTTCATTTCTTCCAAGTAGAAATTCAAATAAATAGCATCAGCTTTCGCTCTATGCACACACACAAACTTCATAATTTAGACATCTGCCTTTTGTTTGTGTCGATCTGTGTAGTTCACTGACTTGCCGTCTGTTTTAGGGGTTAACTGCTCCGAAGTCATCGGGAAGGAAAACTGTGACAGAATATGTGAAAATGGGACATGCGTTCAAGTGTCGCCTGCCTCCTTCAAATGCATCTGTGACACAGGATTCTCTGGTAAGCAGCTCTCATTCAGCTGGTTGATGTAAGATAGATGGGTCGTCTGTCACTACAGTATGACAATGAAAACATCATCTTGAATCTCATTTTTCAGAGTTGATCTCTGACAGGCGAATCATAGACAAGCAAACAGTTTTTCATAGAGGCAGTGGGAAAGATGTCGCCGCATCCCAGTTCCATATGCACAAGCGTGTCATTTGCCTCGAAGGGGCAACTATCTTTGGAAAAGGTCAAAGCGGAAAACTACAAAAGCCATATATCTTTTAAAGATCAGCGTTTCCTTGTGGGCTTTAAACCTGAGCCCACTTGGTGTTATATTTGTCATCGTAATATACGAAGCAGGCCACTTCAAATCAAATACCTCATGTTACGACCAGTGACATGCGGCTGTAAAAGAGTCAGGGATAAACTGCTGGCTAACTGAGCGTGTCGCGGTTGATAAAACGAAGGTTTACAGCAATCAATTAAAACAGGATTTATTGTGTATTGTTTCTGCTGAGCTTATTAAATCCCAACTTTGATACTGGCCAACTTCTGTGGGTCTGCTAGAAAAAAAAGAATGGCATGGCTTAAAGGGCAACTTTATACATTAAAGTGTATTTACAGGTCTTGGGTAGTAATATTGAATATGTGAAAAAGAGTATAAAACCTCTTGTGGCTCCAGAGGAAGCTGCATGTAATCTGTTCAGCTGCCTCCACTGATGTTACTCAGTAGCTAAATTGCATTGTGGGAAATGTAGGCACAAGGTTTTGAAAAGGAAGAAGAATGAATGGAATAAAAAAGATCATTTGTTTTTAAAATGTCCATAAAGACAGTGCTATAGGATTGCAATATTATACCAGTGGACTGCTTTTCAACACCGGGTGCCTACATTGCCCACAAGGCACCTTAGCCACTGTGTGACATCATTGGGAGCAATTTATCAGATTACATGCAGCTTCCTTAGGAGCCACAAAAGGTTTTATACTACTGTTTTCACATATGCAGTAGTACTCCCCAAGACCTGTAAACACACTTTAATGTGTAAAATTGGTGGAGTTACCCTTTAAACACACAAAAAAAATTCAGTTTTGTTAATGTTTCATAATTTAATGTGCCCTGGTCTAAAGAAAAGACATATAATATATAATGTATGTTAGTGTTGAACATTAGATTTCTATTCTTTCTAATATTTGACTATACTCTGAATGAAATGGTGTGTTTCATGCTCATGGTTTTGGTGGTCTGTCAAGCTTACAATATCCACTTTAGCCAAGTCAATTCTAAAGTATGCTAATATCGCTCCTCATGAATAATTTATTAGTGTGAGTGAGACACGATTGTAACATATTTTTCAATGGCAGCCAAATAGTGTTCCTGTGTAATTTAGACAAGTTACTCGAGGCGCATGTACAAGCATTGGGTGGCACTCGAGATCTGGTGAGCTTGTTAATGAGACATTACAGCTTCCCCCATTATTTAGGTAATGAGTCTCATTTGCTCCAGTAACGTACAGTTAGGTTAATGGGTATCACACACAAATGGGTTACAAGACCTGGATACTTCTCCGCTTGCCCTGGATATCACTGTGTGCTGTAAATCCAAGCCTGCAATGAACTTTCTGGAGTAAAAACTCCAGGTGGCTCTTCACATTGATTCATTGTTTTATTTGGAGCACAATTTGTCCTGGCAGCATTCTTGAAGTGTCATAGCTTTGCCTTTCGAGTCCAGCCCATGCTTTCAGCTTATTATTTTGGAGAAGTGGTCTCAAGGTTACTTCCAGTGCTGTCTGGCATCAGGTTTTGCGAGAGCAGATTAAGTCTATACAGTAAAAGAAGAAAGTACAGTGCAGGGAGTGTAGTGGAGGAACTCTGAACTTATTTTACATTTAAAAGAGAAGTATACAAGATGGGAACAATAGCGCTCAGCCTCGATCCTCTTATGCATAATAGTGAATGGAAGACGTACAGAATGATGGATGCTCAGCAACTCCTTACATATAAGAAGCCAGAACAAGCAACTGTTTGACATTTTAGTTTGATAAGTGACTGAAAAGATTAATCAATGATCATAATAGTTGACAATTAATTTAAGAATTAAGAACATGTTTGTGTTTTTTGGATAGGTAGCATTGAATTACCAGATTATATGTCAATCTCATATGAAGTTATTTGTGTCACCATTTAGATCATAATTCTATGAATTCTGTGATTTTTTTCTTTGGAATATTATGCACCCTCCCCCTTTGAATTTCTTCTTCTATGGACCTAAAACCAACCTGGTATCACGCAAACTATGTTGCCTTTCCTTGAAAACACAGACTCATCAAGAGGCCTTATTTTGGAAAAAAATATGTATGATGTTTAATCATGAGAGACAAGTACCTTTTTGATCCCATTTGAATTGTGCCATCAATTACACAGGTTTGTCCATTTAAAAGATCATTTTGCAAGTCAAAAAAGTTGTGGTTTGCTGTAAAAATAGTAAAATACCATTTAGTTTTCTAGAAATTGCTCAGTGAACTACATCGTTTCGCTGGTTTTGTATGCTGGCTAATATGCAGGATCGGTTCTCTAAGGTTTCTGTTATGGGTTTTGGTGAGCGTTTAGCAAGACGACTGTTCAGTTTGTAGTCTTTCTATACTTGATTCATTTTATGACAAACTGCGACTTTCTCAAGTTGAAAATGTATCTTTTAAATTGACAAACATAATTTCTCTCTCGCCATTCACTACCATACATATTGTTTCTGACATAAGTCGGTCTCCTTCATGGTTTTCCACCTGAAGGAAAGGGACTTCACCTCGTTATTAAATGGTCAAGTTAGCAATAACAGGTTACATTTTCAAAATACAGGCACCAAAAGTACTTGGAGAAGTTTAGAAAAAGATCATGATTTGGCTAAAAATGACTACTTCCTTAAAACCGTCCACACTTTATTGTGAGACTTGACTGCCTAAAACATACACGAATGTCAAAGAATTGTCAGCACTGTCTCATTTTCTTGTCTGATGAATATATATCCATACAACAAGACATGTGGTAAAACTTCAGAATGCAGGTGGCACTGTAAAACTGTCTGCCCTGGCCTTATTTTAAATGTATAATTAATATAATTCACATCAGAATCAAATTGGCGAGCTACATGCATTCTCTGCCTTTGCTACTTTCATCTAATTTGTTTTAATTGTGCTGCTCTCTCAAGTAAGGGGACCCCACTGGGTGCTTTCGCATAGTCATGGTGTCCTGCTGTCGCATCAGCTTCCTGGGAGTTCTGTGGAGCTTGTGCTTCCTCTACCTCCCTGCTGCAGTTGCCTCATTAATCAACTGGAAGTTAGTGGCTGCTCCAGCGCTGGCTGCCCTCATAGGCCAAAGTCTATGCGCACAGAATAATGAGCCAAACTCATGGGACGTTTCAAATGAGATTTTCTTTTGATTTGACTCTCCTCTGTGCTACCTCTAGGGTATTTGTTGCAAAGTATTACCATCTTTATGGGGCCATTTCCATTTTGTGATAAGGTGTTAATTGTTTTCTCAATGTTGTTGGTAGTAATATCAAAATTTTAAAGTTTAATTTGGACTATGCAGTCATTACCCTTGTTGAACAATTTAATTAGATACTGACACAATGCTGTTTCTTTATGTATATTAGATCAGCTGCAGTTCATAATCACTGCAATGATACGGGTGTTGGAGTTGAGCAGATCTGTGGCAGACATACAGTAAATGTCAGCACAAATGCAAATGGTCGTAAAACAAGAAATAGTAGTGTTGTACCATGCATGACCCGAACTAAAATGGTCACGTATTAGGAAATTCTGTCTTGAGTGCAGAGAGAGCGCTGCAATCTTTATCTGTGTCATAAATGCATGCAACGGATGGACGCCTTCCTAAAAATATAGTAGTTTGTATTGGCACAACTCGTAGTGGACCAGTTACGGAAACTCAATTTCTGGTAGAAAATGAGTTGAGGAGAAAGCAAGCCCTGAAGTTGTGCGCTGTAAGATTGATGCCCACAGAGGAGGCTATGAGGAGCCTCTGGGACATGAGCACTTGTATCAGCAGGGGGATTAAAGAAAATATGCAAAGAAAGAGTCGCTGGAAAGATAAATGTGTAGGCACCTTGTGAAGAACACAAAAATGAAAACCCTCACTGGGGAATAACATCAAGTTTTTTTTTCACCTTGAACCTCCAGTGGATTCAGTCTAATTTTATCCTTTGCATACAATGTCACTGTGGCATTACCCTGCCTCTGGTTAAGCTGCTGGTGGTGAAAAGTGTTGAGGTACTGCGGTATTTAGAAAAACCACTGGCCGCAGCTTAGTTCAGAGTTTATCTCGGAAAGTGCTTATGAACTGGGCTGCAGCACCGACTACTTAGTTTGTTCCATGAAAATCCTCCATGAAAATCATTTAAACATCTTAATGACGACTTTCCTTTTCTCACTGTATTTGGTACAGAGGTGTCGACTTATTTTTTATTTAGCGCTTATACAGGATCGGGATATCAGACTTTCCAAGTTGGGAACTCTTGTATGATCTCTTTTGTCATAATTCTTTCAGTCCTAATTTTAAAAAATGATGCACATATATACCAAACTGTTGCATATTACAGTATAATATTTTACAAAAGTACTTAAATGTGATTATAGTGTTATTATAGAAATAATGAACATAAAGGTAAAAAACAGCAAAACAAAGGCTGCATCATTTAGTCATTTTGAACTGAAAAAAACAAGATGAATTGTTCTTGGTTCTGTGCGTCAAGCAGAAAAACATTTAATAATACATTAAAGAATGAATTATAAATAAAAGCGCCTACTTTGGGGAAAACGTAGGTTGCACATCTTCAGACACGATACAACCTGCTATATGCTCACGCAGATATATGTTTTAAAAGCAAGTTTATCTGTATGCCAAGGCAACTCTTTAGCACCCAGAACATGCAGTAAGGTGCCGAATTGTATTAGAACAACATAAAACAAAAACATTAAATCAGTTAAAATAGATTCAGGTTATTAGTAAATATTATAATATTACAAATGTCTTTTTAAAAAAGCCCAGTTACAGTTAAAGTGTAATATACAACAGTGATGGTGCAGTAATAAGCTGCCCTGAATCCAAGTAAGAAAATAAAAAGGAGCAACACTTCTACTATAATAACATCACAACAACAACAACAACAACAAAATGTTTGTAGATAGAATACTCAGTATTTATAAACGGTTTTTAAGTATTATGAACATCAGTTGCTTCTTCTGGTCCTCTTCAATAAACAATTACTTAATTAATA
Organism: Pagrus major; assembly: GCF_040436345.1. Taxonomy (NCBI): domain Eukaryota; kingdom Metazoa; phylum Chordata; class Actinopteri; order Spariformes; family Sparidae; genus Pagrus; species Pagrus major. Next base: position 9,622,436 of record NC_133229.1, on the reverse strand, counting down.
GTTTATGAACCATTTCATAGGGTGGCTGTGGCTCGGGGGTAGAGCCAGCGTCTTGTTATTGGAAGGTCGCTGGTTCGATTCCCCTGGTCTGCATGTCAAAGTTGGGCAAGATACTGAACCTCAAACTGCTCCTGATGTGCTGGTCGGCCATGTCTTCCCCCACATAGATATGAAGAAATGTCACCATGTCTTCCCCCACATAGATATGAAGAAACCATTGTGTTTAATTGCAGACACAGTAGTATGAAGGTAACTGACATTGGAACTGCCAACGACTTTATGACCCCGGAAGCCATTTTTACAGGACCATCAAACAACTTACAGTCCTGAATGTGGTGCTGAACCGAATGTGCCTCGAAGACCCGACTTCACAGGATGCTGCAGACCGACCAGACCAATCCTCCTATGTTGCACAGACTTCAATATACACACATGCGCGCACACACACACACAGCATGAAACGCCCTGAGATGGAGCCATTTCTCCTGAGCAGTCAAAACAAAAGAGCAGTGAGTCAATTCTCTGTATATAACTTTAAGGGAAAAACATACATTTTTAGGTGAACCAAGCTAATAATTTATTGTTGGTTTCCCTGAAGCTAAGTGGGTAAAAATGAATGATGTTACTCCATGAGCCACAACAATACTCTACAGTCCCAAGAACTACTGTAAATGATTTAGTCTTTTCTCCTTCCTGATATACCGTCAACAATTATTTATTTGTGCTGGATAACATCTCAGCGGTTTCAATTATTTTACAGTTGGTGTTGTTTGCTCTGCAGTGTTCATCAATCAGAGGCCAACACACATTTGATGCCACATACAGTTAGCCTTTAATTTAATTATGAGAATATTTGCGTACACGTCAGTCAGCCCCTTCCTCCATGGATTCTCAGTCGTGTCAGTCAAGTGTTTTCAGGCATAAACTTGGTCAGACTGCTTTGAAGCTATTTTTATCACCGTCCCATGTTGCTTCCATGTTCACCGCTCGGGGGTTAAATAGTTTTGCTAACGGTAGTTTTGCGTTGTCTGTTTTGCAGGCCCACCATGTGAGAAGAGGAAAGCCCCCTGTGATCCAAACCCGTGCAGAAACGGCGGCGTGTGTGAGGAGAGCCCCGAAGGATTTGTTTGTCATTGTCCAGAAAGATTCGGGGGCCTCACCTGCGACTTCCAATTTGACTCTGATTGCTTGCTGTATTCATGTCAGGAGGAACAAATTTGCACCGCGGGGGAGCACGTGAGCACTTAATTTGCCTTATTTGTTTTATCTCAGTGGGACATAAACAAGAAATGGCACACTGAAATGAGAAACAAGATCAAATGGCTTCATTCTGAAGGCTGCAGCAGCAATTAATATTTCTTCCTTAAGATGAGCTATGGGAAAGAGAATTCGCTTCCTCTTGAATTTTGATTGAATGACCCAGTGCATACTTAAGTGCCAGTTTGAGATGGCTCTCATCAAAAGCTTTTTGTAATTGGACGCCTGCTGCAATTTCCACCTTTCACTGCAAATGCCATTGTGGGCAAACATTTTGCAAAGGGAGTTGTGTTTCTAATGTTCTTGTGGATACACCGGAGGAAAATACAGTAATGGTCTAATTGTCTTTCTCTGACCTTTTGTTTTTGTTCATTACAGTTTGCCAGGCGCGCTACATATTTTCACAGCCCACCGAAGAATACCAGAGTGGAGCGAACTAAAAGGGATATTTTTCAAAATAATGCCTGATACTGCCGCAGCTTGACATAGATATTTTTCCAGAAGCTTAATTTGAAATTCACATCTCTTTAACTTTGATTTACAAGACCATTAGCATGTAATAGCTGCTCGTGATTTCTAAAACTCATATTAAAACATATATAATACCTATCATTTACCACTCAGATTTGATTATGTTTGATTGGAGCGATCAGTAACAAATAATTATGTGAGTCAGTGGGGCACAGTTTTTTCACCACAGCAGAATCACTATGTTATTGATAATGTTCCTACGGTTGGTGATCTCGTGCACCCTTGTGTAATCTAACCCTGTTTTCCCAAGCTGACAGATGACCTGGTTTGTTTTGCCTCTCTGTGCAGGACTCTGAATGTGTCTGTGCAGATGGTAATGTGGTCTCAGCATGCAGGAGGCAGCAGAACCCGTGCAGCCCATCAGCATGTCTCAACAATGCCACCTGTGTGTCCAGGGGAAATGATTATGTGTGCAGGTGAAACGCATACAGGCAGCTAATAGAGGCCACTCTCGCAGTCGCTTTGCTAGATGATTGGAATGTCTTGTGAATGTGCCTCCCACTGAGGGAATGAAAATGCATCTCTTTTTTTGGTTTCCCATCCATTTAATGTGATTAGGGTTTATATTTTACTTAAACGCTCTAAGACTAATAAATACCTTTATGGCAGAACTAAAGCCCTATTGTTGGCTGGTGATATTCTGTATTTCTCTTATTGTCAACAAATCCCATGCAAAAGACCAAAAGCAACAATGAACTGATCCTATTGTAGCTTCTTCCTCTGTGTCATAGACTCTATTATTGTCCAGAAAATACTAAAAACAACAAGAACAACAAAACGACAATTAAAAACATCACTGAGCCACCATGGCTTACACTGGAGCTGTAAATGCTGAGTTTCACACCAAATGTGTATTCATCCACAGCTGAAAATAGTCCCCAACTAAAATGCACTATTTACACCCGTTCAAGTGATATTAAAAAAATCTGTGGTCCTTTTCTGCATGTCATCGCCCCTCTCTCTCATCTTGTTAGCCATGAAAAGGCAAAAAAATCCCCAAAGGAACTATTAACCATACAGTAGAGCATTGATACCTGCAAAAAATTAAGAAATGATGTCTGGGTTTAGGTCGAGATCAGTCATGTCAGTACTAGTTACTGCCTGGATGTAGCTGCCTATCCACTGTCATCCAAAAGTATTGAGAGACAGCCTAACACATTGTTAGTTTAGGTCTTTTCATGGGTTTTTGACATAAAAAGTGTAAGGCAAAATATAATGCCACCACAAAGACAGTTGCTTTTCACAGAGCATTGTTAACCATCCTGTATCGTTTCGGCTCTGCTTGAAACCTGACTTGCCATTTAAAGTTAGAACAGTTTGCTGCACAAAGCTTCTTGGAGGATACAGGCTTCCAGCGGATCACAGTTTGCCTTTGATTCTCTCTAGGTACTTATTATCACACTGAAACCTGTTTTTAACACAGACAAAAACTCCTGTTAGTGCTTCTACTGCCGGTCTTTTACCTTATCTGAACCTGTATCCAAACTGAAGAGTCGTGGAAATACCTTGAAACACCTCGCGCTGCGCTCTCTGGTACTTTCTGAAATATGTCTGTCTAATGTTTTGTTAACCAAACACCCATGTGAAACACCTTTGTTACAGACAAGATAGAAGTGTTTTTTTGTTGTCTCACTGTTGGGATTTGTATAAATGTGTTTTCAGGTCTACTGGTTTGATGAGAACGGAAATATTTATTAGGCTCAGCTCTTGAGGTCTCCACTTTACCTGACAACGTTCTTATGCAGTGCTGTGCCAGAACACAAGACCCATTAGTGCTGATTAATTACTGATTAATCAGCAGAGCAATGTATTTAAGAACATTTCTTCTCCATTACATTTTGGAGGCAAATATTGCACATTTGTTATTTAACTTATTTAATCTGCTTAATCAGATAAAATAAAAAAAAATAAAAATAAAACAACAACCTGCATTTTGAAAATCAGAAACATGCTGAATATCAGATCTGATTATCAGGCAGACCAATAATTGGTCGACTCATAGTGTACATTATACTGTATGCAAACATATAAATATATATATATATGTATAATATTTTGCTTTTACTTCTTACTTGTACTTTTGATACAAATACTTTCAGACTTTTACTCAAGTACTATTTGTATGGGTTAGGGTTAACCCATAACATGATATCTTTAATTTTACTTAAATATGACTTTTGGATACTTTTTACAACACTGGTACTCAACACAGTGATTTGCATCTTGGCTGCATTGATAATGGACAAACATTCCTTGCATGTTGCTGATTTTTGGTTTTTCTCATTATGACAGCTCTTCAACTCTTAAGAAATTTTAATTAAATCAAAATCAAAAATACACCAAATGAAAATATAAGAGAAGTTAATCAAACAAAATGTGTCTTGGCTAAATTAGAAAGTACGGCCATTGAAATAAATGTGTGATTTTGACACTTGTAGGAAAGCATAAACAGTGTTTTATAACAGATCTTAATTAGTCCTGACCTGAACTGCACCCATTTGGCAAAAAAAAGAAAAGAAAAAGGGAAAAATAATTAGCACACACTATCTCACCACGTCTGTATCACAAACAGGCCATGTAGAAACAAAATTATAACCCTGCGCATCTTGTAAAAGAAAAAAAATATGGCTTGTTAGTGCTTAAGGCTCAGGGTGAATTGATTTTGATGACACTGACCTCCTCTTAACAGATGTCTGAGAGGGTTTTCCGGGAAGAATTGTGAAGAAGTAATTGACTACTGCAGGCTGCTCAATATCAGCTGCCTCAATGAGGGATTGTGCTTCAACATAATTGGCGGATATCAGGTAAGTAATTCAATGTTTCCGTCTTAATGATATACTCCTAAGCCCACAAAATATGACTCATGCACCTGCACCTGTGATTAAAGCATTAACAAGAAGGGAACACATCATAGGCAGAGCTACAGTACATACAATAACTACATGCATCTTTTTTGCAATGGCTGAACTTTTAATAATTTGACTTTAAGATAAAAAAAACATCACAATGAGCCAATTTGTCTGATGTATTGTGTTTAACAGCAACATTTTCCCCTTAAAATCAGGATTAGCATAAATCCGTTAGTTGCATAATTTATGGTAACACTTCACAATAAGGTTCACGAGTTACGAGACAGCGGACAACATTTCTTAATTACTTATGAATTACTCAATATAGTTACTCAAGTTTCCTTGGTAACTACTCAGCATTGTGTTTCACTATACTTGAAGTTACACACAAAGAGAAAGTAATGATTACATATTTAGTATTTAATGAGTTGTCATTAATTCATGCTGGTCAGCTCATAGTTAGTCAGGAACAGCTCATGAAGAAAGTGGTCAGTATGTCAATTCACAGATATTTGTGAACTAATCATTACCTAAAGATGTATTAATATAGTAAACCCCAGTCTGTCATCTACTAGTCCTCGATTCGCAGTTATTCAGGAATTACTTATTGATGATTCATTAACAATCAAGTCGTTCCTGAGTCATTCCTTGCTCGCTCCTTAGTACCTACTCACAGTTTTTGCGCTACCTCATTTATGTCCATTGTATTTACATTTCAACATGTGATATTTTCCAAAAGATAAATAATAGTATTTCTTCTAATGATGCTTCAATCAATAAAAATGTACCCATCAGGGGGCAAATCGATAGATGTGGTCTATTACACGCAGCTGGTTTTCAAAATAAATTGGGCTACTTCTCCACAGTTCGATACTTAAGAAAAGTAAAATAACAGGACCGTCACTGCTAGAAGATTTCTATGGACAACAGTAATCCAATTCCAACCCATTAATCATTGTGAGTATGTGGACACATTGATCAGACAGACAGGTTCTGGTCTAATTTGCCTCTCTATTGCTCAGTGTCCTCAAACGTCTGTATTTTTACAACACCTGAGACTGCTCCGTAATGCCCCATAGCTCCTAATTATTCTCCATCAGTCTTGTTCCATTAGACTACTGAGAGTGTTTCTTCATCTAAAAATCCACTTTTAGATGCTCCGTGTCGGTGGGGGTCAGACATAATCAAAAAGCCCTGCTCACTGCAAATGGGCCATTTCTTGTTTTTATGTTTTTTATTTTCATTTATGTTTTTGATGAAGGGTTCCTTTGAGAATGAAAAGCCATTGTGTAGTTTGTTACGGTAAAAGTAACCCTATCATTTCATGAAGATGTTCTTAGCAGAGAGAGTAAAACTACAGGTCATATGAAATAATTTACTGTTTGATAAACAGAGCAGTCTTTTTAGAGAAGAATATTTTTACATTGGATTTGTGATTAAAAAATGGCCGAGGTTGAAGTGCTCGTTTTTAGCTTAAAAGGGTTGTTTCACCTGAAAATAATGAAAACATTTCACTTACAGTACCCACAATTCATGCACATAGGGTTAAATTTATGTAACCTTGTTTCTCAATAGTTTCAGAGATTTTTTCGCTTTCACCACAATATAATTTCCTTGGTGGTGATCTCTGCATTTAGAAAAAAAAAAAAAAGAAATCCTTGGCAACCTTTATATCCAGAAAGAATGACTGGTAACCTCACTGTCAACAACTGCCAGAAAGAAATGGTCCCCAGATGACTGTATAACTCTTTCTGGTAATAAAAGGTATCGCTGAATTTATTCAAAGTCATTTTTCATTGAGTGTTACAAACTCCGTTCACCTCCATCATTGTGATATAGTGAAAGAAATCTCAACAGAGCGTATGTCAAACCTGAGCAAATTAAACCAAAACTGTCTGTGTGGGTAGATATCGGTTGAGGTAGGGCTTTTGGTAATTTGTGTGAACAGACCCTTGAGGATGTTTACGGCCAGATCAGATGAATAGTGTACGAACCCCCCCCATTTTTATAAGGGTTTATATGATGGTAATAATAATAATAATGATAATAATAATAAAATGAAATGTATTTGTATAGCACTTTTCACAGACAGAAGTCACAAAGTGCTTTACATTTACATTTACAAACTGTAACGAGGGTTATAAGGGTTAGTAAGGGTAAAAGGGACTTTATTCCTTCGCTGTTGATCCAATAGGGTAGTGAGAATCACCAAACACATCCAACAACTTAAAGATATGTAAAATTCTGCCTCTAAATGTCTGAAAAACGGAAAAACGACCCAGAGAAATCTGTAATTTTAGTCCAGGTAACGGTGCGTTTCATTTGGTAGCCTGTCGTTTTAACTTCCGGGAGAGAGAGAGAGAGAGAGAGAGAGAGTGAGGAAGGAAGTCAACGAACGTGACCAATGTAATTGGAATAAAAGAGAACATTTCTGCCTCGATAGATTTTCATTGGCGTTCTACACTGAAGACAACTCCCATGATCCCACACTACTTATGTCCTTTCTTTTGTTTTGATTACGAGTCCTCTAATGGCAGAAATCACGTAGTGTGTATTTAACCCTTATCGTTTCAGCTGAAATTCAGTGCTACCAGTACAATGATGGATACATGCTGTGGCTCTTAGACATACTCCTCTGTGTAATACATGTTGTTGATATGGTCTAATAAGTTTATTCAGAATAGTGTACTGTGCTCTGATATTACAATTATTGTACTGTTTCCTGCAGTGTGTTTGTGCCCAAGGATGGATCGGAGAGTTCTGTCAATATGTAGGCGATGCCTGCTTGATAAAACCAAACAGCTGTTTGAATGGAGCCACATGCATTACAACAAGTCAGCCATCATCCCCCCCACAGTACACCTGCAAATGTCCCCTCGGCTTCACAGGTGAGATATCTTTGCTCTATTATCTGTCTCTGCCCCTTTCCATCTGTCTGTCCGTTGGCAGGATATCTCAAAATATGGATCGATCTGTACAAACCCTTGTGGGAAGGTTGGTCACGGGGCATGAAGTGACTGATTGATGTTCGGGGAAAATCTGACGTTGAACTGGTATAGCTTGACAGTTACACGCTGTTGGCACAGATTTGTGTTCTTCGTTTGACATTTATTATGCTGTTATGTTTACATCCTGGATACGCAATGTATGCGCAATGCTATGTGAAGATGTGAGGCAGACATGCAACACAGGTAGTTAAGGCAGTCATTTTCCGAATATGTGACTCCCTCAGACAGTGTGTAGACAGTCTGCAGTCCCATGTACGACATTTGACACAGAGAGGCTTCGTGCTGAGAGCAGGCCATGAATTATAAATGTTTCCATTTTGCTTTTTGTTGGCGTTTTAAGGCAGATGGCATAAAATGGCTTAAAACTTATAAACAAATCATGAGAAACTTGTGTATTCCATCAAAGTGCACAATTTATATCATGCTAAAATAAATGCACTTGTGCTGTGGTTACAGCAAATATTAGTTATATTGGTTAAATACTGGTATCCATTGTGATTTCATACCATAAAAAAAGCTTTGTGAGGAATATCCGTTCTTAGCTGCAGCCTCCTCATTATAAGAAACTTTTGGCAAAGACACAGCCATTTGATTTGAATTACGAGTTCTTGCAGCAAAAGATGGTAGGTGGATTATATTAAGTTTACCCCAACCAGATGCTCGGTCCAAACCTACTACTTTTTATTATTTTTGCATGTTAGCTAAGCCCACTGAGCATTATTGGTTTGTTAACATAAAAATACAAACGCCGTGACTCACACTGCACTGCACCTTGAGTTGGTACGGCTAATGTGTTAGCAAAAAGTTTCTACGCATTCAATCCATTTTGTTCCGGGTGGGTAAGCTAGCTTACCGTTAGCTCGTATTAGCTCCTGGGAGCACCTGCTTTTGAATTTGACACCGTTTTGACAATCTAGCTAACCATGTGGGATGAAAGCGTGTAATGTTAGCAGTATTATAGTGAATGGTTGACTTTTATTGGGATTGTTAGCATTAGCTTTAACCTGGTTTAAGCAGGTTAGCTTTAAGCTTCGATTTAATGAAAACTGACAACAGCTATTTTGATAATATGACTTATGTATACAGCTTTGTGTAGCATACTTTTGTCATTGATCTAAACTTTTAACATTCAAAAGGTCATATTGATAATGTTTTTATGTAGAAAAATCATGTAAAAAAATAATACACCTGCAGTACAGAGCTTGTAGAAAGGTGCAACAGTGGTGTTATAACGTGAATGCAATGGAAGGTCGGTTAATTTCCTGAAGCAGATTTAGCTAATATCCGTATACAGCTGACACGGACTGACACTTGGACTGTTCCTGAGTAACACAGTACCACATCTGAGATTAGCTTGTTTGGGGAGAGAGGGTCACGTTTGGATTCACCCAAAGACCTCTAATGCTGTGCATTGATTGCACAGAGGTCAGCAGAGCAACATAACGAGAACAGAGGCCACTCTTTACCTGTCGGCTTAAGGTTCATGTTTGCAAGCATCCGCTCTGATTAATGTCTGAATCACAGCCACCTCAAGTGCTGCTGTTCCATAACTGACCTCTGACCTCTGACCATCCTGAGGAGGTGGAAACAGAAGCTGCCTATAGTGATCATTACATTTTTTATTATTAGTGGCATTAGTTGGTTTCTTTCCTGCATCGACATCGCCCAGGAATAACTGCACCTGATGCAAAACACGTTTGATTAGTCGAAATCCAAACACAGATCCAGTAAAACTAGTATCTACAATGTAGAACATAACTGGATGTCTTTTAAGTGCAAATTAAGTGGAAAAATGACTTTTTAGGCCAGAAATCAGTGGTTGGCTTGTGATTTACGTCAGGACAAGCCAGCGACAGATTTTTAAGCAAAGGCCAATTCTGTTGATGAAGCGATTTTCTAACCTTGAAGCTTATTTACCAGTACCCTTGCCTGCTTGACATTTCTAAGGCCTGCTGCTGATTGCATTTAATCCAAGTACTCTGGCAAACGGCTTCCTAATTAGCTGCCAGCTCGGAACATGGCCGGAACTTGTTAAGCTATCAATGACAACTGTTCTAAAAAAGCAGGGGAACAAGGGAGATGAAAACAAAGAGAGAGCAGGTTGTTACAGCGTTTGAGATTTAAAGGGGGGAATCCTAACCCTTTTTGTTTACTTTGCTCTAAAACAGTTGAACAAAGTCATAGAAACAAAGTAAGGTTTTATTTTCATTAAGGCATTATTGCTTCAAGACCTTCCTGGGTTGAGACGACACATGATATTCTAAAAGGGAAAGGTTAATCTAAAGAACACTGTGTAGTCCGCATAGTAAAATCAGTCCATACCTATAGATGAGCTAATTGCTAATGTGATTTTGTGTCTCACTGATAAACATCATCAGTATAAAACAATATGTCAACACTTCTATACCGACTTTGTCACATTCTCTATTGAAAAAACTCAGATTGTGATCCTTGCTGAACATTGTATATACCTTCTACGGATTATGATGCTGCAGCACAGTATTGTTCCTCTCTTGTTTTATTGCTAAACCAACCAGTGAATGTGATTTTTTTTTTTTTTTTTCCTTTCCCCAGTGTGCTCTGGTTTTGGCCTATAGCGTATTTCCCAATCTAGCTTTAAGTCCTGACACACTCACCTGTCAGTCAGATAAGCCCTTACATAGCGCTACATGAACAAGATTTTTTCCCTCTGTTCAAAGCTGAAATCTGTTGCCACTTCAGTAATGGAAAATTGTCTCTTACACCATGGAAGGTCTTAGTGACTGATAGAATTCATCATTTTCCGGCATCTTGGGATTTTTTTTGCTTTGGAATTTCCAGCCATGCAGCATAGAAAGGCCAATTTAATTTCAAGCTTTGCCCAGAAACCCCACCGTACTCTATCATAGATCATAACTCAGGATACATTACTCAAGCCCCGGCATTCAGGTTTCATTTCTGAGAGCTTTGTTTTTCACAGAACAACAATTGCTGGCATATATTTTCCTGCTCTCATTCATATTAATTTATTTTTTAATTGTGTGGAGTGGATGACAATGTGAGGCACAAAAACGGGGTATGCAGTTGCGAGTTTAGAACCAAGCAAAGACCCAGTAGTGCATCCATCTTCACCTGAAATGGTCTGAAAGGTCTTTGCATTTAAAGCTCTATCTGGCAAATACTAATCAGTTGGCTTTTTGGTTGACTTTCACCATCATGTAATACACCAGATCATTTCTAGACTTTTGAGACATAGCAGTCTATACACATTGTAACTTAAACCACCATATTTAAATTAAAATTTCATAATACATAGCTAATATCCTTCATTATAGATTTAATTCAATGCCATAAATGAGCATAGGCATTTCTCAGGTTTTAGTCGGACAAATTTGTATAATTTGCTGCCGCACAGCTTGGCATATTTTGTATATAATGACCTGTAGCAAGTGCCGTGCAGATGATATCAATCATGGTGTTTGTGCTGTAGCATGAGGGTGCCGCTGTCAAGAAGGGACTTTCACTACATGTCATTGCTGCTCCGTTATTGATGATGGGACATTTTAAATTAATAACCTGCGCTAGAAGACACCCACCCCCATCCACAGCAGTGGAACTAGCAGCTGCTGAGGCAGCTGAGCACCAAACAAATCTCCCATCAAGCAGCATGCGTCCCCCACCTCGTATGTTCTCTTCAGCCCGGATAGAGCTCATTATTAGGTGCCCATTTTCTTAACAAGGAAGTGAGCCTGTCCAGCCAGGGGTTTATCTTCTCTTGCATCTCTCTTTGTGTTTCCAGGAGCTCAGAACCTGAATCCTGCAGCATTAAAGGAGCATTTGTTGCTAATTATTCTTTCAGGAGAAAACTCTTACAGGAACATGATGGGGAATGCTTATTACCAGATGCGACAGCCCGGCTGGTATTGATTTCACTGTGTCTGTGTTTTTGTGTCATCATGACAAAAATATGGGCCTGGCACCACTTGCAGCGTGTGAACTACCTCAGAAGCAATTTTCTGTAACTGCGATAGCAAACAACTGTGCAAGATGCACAGTCATGAAAATTAACAGGTCTGTAGTTGAGATCAAAATGAAGGCTGAGGTTAAAAATGCGAGCAAGGGTCAGTGAAAGTAGGAAGTAGGAGGAGAAGGAGGGACTCTCGTCATAGGTGCAGGGGGGAGACAATTTAATCAGAAGAGAAAGTTCTTGTTTTGTTGGGGTTTTTTTGGCAAACTTTTTAAATATGCAATATGAAAATGAGAAAACGTTATATAGAGTTGTATGTGTATGTATACAAATGTGCCTATTTGCAATGTTTTTTTTACTAATTTCTTTTTTTGTTTTACTTCTTTCTCAGGAGCAAAATGTGAGACTGAGATCAGAGAGTGTGACTCCAGCCCCTGTCAGCACAACGGCACGTGCTCCGACTTGCTAGGACGCTACGAATGCCAATGTCCTACAGGTATGTTGGGCTGTGGCCAGAGCTCGAGCTTTGTAATAACATTTTAGTGATAGCTGTATTAGCTGTGGAAGCAGGCGGCAGTGCAGACCTTTTTAAAATTTGTATGCAGTGAATGCGGGCTAAGATCCTCAGCCAGGGCCCCTCTGGCCATCTCAGTGTACACTGAAAACCAAAGGTGATTAGCCTTTGCCAGCGGGGTCCCTAGACTGTGACACATCCTGCCTGAGGAGGTTGGGCCAGGGAAGTCAGCCTGATTTCATTCATCACATGAATCATATTTCTTTGCTAAAAATATTTTTCTTTGCTTGGGTTATTTTTCCACTTTTTAAATATATTCAAAATTATGTTTTTCTACAACACGTCCAGTATGTTTAAAGAAAGCACTTTTATTATGAAGTTACAAATTGTTTTAAAGGCTGCTTCTCAGCACACCCATGGTGATCACAGCATGCTTCATTGTGCAGTACGGAGGCAACATGGCACAGCTTGGTCACATTATTCACAGTATCAGTTTACAGCCTTGGCCTGTGACTGACAGCTGAGAAAAATCACCAAGCTCACTGCCAGAGCACTTTAATGCAACCAAATTGTGCAAATATATTAATGAGAGTTTCATAATATCATATAATGAAACTGCCATTAATATAATTTTCCTCTAATTGCTTATTGTGCCTGACGGGCTGAAGCTGAATTTACATTCGCCGAACGTAAACTGATGGACCACTCGTGGGAGCTTCATGATGTTGGCAGGCTAAGTGTGTCTGGCAACAGCTCATTCCTGATCTACTGGAACATTTTACCACACATACAGACCAGAGACACTGTGCGCAGAGCATCTTAGTGGCCAGGTGACGTTTTATTTTTAGCTGAGAGCTTTAGCTTTTGAGAATTGTACAATTGATGGTAATGAAACATTGTGATTGTTCACTCTTGATTGTTCCATTCGACATTAAAAAACAATACCAGTGTTGGTAACACATGGGTCACAGAGTCTGTTCTCCTCATCAGTGCACGTTAGAGTCACTATTTTAGGTGTTATCCAGAGGTGGCATTGTATCTTCATCAACTGATGAGCTAGGTCAGCCCTTGGAGTGTCTAAGGTGCAAAAAGATTGTGAATGATAGCTTGAAGTGTACATCATTCTATTTCATATATCACCATTTTGTATATATACGTCTCATCCTGCTCAGGGTTTGTAGGGGAGCTGGAGACTCTTCCAGCGTGAATTGGGTGAGACGTGGGGCAAACCCTGGACAGGTTGCCAGTCGATCAGAGAGCTAAGACACAGACAGAAAAACAAAGTCATACCTACAGGGAATTTAGAGTTTCCACTTCACTTAACTGGCATGTCTTTGAACTTAGGGAGAAAACTGGAGGAAACCTTTGCAGACTTGAGAAGAACTTGCAAACTCTTTTAAATCCTCGGTCCAGGTTTGAACCCACGACTTTCTGAATAACAATTAACAATGCAATAATAATAACTTGTAGGGCTACAACTAATGATTTTTATTGTCAATTAACTCGAGTCTCAATTGAATTATTTTCAGAATCGTTTAAAAAGAGCAGACCTATTCAACTGGCGCCCCATGTACCGAATCCAGCCCTTAAACCTTAAACTACATTTGAGCCCTTCGATCATTTTGTTAGGAGGCTAATTAGCCCATTCATTAATGTTGTCTGTTGCTAAGCACAAAGTAGTCTTTCATTAGTCTTTAATTCCATTTTTCATTAAAAAGTGTTATCGCAGGCTGTTTAAGAGGGAATTCACAAGACTACTAGAATAAAAAGGTGCATTGTTTTTTTCCCCCATACTGTTGCATATATAATTGTGAAAAACAAAACAAAGCAGAGACATAGGAAATGTAAAAGTCTGGCCCTTTGGATTATTTCAGAAAATAAGCACTGTAGCAAACAAAAGTTTATGATAGTAACATATGTTGTTCAGCAAGGTAATCTTCACAGATGAACACCACTTTGAAGATTTTTGAAGTGTAACTAAAACTGCCGGAAGTAAAAAGCTAATGAACTACATCGCTGTCGCGTGACATCAACGTCACCACCACGAGGCATCTTAAACCTCTAAAGATGGACTATTGAGTAGATGATTCTCCGTGTTTGGCATGATGACATTTAATGTCCCGGATAACCCCATTAGTCTCATTTAGCCACTTGTTAGCATCCACCTTTTTCTTTTTAAAGACGCGTAATAATATATTGATATTTACTTACGTGTTTTATATTGTTGAACGAAACGTGAAAATATCTTAAAGTTGTGTCCACCATCGACCCCATTTAAAGCATTTAACCAAAAGCCTTTTCATAGAAAACCCATTGACTTTTGAGACGATGTGCAAAAACACGAACTGATTTCAGGGTTTAAGGACTCAATCCTACAGTGCTCTATCGGCCTGAATTAGAGCCACCATCAGTTTTGTTGATAACAAAAAAACAGGTTGGTAGGTATCAAAGTGGACGCTAAAGGAAGCCCCTTATTGAGGTGATGTACATGCAATGATTTATTCTCAGATCTGTATTACCTAACAGTTGAATGGACCATGAAATAACAATGACATCTGAAAGCTTTAAGAGTGTGAATCGGGTCTGGCTTTACACATGTTCTGTTGTTGAGGAAACATGTATTATTGAGTCGGTGCAATATAATATATTCAGTGGCAGGTAGGGCTTGAGGCGATAAAGCAGGCCAGCAACTTATAATTCCATCCATGTCTCAAGACTTTGCTTTGTCCTGTGGTCCAGCACTCGGCAGACTATTTTCTTATGTTGCAGAAGTCACTTTACCGTGAGAAGATGCAGCAGATGAAGCATATGAGCGGAAGAGGCTTAGCTTTACTGTGATAACAGATGAGATTTGGTAGCAAGGCTGGAAAGCCAGGGTACGCCCTGTGGAATTTCGTTACCATGGATCTGTGGCCACATCTAGTACCAGTTTACTCAGGGAGTTAGAGATTCATGATCAGGGATTATGGCCGGCTGTAGCGGCAGCTTCCGAGGCAGCTGAAAAGAGCAAACTGTGGCTCTGGCTGAAAAGAAAAGGCACAAGCTTGTGTGCAAACGATGGATATCTATCTAGTGTTTCAGATGGGAGATACAGCAGTGGTCAAACAACACTCCATACTCACTATGTAATCGTCTTAACATGTTGAAGAGCTTTTTAGCTTTGCTTCCCAGCGTCCAATTTAGGCTTACAGTTTATATTAATACTAAGAGGGTGAATACAGACATCATAGGCTGATTCGTAAAACACGTATGTTTCTAAATATACTGACAGGCCCGTGCGGATATACAGTTCTGATCAGGGGCTCTGAGCAGGTGTAACGGGTGCAGTAACAATAACTGTTGAGCCTGCTGGGGGTGTCCTGGGTCTAATTTAACTTGACATCTGTGATGGGAGGCTCCCACTTAATAACCCCAATGACATAGCCATCAGCCCACCTCCTCATTCCTCTGACATCACAGCATGATCTCCACATAGACGCTCACCCACAACGCAAAAGGGACAGTCACAACAGATCTGGTGTATTACAAAATGAGTTTTATAAATGTAGATGGGCTAGCTGAACACTGATGTTTGCCCATTTCTTTAAACCAAAAAGGATCACCATTAGGATTAGAGCTTGACCGATATATAAGTTCGTCTAGATTATAGGTGGATATCAACCTATCACAGATACATAGGTGTCTGTTGTCCGATATGCGGTAATATTATAAAACATATTATATTATAAATGATGTAAATGATTGTAAACAGGAATACATTTGTTCAGAGGCAACAGTCTGTGCACCCAGATGGTGTTTGTTCAAAATATTTTGATGGCTACTGTTTTTTTAAATACGACCTGCTGAATATCGGGCGCACCAGTGCAAGCTATGAAAGTGTTTTGTCACACTTGACAGATTTTTGGGTGCACTGTAAAATATCTGTATATATCTTGTATTAATATCATAATTTTTTATCATTCGAGCTCTAATTAGGATCACCAACACAGCTAATTAAGAGACCCGTCATTCTGAAAAGATTTTCCCCACTTAGTTGTTAAAGAAGTAAGATCAGGCTTGAACCTGCAGCTCACACAATGCTGATTTAGCCCATCACGGCAAAATAAATCTCACTGTAGTTAGAAGTATACCACAGTTTATAAATCTGGAATCTTTGGTGACTTTCCCATGCTGGCAGACTGGAAGCGACGATTGGTTTGCCAGAGCTGAGGGGATGAGCAACTGGAGGCTACAGCAGCTAGGAGTATTTAGAAGCCAATGGCGTCATAAGCGTGTTGACAGTGTTTTTGTAAGTACTCTCTCTGCCAGAATGAGGATAAAAAAGCCCCGCAATGCAGATTTAAATAAATGTCCGTTGCACTGTGGCTCATTGAGCACTCCTTAAAAAAGAAAATACATCTACATAAACATGTATTCTATCTTTTCTTTCAGGTTTTCAAGGGAAGAATTGTGAGGTTGACATAGACGCTTGTGCTCTGCCCAACAACACGTGTCCACCAAAGACTCAGTGTTTGGATCTCCCAGATGGCCTTGAATACACCTGCCGTGTACCCTGCCCTCGAAACCTTCAAGTGGGTCAAACCAATTCAATGAAGTATTTGTCCTCGTCTGTTGTTCTGTGTCCACATGATTAAAATTCTCCGTATATTCAAAATATATAATTTCTGCAATTTGTATGCATTCTTTACAAGAGCGCAGCATCATTATCACAACAGCAGGGAACCATAATAAGCAAATGAATGAAGACTTTTTATGTAATTTTCCACATGCATGTTTGATTGTTCTTGTCATATAAGCACACATATTCTATTTATTATTCTAAGAAAGTAGGAATATTCACAGTTACTTATAGTAACATGCAAAAAACTGTCAACCCAAACTGAATTACAACATTGAGGACTTAAGTGAGAAGGTATCAAATATTACTTCAGTATCTTATTAAAGAAAATGTGGGATAATCCTTTGTTTTACACAGGGATAAAAATAAGCGCAAGTCCCACAGGAAGATTGACAGTAAATGCGATAATCCATAAAGACAGCAATCAGCTGGTGCTGAAGCTGCAGAGTACTTACCCGGGAAAAACCTGTATTAAATTGTTGTCTAATGAGGGAATTTGCTACTTTCCTGTGATTTTTATTGATACATTTGGACTACAAAGGCACCAATAAATGTGGTTAGCAACAGATCTCACCCATAACCTGACTCTGAACCGGATCATATATTCAGTGTACTGCACATTTAAAATCACTAAAGCATATGTTTATGTCCTTTTTTTAGTTTGAATGTGGTTGCACATCTTCCAGATTTTATAAGTGGTCATGGTGGAAGGAGACAAAGCTGGAACAGTGTGATTGTTTGTCAGGATTTTTGCTCTTGGCATACACAGCGAGAGCACATTTACAGGACTGAAAAGGCCGCTGCCACCTCTGCCGCCACAGATGAGTGCCACCGAAGATTCGCATGAATATCTGTATTTTTGAAAGCGCAGGTTTCTTTACATGGAGATGAATCCGCCCTCTGCGTTTTAAAAAAAGCAACCACCAAACCTGAAAAGAGGAGCATCTACAGATGACAGATGGAGATGATCACTCACTGTGGAGAAAATGCTTGTGTTGGCCGTCTTACAGAAATGCCATGATGTCTGCATTATACACCTTCGCCCAAGCCAGCTCATCCTCTGCCACTTTGTTTCCCCTCGACTATATATACACATGTACCAGCTAGCAGGCGTATCTGTTTTGTTACACAGAACACTGGGGATGTTTAGCCCTGAATGACCATTGATCTTGTCTTGTAAGACATGATGTGGATGCTACATGGAATACTGAGTGAACCCAAGTAAAAAACATGAATCAGTATTCATGAGTGTGTCATGTTGCTGTAATGAAGCTCATTCTCTGGCAGCCCGGAGCAAGAAATGATGAGGGGTTGCATTGTAAAATAATGGTTATATTTTGGACCAGATTTGGCTCAGTCAAATGCAGTATTATTGTTGTACAAATTTTTATCGATTTTCATATTGGCACATGAAGCAGCATGTCTCTTTCTTAGGGCTGAACATTTAAAAGTCCCATATGATGCTAATTGTCACGTTCGTACTTTTATTTTGGGTGTCTACTAGAAAGTGTCTATATGCTCTAATGCTCAAAAAACACATTATTTTTCTCATACTGTTCATTGCTGCAGCTTCTATGGTCACCCTCTGTCTGAATGCTCCGTTTTAGTGCCTGTCTCTTTAAGGCCCTCCTCCCAAAAAGCCCAGTCTGCTCTGATTGGTCAGCTCTGCCAAGCCTGAGAAAGCAACGCCCACCACCTTTCAGGATCACCTCTGTCTGTATTTCTGCAACCATTGGTCTGAGGTCATGGCTCGGGGCTGTGACTGTAGTGACATCACAACCTTATGGAAAGTCTTTACAACTCATTTAAAGCCACAGTTTCAGGAAAGAAGAAGGAAATCGAACCGTCTATTACAGGGGACCTTTAATCGAAATATTATTGAAATCGCATTATGGCTAAGTGCAATATCCAAATCACAGGAGCTACAATTTTTTGATTAAGGTAAAATGTGTCACAACATACCTTTTTATAAATGAAACATTGTGGTTCCATAGAGAAGCCCCAGCCTACAAATTATAATCTCCAGACATGAGGCGTAATTACTTCTTGACATTTGTATCTAACATCTCTATCTTCTATCGACAGCCATGTGCCAACGGAGGACGCTGTGTGCTTAATAATGCCAGCAGCTACACCTGTATCTGCACACCTGGCTGGTCTGGTCAGAACTGCCGTATAAATGTCAATGATTGTGTTCGACACTGGTGTCAAAATGGAGCCACTTGTGTGGATGAGATTGATGGTTACAGGTGAGTGTTCAAATCTCGATTGTCTTCGGGCCATTCTGGCCCCAGAATGTCAATGATTGTAAAAGCTGTGACATTTACTGTTCACTTCCTTCAGGGGTTGAAAGAATTACTCTATACAGTATTAAGACATTCTCTTTAATCCGTTGCTAGCTGCCTTTGTCCCAGAGGATACACAGGCATCTACTGTGAAGAGGACATTGATTACTGTGTTGGCCATCTCTGCTCTGAACATGGTGTTTGCCTGGACCAGAAGTACAACTTCACCTGCCGGTGCACGCTCGGATTCGAAGGGTCGCTCTGTGAACTGGAAACAAATGAGTGCAGCAGCTTCCCCTGCACAAGCGGAGCTACCTGTGTGGACCTAATCAGTGATTATCGGTGCCACTGTCCCCGAGGGTTTGAGGGTATGAGACCATCTGATGCGAATGTGAGCCTATTTACAGCCATTAGTATGGCCAGCCACAGGAATATCAGGTTGGAGAGCAGCTTTTCACTGTTTGAAGGTTAGGATCCTTGAAACAGAATTATGCAGCTTTCACACAGAATCAGAATTTTATCATTATTTAACATTAGGTGCAGTTTCCATATTGAAATTTGGTATAATAACAATAATAATCACTTAATTTGTAAAGCACCTTTAAAAACAGAATGAAGGTTAAGTGCTTTGACAGAACAAAAGCAGGACACTCAGCATGATGATATAACAGGATGCATAACAGTCAAGCCAAACTAGTCGAAGGTGTGTGTCACTGGTCAGGGCAAATATACAGGTAGAGATAAATGTAATGGATGTAGATTAAAAATTGGAATTACTACACTGAAATGATTGAAATTCAAAATACAAATAAAAAACTGCTCCTCAGATGTCATAGTGCTCTGATAGCATTAGGTGATATCCTTGTGAAAATCATTTTACTGCAATACTGAATGCAGTAGAAATATAATTGATATCATTATCTATATCAGAACTTAAGCACATACACAAAAACTTGTAGCTCGAAGGTGTGCATTCATTTAGCACTGTAAGTTTTTGTGATATTTCATACCTGTCAGATGTTAGCCAGATGTGTTTAAGGCTAAACTGGCTCAGTTGAAGTTGTTTGTTACAATCAATGTAAACTGGCAATAGACACGTTTTAACATATCATTATGAAGTGAACGTTGCTGTACAATGTAATGGCTATAGAATTATGTGACCATCTGTATTTTCCATACAAACCTCCTGCAGTAATGTCTGCCAACGGGCGAGAAATCTTCTGGGAAAATGAAGACTGACGGGCAATCCAGTCAGGCTGGCAGCCTGGCACCATTTCTATCTGCTTTCACGTCTTTATTATAGACTACATGAATGAACAAACTCATGCTTTGGAAACTATCCGGTTGTCTTAGCTACCATTTGGAAACGCGACGGGGAGGAAATCAGTTTCTACTTCAAAGGTGCACTTTGTAGTTTTCGGGAAAAAAATAATAAGGAGGTAATAATACGAACTCAGAAATAGTTTTTTGATATATTTGTATATACTTACAGCCGTCCTCGAGGGTTAATAAGGTCCCTAGAACACTGTTTGACCCTAGAAAGGGAGCTACTTAGAAAGGTCTGGCTGAAATGGTATGAAATCTTATTGTCCTTTGAGGACAGTTTGTTTATTCTGTCATGAAAAGATTGTTCTCTTCTTTTAAAATTATCCTCAAAACTTCTTAGTGTACCTTTTAATGTCATGTTTATGTTAAAACTCCCAGATTCAATACTGTATACATGTCCCTTTTAATATTATCTAATTTTGCCTAAATCAAATGCAAATAGTTCAGATTAGTTACGACACCTTAGATGTCTGTCTGTTTCTTGGACATTTGCTGTAGTATGGAGTGTATCCTTATTGAACAGTTGTGCAGTGTAAGCAGTTAAATTCTCAATTGTTTGACATAATGATTAAGAGCGCTCTTCGTACCAGTGCACGAGGTCATGATGGCAAAAGTACAATTACCTTTGGTGCGGACAGCGGTGGAGATAGAAGAGCAGCGCCTGAGGATGTCAGGCCGTTAGTTGTCTATGAGCTCTCCGGCTCATAGACGACTGAGTGGTCTGAAATACTGCCAGAGGCCGGACCTAGTGGAGCTTTAAATTCGTCAGTAAAATCTTAAATCAATTGCATAGCTAACTCTAGCCTAGAGGATACTAAAGTTGAGGTTAAACCGTTAGTGCATACATACAAGCTGCAAACATGCTGAACACATAATCATTCAGTCACATTTTGAGCCAGCAGAATTAGAGGTAATCAGCTGCCTCATGAAATGAAACCCTGTCTTCAATAAACCAGGTGCAGCTCATTGTTGAGGAAATAAACACAAATTGTCGCTGCATCTGTTCAGAACGTTGTTGTGGTTTGAATTATTATTCACACATTAGAGCTTTACAACCTCCAATAGTTAATAAACGTCCACCGTGACAGCAAAAATGGATTTGTTAAAACATATTTTAAACTGTATCCCCTGTGACATTAAATCAAGTCTATTTGTTTCTCTCTCTCTATCCTGCAGGAAGGACCTGCTCTGAGAACGTAAATGATTGCTGGTCGCAGCCTTGTCTGAATGGAGGCTCGTGTATGGATATGATAAATGACTACATTTGTCATTGTCCTTTTGGTAAGTACCAAGTAGTTGGTACATGTTTACAAAAATATCATGCTATTAATTTTCCAAAGCAAAAAGGTTATTTCTCATACATTGAATGCAAAGTTGTTTATTTTGATCATTTCTCAGTGTACTTCCAAAGATAGCAAAGATAGGATTCATCAGTTGCCGTAGTCCTCTGAAAGTTTAGAAACAAGATAAAAACTGCATCTAAAAAGTTCTACACGAGCAAATAGAAGTAATAAATCTGTATAATTGGTAAGGTTAGAGAAAATAATTAGTCTTTCGCATCTTTATTTTCCAGGATCACGGTTCAAATCGAGTAGACCTTTTTGAAGAGAACAACACTGTTGAATGTTCACACTACTTCTGAGATGTAGTTTCCAGCCTTGTCCTTTTAATTGTGACACCGTGTTTTACACATTACTATACGTTTGACATTTTATAACACATGCTCCGGAAAGAATCCATAATCAGTCCATAATAGAGGGCGGCTGATTTTGCTATGCCCTCCGGTAATAAAATACTTAATCACTGCTTGATTGCACAAGTCAGAATGCCGCAACCAGACCACTTGGCATTACAAGCCCAATGTCACATTTAGTTGTAAACAGCCACAAATCACAGAACAGCATTTACAGACAAATATTTGATAAATCAAATGCAATACACTGTCTGGCACAAGGCAATGGGTCTGTTTTGGTGAATTATTTTCTTAATATATTCCACAAAGGCAGAAGAACATCATGGGTTATGCTGGATGTTTTACTTTTTGTATTCTTTTGAAAGTTGGCCCTCATGTTCAGGCCATTTGAATTTGATTTAGGGAAACAATATCATCACTATTTGGTTTGTCATTGTGAATCTCAGTTCTTTGTTCCTGTCCCTTGGCCAGACATGCCTCTATTTTACTGCACAATAAATCAAACAAATGTGGGTGAAGTCATTAAAACATTTACTGCCTTGAAACATGTACAGCACCTGTTACACTGTGTGTTTATATGACATCATGGATGCGGCAAATGCATCACAGTAAATAATCTGCACTTATTGTTTTTCTGCCTTTTGCGCAAATTAGATTTGGGCGAAACCAGAACACAGATGTGTCGGTAAAGCTTCCATTACTGCTTTGATTTCATTGACAGATTTATAGACAGGTGTTTTTGATAACTTTATCTCCTCAGAAATTCAATTAGATAAATGGCTGTCAGGTTTGCTCCCTCCTCCTGTACAAAAAACACAACAAGAAGCACAAAAGACTGTAACTATTTTTCAGCCCTGTGTTCAGGCTGCCACCCAGCTAAAGAACAGTCTGTCCAGTTACAATTAATTATTGTAGCATTTTTAAAACAGTATAATGACTGTAAATGCACTGGAAAAGGGATTCTCAAGCCAAGGTAGATATAACAATTTTTATTCTGCATCTGGATCTGCATCAAAACACACATCGTGATAAGCAATCATGCTAATTAGTCGAATGCGGCCATGTTTTTTCTGAGAATGCCTCAATGCTGTCTCGACACACTCACGACCAAGTCGTTTGAATACATAATGGTAATTTCTGGCACCAGATTTTGCTTTGACCTACAATGTGCATGTCATGTAAATTTGGTTACAACTGCAGCTGTGACATTTTATTCAAGCCTACAGGTACAAGAAGTTTGGGACCATAACCAGGAAAATGTAATGGCACAGTCAGTCGCTCATCCAAATCATTTATGTACCAAATTTAGCAAAGAGAAGTTGACATGTAGAAGTCATGGTCGGGGCACAGTTCAGTGAATGTTGAATAACCTGCTCAGGTGCAAATGGACACGAACCAAACTGATAAATCAGTTAAATTTGTGTTGTTCTGGTGCTCTCACAAGATATTAGCACAATTAGATTTTTTAAAAAGTACCACTATGTAATATATGACATATATGCCCCTATATCAAGAGTGATGCTGCCATATGTTACCTATAAGGCAATATATGATCACATACATCCTTGCCTTGGACATATGGAGGTAAAGGCTTATGACATTTATGAAATATCCATAGTAAAATTTGTACAAATATGAAAAATGTCTGTGTGTTGAAATTGTATATATTTAGTATATGTATGCAGTGGCAATAAATGTTATTAATATATATGTAATTCATATATGTAACAGTCTAAGTTTGTTACATATATGAAATACCCATAGTAAAATGTGTGCATACATATATTGAAAGAATATATGATACATTTTTCATATATATGTACATGCTATTTTATGCATATATTATGTATAGTTTGTATATTACACATTTATACATATATGTCATATGTATATTTAATGATATAGTGTTTGTGACATATATGTAATTATATGTAATTTGCATACATAAACATACATATTTGAATGGGCTGGACACATATGTCAATATATGAAAAATCACTTTATTGTAGCACAGCCTTTCAAACTGGGAGGAAGGCAACACTTTTGCCATTTTACAATATCATGATATCCAAAATCTAGGATGGTATTTAGTCTCATATGACGATAACAATAGCGAAATATTGGCCAGCACTACTTAACACCAAATTTAATTGAACTCTGTATTGTATCCACCCAGCTAACTTGCATGCAGACCAACAAAGAAGGCCAGAAACATGAGCTCTTTGGTGGAGATGCAGGTTTCTTATTTGTACATGGCTGTTGATGATTTCTATCCAAGAACAAGATTTTCAGTTTTTCAGCTTGATGAAGCAACCAGAATGTTTAATTAAATATGCTGATGAACAGCAGTTTTCCGAGCCATCACTAATCCATCATTAAGAACTGAACATGGGCGCATGAGGACGATTTTCTTTTTTTGTATCCAACAAAACATCATAGTGTGTCATGCTACTACTGAGCATGTTGAGATAAAGTGAAAGACAGTTCCACTGTCTGCCTTTCATTCTGCAGCAGAGTTAGGCTGTGCCACTAGTAGCTGTCAGACAGAACAGGGAGTCCCATTTGGAGATGGTGACACTGTAAATGTGACATTCCTTCATGCAACATTAACTTCAGAGTGAATTGCATGCACAATTGGTTATTAAACACTTCTGAAACACTCTGTTGGAGGCAATAGCTGTCCATTAACTAGTCAAGGCAATACATAATATGACGAGAAAAGGGTAGTTGGAAGGTCATCAAACATCTAGATAGATGTGTTGATGTAAAGCACACTGCTCTGGATACAGGTTAGAATGTAAAGAAAGTGGGGAGTGCTTCCAGCAGGAGCTACATAATCTAACCTGACTGCTGTGTGTACATTCAAGTCTTGATAAAAGGGATTTGCATTAGGAAGTGATGTTTGAAATATTTCATTCCTTTGCCTGTGAGTGAGACCTACTTTGCAGACAGCGACTGCACACAGATTAATGCGACGGGGATATGGGGAACATTCTTCCTGTTTAGAGGCTTCTGGTTTAAAGAGGTTTTTGGTTAGCATGAGGATAAATTTTTGGAACATTTCGCCCTTAAAAACTCAAATAATCTGTGACTCCGTAAAGTGAATCTCCGAGCCTTTATCATTTAAATCCAAAATGTCTTCCTTTTTTTTTTCTAGCGTTACCTAATAGGCACAGTTTGAACAGTGTGATGTCAGCGAGAAAAACACGGTGATCTATTTCAGGACTCTCCCTTAAAGTCATCTTTATTTGTGCAAGTAATGAGTATCAGTCACACCATCTGTCTGGGCTTTTATTTACAACAATAGATATTGACATGGGTATCTATCAGTGACATGCAGACATGCCTTTGGTGGGGCAGATAAATGTGATATGGATCAGTTTGTTGGG
This sequence comes from Pagrus major, assembly GCF_040436345.1. Taxonomy (NCBI): domain Eukaryota; kingdom Metazoa; phylum Chordata; class Actinopteri; order Spariformes; family Sparidae; genus Pagrus; species Pagrus major. Next base: position 9,597,020 of record NC_133229.1, on the reverse strand, counting down.
GTGGGTCTTTCTCAGTGATTCACTCAATTAGCATACTGCATAGCAGGTAGATTGTGAGGGTAAGAATCAATACACCCATTAATCCGCTAAAGAAAAGGTGTCTTTACCCAATAAAACACAGAGCCACAGAATTACATGTTGTGTAATCTGTGCTACTGTTTTATGAATTCAGTTGTTATTGTTGTTATTTCCCCGTCTTCTCCATTGTTAACTTAATGTTTCATTGCAGGATTCAAGGGGAAAGATTGCTCTGTGGATATTGACCTTTGCTCATTTGGAATGTGCAGCGAGCACACATTAATATGCGCCGAGACCAAGGGTGGACAGGATGTGTCTTGCACATGTGAAAGAGGTGAGGAAGCTTTCCACAGGTGTTGCATTTGTCATAGTGGTGGAAAAACAGGTGGAAAATAAATGAGCACATGGTGAGACTGAGAACATTTTCTCCTCGCTCAAAGGAGTGTGTCACTGTATAGTGACAATATAGGGTAAAGATCAAAAACCATATCTATTTTTTTTATGTTTTTATCAGATCAAAACTACACAAGAGTTCTTCTCATGTGCTATATTCCCTGCTTAATGTTTTTAGACCTTCATGACGATCAAATCATCTTCTGCTGATTAATTTCACAATTCCTGCAAAAAACATGAATCTGTTAGTGTGTCATTCGAGTCCCTCTGATTCCCCTCCATGTGGATGACAGTGTTATCACTGCAGTAGCTGCCAGCAGTGACAGGGATGACACAGGAGTAAGCAGAAGAGGCTTGACCTGTAGATACTCTGAGGCTTGCCAGAGGTAACCAAGCTTCAGAGTCTTGCAAGTCAAGGATATATAGTAAGTGACAGAGTGCCAGGATAGTACTGTGTGTACAGGCAAAGGAAATTGTGCAGCTTATTCCTGGATACAGTTCTGGTATTTTAAATAAAAAACATTTTTCCTGCCAAGCCAATCATAATTCAGTCGATGCTGCTCCACACCGGCCCTGCTATCTCTTTTCAAATGAATGGCTATTACATAGAAGTTCATGTAAGCCAATCAATAACCGTAACTCCATTACTCCTGTTGCACTTATGCTCGGCAGATGTCAAAGTGAAGGATTGTGAGTGATTTCTTATGTAAATGAAAGCAACCTGCGGCGAGCTGCTCTCCCCAGATCACTTCTCAAGGGCAAACTGCGAGATTCTGTCTTGTCTAGATGTTTCCGGTCGGCGGTCTTGGCTTCCAAAACATGTTACTCATCCCCTCCCCTCACTATATTCCTTATCCCACGCTGGCAACCTTTCGACCTATTATTTACTTCTCACACTAAATCATATCCTTGAACTGAGAATGTTGGTTGAACTCAAAATGCTGGATTTTGCATGTATGATTTTGTGTTTCATATATATTAAAGGGGTCACGTTACAATCCACTCACATATGGTCAATAAAAACCTTTACAAATTGTTGCATAGAGCCCTTTTAAAGCTCGGACATTATGCTCATTTACAGCTTCACGTTACTATTTTGGGTGTTTACTAGAAAAAGTTGACATTCTTTAATGTTCAAAAACACATTATTTTTCTCTTACTGTCCTTTGCTGCAGCCCCTCTATTCACCCTGTCTGAATGCTCTGTTTTAGTGCCTGTCTCTTTAAGGGCCTTCTCTCAAAAAGCCCAGTCTGGTCTGACTGGCTAAGCTCACGCAGGCCTGAGCAGGTACCGCCCACTGTGTTTTTGCAACCACGCCAGGGGTTGCAAAAACACAGTGGGCTATGTAGTTATGAAATCACAGATAGGAAAATCTTCTACAATATGGGACCTTTAATCAAAGTATTATTGAGATCACAATATGAAACAGAAAGACGACTCACACACTGCAGAGCTCCAGTATTCACTATTAAGTACACCAAAGTTTCTAGGAACACGCAGGGGTAATGTTGCTCGAAACGTCACTACTAAATGTTTTGCTCATTTTCAACTCGGCACCTGCCCTTTTTTTGTTTTGGATGTACCTGTACACATTTTTCTTTAATGTTTTTATAAAGGTAAAATGCGTCACAACACACCATTATAAAGGTGTGTGGCATATTCTCTAGACCTAGTTTTATAATCAAAAACGACATGGAAATCTTACTTGCTACAATATGGCTTGCAATAACTGCCTTGAAGGGCATACTGTATTTCGCAATCATTGTGTTTTTACAACTAATAAACAGTTTTTGGCAGCAGCATCGTTTTGTTTCACATTTGCATTCATTTCAAAGGAACAACTTTGCATTGCGATACTTATTTTTGCCATGAAAATTATTTGAGCTCCTAAAGCTTTTCTCTCAAAAGCCCCAGTTGGCACGAGACAGTTTTTTGTCACACAGCGATTTCGCAGTGCAGCAGTTGTTTTTGTTTTTGTGTAACGCTACTGTGTTGTTCTGGAGAAAAAACTGCTTATTCTCACTGTTTCTTTTTATATTCATTTTCCCACATTCCTAACTGCGAGGAGCATCTCAGGATGCATCCCTTATGCTCTGTTTAGTCCTCGGCTGACTGTGAAAAACTCGCATCGTACACACAAATGCTCTTTGGTATATAAGTGTGAGTTTAACCCACACACAGCCTGTGTAGCACTAGCAATAATGTGCCTTAAACACTGACATGTTTCGTCTGTTCAATAGCCTGCGTGGGCGTGTTTGTGTGTGTGAGTGTGTTTACACATGTGCACTGATGCATGTTATTTGTTTCATGTGGTTCCCTTTGTGTATGGATTGACTTTGATCTTAAAAATCACTGGATTGGGCTTGTTTAATGTAATAAATCAGAAGGGCAATGACTGGCTCTTATTAAACATGATTAAATGATCCAGTGAGCTGAGTCTGCATGTGCCCAGCAAGCTCTTTGAATCAATACAAGCTTTGAAAACCAGCTTTTGTTTGGGAAAACAAAGTCGTGCTGATCCTAATTGGCCGAGGAATGAAAAGAGGAGAAAGGATTCCAATAACCGTGTTTTTTTTTTGTATATATGCTGCAGGGTTTGGAGGGCCATTCTGTGAAGTAAATCTCAATGAGTGCGAGTCAAGGCCATGCCAGAACGGTGGTATTTGTGTGGACGGCATTGACCTGTATCAGTGCTTCTGCTCGGAGGGTAAGTTGCAATGCGATTAGGTCCCCCAGTTGTCGAGATGATACGATTATGTGGCTAATTCAGGCCTTCGTTGGTTCTTAAGTCTGCAGCCGACCGTTTTCAACCATGCAGTTACCACCCTGGTGTGAATGAAAAGGCCATTCAGAATAGCTGAACACAAATTCTTTCTCCATTCTGTTGTTTGGAGGTCTTTCTCTTATTCATGTGGACACAAAAGCAAACAAATGAAAAGACGGCGAGTTATTGCCACTAAAAAAGCAAGAAATTCTTCCACTATGTGCTGATGTTCAACAACCATACACGAAAGTATATTATCCTACTGCAGTTTATTTTCAGATTTTTAGATTAATTTCATTTTTTTCTGATGGGGCCAATATTCACAGAGTGTATTTTTTTCAAGACAGTATTCAAGGGTAAACTGTGAACTCTGTCCCGGTGAGATAGAGAAGTTGTGCCAGTCACCTTTACTATGAGATTATTCGCATTTTTCGGAATCGGAAAAGAACATCTTGCCTGCCAGAAGTAATGATATAATGAAATGTGTTTAATCATTTCAATAATTACAATAGAAGAAATTAGATCATCCTCAAACCAACTTTATGAACTTGGAAACCCATTAATGCAGAAAGTAGATTTGAATCATCATTCTCCAGACTTCAATATTATAATTATTGCTCTTAATGAAGGGACTGCTAAATTTCAGTTTGGTGCAATATGTCCAGAACTAAAACATAGACAACTACCTCAACGCAATTGAAGAATGTCCAAGGATTCAACTATGTTTGCATGGAGGAGTTTCTTGGTCCTTGTATTCTTTTTTGCCCAACACCAACATGTTTATCTTAATTGCTGTCCTTGATTTTTTTTCAGAGTTTTGACCCAACACACCAGGTGATTTTGCTGATTAGCACGTTGAGCCAAAGAGCCCGAACTAATCAGTGAACTCAGTTGTTGTCCTGTTTGCTCAGAATGAAAACCTGTATTCTCACAACAAAAGCAATGTTTATTTATTTTTATAATCATGATGATTGCCAGTGACACTATTTTCTCATATTTCCTGGCTTCGTGTTTACAAATATTTGCTTTAAGATCTCACATGAAATCACTCTATCAGAAATTGTCACCCGCATCATTAGAGTAAGACAGAATAAATCTCAGCTATTTTTCCAATAATTTCTTGGTCCAGTTGACATCTTACCTGTGAGACGTACCTCTGATTAAACCTTGATTGCGGGTGAAGCCTGTTATGCATTTTTAATGAAGTCAGGATAATTGTCAAATTTTATGACATGGAGAGAGGTGGAAATTGGTTCCATGGTCAGTTTGAGAAATGATGAGAATTTGACCTGCACCGATGGTGCTGATAGCCGAGCATTAGTCATGGGCCTCCTGTAGCCGCGGTGTGTGACAGTGCTAATGATAGTCATTTTGTAGCGTGACCATGCGGTGGAATATATTTATGGGGGGACTAAAATGTCAGAAATTGGCAGCACTCACTTTTACTTCATGACTTTAACCTTTTTAAATATAAAAAAATATCACGTGTGCTGATAGAACTCGCCACGCAAAAAAATGTTAATCAAGCCGACAAAGACGTCATGACAAAATATAATTTATTTGCACAAATGCAGACTGTGGTGCAGACTCCATATCATGTGCTTGTGTGCTTCTGATGAGCTTGCAGCAAAAACTCATGTGAAATTTCACGACAGCAATGCATTGCTCTCGGGTGCAATTTGATACTAATTAGTATCTTTTCAACTCTGGGTGTTTACTGACATTCACACGCCATCTCTGATGAGGTTTCTCTTTCTCACTTTCTACCAGGGTTCGGGGGGTTTAACTGTGAAATCAACTATGATGAATGTGCCCATGGATACTGCGCCAATAATTCCACATGTATTGACCTGGTTGCAGACTATGAGTGCATCTGTCCTTTGGGCTTTGCTGGTGAGTTATCTATGTAATCATTTTCATAGTTTAGGCTTTAATGAAAAATAGTGCAGATTGATGAGTCTTCAGCGGTGATAGCCGTCAAAGCCGTCCCATTGTCTAATGTAAGAGCTCATTCGCCAAGATCAGATTGACTGCAGCTGATATGGTGTAAAGATATCTTTGCTTCTCCTCCTGACGATTATATGTTGGTTATAAAAATCTAAACAACGTGCTGTATATCTTTTTATTAAAGCCAACACGGGAACATTTACAGTCATCCAAGTTGACAACTACAAAGTCATTGTAGGCATCCATGTGTTTGTTGAGCAGTAGCAACAAAGGAGTTTCATTCATACTTATAGTGTGACGCTGTAAGAAAGAAAATTAGAATAAATCAATTACATGTGCCTGTGGCTGTGGGATGAAACTGTAATAGAAACTGAAAGTACAAATAAATGGCAATAATACTGCACTATCACCCCTACTGGCTCCATGACAGAACACACGCACTCCTCACATCACGCTGGCTCGTAATGGTTGTCACTCTCTGCGGTCGGACTCATTTGTGTGAATTGCGTCATTAAGTTGGTGTCGGTGCTGTGTTCTCATCCTTTCTTCTTTTATTTAGCTCAATTAACAATCTTTATTTACTTTTCAGGGAAGAATTGCTCCACACCTGTCTCTGTGTGTGCATCAGATGTTGAGTTCTGCAAAAATGGAGGAACCTGCTCCCGCAACATAGCTGGGGAAATATACTGTATTTGCCCTCCAGGTAGTAAACAGGCACATGCATACAGTAGAACAATCAACTGTCTTCATCCAGGAAGTTACATTTAGTTGCTTTAACCCCTTTAGTCATAACAGCTCACCCAAGTTAAAGAATGTGATTGAATGTTGTTGTTGTTGTTATGTGTAAGGTTACACAAGGATCATGTAAACCACTCAGCACTTCTTATTAAAAGTGCATTAAGTTTAAATGTATTCCAAAGCTAAGTCACCTTAGAATGAGCCTTGTATATTGACAGTGTCTGCCATGTTTTGCATTGCCACGTTTCTACAGTAGCCCAGACAAACCGAACACTGGCTCTAGAGATCCTTTCACATTTTACACAGCCACCCTAAGGGAGTGTGAGGCGAAGGGTAATGGATTGGGGTAAATGCAAAATGCTATGGCAGCTACTTGAACAAATCAAGTGCACAGTAACTCATTATCAACTACTAGTTAGTAGATTTCTATACACGAGAACTTAAAAGAGGTCATTGGCAAATTGACAATCAGATTTTGGAATCTCCTGTATGTGTTTTGGTGGCGTCAGCACGGTATCTGATAGGCGAGTTACATCAGTATCAGCACGCTATAATGATATCAGATCAGTCCCAACTCTGTAAACTAATACTTAGCTTTATAATCATTGTAACCACGGTGTATCATGCGGTGTGTAGCCTACTAGAATCCTCCTCTTAAAAATTCAGCCCTTAAAGCATGTGAAAGCATATTTGTGCTGTTGATTACTGCGGTATCACCAAAACAGCTTCAACCTCTAAGTGAATATCATTAGAAAGCACATGTACAAATCCGCAAATTAGTTACAATTGGTGAAAAGAATCCTCACACACCATTTTTGTCTGTAGGTTGTGTACTGTTGCTTGGTTTTTATGGCTCTCGGCTCTGGCTGGATAAAATATGTAAATCAGCAGGGAGGAAAACACTGGCAATGACGGCATTACGTGAAATCCCAATCCATGATGTGTGCCAGACGAAGGCATAGAGGATACTGTACACAGCACGGCACATCAATCACCTCTTTGATCCCACCTCTTACAGGATACCGTGGCAACGACTGCTCTGCAACTCTGAACCAATGTGTGTCAAATCCTTGCGACCCTGAGGGGACTCTCCTCTGTGAAGAGCTGGCAAATACTTATAGGTGTGTGTGTCAACATGGGTACACCGGGCCGCACTGCAAAACACCTATAAACCACTGCGTCGACGGCCTGTGTCAACACGGCTCCGCGTGTGAGGATCTGTCAGGAGGGTTCAAGTGTGATTGTTTACCCGGTAGGTTCGCCATCCAGCAGGGGGTGTTTTCAAATGGAGGCAGTTCCTCAAATGAATCACGTATAGTGCTAACACACCCGGTTTGATGCTTTCCCTTGTTCAACTACCTTCTCTGTTGGAGTCTAATCTCTTTGGCCTTAAGCAACAACACGTAACAGCCCTACGAAATGTGTAAGTCGGCGGCTCCGTTCATCAGGTCGTGAGCTGACTTCAAAGCAGTGAGGATGCTGGGAGTACCAGTTTGCCCACTTAGGAGCCAAAAGTCTTCTGTTGCTATTTTATCAAAAGAAAGGGTTGGTGACAAAGGAACATACTGTCATTACATAACATTTTACCCACATGAGACCAGGAGTTAGAATGAGATTATATTGGTGACAGAAGGTAATCCACTTTATTTACTTGTATTGCAGTAATTCATATCACTAGGTGCAGATTAGTAGGCAACTATACAGTGTAGATAATAAGTAAAGGAATAATCAGTAACCACCTAATTACAGAGTAAGAACCTACCAATAAGTGCACCTGTTGAAAAGTGTTATAAAAGGAAGCATCAGGTTATTACTTTTCTAAACATACCTGTGTGATTTTGGTGTAAATTCCTAAAATATTAGATCATGTCAGTATTTACAACATTATTTCATGAGGATAGCTACCATGTACTATGTACCCATAATTCAATACTAACCAATCAAGTTCTTCCTCACCTTGCAGGAAGTGAACAGCGTGTAAGGCAGTAAAAGTAAAGGCAGAAAAGCACTTATGAAGACCCCCAAAATAATTTACAAGTAAATGTAAGGTTGAAGCTTTGTAATAAATTTTTTGGGTGGCAATACTAGTAACAGTCAGTAATTAATGGTAAATGTATAGTTAATTAAACTTAGTTAATATTTATTTTTTCCTGTAAAGTTGCATCTGATGGTGAAAACACTTAGTAAATGGTAAATAAATAAATAATGTGTAATACTGTGTAGTTCATCTATAAACATTATTTGATTGACCATGATAAAAATTAAACTTATGTTTATAAATCTTATTCATTTTATAAATTAAGAAAACATTTTGTTGTTTGGTAACAGTGAAAAACATTTTTTAACTAAAGTTTAGGTACTTCAAATAATACATAAATGTACCATTTATTAATTATGGTTACTATAAAGTGCTACCTTATGCATAGTACACATTTGAGTTAAAGTTATGTTTACATTCAGTATTTCTGACAAAAATGCAGTTTGTTGAAACCTAGCACACACACTGGACCTTTCCAGTCACACACCTTTCCTTCCTCATATGTCCTCATATGTTCTCCAAAATGTTTAAATCAGCATACTTTATATCCACAGCTTCTAGCTAGCAGTCTCCTCCTTCCCTGCCTTTGTGGGTAGATTTATAAGTTACCTCACTCCTGCCAACAACTGTGGAACAGTAAGCAAGAGAGAAAATATCAGCAGAAACATGTAGTCTGTGACCCATTCACAAAAACATTGCTCCACACGAGAGGTAAAAAAATACACAATGGGTATTTAATTAGTTTGTTCATTAATTACTGTGCAGTTGAATCAGCTGATATCGCATCTAATTACTTTAATTACTAATTGTTCAGAAATGTTGCGCTGGGATATTTAAATGGCTCCTGTATGTTTCACAAGTTTGGAAGTGACTTCTGAACTTGTGTAATTAAATAACAGTACAATAATTGTACACTTTGTCCTTTATTTGTGCGTTTAGAAAAGAAGAGAAGACAGGAAGAAACTCCAGTAATAAAATGACTGTTATAACTGTACGATCATTACAAGCGATCTTCACTAGAGGCTGTGATACAAACCCTCCTACAGTCATAACTTCTCTGTAACAAAGGAATCCTATAGATCATCTTATCCTCTCACTGCAGGTTTAACAGGCCGGTTTTGTGAGATAAACATTGACGACTGTGAAGTAAATCCGTGTGGAGTCCTGAGCATTTGTAAAGACACTCTTGGTGGCTACACTTGCTTTTGTGCGCCCGGATTTATTGGTGAGTGAGTATTCTTTGTGAGTCAAAGTGGCTTTTTATTCACAGCTGCGATGTGTCAACACGTTGTGCGCCTTTCTTACTTTCTTAGGAAATCACTGCGAGATTGAAGTGAATGAGTGTCTGAGCCAGCCTTGTCAAAATGGAGGCTCCTGCATTGATGAGCTCAACTCGTTCAGCTGCCAGTGTCCTCTTGGGATCACAGGTATTTCATATACTTTACACCCTTACTGTGTTACACAGTAGGAATGCATAGGGTCAGGCAAATAATGTAAAGAAACATTGTTGTAACATGACGTGATAAATGAGACCTTCCCCGTCTCCATGTTGACTGCTGCTGACTGTGGATTTCTTTGTGAAGGATTTTCCGCTACAGTTCAAAGGATGTGACTTCATGCACGTTCTCCAAGTGCCTTTTCTCAGTGCCTCTCTCCGCTCCACTTACAGAGAGCAACAGTAGCTAACGTCAGTTTAGAAATGGAGTCTAATAAAACCACCAGCCACCACCACAGCACAGAAGATCCACAGAGCCCCTTTAAAAGTGATCATCACGGATCAATATGACCAACTGGAGTTGAATAAAACTCTTAAGGAGTAGTGAAGTAGTGAATAAAGCTTGAATTAAGTAGAAAACCTTTATTTTTATAATCTTATTTAATTAACTTGAAATAAATAATATAAAACCAATTATTCTTTATCCAGAAAATACATTTTTGGTTTGCATAACAAAAGTTTTAATAATTAAAACAGTGTTGTAAATATTTGAGTAACCTACTTGTTATGTTATAATGTTATTTTGGTAAAAGTAAAGAGTTAAAGTCTGAAAGTATCTGATATTAAATGTACTTAAGCATCAAAGGCCTAAGTAAAAGTAAATTCTACATATATTTACATGTATCTATATACTTTATCCTATGGGTTGACTGATTATCAACCTTGGATCTATTTTTCTTGTTGTTTTTTTTCAATCTGATTGCAGATAAACTAATTTGGTTTAAAAATGTGCTCCTTTGGCTCCGATGCAGCATGTAATCTGCAAAGTAACTAGTAACCAAGTTATCACCAAGTTATCAAATCAATGTAGCGGAATAAAAAATACAATATTTACCTCCAAAATGTAGTGGAGTGGAAGTATAAGAGGCAGAAAATGGTATCTCAAGTAAAGTACTTGAGTTGTTTCAAGTTATTTGGTCTCAATGCAACAAATAAAAACATGTTTTTATGATTTCTAATTTTGCCGTAAACTTTTCAAAGAGACATAAATCAAACGTAATGCCAACAAGAGATCATGTAACATGCATGTGCACACTTTTAAATATGTTTGATTCTATTTGTGCTCTCTCGAGTGTTAACTTGTACTGAACTTAATATTGAGCCAAGCTGTCTTCATCTGAGTGTTGATTTTTTTCTATTTCAGTGCCAATTAAATGCTGTACATGAAGTTGGGTAAAGTGTCACACACTGTGACAAACAGAACATCTTTCTAATCCTACAGAATACACATTATTGCTTAATATTGTGTCAGACTTCACTTCAACTCCCACATATTTCCAAATTAAATCTTTTAAAATGCACCTCCGCAATCAAAGAGGCTGTAGTTCCGATTCCCCTTGAAGTACAGGTGGCACTATAAATAAATGTATGGATGGAAAGGTATACTACACTCCAGCTGTCAGTCTGCTGTAAATTTTAGGATTTACGGCAACTACCAATCTTTCATTTCCCTTCAACCTTGATGCCTCTCAATAATGGAAACTCTTTATAGACATACAGTTACTGAGGAGTCACAGAAATCCCATCAGGGCAATATTTTTTTATGTGAGCGGGAAACAGCTGTCTCTGCTCACAGTGAGTGGCAGGTGATGTACTTAAACGTGTAGGATGTTAGATTAAACAGACATTTTGTGCCTCTGCTGCAAATACTGCAGGTAAACTCATACATCATATGATACCCTTGAAAAAAACACTTTTTTTAAGCCTAGCACCTAAACAAAAAAGAAAATATAGACTTTACAGTAGTATGTATCTGCAAAGAAATTATGTTTTTATTTAAATAGAATGAGATTTTTATTGTAGAAAATCACACTTTAGCACTCAGAAGCACCACTACCTGCCACTAATTGCTGCTGTGTTCATTGAACCTCATAATATGAGTGTTGGACAGAATGAACAAAATTACAGCAGTTTTAGTTTTTGCTTGACCCTGGCTGTTTTACCAGTATTGATCTTTGCACATCCATAAAGTCTTTTATAAAAATCCAAATATTTCTGGCTGAACGGAGCATCAGTTTTGCCAACATCTCTCAGCTCAGCTGAGCTCAGTGTGTCAACACTTATCTCATACTAACCTTCAGGCCAAATGGCGATTAGGTTATAAAACAAGCTCTATCCTGTATAGTGTTACAAGGGCAGCACAAACAGCACACTGTTGTACATGGGATATAGCTCTTATTGCAGCATTTCACACCATGTAACTGCCTCCTCCAAAGCGTACAGAGACTGTAAATGTGTAAAATAGTGATGCAACAGAATCATCCTTTTTCAGTTTGTGTGCTGTGGATCTGCTTTGTATTTTCAGAGAAAAACGAATTAGGAGGTAAACATAGAGGGGATAGTCCATAATTTGTATTACATGAACAATTCTTTGTGTCATTTACAATAAATAGATACATCAGCTACGTACACAAGCACAATGTTGTTTGTTTGTTTGTTGTTTTTCTGTTAAAACTTTGAAAAAATTTGGAGTTACAGCCTCTGTTTGTTGAATATTCAAAACGAAATATCAGTGACAAATGAATTTTGCTAGCATAACAGTAAACATTTACTTATTACAAAGTCATTTTTTTATATTATATTTAGCAAGTGTTCATTTTTGTGACAGCTCTCTCACTTTAATGGACCATATTCACTTGGCGGCCATTTTCTTCTGACCTCGCTCTCAGGATGGGAAGCTCAGATGTCGTACTGCTGTGTTCTGGTTTCCTTAGTGAAAATCCAGAGAGATACTGGGCAGTATTTCAAGGTAAAACAACATATTCGATAACCCGTTAGCTTTCATTACACATGACTAATTTAGCATTCTACCACTTCCTAGCGAGAGTTATTGTTTGATAGTGTTGCACAATACGACAGGAAAGGCATAATTAATTCTGAAATATCAACACACATCTTGGACACATTTATTTAAGCCTGGCAGTGAAACACATTGGATGTAATCAGACAGCAGTATTAGCTAGAAAGTGGCTGAATGCTAACTCTAGCTAATGGGTTATCAAATATGCATTTGAAATATGGCCCAAATACCCATCCAGACTTTCACTATCCACCTATCTTTTCAGTTGCAGATCAATCAGTAAATGTTGAAATGATAACAGTTTGTCAGATTTTGTACCTTTGCACAACTTGCAACACACAGGAACACAGCGGCGTAACATTTTCCCAGCATTTTAGCTTCCCACGCTAAGTGTGATGTCAGAGGAAAATGGCCGATGATGCAACCAAGGCATTCAAAATATCACCAATCGTCACATTTCAAATTCAACATGAAGAGGCTCAAATTCAAAATCAAGGCTGTTTCTTACTTGACATTTGTGAAGACTGACCCTTTTTAAATGCCATGCCTTTACAGGGGAATACTGTGAGGTCAACGTAGATGAGTGCATGTCTTCACCCTGCCTGCACAACGCCACATGTGTCGACCTTGTTCACGGCTATGGATGTGTCTGTAAGCCCGGCTTCACAGGTTAGCGATGGACCGTATTTATTTGCAGCATTTGCAAGTATATTTTCACGTGAACGAAACATACTGCACAGTGTATAGTGGATGCAGCTCATATGTAGCTTACATTTAATAAAGCAGCTCTCTGTACTCAGGCACAGCAGCTACCTACTGAATACAATTGGCCATGTGTCATTTGTCATGTTGTTTTAAGCTATAGATACACTGACCTACATTTGGGAAAATGTTTGCTTCACTTATGTATTTTGTTTGTCACCAATTAAAACAACACATTCAGACAGTCGCATCATCATTCATGAATTATTCATCGCTGTTAAAACAGGTACATTTCGTGTTAAGTGAAGTCAGCAGCCGTCAGCAGCTCCTCTTAATAGTATGGAGACAGCGCTACACATTTTAAAGTCTTGTATAAGTATTTCTAAGCTATTATTTAATTATTTCCCTACATGTGCAGCTGTGATGCCAGCCATTAAAAGTACAAACATGAATAATGACTCTAAAACAAGGATGATGTATTTCCATCTGTAATGATCAAACACAGTAATGGTTTTCCTTTTAATTGTTAATCCCACAGAGCAGGATTCAAAGCAATAAAATGGGTTGCAGCCCTTAATCCTTTTTTTAAATGCCTATATATGTTATATGTAAGAAAACTGTTTTGAATGTAGAGAAATTGTATTAGAAATGGAGGTCTTGCTGTGGGGACAATCGTTGCTGTTTTATACCATTTTACAGCACCATAGGGAGCTCTCTCAGGTTTGATAGCTGTATTCAGCACTGCTGTGCAGCTTTCACATCATCTGTATGTATGGTATTAAGATCATAATCACCTGGAAAAAAAAAAAGAAATTAATTCAGGTTTTGTCATTTATCTAATACATTCAACTCCTGTTCTGATGTGGTATTAACAAGCCTCTGGGAGAACTTACAGCAGCTACACTGATGTGTTTTTGTAATTTGAACTGTTTTAAAGCTGCAAAACTGTATGTCAATGACCTTCCACATAACAAATGTATCAATCTGTGTTCTTTTCTGTCAAAGGTACAAAGTGTGAACTTGACATTGACGAGTGTGCCTCATCTCCCTGCAAGAATGGAGCCACTTGCATTGACCGGCCCGGTAATTACTTCTGCCAATGTGTGGCTCCATTTAAAGGTAATGAGCACTGAGGGAACGGGGACAAAAAGCAAAGTTAATTAACTTCACAAAGTATTATTTTCACCTGTCTGAACTCACTTCACATGTCTCAACAAAATGAGTACATCTTCATTTGCTACCTGTGATTAAATAAAGAAAACGTAAGTAATTAGGGAGATGTAAGATATGGTGGGTGCTTCTGCCACGCGAGTGACAACTTCCATCATTTAGTGGGATGAGCGAGCTACTGTAGCGTCGCTGCATGGCATTATCATTGCATATCAATGGGGGAAAACACGCTGATGAGTGATTTGAGGTAATGGATGAAGTTACTAAAAGTGGAAGAGATTCAGACTTACATTTTTTTACAAGAGAGGTTGTCTAATGACATTTTATAACGGCCACTGCGAGTTAATCAAAGTGAAAATGTTCTATTTTTCATCATCGAATTCTCGTCAATGTACTGTGTGTATTTAATTAACAATAGTTATGCTCATTTTCAAGTTTATTACTTATTTTTGGTTACGACTAAAATAGGCTTACATGCTTTAATGCTCAAAAAACACATCTGTTTCTCATACAGTACTGTCCACTGCTTTGTTTTAGCTCCTGTCTCTTTAAGGCCCCCCCTCCTGAATACCCAGTCTCCTCTGATTGGTCAGCTCACACACGCCGAGCCAGCACCACTAACAACAACAGAGTGGATAGGCAAAATTAATTCTTGTGTGCCAAACTAGCCACTAGGGTATGCATAAATTATGAAAATGTGTGACATGGTGACGTCGTACGATGTCACAAAGTCACAGAATTGAAGGTGGGACTGCTGACGAGGTGTTTCGGGCACTTCAGGAGCAGTGTTTTCTGTGGGAGAGAGGCTTTTTTAACTTTCATGATCTGAATTCAAACACTGAAGGAATGGAATAAAAGAAAACGTCTCTGTCACCCGTTAATTATATTTTACTGTATGAAATAAACAAAACAGGTATATGTAAGTGCTTGAAAAATGAATTGGCCTGTTTGGTTGTCTGTCTTTAAGATGACAGGAATTTGTTACTTTCATAATAGAACAATGATTAAATAAGACAATAGAAGTAGTGGATGATTATGCCAACAGTGAAAGAGATTCAGTCTCACACTTCTTTCTAATTTTACAAGTGAGAAGGAGACGGTGAAAAGCTGGGACTGGATTTAATAAATGATCATTGTTTGAAGCCAACTCACGGAGCTAGTTTTATATAATGATGTTTCATAATGGCAATTGCTAGTTAATCAAAGTAAAATCTGTCTGTTTTTCATCATTAAATCCATCGGTTAAAACCGCAAAGTTATGTATTTGATTTACTACGTTTGATTACAGTAATGACAGCATATTACAGTGTGCATTATTTATTCTGTTTTACTGTAAGATATCAATAAAACAATAATTTATAAGTGCTTGAAAAAGAAATTGGCAAGTTTGTTTATCCATCTTTAATAAAAGTTATTAAATAAGGCAATGGAGATATAATGGATGATTATACCAACAGTGAAGAAGATTCAGACCCACACTTCTTCCTAATTTTGCAGGAGAGAAGGAGATGATGATTAAATGACTAATCATTGTTTGATGACGGTCTATAATTGACATCGCTAGTTAATCAAAAAAAAAATCCAATTTTTCATCATTAGTTCTTGGCTTACCACAAATTTATACGCTTAATTTAGTATGTTTGTACACAATAACAATAGTATATGACAGTGTGTATTATTAAATGATCTGTAAAATCATCTGTAGATCGTATTTTACTTTAAAAAATCAACACAACATTTATATATTGTTGTAAATTAAAAAGAAATTGGCAAGTTTGGTTATCCATCTTTAATATGATTGGAAAAAAATGTTAAATAAGGATTTACTCAGGCGTCTTTGTTGGTTTACATCGCAGTGAAAATGAGATTTAGGATTTATCTGGTACTACACAACTTGTATCTGCAGATAATCAAACATAAAAAAAAAATCCTAATTTACCAGATTTATTATGATGTTGATTTGTTGGAACAGCTTGTTTATGTCCCATATTGGTAATGACTGCAATTTTCTGAATATGTTTTCCAGCAAAACACAAGCTGTTTTTTTCACTGTTGACTGTGCGTGTTGGAGTGGAGACTCCACCGTGAAGATAGATGGATACATTTCCTGTAGTGGGATTTCACGGGAGCACAAAGGGCTCAATCATTAATAAATGTGAAAAAACACAACATTCTAGCCAGGAATCTTCCTAGACGCACTCATCCTGACAAACCCCGTGACCAGTCAAGAAAGACCTTGGTCAAAACCCAAGGACCACTCTGACAGATCTAATGAGCTTGTTGGCTGTGAGATCTTCCTGGAAGGACAACAGTCAGGGCAGCACTTCACAAATCTAGGCTTTACAGCAGAGTGGCCAGGAGGAAATGACTCCTGAAAAAGGCAAAAAAAAAAATTTACAAAAAGGCACTTCAAAGGCACACTGACGGCGTAAGGAGGAAGATTCAGATCTCTGATGAAAATGAGAAAAAGAAGTCTTCCGCTGTAATTCAAAGGGATTTAGAAATTGCAGCAGAAATGAGACACATTTGATAGCACATGTGGCAGCACTCTTGCTATAAGGTCTGGTAGTGGCCATATCACAATGCGGTTGCTTTTCATAGACAAAGACTTTGGGAATTGTAAATAAAACCCAATACAAGTATACTCTAAGAGAGAATCTGCCTCAGATTGCCAAATACAATTCTATAACATTGTCTGTTTTATTTTCTTGACGAAAGCACAAGAGGACAGTATGTAATTTTCGTGCATATGTGTGCCATACAGTGACAGAGAAAGTTGCAATGCTTGACAGTAATTAGTTTTGAGTCTCTTTGTAGCTGAAGTATTCACCTGCAGTGTTGATGCTACATTCTACAAAAGCCAAAGCCTTGCTTTGTACCAGATTGTTGTTCGACTCAATCTGCACCTCATTCATCTTCCTCGTTAGAGATCACACATCTGAGGAACAAAGTGTGTCTAAAGCAAAAGGAAATTCTTTTGTCTTCTTCGATTTAATACACAAACCTGCTTCCACGCTTTCTCCAAGTCTGTATATACTTGCTGAATGCTTTGTTCCTCAGAGTCTCCAAATGATGGGTAGCTACAATTTGATGATAGTGAAATCAAGGTCTTGGCAGTAGAAATGTTTCAGCACTGCAGTAATGAAAAACTGGCTAAATTCTCAATGAGAGTGGTCTGGCATAACTTTCACACTGCATAACATTTGTGCTAACATTAGTCACTGAACAAGTCTGTTGCCGACAGCAGCTCGTTCTGTGGTTCGGGGACTGTGTGCTTTGTGCTATTGAGTTAGCGGCTAAACAAAAGCCTGCCACGGCTGCTCATGCCACTTACTCTTTGGCAGGGGGGTGTTTGCTTTATGCTACTAAGTTAGCTAGCTTCAGAGGCTGTGTGCTGTGAGTGTTACCCCTTGTTTCACATGTAAGAAACACCTAATATTATAATAGTGAACACAAACAATGAGCGTGGCTACTCTGCTGACAAGCTAGCATGTGAGTATCAGTTGATTTTCGCTGCACTTTCTCTGCCATTCTTGTGTGACTAGCTCGCTTATAGCTTTAGCACTATATCCACCTGACCTTGTGGAAGACTCAGTCATACACAATGATTTTCTACAAATATAACAAGAAATGCTTTTAGAATAATTACTATAATATATAATAACTCCAGCTTAATTAACACATCCTTCTTATACAAATAAAAGTAATTGCCTGATCATTAATTATACCTTTTTGAACTAAGAAATAAAAACAGCAGAATTGTTGTATTGCTCGCTGTATGAGGGTCAAGCTCTTATATAATGCCAATTGTGAAGTATTTCCGAGTATGTCCACTGACTTTCTATTGAATAAGCAGCCTAGACAAAACAAATCTCCCTGAACTTCTCCAATTCTCAAATTATATTGCATTAGTAATCAGCTGTGGCTACTTAACCCTGCAGGCTCAGACAAAAGCAATGTTGTGCTGTATAAAATTCGATTAAAGCATGCAGAACATTTGGATTTGGCCATTTCCTCTACAGATAAATGTATTTACATAAAACGTGTCTTTCTTCATGTTTTCACAGAAATTGTCAGAGGTAGGACACATAACCATGGTGTTGTGTCTTGTTTTGTATGCAACGTTGTTTACTCATTTAAAGCTCAATGCCTGGCCTGATTTGAGTTCTGCACTTGCTTTGTGAAGATCATTTCTTCATATGCATGCTCTTCATTTCTCTCCCTTGTTTGTACTTTATGATTTTCTTATTTGTGCTTGGCAAAAGTGATTTTCTTCAATCGCAGTTTGCTTCATGCATGACCTGATTATAATGATGTCTGGCACTTTCATTTGTCCGGAGTTTGCTCAGAGTGTCACAGAAAAATCTTAAAATTGCAAATGGTAACTTTCAATCAGCACATTAGTAATTAAATTGAGTGCTGCACAGCCACAGGTGTGCTTTTATCCATTGTTCTAAATCAGCATGGAAAATGGCTGCCAATCAGAACTGAGGACTGAGACTATTCAGTCGGTAATTGTTTTGTCACGAGCACAAAACGTTTTTATTTTTTTATGTATATATATATTTGAGGGACTGTAATAAATTCAGCCATTTAATTTCTTATGTCTGGCTTCTGAAATGGAGGAAATAAAGACTGCAGGTGTATCAATGGTTTCCAAAATGCATCTAAAACATTAATCAGGGTATTTGAATGAACATATATCTGTGAGGATAATCTGCAATCGGAAATATCTGCTTATTTGTGTTTATCACTTTGGCAATATCTGTTTTAAAGAGGAAACTCCTGCATGGGAAAGGGGCTGGATTTGCAAGAAATTATTAAAAAAATGACTAGTGTACATTTAGTACAAGTACATTTACATTACCTTAAAGGTGCATTATGGAGGAATTGGCCAATTGGTCAAGTTAGGTCTAGGCGGTATTTCCTCAAAAAGATACTGTATCCCAATATTTTCAGGCCATATACGATACAGACTTCAATATTCTGAAATCTTCTCAAAAGCACTGTATTATAGTTATTACTGATAGGGTGACCAAATAGGCCATACTTCAATATCAATATTGCAACAATATTGTAGCGACGACTGTTGGTACTTTTTTGTGTAACATGCTAACTTCAGTAGCTATCTCTTCATAAGACATAGACATCATAGAGTCACAATTGTTATTTCTTCACATTCTGTTGATAGTTTTGGTCAAATTTTGAACGTTTTCAACTAAAATTCTTACATATTGCACCTTTAAGTGCTGTTATTTACTACGATGTCGAGGTACTATTTTCTACATTTCAGAGGAAAATATTTAATTTTTCACTCCACTAAATTAATTGGACAATTTAAGTCTTATGCAGACTCAGATTAATGATAAAAAAAATATAATTGGCAACCAAATTGTGACGATTTATTATGGATGAGAAAAGATGATCCCCAGGTTGAAATTCACAAGCTACCTCTACACAGCTATTTCCACACAGATTGCTGTCTGCTGTATGGCCCTCCAATGTGTGTTTCTTTGCCTCACCCCAGGTCATAATTGTGAGTTCTTACCCTGTGAGGCCAGTAATCCGTGCGAGAATGGCGCAGTGTGTGTGGAGGAGTTGGATCAGGACCATTTCCCTTTGGGTTTCCGCTGTCACTGTCGCCGGGGCTTCACTGGCCCCCGCTGTGAAATCAACGTGGATGAGTGCAGCTCCAGCCCCTGTTTTCACGGCTTCTGCTATGATGGTAAGAAACAGCCTATCTCGCCAACATGCTTAATAGCAGGCCCTCAAGATGGAAGCGAAGCGCCGCACACACCCATGTAGCCACTATGTCAAATTTGGTTTTGCTCACTTAAGAGCCTGACAGGCGGTTTTCAATTGGGTCACCATCGCAGCTAATAAGGGTGTTATGAGAGTGGAGTTATTCCATCTGATGTGAGGATCTAGGACATTACCTGCTGCAGTAGGCTTGATTAGCTCCTTAACGTAACCGTAAAAGGAAATCAATTAGGCATCAATATTGTGTAGTAATTTGAATAATGGATGATAAATGACAAAATTAATACAATCAAAGCTCAGGGCAAAATATTGTTTTTCTTCCCTCAGCTATCTATTAAGATTTGACCCTATGTTTTCCATCTGTAGCCTGATTAAAGACTCATTAATAGTCTCAAAGTTAAGGATTATTTATCACCAAATGGTCGATGATTACACTGCACACATTTACAGTGAAGGGCAAACATTTAAAGGTGCACCAAAATCCTAAACTTTCCTCTTAGCTGTAGTGCTCTTTATCCATCTAAACTGTTTTTGGAGATGTCTGCCTTTTCTTGAATATAAAAGGACTGAAGGCACCCAGCTTCCGGTGCTCAAAGCGCCAAAAATACCTTTTGAAAAACTCAACAGCCGTGTCTAAAATTAAATTTCTCCCGGCAACAAATTATTTATGCTTTGGCATGACTTTCCAGCCTTCATGCAATCTCAACAAACCCAGCCAGTGTTGTTTCAACTGGCTTGTGCCGGAGCAAAAACAGTGATGGCAGTGGATCACTACCTAAGAGTATCCTATCCTTCACTGTGCGACAGTGGACCTCGGCCAGCTGTCTCGACTAATCTCGAGCGCAGCCAGTTCACCTTAGGTTAGTGAGGCAGGCCTCTAGGACCTATTGGCCGGCACTCGGCAGCAGCCAGCCAGCCACCAGGGAGAGCACTGCATAGCTACAGTGGCTGAGATGAGTAATGCTGCTGCCACCCAGGACCTAAAGCATTTAATGAGAGTAATAGCAGCTACACGCACCAAGACAGAGTGACAGCATAGATTACGTGGTAAATCTTTGGGATAATGAAGAATCCTGGGACCCTGACTGGGGAAGTAATAAATTCACTCCTGTAAGAACTGCAATTACCTCTGTCACTGGCTGCCTGTACACCAGTGTTGTGTTGGAGAAACAGAATGATGCATCCCGCTTTAACGTCATTAATAGTTAAAGAGAGGAAGGAATGGATTATTAGACGTGGGAGATTCTAACTTGTGATGGAAGAAATTGGCACATTTGTAACATCTGAATAAAGGATGGTCCTGAAATGGGCTCTCTCCCTCTGTTCCACCTCTTTCCCCCTCATTCAGAGTGTTGAGAGTGTGAAAACAAATGGCCCGGCTTTTAGGCTCTCATTGAGTACGAGTGGGATAAGTACGGACGGGGAAAGTAGTAGGAGGGAAAAAAAGGGCTGAACGGCCATCGCAGACAGGTTCATTTAAAGATGGTTAGAGTGTCAAACTCCATCAGACTGATGCAGAGGGAGGGAACCTGTCATGAAGATTTAGCAACAACAGGTCGCAACGATACAGCAGAAAGGCGTTTATTTTATCGGTCACATCCATTAAAAAAAATATTAAATCACAGCGGCCGATTGTGTTTCATGCTCATGATCAGCACTTACCTGTGTGGATCTGTGCCACATTAGTAGGTCCTACTGAGAAAAGAGAGAATTAATTTATGATGCAAGGCGCTGTAACTGTTCCACTGATTTTGTTTCAGTTGTAGACGGCTTTTACTGCCTTTGCAATCCTGGCTACGCTGGGCTGAGATGTGAGCAAGACATTGATGACTGTGTGAACAGTTTGTGCAGCGCCAACTCAATATGTAAGGACCTCCATCTGGTAAGTAGATGTTTTTTTTTGTTTGGAAGGGTAATGCGCTCATATAATGGCTTTTAAAAGGCTTTAAAATGGCCTAATGTGCTGTTCATCGCTACAGTTTGTGACTCATTTAAAATACTACAGTTTATCACGAAATATTGACAGACATGACACATGGCGCTGCCTGTTTCCTTTAATGAGTGCCATGCAGTTAATGTTTGAAAGCATAAGACATAAACAACTGTGCAATAACATGAATAGTGGGGGATTAATAAAAATAATAAAATACATGGCTACATGGCTCTGGGTTCCATTTAATGTAGGCAAATCTAATTGGGAAATCTGTTCAGCAAGGTGGAGATGCAAGTATGTTTCAAGTTTAAGGTATCTGGGTGAAACAAAAGAGCAACGGGAAATGTCTAAAAGTGGCACCACATTATTGTAATTACTTTTAGAAAAGCAATGCCAATTACACTATGAAAGCCTTGTTAGCTGAATGTTTAATGTACAATAATGACCAGAATGTACCTGGGAAAAATCACATTAAAGTGAAAATCAATTGAAGAGGCACTTAATAGTTTTGGAGAAGAAATTCAAACTCAGAATTTTAATGAGGTAAGAATACAAATTCATAAGGTCCCCAGAACACTGTTTGAAGGGTGGCAGGGTCTGCCAAATATAAACAAAGTAAAACAGTTTGAAATTCTGTGAATGACTTGTTCAAGGTCAGTTTGTAGAGTCAGAAATAACTTGTTTTGCAATTAGATATCCCCCCAAAAAATCTTAGAATTCCTTTGGATCAGTAATTCGACATTAATCTTTAAGACTAACATATAATAAAACATATAGAAAGCACCATAGTTAATGCTTCTGTATTTAAGATCATTTCCACATCTCAAATATTTATGTCTAAGCTAATGTAGCAGACTTTGGATTGAACTACATCGGTAGGATGTAGGATAAACAAGACGGCTTGTCCTGTAGCTGCAGGGCTCAGTTGATTTTCTGCAGATGTTTGTTGAAATGACAAATAAAAAAACTGAGTTTGTGAAATTTAGGCTGTAAATTGTACATCAAACATCAAGCTATTTAATAAATGACTTCTTCCCAGTACATTTTATTTCAAATGTGCTGGTCCTTCTGTATCGATGGCTGATTCTACAGAGGCCCGGCTTGGGTTTAAAGGCCTATTTAAAGACTTTCTTTTTGCAGGGAAGAGCTCTACTTCTGTTATTCAAGTGTTTTTTTTAAGCCAATAACATTGATCTGTTGCAGCTGCAAAAGGCCCTGGGAGCTGAATGCTGCTTACAAACTGTGCAATGAGTACCAGGGGCCTTTTTCCAACAGCTGCTTATTTGCTAACAGATTGCAGTAGTGAAGCAGATGTGTCATAGATAAAGTCTTTGGGTTTGTGGGCTTTTTTTTTCCATTGGACAAAGACATATATCTCTGGGTGTATAGTCCACACCTAGTGTTTAAAATAAGTCTGTGCTCTTGAAAATGAGTGCATAATGTATCTAAGAAAGATGAGATCTATTTAACAAAAACAGCATGTTTCAGTTGGGAGCCAGTGGAGTCCCAGAGGAGCCACATGGAGAGGAGAGAAAGCACTTCACAACCTTTCAACTATTTTTTGTCACTAACACAAATTCATTTCTAAAAAGTTTCAATACCAAACTTCAACCTTTTAAAATGAACGTTGAGATGCTACTCGATGGTCTAGTCTGTTTTCTATCCAATTAATCACCTTTTGTCAAAAATGAATTCAGCCAGTCTATGTATTGCTAAACAAGGCTTAAGCCTGACGTCAACATTATGTAGTTTTTCACTTTTAAAGAAGCGGTTCGTAAGACGTGGTCAGAATTTTGGTTTAAAATGTTCAAAAACTAACATTAAAAACAGTGTGAAGAAACAACAGTGTTGACATTCTGTCAAATAGTATTTGTATGTATGATGTTGCAGAGATGTCTTGCCCCA
The DNA here is from genome assembly GCF_040436345.1 of Pagrus major. NCBI lineage: Eukaryota > Metazoa > Chordata > Actinopteri > Spariformes > Sparidae > Pagrus > Pagrus major. The sequence continues at coordinate 9,573,357 of NC_133229.1, read as the reverse complement.
GTCCGTCCTGGCTCCTGATGCCGCTTCGTACCACAAGAGGCAATAGTCTGATAGCCCCCATAGCTGAGAGATGTCAATGTAAAAGTCCAATAAAATAGAGAAAATAATCTCACAAAATGTCAAGAAAGAAGATTTCTGCACCTGAATTCCTCACTAAACAAACAAACAAAAAAAAAAACGGTTTCTCTCTTTTACCAATCCAAATCGAGTTTAGTCGCCTCGTAAAATGCACTTCATGCAAACTCAACATAAACGAAATAAAACTCATGTCGTTTCATATCGCTTCTGGTTTGGTTGAAACAAATATTTCCCTGAGTAAGATGTACAGTTATTCCGGCTCTACACGCCGTTTCAATCTGGCATCCGTCTGTCCCAGTGGCTGAGTTCAGATTATACAAGATCAGACCAATCCTTTAAAGGTGTTATTGACAACATTTAGCCACTAACTGTGGCATCCCATCTCCCCCACTATTATATTCATGTCACAGCACAGCTGTTGTTCGAATCATCTGCCCCCTCAAGTACTTTCCAGTTTGTTGCACGAGCTAATGTTGCTAAAGCTAGCCTCCAAACGTTAACGTAGGTAACGCTAGCTAGCCAAAGTTAACAACGCTGACGACGCAAATGCTAACAACGCCAACACTAACAATAGTAATGATGCTAATAGCTAGCTTATGTTTACATTGCTAATGCCAGCTGACGTTAACATTGCTAATGCTACTGAGCTAACGTTCGGCAGTACTGTAGAACTCTGCCATTTTTAGATTTTTTTTCTCCACCAACTGTCAACTACCAAGTCTCTTGATTACTGACGAATCACAGATACCACATGATACCAACAGCGTTATACTATCGGCTCAGAAAGAAGCTGGATCAAACCATCAGAATTGAGATAAACAAAACAATCAATTTGAACCAGAACAACATGTTACCTCTATACCTTTCTACAAGATCTGTGGATGTATGATTTGTCTACATAAAAATTGTGAGCAGTATGACCGTTAATGTGTGAAAAAAAAATGTTTTCCTCCTCTTTGTATTCACAGGCACTACCTAAAGCAAAATAGCATGTTCTGATGTGGTTATCAAGACCAATTGGTTTCAAAAAATCGCTACTCTAATGTTCATTTTTCAGGAATTCTATGATTAGGTTTCAAAATGATCCCCAGCAGAGAATCCTGGCTAAAAAAATGTCAGTGTTGTTTTCAGGGAACTAAATACTCCAATTTTCAAAGACAAAAGGACACTGCTTTAAGAATAGAACCAGGTATGATAATAAGGGATATAATCAAATTCAACCAATATTTTTCTAGTCACACTGTTCCCGGGTTCACTGTTATATATTTTTTTCTCAGCTCATTATTCAAATAGGGACAGTTTTTGGAACCCCCTTCACAGTCTTGTTTACAGAACAGCTATTCCTCTCTTCTGAACACTGTGTCCCACAGAGCTTTCGCTTATTTTGGAGAATTGCGGTCCCTGAAGGTGACTTAGCAGCAAAAATGAGATTATGCTCTATTGCCAGGGGTAAGGAATTGGAGTCTCCTGGAGGTATCTAATTTATCATGAGATGACGGCATTTTTCGGGCCCACATTGTACAAATTATATCAGACAAAGTTTAACGGCTCCCCTCCAGTGTATGAAATACAGATTAGCATGCATTCAAGCAGCAGCGCCCAGGACCTTTAGACAGGATGTTGGCAATAAGGAATCCTGAGAAACCCTTGACCATATGACTACCTTCATCCTGTATGCAAAGAGGAATTTAAATTACACCGCTACCTTGGATTGTAATAGACAACAAACCATTCATCTCCCATGCCATGATTAATTATCATAATGCAGATTGCAATGATGAAAGGACAAGTGGTCCACATACAGAAAAATACAAGGGTAGGAGCTATTTATAAATCTCTTTGTTAATGTACAGTAGGAACAGCATATTCATTGGTCCTGAAAAGAAATGATCTAAATCAAGCATACTTTAAATGTTCAAATGTCTGTGAAAAATCCTTTCCACACAGAATATGCAGCGGTTATATTGTATGCTAGATAAAGGCTTGTGCCATATACCTTGAATGGCATGAAAAAACCAGTCTTGCATATTATCCAGTGGGTGGGTGGTAGAAGGAATACATCTGCACAGCAGTAATGTGAAAATTCAAGACAAGCATGACTCTTCCACAGTTTAAACAGATTTCAGCAGGAAAGATCTTTTCTGTGAGTAGGAGGTTTTATTCTGCAAGATTTTTGAGAAAAATTAAGATGTTTTTAATTAAGTATGTTAAGTGCTGCAGTGTTTGTTTACCAAAAATGTAACAGGTATAAATAAGACGGGATGCTCTCTGACTGATCACCATAACATGTAACGTGTTAACATTGTTACATAACATTGTAATGCAAGAGGATAGGACTGCAACTAACAATTATTTTCAATATTGATTAATTTGCTTATTATTTTCATGATTAATTGTTTTGTCTATAAAATGTCAAAAAATTGTGAAAATGCTCATTACAGTTTCCCAGAGCACAATGGGGTTTATTTGTCCAATAAACAGTCCAAAACCCCCAAACTCTTCATTCACGGTCATAAATGACAAAGAAAAGCAGAAAGTCCCTACATTTAAGAAGCTCGAACCAGCAAATGTTTAAGATTTTTGCTTGAAAAACGACTGAAAAGGTTTAGCTATTATCAAAAAAGTGTTTTGGCTTTTATCTTTGTGTAATTAAAAAGGAATAAACACTCATCATCACTATTTAAAAAAAAAAAAGGAAAAAAGTTAACTCAACATTAACACAACAAGTAACGTGAGAGGAGTAACTTACTTTGATAGAGTGTATATTTTGTATACATATACATATTAAAGGTGCAATATATACGATTTTTAGTTGAAAACCTTTTAAAAAAATGTAATTAAATTGAAAACTATTATCAATAATAGTCTCCCTTGGTTCTCTGAGCTCCCAGTCGAGACAGCTAGATGCACAGCAAACCGAGCTAACTAGCAAGCAGCAGCTAGAATTAGAAGAACAAAGTGGAACTCTGGTGATACGCTGCCCACCTTTTTGTTTTGGTAGTATGAATCAGACAGCTGGCCAAATCTTGCATATTGCATATTGCACCAAAGAAAAGTTTCATAATCTATCTATTTGAAACATTTTATCAAAAATATAATTAAGTCATCTAATTGTTGTAATGTTATCAGAATCAGAATCAGAAATTCCTTTATTAGTCCCGTAAATGGGAAATTTGTGCGTCACAGCAGCCAAAGGACAGTTCAATATAACAATAAACAATAATAATAGTAAAAAATAAACAATATAATAAAAAGGTAAGAAGAGCTAGAGCAGATGATTATTTTCTTTTTCAATTAATCTGTTACTTATATATACTTTTTGATTAATTGATTTGATTTAAAATGTCACAGAATGGTGAAAAATGTGGCTCTGTGTTTCCAAAAGCCTGAGATGACATCCACAAATGTCTTGTTTTGTCCATCCAATCCGGATTTCTGCTATAACTACTAACTACCAAAATTACTTCACCAAGATGTGAGGTGTCACTATATTTCACTGTTCATCCAGTAGCGTTTCCTTTTCTTTGTATTGCAGAGTTATGAGTGTGTGTGTCACTCCGGCTGGGAGGGGGAGTTCTGCCAACAAGAAATTGATGAATGTTTATCGCAGCCCTGCAAAAACAACGCCACCTGCACAGACCTTCTCAACAGCTACAAGTAGGTGTGCGCGCTGGCTCGAGGGCGCTGTCCTCACGAGGTGCATCAGTCACTTAATAAATGCAGAAAAAGAAGCCGCTCAGAGATAGCAATATGTCCTTCCACCGGCAGCGGAGATAATGAATTGCAGATGGCAGGTAAAACAAATGAGTCAATCAATGGCTCACAGCATGAAAAGGTTTCAGGGGATCTGTGAATCATTGGAGGAAAAAGCTGGTGTATCTGCTTCAGCTAATGTCCCCCCCTCCTCCTCCTCCTGCTCGCTGGGGAGACGTAAAACTGCTTCAGGTGGAAAAGTTGGAGGGTGAACAGCAAGGCAAGGTGGAGTGGTTCGTAGTGCTCGGGTACTCACTGCCACCAAGTGGAATATTCACCTGCCTTAAGAGCAGACACTTCAGACTCGCGCACACTCTGGTTCTCTCTCTGTTTTTCTGTCTGTCTCGCATGCATACATTTCCATTTAATCCCCACTCAGTGCTCCAACCTCTTGTGTCCTACATTCAGCTGTCCAGAATGAAAAGCTGCTCTGACCAGTAGTTCAATTAACCTGTAAATTCCCTGCACACTGGCACACAAAGATCCAGGAGTGCAGTGCCAATAATACGCTGTAACACTGTAACACTGTGTACCTGTTTGCTGAAAAATGTGTCCTGTGGATCATTTGGATTCAAAAAAGCGTGTGCCATGTGGTGGTTTATTTGTAGCACACCACAGTGACTCTACTATATCCATTTTTAGTTCATTGTCCCAGAGAGAATGACACTCTTTACCCTCAGAAAACCTCTAAGTAAGTGTTTATTTATTTTGGATGCATTTTAATTAATCCCACAATGACGGCGCCGTATCTCCCCTCCGCTGTATCCAAGGTGTTTGTGCTCACCAGGCTGGACAGGTGTGGACTGTGCAGAGGATGTGAATGAGTGTGATTCTGGGCCCTGTCTAAATGGAGCTCAGTGTCAGGAGTCAGACATACCTGGGGAGTTCTCCTGCACCTGTCCCCCCTTCTTCAGCGGCCCCTTGTGCAACCAGCCTTATGACCCCTGCGACCCCCTCCACAATCCCTGCCTGAACAACTCCACCTGCCTGACACGCTCCAATGGAACAGCCTCCTGCAGATGCCCAGCTGGTGAGTGAATACACCGCCACAGCCTCATACTAACAGTGCTTCTTTTTGCTCTTTTTAGGCAATTTTTTGAGTGTATCTACTGCGTTTTGTTCAATTGGTTACTGTCCGTAGACAAGAACTGAAAGAAATCAGGAAAAAAAACACAAATTCAGAACTCAAACACGCACATCGTAGATCAAAAGGTTCGAGCAAAGAAGATGAAAAATAGTCTTGTCACAGTTAAGCATCTTCTCTCTGAAATGTATGAGGTTTTCAAAAAAGTTATCATAACAAGAGAGACGATGAGCAATGTTTTCTTATGCATGAATCAACTGTACTCCTGACACCTCTGTAAAAAAACAACAGTAAATGTTTTCCTACATGGATGATTTAAAGTGTGCAAAAATCTTTTTTTTCCCCCTTTTTTTTCTAACAATGATTGACTCATTCTAAAACGCAACGCTACTATCTTCTGCTCCCATCAGGAGAGGACTGAACAGTCCGTGTAGCTGGAAATTGGTCATTGGCTGGCCGTGGTTTAAAGAGGGTTGTCAGCATAATGATCAAATCCTGCTCGCCAAAAAGTTTTCTTGTATCGATTGTAACATATTTCATGATTTTTTACTAAGACAGACCAGGATGACTTTTGGCCTTTTTACTGTTTATAAGAAGAACTTGCCTACTGCTTTATCTTAGTTGGACTTCTCCTGATGACTTTTAATAACCCAAACTAGTCAGGTCCATGGTGAATCAGATGCTATTGTACCACATACTTGGCTGTATGCCCTCAGTGTGCATGCATTACACACAGTAGTGCCCCTTTTTATATGATGATTATTTATAGAAACAAAAACTTGCAGGACTGGGCCAAGACCCAGAGTGCTTCCTATCAGCCTCATGTGTATGTATCAGCTCTTTGTCATTGCAATCAATTCCTGATTAAATAGTTCTTTCTCTTTTGCATAATACTGTTCCATCTTTCCTTTGTTTTACGTATTAACTGTCCAAACAATTCATCCGTGTGAATCCATTGGCTCACATCCCCATGAACCCTGTTTCACTCACAGAAAACATTCAGACCAGTCAGTTTTATCAGTGAACATTGTGTTAAAGGATGTACATGGGAATAAGCAGGATGGAATATGAATATGACTGTTCTTCTAATGTTACCAAAACATTAAACACACAATTTTTAACTATTATTAACGTCCACCAAGGAGGTTATGTTTTCACCCATGTTTTTTTGTTCGGCGGTTGGCTGGTTTGTTTGTCAGCAGGATCACACAAAAACTACCCAACAGATTTCCACGAAACTTGGATGGAGGAAGGTTCTCGGCCCAGAATAAACCCCATTCATTTTGGCTGTGGATCCGGATAAAGGGACGGATTCCATTAAACTTTTTCATTAATTTCTCAGGGAATAATGCATGGATCCTGATTTAGAAAAAAAAACATTTTGGTGGCTAGTATATGTGAGTACAATTCGATGCGGATCCTAATATAAATCTGGATCTAGGATACTTATGAAACATGTTTTTTTCAGCTGCTATAGATAAGCAATAGGGACAGAACCTTGCAACTACCAACAGTGATTAGGTCTGATTGAATTAAAGGTGGGCTGTTAGGCCTTGGTGGAGGTATGCACTTTACTGAGTGCCCTGCTATCACACTCAGGGTAGGGTGCTCAAATGCCGTACAGCCGTGTTCAAGGGTCAAGTCATATAAATGTAGGCAAATAACAAATCGTTATTATTTCACTGCTTCCTGATTGATTAACAAACTTAAAGACAATAGGTAGTTTAATCTGGAGGGACATCGGACGAAAATGGCTGCCATTGCATTAAGATCTATTAATTATGTACATATCAGCTGATTAAATTGCACAGTATCATTATTCCAACCTATATAAATAAATTCAGCAGATTGACCTCCAGTTTTTTGGCTTTCTAACAAGAAGCCTACAATAGTATGTATTTTGGCTACATCCTTTTTAGAAATACCTTACTATACCCTCAGGTAATAAATCCAAACTAAAAGACCCAACAGATCCACAAGTAACATGCATTTTCACATGCATGGTCTGACTGCATTGTATATTTGATATGCTCTGAAGTTCTGAAACAAACCATATTACATATTCGCAGGTGCAGTATGTTCCTGAGGTAATTTAATGAGTCTTTTGCAAAATTGGTGATTAAAAGACTGTGGTTTCATCCCTCGTGGAAGACTGCAGCTGAATTCAGTTTGATGGAATCAAATCACAGTGAAAGAGACCATATTATATTATGCATCACTCATCCACTGTCTGATTATATTCAATTCACAAGCTCTACAAGCAAAGAAAAAACAGTGAACAATGAAAATGACCACCCTCTTTGTTGAAATAACATGTTAAGAAGTGTATCAGTAGCTTAACAATTCTAAATGATAAAATGTTTAACATTCAAACTTATCAGTGAGCAGGTTAAGATGCTATAGGGTTGTGCTGTACCTAATGGCTTTATCAGTGCAGAGATGAAAAGATGTTGCCAGATATAAATAGAGCGACTGGGTTAGTTTCAGAAGGCTTCCTTGGAGAGGAATAGGAAATTAGGTGCTGGCTGCATACATTACACCAAGAGCTTTGCGTGGGCTTGGTCGTTTTCACTTCACACAAGCATTGTGACTCACTACTGTTCATTATTATTCACCATAAATCCATCCTACATAGCTACTACTCAACAAACCATGAGCTGTTATACAATCTGTGGCTTGATTCCAGTGCAACAATATTACAGACTTGTTATTTACCATTCAGTGTAGGTTATTTGTCAAGGAAATTGTGTAGGCCTTGCTTCATTCCCCGGGCCTAATTAAATTAGAATTTGTCTGCCGGTGCCTGCCAGATTTACTGCCATAAACAAATCTCATCCCACACACTCGAGATGGACACCTCACAGTAAACATTATCAAGGTTAACTTGTTATGAAGTCAACAGCAATTAGCCATTTTGTCCATGGCTTTTAGATGTGCTTATTTGCTGTCTTGCATGCTGTATGGTTGATGGGGAGGGTAGGGAAATGAACTGAATTAAAGTTAAAAGACTTGATGCTAATATGACATGAGGTGGTAAAGACCTTGGGAGTAATTGGCCTAAAACACAATATGGTAACAGTATGAACTGTACAAGCTTATGTGCACAACAAAACTGCATTCAAATTCAGAACCTCTCATTTGCGTTTAGAAACCGAACCTTGAGAAATGAAATTAAAACACTGCAGCTCCAGTCCTCAATTGTTGTACAGCCCAAATGCCTTCCAACTGAACTACAGCTCAGTTTTATCCACATGGTCCACATTCAAATAGAGACAGTGTGTGCTTTTGTACGTGGGCACAGTTTGAAATCATGGCAGCTGCACCGTGGCAAAACATGCCTCAGGGTAGACATGAAGGTTTGTGCTGTTAACGAGGATGTATTAAGGAATCGGTTGTCTAGACTTGTGGGGTGTATGAGCAGTAAGGGGGGTTATTGAAGGGCAGTTGAAGCTTAACGCTCATTCTCCTTGACATGATGACGTCATGGATCATTGGATCATTTAAACAATTAAGATGTTGAGATGATGAGGGGACAGTGGGCCAGCTATACAGCCAGCCAATCAGTAAAGTCGTTTTTATGCATATTATATACAGTATATATCTATCTGTGCTATTAACTGCTACTAAATGCTGTTACCATATTTATCATAAAAACGTATATAAACATATAAAAAGATACATTTGACATAATGTAGTGTTATCTAGGCATCCACCAGTCAGCAGTACATCTGGACAGGAATCAATAAATCAAACACATATGAAATGATTGGACAGGCTACCTGTGAGATAGTTGCACCATAATTGTCAGAGAAGGTGAAGCCAAAATGTACCAATACTAACAGGCTAGCTTGACAACGGTGATCACGATTAAGAGCTATGTTCGTTTGAGTTCATCATGATAATGTTAAGTTTAAGTTTCTTACATGTGAGTGAGACATGATGTAGTTGGATATGGTTAGCGATGACAACAATGTGCTCCGCTGACAGTACACAGCCTCTGAGTCTGTTGTTCAGTAGCTAAACCAGCAGCCCAAAGCACACAGCTCCTCAGCTGAAGAATGAGTAACATTAGCACAAAGCACACTCCCACAGCAGTGAGCAATAACTACCAGGGGTTACATTACGTACCGCGCAAAGTTGCGTTTGTACGGATGTATGCTACTTTTCTTGTATTAATGGATTGTGGCAATTAACAGAGTTGTTTATTTATGCATTTTTTAAACTATAAATGCTAAGAGAGCTTGTTGGAACGTAGCCAACTAGCTATTCATATGTTATCTCCCTTCTTGCCAAAGAGAGCTACAGTATGGGGAAATCATTGATGTCTGGCAGTCCAGTGCACTTGGCCCGAAGGGAGGGATTTGTTTTTATTTTAGTTGGATTATAGGCCGTTACATCATTCATGGATTTTTCTAAGTCTCAGAATTTCATTAAGCGTCACTGTTTTTATTTCTGCTTCAATATGATTTTATCTGTAATTCATGTCTTGTGTTTAGATTCTAGCAACATGATACTTCTTAGCTTGTTGTTGTTGTTGTTGTTAAATGAAGAGGTTCTGGCATCTGATGTGAGGATACCCAGGAGACAACAGTAATACTCTGATAGTTAATAGTCACTGTCAAACTATTGAGACCAGTCTTATATATTATATTATAAAACTGTCGGATGGCAGTGTCAGGGGTCTTTTATTAAAGCTAGCACTTTTACAGTTGGTTTAATGATCATTTTTCTCAACGTAAACCTGCTATGCCATATTTGTTGTATAGCTAACTGTGTGGTCATACAGTAGTTTTCCCAAGACAGAGCACTAGACGAGATCAGTCTCACAAAAAGGGTGATGTGGCAGCTTTTCTATTCAACAGTTATACGGGAGCTAAAAGGCAGCCATTAGGAGGTGCCTACTGGGAGAAGCATTAAAGGGATTTGTAGAACACAGACACAATGGAAATGAGTTTTGTCTACAAAGGTATGCTGTGAGAACCTGCAGGCCAGAATAAAAACAGAGCCAGCTGAAAGAATCTTCTTAAAAGTGAAACATAAGGGAGGTAGTTATCCTCTGCTGATTGTAGAGGGCTCCTGTAGGAAGTTTTTGTTCTTCCTAGCAGTGTCTCTCCGCTGAGGCTCTGGCCAGGAGGCCTAAGTCATCTTGCCTGACCGGCACAGATGTTCCACTTTCCTCTTAATGAGGGGCCTCAGCAGGGAGTGCCAAAACTGATAGAAGAGCAACCTGAAAATGGGAGAGTTAGGGTAGAGGTTGGGGTGAGGGTTACTGGCCGACAACCACAACAAATGAAACAAACACACATAGTATCACTCAACACACATTACAGAACAAGGCAGAGTTACATCAGATTCTCAGACTTGTACACAATGTGCAGGCTCGGGTGTCCTTGCTCCGTTTGCTGAAGTGTTTGCACTTCTAGTAAAATAAATAAATAAATAAATAAATAAAATCAACGTCAAGGCTGAACTGTTTCAACTACAGCTACCACTGGTTGTGGAAACACAAAGGACTGTCTGAGGGTTTTACAATGCAGTGCTACAAAACACTACAAAACTACTGCAGGGTTTTATCTGAGAGGTGGTAAATTATTCTCACATGGTCAAAACTGAGGTTACCTTAAAGCTGAATCCAAAAAATGTATGATAATTCTATTGAAAAATGCACAGTAAACATATGAAAACAGTATAAGCTTTTATTGCGATGGATAGATGGATGGATTTATTATCTGACTCTATATTTTATACACTCTGTGACTGTGGCGAGTGTTTTAGATTTATTAAAGACTTAATGATATGCTACATATTTTCATTAGAATGTACATTTGCCCATTACCACCTTCTCATGGGTTGGCATATTTAAGAGTTAAACGTGAGCTATATGAGAAAGGGACAATGTGTTCGCCTCTGGTCTATTGCATGAAGTGAAGAACTATGATTCTTGCAGTGTAGTGAATTAATTCAGAGGCTTTGTGTGGTCCCTTTACATGCAAAAACCATTTGGTCTCCATGGCTCAGAATATCCCCAGAGGTGTTCCTGGCCAGATGGAGAACAAACCCCTTTATTTGCATGGCATGCTACACTAGCCTTCACCTTCCACAAGATTGAGATTGTGTCCTACCAAACAGTTGGTTAATGAGCTACTGTGAAGCTGTGCCAACAAGAGAACTGACACATACTTAATATGATATTGAAAAAGATGTGTTGAGAACATGTGTTGCCAAAGATGTGTTGAAAACGTCCATCCTCGCTGCATTCATTTTAAGTGATTATTCTTTTTTATGGAGGAGGTAGACAATATGACTTATAGTAGATGTGTGTCTCAATTTATTAACCAGATGCCCTGGCAGATGTATGTGAATATCACTGAGCACTCAGCACTGTATAGTGTTATTAAACATAATGCACTTTTGGGCCATCACTACTAAATATATACCCCAATCAACTTAACTTGGTGTATTTCGAAGGGGTTTTATGATGTGCCATCCTATCCTATAGTTATAGGATAGTGTCACACTGAGATTTCCAACCCCAATCGCCAAAATAAATGCTAGCAAATTATGTTTCTGCAAATCATGGATACGTTGAAAGTTTCCATTTCTTTTATGTTTCATTAGGTTTAATGTTCATTTGTATGTTTTGACAATCCTCTGCTGTTATAATCTGTTAGGTTTAGGAACAAAACCAATTTTTTTTGCTGCAAATTTCTCCAACGTCTCATCAAAAATATCTGGTTTTGTTGATACTAACATGGCCTGAAAATGTTGCAATGTCTTAATTTAAAATGTCCAGTGGTCCCATGTTTGCTAATGTTGAAACTGTGTTCTCCCTTGTTAAAGATGTCTTGGTTTCACGCTTACAAATGGTTAAATGCAATCCTGAACAGCAGTCTCTGGCTTGGCAGCTGTCAGCACTGGGCTGGCAGCTCAGACAGCAGCAGCATGTAGAACATAAATGTTAAATATAACACAGACAATGTGATGTTTCTTGACTCGTTAATATACTTTGATGGTTAGAATCCAGAATAAAATCTAGTTTAATTACTGAAATCAAAGACATTTCAAAGAAAAATCTTCAAATAAACATGAATAATGGTCTATGACACGAGGCAGTCAATGACTGTGTTGTAATTTAAGCAAATTTAAGCTTATCATGTAAATAGCAGCTCCATTTCTGAAAGCACAGTAGTATCTAGTCTAATATTCTGAAAGTGAGTCAACAAAATATTAAAATGTAGCAGGTGTTCAGTCTCAGTATGAGAGCTCGCCCCTTCAGTGAGCAAAGGTCTCAGCACACTACTGATATTCTATTGCTGAGGGTAAGAGGTGCTTCTTTTCTCCCAGTTTCGCTTTGAGACCTCTTTTTCAAGCCAGAACAACAGCTGCATTCAAAAAGGGCAGAAACAAGCATTAATGAGCACATGGTGGTATCAGAGGTTCTCCCTTCATAAAAATTCTCAGTCATCAGTAGCTTCTAACATATTGGTGTTTAACCCCTGAATGCATCACAGCAGGTAAAAAAATACCCAAATGGTCTCTATGTAAATCTGTGGAGACAGACCACACTGCTGCCAGGATATCCTCATTTTATGAGGCATAGCCAAGGGCAGAGGCTTAGTTTCAAAAGTGGAGAGACACGGTGAAGTCAAGGAGCCGAGTGTACAGTATATGAATGTATGGCTGTAGGGACTTAAGATACATATTGTTAATTGTTCTTTAAAATATTTGTAAATAAAACAGTCTTTTTTTTTCTTTTGTTTATTTATTTTTCTGTAACCGATTGGTGATTGCTGTTGGCAAAGGTGCCAGGAAATGTAGAGCTCCAGCAGGCTCCGCCAATCAAAAGGCTAAAGGCAGCCTGTGTGACGCCTGACAGGTCAGACTTGCAGCAAAAAAACAGCCATCAAAGTGCTCACTACATCTCTTGAAGCTTCTTGCTGTAAGCACAGGGCAACAGCCAAAGGCGACCTAGATGAGTGCATCTGCATTTGTATCAAGTCAGAGAACTACTTTCATTTTGATTATGACAGCAGGGCAGTCGAGGACACAGCTGAGAAAGGACATAGCGGTTTACTTGTCAAAAACTGGGATTGTGTTATTGGCAGAAGCACTTTCCCATACATCTCCCAATGGAAAGTATTCCTAATGACGTACAGTATACGATCTCATCTTTTATTCTGCGTTGAAATATTAAATTGTAGTAACTAGCTAAGGATGCATTGGGCAGTTTTTGTCCTCTATAGGCAGAAAGAATCCTCAAAATCAAACTCACAGCAACAAGCATCCGACCTGACATGTCTTGTTCTTCTGGTGAAAATGTAAGCAGGCGAATGCGTAGAAGTAGAGCAACATTGGCAGCTTTTTCGGGAGTCCTTTTTTTGTCATCTGTCGAGGGCAAGGCCACTGTTTGCTTACACTTTGTCCCCCGTTTGTTCTGCCAACTGCTAAAAAGACATCTTAGACTTTGTTTTATCATGTGGCAGACAAGGTGATAACCTCCATACTCAAACATATGGACCAGCAAACCAAAACACCAAACGGAAAGCTGGGGCGACTACTGTTGATTCATCAGCAGTACTTGCCACCCTTTCATATTGCTAATTGCCTTTTAAATTTACAATTTTTTGAAATATTTCTTAGTGGATCTTTTACATTCACAGCACAGTCAGATCTTCCTTCATCCTACAGAGTACAGACTGTAATTGCAGAGCTATAGAGACAAGGTTATTAAGTGTGAATGATATATGAGATGGACACAGTTGGAGCCAACTCAAGTATTTCCATTATTTTAGGTCATTTAATGGAAGTGGCTGTCTTTATCTCAGACCTTAGATGCAACACACTAACACACCACCTCTTGTTACTTATTCTCCTTTGAACATTTAGTAGATTTCCGGTTTTATGATATGGATACTTTAACTAGAAGAAAGCATTCAAAACGTCAAAGTTGGAACGAGAAATAAATACTTTGGTCTCGGATGTTTAAAACACAGTAACAGAAGTGAAGTAAAGTGTAGTACAACTAAACATACCCACTGTTAAAGTAAAGCCATAGTGTGCCATTTGTAAACCAGCAAAGGTCAGGTGTTCACTGTAAGCATCGTGTAAACCAGAGAAGGGCTGTGTTTATGCACTCGCACACCACTGTAAGAGTAAAGTGTCTGCATTTATACATAATGTATAAAAATAGGCCTGGCTCTGTCACAGCTGTGCAGTAAACAAATTTTAAATAAACTCAGTGTTTAATCATTTTGTGACTTCATTAGCAGTGCTGAAGAGGTGGTCCAGGTGTGAAGCAGTGAGGTAAAGTGGCTGCAGTGGCTGGTGTTTACAATGCAAAGAGATTTCTATTCTTAACCCACTTATTCAAGTAACCCAGTTTTTGGTCAGTGCATCTGAAGGACTCACAAGAGTGCTGTACTCCTTTTTTTTTTTTGGCCTTTTCATGGCTCTATTGACAGAACAGCTTGAGATATGACAGGAAACGGGATGAGAGAGAGGGGGTCGGACTTGAACCCTGGGCCGCTGCAGTGAGAATAAATCCTCTGTACATGGGTCGCACACTCTACCAATTGAGCTACTGGGGCGCCAAGAGTGCTGTACTCCTTGATTGACACAGCTATGAAAACTAATATGATATCTGGTTTGTCTGCCCATTTATATTTGTGTTTAGTTGCCTAACATTAGTTGTTTGTTGCACAGGACTGACGATGTGTCTACCAGTGTCAGATGCGTCTCTTCTTACAAAGTTATCGTCTTATCAGATTTTTAGGATATACTGCATGTGAATTATGTAACGGAAAATCCAAAAACAAAGCAAAATGTATAGCAACACTCCATCAAATTCCTTTCTGTGCAGTGATATATCAGTGTTGCCACATTCTTTTTCCTTTTGCTCTTTTTCGCTTTCTGTGCGATTTCAGACTGCCACAGTGCTGGCACATTTTTCATTTCAACAAAAATTCATGGCAAGCACATACACTACTGTAAGTCTTAAGAGTATCATCAATTTCCCTTGTATTATAAGAAAGTTCTTGCTCAGTCAGAGACGGGGACATATGGTTTTTGCTGACAGGCCTCTTGGGGACCGCAAAACAAAGGCATCACAGATATGAAATCTCTCCAGGTTCCAGTGTTAATGTTCTTTTTTTTATTGATGTACTGTAGTTATTTAAGGTAGTCAAGTTGGAGATTTTTTTATATTTGGTCTCAGATTATGAGATATCTTAGTGCCAGGTTGACAAATTGGCGTGTGCGCATCACAAGATGAAGATAGAAAATGTTTCACCTCTCGGGATCTCAGTTGTGCTCACTAAATTTCATAGCAACCTGCTCTCTTACATTCTGACGGAGACACATCGCATGCAAGCGAAAATCAGCACAATTTCAGCTGTCATTTTGCCAAAAAAACAACGTCGGAAGTGACATCCAAGTCACTATCATCAAGAGAGAAATATATTTAGTTTAACAAAATAAATCAGTGAAATTGACTAACAACCTCTATGTTTTATTATTAGATTATGTCTCTCATCTTATATTCCATCTCTAACTTGTTATATTACTCTTGGCTCTTAATAGAACATTTGTGGGCATGGTCTCAACTATGCATGAGAAGTGCTCGCATTATGAACACCAGTTTATGTGTGGGACATGGTGTAAATTGTGCATGCTTTTGTGCAAAAGCATCATTGATACATCTTAGACTAACTTAAAGACAGGAAAAGTGAGGAAAACACTCATAAAACAGTCCAATTTGAGCACAATTTGATCTGTAAGGTTAGAGCAGAATAGAAGATACTTTATCGTCTACCTTTATGTGTGCAAAAGACAAACATTTGTATATATTACATATTTCAGTCAGTGTGTGACTGCTTTTTTGGCCATGCAGTGTATAATGGACCAATTTAAGACACGAACATATAATAGAACAGTTGAACAACAATTTGACAACAACTCAACACAGTTCAACTGAAAGGAAACTTGCATTTAAGCATTTAGTTTTATCATGAAAATCACACACAGCTTAAGTTGTCTGTTAGGTCTGACATTTGATCTACCGCAACACAGACACCACAGACGAAGACCATAATCTATATTGCACAAGCTGTGGATCATTTTTACTGAGCTGGCTCTGAGAAATTCTTACATCAGACTGACAGCAGCTTTGATAAGAACACTATAGTCACAACTGTATCAGTCCGAACCAAATTCATGCTGTTAAAATGAAGACATCACTTATATTTCAATTGAGACGTCCATCAAAGTTAGTTCACTATCCACGCGGGATTACCCACAATTTCTTCTCCTCGGAGACATACACTGGCAGGAGCAGTGATCACATACCGCAGCCCCAGCCAGATGATGGAATGACTACGTGAGGATGCGCCTTGGGTATCCCTCTCTGTACTCTGTCAAAGAGGAGAAGCCTGCAGTCACTGCTAGTGGCAGAAGATGCATTACGTTGCGGTGACATTCGAAATAGTCCCTGAGGTGCTCCACCATTGCTTTGACTGACAGACCAGCTTGGGAAACCTGTGCTGTCCCATAATTCACCGGGTGTTCTGTGCTCTCTGTGGTCTCGTGGATTCCCTCTCATTCTCAACGTCCCAGGATGCACAGAGCTGTGTGGCTGTCGCTGTCTTACTATTTTTCATTACCGTCACTTGAGTCGGACTGAAAACCCGTCTTCCTTTAAAAACATAAATGATATACTCTTTAGTTTATTCAGTGAATTAAAAATGCACTGTGAGGGCTGCTTAGAGAGCTCCATTCGGTTGTTAAGTCATTTTTTATTGAACAACACTTAATAATCAACAGAACTGAGCCTCATCTGGCTGAAAAAGCAAAACCCACAAATAATTGATTACAATTGCTGCATCTATCTGCACTGAGAAATGTATGATCTATTTAAATTTCTGCCATCTGGTTCACAGTTGATTTTTATAGCACTGAAATTAGAGAAATCGTTGTTGCCATTACAGGCTATTATATAGCTTTTGACCTTAAGAAATATACATGGTATTAATCATGTAGTAGTTAAAAGGTTTGTATACATCAATACAGGTGCATCCATGTTTCCTTAAGTAAGATATGACGGAGGACATTTCTTCATATTTAACCACGTCCCTGAGGTTTATACCTCATGTTCTCGTCTCAAAATAATTTCAAAGCTCATCATTGTTAATACAAGCACTTCTCTGAGATTTATACTGAACCCAAACCCATTATAGTTGAAATATATATTTAACTCCAACTTGAAACAGTGGGAGTGAACGTAATGAGACAATAACAGCACTCATTATAAGCTAGTTTTATAAACACTTTGTTATATGCTTGTATCGCCTTTAATTATGCGTGGCAGATGGTGCTCTGCAGGGAAAAGACAATACTAGTCTTTGGACGTCTGCACTCGGAGTCTGATAGCAGAATTTTGCAGGGAATGGTGTCTTTGTATTATCGCTCATACCACTACAGTATAAATGCAGCACAGAAACAGTTGGAGAAAACAGGAAATCAGTGGTATGGAGACAAAGGATAGACATAAAGAATCAGTAAGGTTTCATTTATTATCCTGTTTATCTTGGATGTTCAGGTCTGAATGTCAACTACTGTTACTTTATTAGATCTAAATTCGATCTCTTTTATATAAGATTTTTTTTTTCTTAAATGTACAATTGTAAAAAGAGGGGTAGTAGAGACCACTGGTTCTCAAACTGTGGTTGATAATTCCCAGGGGGTTGCCAGACTCTTGTGGAGAATAAAGTAAATTAACATATTATAGACTGGGGAATACTTTTTTACATTACATTGCATTGCATGTCACAGGGATAATTCAAAATAGATGTTCTTGAGTGTTTGTAAGAGACAAAGTGTGCATGCACACGGGTTCTGATTCCTCTGCCCCCTCAAGTGGTTGCCAGTTTGATGCACTAGCTAACATTGCTAACGCGAGCGAGCAAACATTAATGTTGCTAACACTAGATAGCTAACCTTAACGTAGCTAACATTAACATTACTAACGCTGGCGAGCAAATGTTAGGGCAGTACAATATGCGGGGCACATACTGTGGAACTCAGCCATTATTACTTTTTTCTTTTCCCAAACTGGCAACTGAAAAGAATCTTGATTGCTGACGAAACACAGATACCAAGTGATATCAACGGCGTTATACTATTTGCTCACAAACCTTGTAAGAAGCTGAAACCAAATGTCAGACTTCTAACACAGAGATAAACAAAACAATAATTTAGGACCCAGCAACTTTTTAAAAAATAATTAATTCACAATCATAATAATGTTTTTAAGAAATAGAGATTGTTTTATTCTGTACTTTTCTACAAGATCTTTAGATGTATTATTTACAATTTTTTTTTTGTCTACATAAAAATGTTATCATATCTTATTTTTGCGGGTCTGTGATTTGAAAAGGTTGAGAACCACTGCTATAGACAGATGTGATTCAATTTCACCATTAAGTTTCAGTTTTCCTGTAAAAATTCTAATCTTTATGGCAAGTTTTTGCCTCCATACAAATATACATTAAGGGTTAATTTATTCTTTTTTATTCATTTTAACTTCATCAAACTAAGTCATTCAGTTGGACTTGGTCAGCACAAACCCCATCGTATGGACCAGAGGAAGCACAAGAGAATTACCTCTGACAGGCAGAACACTTCGAGCTCCCAGGCTGCCTTCAAAAGTACAACAAAACATCCATGCTGATCTGCTTAGCCATCCTGCCCCTCAACCCCCTAATGTAAAAGGGCAAAAGAGCTCCTGGGCTTAGGCTCTCCCCTTACCCTAACTTAACAAGATGTCCCCCTACTCGCTCGCTTTCTCTCTCTCACACACACACTGACACAATATGCACACACAGGCACACACCTCCCAAACCCCAAACCACTAACCCTCAGACCAATCTGTCTGTGGCACTAAAGTATTATTAGACTTACACACTCTCAAAGGGGAAACAGTGAGTGCTGAGAGCTGGAAGATGAGATATGCTACAGGGGCTACTAGTTCCATTAAAATGGCATTCACTGGGGCCTTTGTTATCATCGGCCCTGACGTTTTCAGGATGTAGTGGGACTTGCTGATCCATGACCATCTCATCTATCTTTCAGGATTTGAAGGAAGTCGGTGTGAAATTGACACCAATGAGTGTAGTTCAAATCCATGCCAGAACCAGGGCGACTGTGTGGACCGGGTCAACAGTTACAGGTAAAAGAGCATTATCCATAACCAGCTTTTCATTTCTAAAGAGTCAAGAGAATGTCAGTTGTACTGATGGACTTTAAACATTAGTAAATTCAGAGTGTCAGAACCAGTAGACATCATCCATGTGCAGGTTTCAGACCATTATACTCTCATTTTGATGTCGATTACCCTGAGTTAATAGATTTGTTCTGAGCTCATGCCCTTTTTTAAATGTATTTTTAATGGATTTAGTGCTGTAGCATTTCAGGTTGAAATTAGGTCAAATTGTCATGCAGGCTTTGGTTTTAGTTAAAGAGCTCAAATCCGGGCCTTCATGTTAAAGTCTGTATGTGCAATCACGCTAAATATGATGTGTAATTAATATCATTAAACTTGTAATGATTTTTTCTCATTCTGTGCATATGCCAGTGGGAAACAGATAGATCTTCTTTTTCCCATCTGAGACAAAATATCAATATTAATGATTTTTCTCTTCCAGCTGTGACTGTAAGATGGGATTTTCTGGCCTTCACTGTGAGGAAGACATCAATGAGTGCACCTCGAGCCCTTGCCACAACACCGGCGTTTGTCAAGACCTTGTGAATAAGTAAGTATGAATGTATACTCCTTTATTCCTTTTTTCATTGTGTGCATTGAAAAAAAACAAACAACAACACATAGCCATAATGGCCAGGCAAAAATTAATTTCCTGAGTTTGATTTGAAAGCCAAATGAACAAAGCACATTCAAAGAAAACACAGGAGGTAGCGGTGCTCCGCTTCAAAGTGTTCTGGTTTATATAACTAGCCCGTCTTCATCCTTGACACACATAAGCTGCAAGTCTAAAGACAAGAGAGCGAATTCAGCAGGAGCACATCATGTATCTAGATTGGGCTTTACTCCACTGGTGCTTCTCTCTGCTGTGCTTAATGGGAGCCCCGGGGCTTCCAGGCTTAGTCGGACAGATGGGTAGAGAAGTCCCAGGGCCAATTTGAGTCCTAAATGGTTTGTCTCCAGTTTGTCTCCCGTCATGATTTCGCTCCCATGTGACCTGGCCCCGCTCAGAGCGCTCTCCCTGATTGCACAGTCCAGGGAGTTCACATCAGGTGTGCTTTAACCTCGCTGCCCACCGCAAACAATTGCGCACTGCTATCTGCTACACTGCTATCTCCGTCTCCCTGACCCAAGAAGTCCATCGCTACCGTGACGATGAATCCCTCGCTGTCTTACATTTATCCTTCTTTTTTCTTAAAAAACTTTGAAAATAAATAGAAAAAAAAACCATGTTCTAAATGTGTTAATTATCATGTCCCACACCAGTCCAACCTTTAAAATTTACATAACAGAAAACATGACAGTAAAAACCGTTTAGCATATTACAGATATTTAATCTGATGTAACTGATTTACTGATGAAAAATTATATTTGACTAATCAGAAGATGTAGTTTAAATTTGAGCACAAAGGTGCCTAATGGCATGTTTTCTTATTATCTCACTGAGAAGCAGGATAACGATCTCCTCTGAGGTGTGTGGTCAGGGGATATTAGACCCCACCGACAGCCGCAGAGAGGAATTTGTATTGAGTAAACCACATTATTGGACAGGTTAAGCTCTTCCCATCAGTAATAAGTCTTCAAACACAGTTCAAATTAAGTTACATACGGCGAGGCTTAATTACTGTCATACTGTTGGTTTTTGTGTGGGGAGCTGCCCGGTCAGTTTGAGAACAGAAAACTGGTTTTAATCTGCAGTTTGTCGTGTCAGGGTTTGGAAAACCACGCTGTCTATCAGTCCTTAAAAAAGGCTTGAAATGTCTTTAATTCATTTTTTAAAATCCATATTAGTCCTTATAAGTCATTAAATAGTTTTACATATGAATTTGTGAGCTGTCAAATGCCGCAAACATTGTATCTAATTTAATTTATCCATTTTATGTAATTTCTTTGTCAAAATGAGTCCAGCTCTTCAGCATGAAAGTCCTATTTCTGATACAAATCTTTAAACCTACAACTGAACCTACTACTGTCCTTTTACTTCTTACTTGCATCTACCTGTTGGCAAAATGTAGATTAACCTGGCTAAACCTGACTTAAAAAAAACATATTCCAACATAAAACCTTCCATAGACTATACCTGCCATAGACTATACATATAGCCCTGACCATACATATAGTTCTGGAATAATAAAAACTTTATTTTACCAGAATTCAGTTTTAAATTTGGTTTAAATGTATCTATAAAAATGTCTTAGAGGAGCACTATGAAGTTTTGGGGAAGAAATTTTAGTCAGAAGAGGAAGATCTTCACTGACTGTTTTTTTTATGCCTAAACAAAGTAACTAAATAAACTCTTTTGTTGTCATGATTGAATAAACTGAATAAACAAACTGACCTTAAAGAACAACACCATTTCATTCTGTTTTACTTTGTTTATATGTGGCGGACCCTGCCACCTTTCTAGCTTCAAACAGTGTTCTGGGGACCTTATTTTCCTCTGAGAACAGCTTGTTTATTCAGTTTTGGAAAATATTTCTGAGTTTGTATTATCACCTCATTAATATTGTGAATTCTGAGTTTGAATTTCCTCCCCAGAACTACATAGTGGCCCTTTTTAAAAGAACATTTAATTAAGTCATAAAAATCACAAAGCACACTCTTTTAAACTATTAAATGCCATTATTGTTACAACATGGTTATGTTCGCATTAAAAACGAACTCTGGCGCATTCCGGCTTCAAGCCTTTGTCACTGAGTCAAACAAATCTTAAGGAACAAAAGGCTGTATGTAGTGGTAATCCACCGTTAGGATTGCTGTGAAAATAAAGAAATACATTTTAATAGTGTAAAAGAGAGAGCCTTGGAGGTTTTTTTTTTTTTGTGATTGTTATGTCTACATGTTTCCCTATCCAGAGGGCACCTCTAACAAACCTAATTTGAGTCCAGGAAGCTTCCTTTTCTTACATGTTTTGCCTTCAATTAAGTGTCTGATACACACACATACACACCGTGACCACACACACACGCGCGCACGTTTTTTCTCAAAATCATTGTGTGCGGTCTTTACTGAGAAAGATTATTTAGCTTGTTAAAGTTACAGTAAGAGCTAAATTTAAGAATATGCTGTCATTATTGTCCTTAGTCTTTTCCTCACTGCACTTTATTTCCTAATGATTGAGTGTTATCACATCTTCCTCAGGTTCCACTGCATTTGCCCTCCTGGTTATTTTGGAACGCTGTGTGACCTGGATGTGAACGAGTGTGAAGTTTCACCTTGCCTACACGAGGGCATCTGTATCAACACGCCCGGGGGCTTCAAGTGTGTCTGTCGCCCTGGATACTCAGGTAGCTCTCCTGCCCTCAGGTGACATGAAGATCAATATGAGAGTCTAAAAAGCTTACCGTGACTCCTGCGGCCGCACGCCACTGAGGCAACTCTGACACAGATCTGGCTTAGTGTAAAAAAAAAAAAAAAAAACTGTTCCACAATGCTTGCTTTTAATTAGCCCGGCCTGCCTCTGGAAGATACAGTGGCTGCTTTTCAGTAAAGCTAACAAGAGATAAATTCATGTCACCTGTTTTATCTGATGGGAACGTCTCAGTGTCTGTTAGTTGCCTTTATTTCACTTCATCAGGCTCTTTAGTCTCAGAACGCTATTGTTGTTTTACCTCAGTCCATTTGTCTTATTTTCCACTCAGACGACTATCAAGCTATTTTAGCGCCCGTGTGTGCGTATGTGTGTGTGTGCACTATCTAAAGCCGATTCCTGTCAGGTACTGGGAAGATTAATTTCATTTGTCTTCCACACTGTATCATCAATTTATCCTTCCCCAGTTGAGAGAGGGGGAAAGTCTCTGAGGTATTGCTACTCTGGAGAGCCGAACCTGACACGCATGGCCCAATTCCCACAGAAGCGGCTTTTATTATTAGGCCTAGGCACAGCATAGTACAAGTCATTACTTTTTCTGTTGCTCTAAGCTCATCTGAGGAAACAGGGTTCCCCAAGAGAGCAAGCGGCCAGAGGATACAGTTTGGATTGGCTCAAACCAACTAGAACTCATACAAAATATTTGCTCCAGTAACATGTGTAACAGCGTTGCAACTTTTCACAAAGAGCTCCGCCGCTGCTGCTGCTGCTGCTGCCGTAGCTCCTTGTTACTTACTTTTTAGTTTAATAGTAAATTTTCCATCGTCTTTTCAGGGTGATTCATTGCATCATGTTTTTGCATCCTGATTGGAATTGACTGAAATGTAATTCTGCTTTGATGGCGTCATGTGTCATCTCTTCTACCTTTGAAGCACTGTAACTTGTTGTGTCACTTGATGGTATCATCATATTATTTGCTTCAGCCATCAGGGGAGTGGAGGGGTGTTTTTTTGCATCTCAAATGCCAACATTCATTTTGACTGGAACAGTTGAAGCTGCTTACTAATACATCAGTCTGGTGCTATATCTACTCACTTTCGTGGATGTGATTAAGCTGTAATGACACTTCATTCCTGCCTGCGTCACTGTCCATATTGAATTTTCTCAGTGGTCGGTCAGTGAGTCAGTCAGTCAGTGCGTCTGCTCTTTCATTAAATCATCTGGTTCTAACAGCTGATTACCTCAAATGATGCTATATTTTCTTGTAACATTAAAGCTGCGTTCTGATATGGAATGAATAAACCTGACAGCCACAATAATTTTAGCCTGGCAAGCTGGCTAGAAAGTTATACATGTATGTAAATCTAGCTGTAACGCCTTTAATTAAAACAAACTTGATTTACTGCTATTTGCTTATTAGCTAACATAAGTAAGGGTTGCAAGCATCTAACCATAAAGCATGGAATGTCTGTCTGTCTGTATGTGACTTTAATATCTCGGCAACCGTTCATCCGATCTACTTCACACTTGGCAGGTTTGTTGCTGAGAACCCACAGAAGTGCAGTGTCAAATTTGGACATGTCCAATTTTTATACATTTTGAATAAACAGCAAACATCAGTAGCAGGAGCATGGCTTCAGGGCTCTGCACACTGAAGGTGAGTTTACACGTGATCCCTCTCACGTGATCTCACGGGGAAGCAGACGTAAACAAAATGGACATTGGCGTGGCGCTTGCTGGAGTAAGTTGTTGCAGTGTAGAGTATGAATGAGTGGGGAGATGTGGTCAACATGGCTTTTCTATTCTTCATTGAGAACTGGATGTGAGAGTTTCAGTTTTGTCAACAGGAGTATACACATTTGGATAAAATTGCATTTGTTGCGTGGTTAATAAACAGACATTGAAGATATAATTAGCACAACTATGTTATAGCCTATATTAAAAAAACAATCTTTGGACGTTAATGATATATTTTGGATTATCTGTTGCACCAGTACCATTTATCTCCTCATTTGTTGTTTTAAGCCTAATTCATCTGTTCATCTGTATTTGGTGGCCACAAACAGAATCCTTTTTATGGCCACCAAAATCCTGGGGCCGTTCCTGTGTTCAAGCTTTGAAAAATAATTGAAGCAAGAAGCCGACAAAATGTTTTATTCACATTTCTGAGACTTCTGCAGCTTCTGTCATCATGGTTTACCTCTTTAAAAGTCAGCACGCTCCGCTTAGACAGAAGACACTGAGATTAATCTGGCGCCTTTTTTATCTTGTATTGCTTTTCACTTCTCAGCAAGTCGGGTGTCAATATGAATCACTTGTCCAATAGCAGTTTTTAGTTATGGCTCTAACCTAATCATGTGTATTTATGCTTTATTTTTGTCATTTTGTGTTGACAAACACTATAACGGATGTCATATTTTATACTGCAGCAATCTTGGCAGCTGCTTAGATCTGAGCTGTCTGGTCTTTATTTAGGATGTTTTTGTCTAAAAGGCCCTGCAATCCCAATAATGTATAATTTAACTGTACATGGGCGTTGTGTTGTGTACCGAGGTCAGAAGTCATTACAGAGACATGATTAATGGGTAATCTCGTTTATATAAATCACGCTTTAAGCACACTATTCGTCACCTTCTCTTTTCTCTTCTTCACCCATCATTAAGGAGCGTGTTCCCTTGAGTGATGGTACAGTGCAATCAGCACATTGTTGCAGCTTCCCCCGTCAGCACATTGTTGGATGATGATGTTCTGGCCCTCGCAGTGTTGTTTGGCTTCAGTAAATTCAGTCGTTTGCCGGCTGAACTTGATAAATAATATTTGTTCTCGACAGAGATCTGTTGCTTTGGAGATGTAGTGCACATTTAATGTGAATGAAATAGAACGTTCTGCTTGTGCAAACATCACAATCGATTTTACTAATAGTGTCAATTGAAGATCGAGACGGTTCTTGTGTTGGTACATGACTTACATGTGGGTTTTCGGGCTGTGGATTTAAATGTTTTTGAATTATCATCTTAGAAGCAGAAGCATTAGCAGTACAATGTCTCAAGAAAACAGCCAATTTAATTTTCAGGGCTTATCACAATTAAATCCAGTTCTTTTGATTTCAGATTATCCCTCTCTATCTAATCTGTCATGCGATATCGAACAAGCAAGACACTTTTCAGCCTAGTTGTAATTACTGGTATTTGTTCAAATTAGTAAGTATTAGAGATTTTAAAGCCTTTGTTGGTCAGTCTGCAGCTTTAAATATTCAGTATGTAATTCCATGTCTCATTTATAGTTCACTTTTAGATATGGTGTAAAATGCCAGCCCAGAATCTTAAAGGATTTTATGACTTTTAACCTAAATAAAAACATTAAAAAATACATAATGGAAGCATCAGTCTGTGGATAATGTGAATAAGATATCATAAAATATGTGTATTAAATAAAAAAGAGCATTTCCTTGGATCATTTTTTACTTATTGCTTCATTTCCTTTGTCACACTTGTATATTAAATTCCCCATAGTTCATTTTCTGTCACAGCTCTCTATTAATATTTTGGGCTCGGGGATTGTTTTTAACCTTTGCGCTCGAGAAGTGTGAATTTTCCAGTTGCAGTATATCTCTCCTCTTCGGCTAAGCGAAAGAAGTTATCAGTTTGGCACAAGAAAGGAGTCGTTTCACACCCTGTAACGAGAGAAAATGATAGATTTTGTGTACACTAAAGCAGTTCATTTATTCTCTTTCATGGTAAAACACGGCAGGCAATAAATAGATTCCTGCTCCTGTTGTCACCATGTTTGTTTACATCTGTCTCAGCCCACAGATGAAAAGCGAACCAAATGATTAACGGCAATCAGTCATAATTTCTCATCTCTCGATTCTTGGAGTCCCAAATTGCTTGTGGGGGTAGTAAGTAATCTTTTCACCACTTAAGCAAAAACATCACAAAAATGCTTTGTAGAAACGGGTTGTAGAATTTACTGCAACCCATTTATTAATGTTTAAACTAGTCACTTGTGTGGATATCTTTGAGCCGTACTTGCTATAATGTAGATACTTTAATCAGTCATCGGAGTGTTTTCCTAACTTGTGTTCTGATTTGTTGGCAGGAGGGAGGCTAATTTTGACAGCTTCCGTTATTTGGTGTTTCCTTCACAGCGTGAACCCTCTCCGCCCTCGTCATTTCCTCTGTGATCTTGTTGCTATTTTTGTGAGGCCTGTATAAATAATGGATATCATCAACCCCCTGTACGAAGCTGACTTTCTTAAATGCAATTGATGGACAGTGAAGACTTATGATAAATTGTTCGGAGGATAATTCAGGCGTTTCCTTATAGTCAGCATGTTTGGCGCAGTACAGTTTGTATGGAGGATTGTGCCTTCGTAGATGTGGTACTGTGTAGTCAAAGCTGTTATTATGAACAGGATATGCAGCGCTGAGAGTATGTGACACACTTTTCCATTAGTTCAGTGCTGCACTTCACTGAGTTTTCTCAGGGACATTAAAGGGGCCATCTATTGTTCTAACATTCGCTGTTCTTTTAGTCGGCTCTGGTCGTGCATATCATGTTATTATCACTTTACACATTTCTCTTTTAAAATGCTTTTCGATTTATTTACCTATTTTTTTTCAGGTGTTCTTAAAGGGTAAATTCACATAAATTACAAAAAACGCATTGTTACACTGCTTTCACAACTCTAAGGAGAAGAAGAAATTAGTCATTCCTTTTCAGGGTTTCTTTTTTTTTGTTTCACAATTATTTGTTTTACACACACACAGGCCTGAAATACGCAGGTGAGGTGTCAGAGCTCATATGTCAATAGAGATCTGTGGCAATATTTGTGCTTCATATAACAAACTGATTCTGTTCTCATTCATTACTCTCAGCATATCACATAAGCCCCGTCAGTCCTTTAAAATTCAAATAACTGTTTGAACAAGTTCACATTTAGCAAACTAACATGGTTGAAAGTTCCAGCAGGAGATAATATCACAACTTAATGCTTTGATTCAGTTTCTACTTAGCGGAAGCCGCAAACCTGATAATTAAAGTTAATGCCAGCGAGAAACTAAAGGATGTTTCCGCGTGTAATAATTAAGTGAAGTGTCAAAGAGCATTATGAGACATGAGTTAAAGCCACTTTGAATTATACATCTCATAGCGCACAGTTTTCATTAAAAGCATTTCGAGGTCTGTTGTCGGTATGAGAATAAAACTATACAAGCAAGAGGTAACATGAGGTTAAAAAAAAAAAGCTACAGAACCAAGATAATGCAATGCTGGTTGCTAAAAACAACACACTCATGTCTACCATCCCTGACAGTCTGTGATCACTTTGTATCAAAGGTTACTAAAGAGACCAGAGAGGAAAAACATGTCATTTTGGTGAGGCAGGTGGATTATTCTTCTGGACAGCATGCTCACTGCTGGAGGACCGCTCTGGTTGTTTTGCATCTTTTAATTTGTAAGTTTAGATGCTAGATTGCTACAAATCATTTTCACAGCTACGTTTGATTCGTTGACCAAAACTTCAATCAGATACTTCTGGACAGACGACACATATCAGTGTTGTGATGGATCTCGTGTCTCAGTTTCAAAGTTGCTGCAAGCGTTGCCGTCATTTGAGTTAACTTCCTGTCAGTTTTGCATTTACGGTGCCTTCCCTCCTCTCTACATCAACACATGAACGTGCGGCGGTAACCGGCTGACACAGCAGCAAATGGGAGGATCCTGCAGGTCCTGCATCCCTGCAAAGTGTGCAGGGATACCAGAAAATGTCCTTTCTCTTTTACTGCATGAGCAGGGGGAGGAGAGACATGACAGTGATTACTGTTGGAATATTGAACTGTTTACAGTAAAGGTGCAATGTGTAAGAACATTAGCCGAGAAACATTCAATAATTAACTAAACAAATCAACCACAGGATTTTAAGAAGTAACAGTTTCTATGTTATGACGTCTATCTGTTGTGTTGCAGAGATATTTAGCATGCTAACCAGCCAGCCCTGGCCCAGTCTAAAATTTTTGTGCTAGTGGTGTAAACACCAATATGTCCCTGGTCCCTGAGCTCCCAGTCCGGACCGTTAGCTGCATGGCTAACCGAGCTAACTAGCTAACAGCAGCTACGGTTATCAGCAGTTAGTGGTTACTTTGGTGATATGCTGCCTGTTTGTCTTAAGTATGAATTCAACAGGTGGCCAATTCTTAAATATTGCACCTTTGACACTGTATCACCTGAAGGAACTTGACAGGGGCACTATGTAGTTTTGGAGAAGAAATTCAAAGACAGAATTTTAATTTAATTTACAATATTAATGAGGTCATTACACAAACTAGAAATATTTTCCATAACTGAAGAAAGTTATAAGTTGTTCTCGGAGGAAAATAAGCTCCCCAGAACACTGTTCCACCAAAATTAAACAAAGGGAAAAAGTATGAAATTGTGTTGTCAGCTTGTTTATTCAGTCATGAAAACGGAGAGTTTGTTTATTTAGTTTGTTTAGGCATTAAACAAAAATCAGTGAATGCAGTACAATTCGCTTCTGAGTAAAATCTCTTTCCCAAAACAACATTGTGCACCTTTGAGGTCTTTACAAGTTGATTTTCACATTGGATAGCAGTGTTTAGTTTGGCTAACAATAATTTAAGGGATGCTTTACAGATTTGTAGTTTTTGGGGTTTAACATCTGTAGGTTTTCATTCATCACTCTCTAGTCTAGTCTCACAAGTCTTTGTAGCCACTGCCTGATATACAGTAGATTGTCTTTGCCATATACTTCAGCAGCATTCACATTGAAGAGCCATACTGATGCATTTTGTCAGCATCTTTCCTCATTGCAGTAAACAAACCCAGTGAATTCCTTTGTCAAACGAACAAAACTGTGTAAAAATGCGACCATGTCCGGGGGCATGTGCACTGTGCAGTGATGTCTCTAGAGATCTAAAATGCAGTCGCAGAGTTTTTGCAGAAAATATCAAAACTAACTCAGCCTTTTAATGAGTAGACTGTTTGTTTAGTTTATAAAGGCCTTGCAGAGATGTTTTGAGGTTAGAAACTAAAATTTAATCATAACTGCTTCACCACGTATAGAGCCAGTTGTCCGTTGTCGTGACTGCCCCCCAACCACACATCCTTTTGTGATGTTTGTTTTATCTGTGTCTTTGTAAACAGCTTGAGTACTGAAGCACTAAAAGAACCTCTCTCTTATTAAATTGTTGAATATGTAATGTCTTACCAAAACATGCTTCATTTCCCAGGGCCACGGTGTGAAGGTAACATCGATGAGTGTGTTTCAAACCCATGCCAAAATAATGGGACATGTATTGACGCTGCTAATCGATACCGCTGCTTGTGTCCTGATGGCTTCACCGGGCTCCACTGCGAAACCAACATTGATGAATGCACGGCAGCGCCTTGTCTTCACGGGAGGTACAGTTTTCTCACTGCCTTTGAAAGCAGAAACACTGCAAATCATGCAGAATTATTTTTAATTACACTCCTTGCCAGCGCAGTGAGTGGAGACATATGTCACATGTTGTAAGGAGCTAATGTGACGCACTTACAGGTTGTCTCAGTGGTCTTTAAATTATAGTCATTAATTCTGTTGAAGGGGAAATACGTGTTCACCCAAAGGACGGTCTCTCTCTTTAGGGATTCTGCATGAACTGTACAGTGAAAGCGTTTCATAAATGAATGCTTTTTAGTTGATTTAATTTTGGTGAATCAATTGTAACCCCATCCTTTGTTGGTGTTCTCAGCTGTGAGGATGGGATATATTCATACTCCTGCCTCTGTGAACCTGGATGGACCGGCAGCAGATGTGAAACAAACATTGACGTGAGTTGAGCTTAATTAATAAACCTGCTTGTTCAAGAGGAATGTCTGGAGAGTCTCGCAGTCTTTGTGTGGCCTTTGGTATCACTAACTGCATTGATTTTTCTCCAAGATAAGTCAATTGAACTACCAGGATCATGTAAGCATTGTACAAATACCTGATTAAAAGAAATTGCTAATGCTTAATTGATCCAAGCCACAGCTTGTGCTGGGCTCCAGAGATAAAACACCAAGTTGCTTACAGAGTCTCTGGGAGCATTAAGTTCAATGAATAATCTGATCATCCGCTTTTTAACTATGAAAAATTCATTCCAAGTGAAAGTCGTTGTTTTTGTAGGTGGCAAATCATCCACTTTTAAGGTTGCGTCTGTTCAAATATTCAGTATTATCGGTACAGTGCCTCACTCCTGTAAGCTTTTGATGTCTCTTCATTCACAGGACTGCGCTCCCCGTCCCTGCTTGAATGGAGGCTCGTGCGTGGATCTCATTGATAAATATGCGTGCTTCTGTCAGGATGGTTACACAGGGAAAACTTGCGAGATTGATATAGATGTCTGCAAGACATCTAATGTCTCACTGTGTTTCAATGGAGCCTCCTGTCTTGACGATGAGGGATCAAACTTTACGTGCAGGTGAGTTGGTCCACTGTTGAAAGTCTTTTTATTGTCAGCAGAATGTCCTGATCTGTTTTCTGTGTCTGATGAATGTAAACTTCAGTGCCTGTTTTAAGTGCTTCAGTGCCAACAGCGTAGCAGGGCACTTTATGTGTGATGTGTGTAAGTCACAGTCTGTTGTTATATGTGTATGGAGGTGTACTATATTATGTTCTTTCTCTCTCATTATATTATCGTTCTTATGTTATGTTTGTAGTGTAGTCTTAGCCGATGCAGGCTAGGTACCCTCTAGTGCATTACACTGTGATTGGAATAACACGGCCTGCTGGAGCCTTGAGCGGAGGCTGCGCAGATAATTAAAATTTGTCTTCATGCACAGGACATTTAAACTGTCTTGACTTACCTAAAGGAAACATAGACACTGTTTGATTGTTTTATTATACCATGAGCTTAACTTCTCCTCTGAGCTGCATTCGTCCAATCACAGCTTTGTGACTGTACCAAGGCAAAGACCAAGCCTCAAAGATGAGCACCACACTTTGCAGCCAATTTGACATTGACATAGGTCAGACACGTGATGCACTGGGGACCAAAAATACTCTTTCCCATAAGCCTACATTGTGAAAGAAGCAGCTGTAAAACGGCGAATCAATTTTTTTTTAGCGTCATAACCCCATCGAAATGACTTACTTCACTATCATAATTTGATCCACTCAGTCTGATAACATTTGGAAAGTCCACAAGAGCCACGCCATTAAATCATTTCATCCTTATTCAAGTGCGCCACTGAGCAGCTTTCATCGGAATAAACTGGGCTCTGCTTCCAACACTGTTTCCAGTTTCCAAGAGTTTTCAGTTTTAGTTTCCTTTTTTTTTTTAACCATTGCAAAACTGAAAATACCACAGCAAAAAATGTAAGGGATGCTCGAAGCTAAAGTGAACTTTAATCATTAGCATGCCTGGCTAACTAGATTATTAATAGTGCCTGAGGGTAACCTCATAGGCCAAAAGGCACATCATTCACTAACAGTGGTAGATTAGTTTGAGAGGTTGCAGGTTGCATTGAAAAACCCTCTTATCCAGTAGGTGATTTGTTAATTTTTAACAGGGGGGATGACCCAATGGGAGCACCACCCTGCCCCGACACACGTATGTACACCTCCCAAAGGACATTGTTGCAGGATGCCTTAACCATAACTGTGACATTTCTAATTCTATAAAACTCCATTTTATCCAGTTATCTTCCTTCTCTCCCTACTACAACTGTCTCCCTACTACAACCTTTAAATTGTATGCAGTGGACTGAGTTTATTCAGGCAGGGTTTTCTCATGTTTCTCACAATTCACTACAAGCAGGGTCATTTTAAGTTACATGACCCCTTGGAATTTTTTACCATCTAAATTCCTTGAAGGACACACAATGAACATTGTGCAAAATAGTAGAGCCTGACCGATTTATCGGCCAATATTAGCCTCTCACAGATATATCGATATCGGTGTATATATTGTCCAATATGCATCGATATGAAAAATTTATATTTAAAAACTATAATGCAGAAAAACATGCTTGGGGTAATATAAATTGGTGTAATGACATAGTTTGTCCAGCAGAGTGCGCTTCAATGGGGGATAAAACAGCTGGTGTCGGGAAATGTAACAGCTACCTCACTAATGGTTAAACTATAAACCAGCACAAAAATGACAATTACCAACATAACATAAGCCACCATGTTCTGAACAGACACACTACAAACACTTACAAAAAGTCACATTTTAGTTTTAGAACAAGCAAACTTGTTGTGCTCCTCCTCTACATGAGAGACGCGCTGGGAATCCACCGGAAGCTGCTCTATGACGTCGCGTCTGCTACAGGTTTTGTTCCGCCCTCCGCACGACGTCATACCATGAATGTATAAAGAGAACCCAGCGGGAACGTTTCAGAAGTGGAACCTTTTGTCTGCCCGATTTTGTTGACTTGCTCAGATTTTGCTGATCTGGTCATTTTTCGTTTTTATACAATCGGGAGTCTGCACAGGGTGTTTTATTTTGAAAATTGACCGGATGCTCTATGCCGTTCCTGTGTCTCTGACTTCCTGCCGGCGCGATCTGCTCTGTGCAGCTTGTTGCGGCTTCCGTCAAAAATCGACCAGGCAGCCGGAACGCAAAGCAGCCGTGCAAGGCTTGACTCCACTGTGCGCCGTCGATCGCGGCCGCTTGTGATTTGTAACACACTTTCTGCTACTAGGGGATGGAGAGTGATGGCAGGTTAACAAGGGGGATGCTTTTAGGTAATTTTGCTAACAAGGGGGACGGCATCCCCCCTCATCCCCCCTCAAATCGCCTACTGCTCTTATCAAACTAATGTTAATGTTAGCTTAATTAGGACTATGGCTACAGCTGCAGGTGCTGGCTAGCATTAAGAAGCCTGCTTTTGTCTATTTCAGTCAAGCATCTATTAATTAAACTGTAAACTGCATAAGTGCCATGTGAGACTGGAAGGCAGTAATTAAAAGGAAAGGGTTTAGTAAAAGGTCAATACACAAATATCGAGGAGTTGTTGTTGACAGGTGCTGGTAAAATTTGAAAAATTAATTCAAGTCTTAATTTGCGTACTCCCCTATTCTATTCTATTCTATTCTATCCTATCCTATTCTATTCTATATTGCTTGTCTCTTAACTTAACATGCATCCTGTCTTACGTGAATGTTGGTGCAGCATGTGCACTCACTCGCAGTCCTCCATGTTGGTCGCAAGTGAAACATTACTTTTTAATTGCTGACACGCTCTCCCTTGAGTGATGAAGTGTATCTGGGTACAAGGTGTATGTAGTAAGAGTGTGCAGATTTGACACAGCAGCTCCCCGGATGCCTTACAGTTAATTACATTGTCTAACCTTGTGCTGATGTGCTGCTGCTCAGTGTCATGATTTAATGTATCCTGGACTACCGCGACTCCAAATAGGTTGGTGCACAGTACAGTATGAACACAGTGGATTGCTACTGTCTCCTGCTGTCTTTTTTGCTTCATTGTATGCATACAGTAGTTGTGCATATATTACAGGGATGTACTGCAGTGTATATTGTGCATTTAAAGATAAATGTGTTCAAGGACAAACTTGGTGAATGCCCACGTTTTATGGCTAACTGTGTCCTTTAAAGTCCTGCTGATCTGCAGTATAATAAATGTGCCTCGTGTGCTCTTTCCAGAACAGAGGATTCTTTTGCAGAAGTTGGACATCAAAATACAGTATGTGATTAGTGCTTTATTAACTGGTTATTGGCCCTATTTAGATTCAGTAATCGTAATAGTTGTTCGATTTGGGGCTTTATTTACAGACATGATTAAAGAGTTGTGTACATTGCTGATGAAAGAGAAGCATTTCAGACCAACAAAATATGTGAAAGGAGACCTATTAGGCTTTTTAGGCTTTTTTTCCCCTCTCTCAATGTTTTACATGTTCTCTTGCATGTAAAAGATCTTGAAAGTTAAAAAGGTCAAAGTCCGTACCAACAGAATCTCCTCTCTCCCACAGAAAACACTGCTCCCGAAATGCCTCGTCAGTAGTCCCGCCTTTAATTCCATGACGTAGTGACATCACATTACATCAGCGTGTCACACATTTGCATATTTTATGCCTGGCGGCTAGTTTGGCATGTAAAAATTAAGTTAGTAAAGCTGCCCTGTTGTTGTTAGCTGTGCTGGTTCAGGCATGCTTGAGCTGACCAATCAGAGCAGACTGGATATTCGGGGGGGGGGGCTAAAAAAGAGGGCGAATACAGAGCTGCAGCACTGGACAGTATGAGAAAACTGATGTGTTTGTTACCATTAAAAGCATGTAAACCTATTCTAGTAACCCAAAATTGTATCATGAACCTTAAAGTGAGAATAATATGTCTCCTTTAAAAACAGTGTAGCTGTCATAATAGTAATGTGGTATTGGTGAAGAGATTTGTCATCCAATTTCTGAGCATCAGCTCACTGTACGGACTTTTGTTTTTGGTGGAGGAGGCTTCACATTTGAAGATATTTTGAGAGGCGACCATGTTTTCAAATCCACATATTTGTTTCCACTTCAATGAGGAGGATTTGGTCAGGCTAGTACACCGACTAATGGTCTGAAATATAAAATCAGTCATGCAGTAGTTTCCAGACCGTCTACAAAACTTGAAATACAGTGTTGTTTTATCTGCATGTGCATCTGAAGTGGTGCTTATTCAATTCTGCACCTGTTCAGCAAATGGCCTCAAAAGCACTTGATTCGCTCTCTGTTATAGTGGTCAGCAAAGAGGTTATGCATGAAACCCCTTTGCTCATGCTCAATTGTTGCATGAGTAAAGCAACCATGCCGCACAAATCTAGGTTTACAGCAAAATACACATTCTGGAAGAGGAAGATTGTCATTTCTTTTGGTGAATTTGAGAATCTATTTTGTCGCTTTTCCTCTTTTCTGTACCTGTCACCTTTTCTGATGTCAAATATTCCCAAAGATGTTCGGTGGGTTTGAGGTCTGGTGACTCTGAATTGGAAATCCATGCGAGCCAGCAGACCTTGGTCTTCCTTGGCCTCAGGTAGCTTTGATGCATGATCAGGCTCATTGTCCATCTGGAAAATGACTGCGCCTCTTCAAAACTTTAAGCCAGTAGGGATGACATCTGCAGAATCGAGTGGTACCTCTCTTTGCTCAAGGTGTAGCTTATCCTGTGCAAATCACCAACCCCACAACAGAAAGCCATTACCACACAAAAATATTTCCACTTTGTTTGCCTGTGGATTTTATGCACTGCTGAATTAATCAATTCTGTTTTATCTCCCCATCAAATAAGGTCTTTAATTTTAAGTTTGGGATCTGTGAACTCAACTTGAGTTTTCAACAGGGAGGTTTTTGGTTTTGTTTGACACGCTGGACCAGGTTTTGTCAAAGAAAGGAATTAGCAGTAATGACAACACATAGAGGGCCGTATTGATTTAGCCCAACCATGGACAAAACAACCAGGCCCTTAGCTTGAGAGCGGTGCATTGGCAACATCATCTGTTAAATACGCAGAACAGTGTTTTCTTTAAACTTGGTTCAGGTGCTGGAAGTGTCACTGTTGTTTGTGGATTTGTTTTTGGATTTATTAGGAATATTTAGCTGACAATGCACAATGTAGACTCATGAATAACTATCCATTTTTTGGGAGAGCATCTGGATGTGAAGAGTTGAGTTGTACATAATGCATAACAGCAAAAATGATATGTAAAAGTAACAACAAAAGTAAGTAGTTCAACTGTAGGAACTAGTGGTAACAGCACATGCAGTTTAAAGGTGCAGTATGTAAGCATTTTGGTTAAAAATATTTAAAAACTAAATAAAGTTAACAGCAGAATTTTAAGAAATGACAGTCTGTTGTGATTATTTACAGTATTAATGATGGGAGTGCTAGCTGCACATCTAACTGAGCTTACTAGCCAATGGCAGCTACAGTTAGCAGCAGTTAGCGGTTACTATGGTGATATGCTGCCCCCTAGTCGAGTATGAATTCAACAGATCACCAGATCTTACATGTTGCACCTTTAATACTACAGGCCGCAGAGTTCTCTAACTAAAACTATTCTTGTAATAATAAAGAAGTCAGGCTGTTGGACCTCATTCTGCGAGCCGATCTTATGCTGCACACTGCGAACAGCAGGTCACAGTGAAAAGAGTTGGTTACCTTGGTGGGACATTGGAGTTGTGCAGCCTGTCGCCTGCAGCTCTTCATCTAACACCTCACTGTGACCGCTCCTTGTTTCATTACTCCCTGCAAGATTTCAAAGTCAACAAATGCCAAAAGTGACTGTTGTCTTGTTCTAAAGACAAACTTTTGATGAATGACAGCACTATGCTGGGCTGGATCCAGGCATAGGCATTCAAGAGACATGCCTTAAGGGCATTATCGTCACCAGGGGCCCCAGACAGATGAGAAAAGTACTGCCGGCAGTAATTAATGTTAAACATTGACAATACTTTAAAACTCTAAAAGAACCTCTGGTCTACCATTTTATTTTTCAGTATTTATATATGTGTTTATTCATTTTTAAAGCAGCATTATGTAGAAATTGTCATTTTGTGCAGTTTTGCCCCTCACAGTTTCTAAGTGCAACACCACTGTCATAAACAAAAATCCCAGCTCTGTAACAATTTGTCAGACGTAATGTAGGTGCTAACTACAAACAAAACTCATTATGTCATAACAATGTTATGTGTTGAAAACTTGTATGTTGAAGTAAACATGTATGTAACGCTGTGATCCTACCCTCTCACTGAAGTTACATAGTGCAGAAACAAGTGATAGGGGGGGGCGGAGTGGATGAGACAGGGACCGAGTCACCATTCACCCTATTACAAGACACTGTACCATCAAAATGATTTTGAAGCTGTTATTTTAAAGTTTAAAAAGTTGCATTATGTTGCTTTAAACATACACAATGTCAGCTCTACGTACATGGCTGACCAATTGCGTGTGATTACAGAAATATAAATAGATAAGCTAAAATATATACCTAACTA
The DNA here is from genome assembly GCF_040436345.1 of Pagrus major. Lineage (NCBI taxonomy): Eukaryota > Metazoa > Chordata > Actinopteri > Spariformes > Sparidae > Pagrus > Pagrus major. The sequence goes on along the minus strand of NC_133229.1, from coordinate 9,535,914 downwards.
GATTAATGAATATAATTATAATTTGAGTTGTTTTGTTTGTTTATCAAATATCAAAATGTGGGTACAGGGGGGTCTATTTTGAGTAATATGTCTATTTAATCCTACTCTGGCACGGAGTGCTAAACTTACATTGCACTTTCTGTGACTACATCATGATGAGAGTCGACTTGTGTTCCCTCACTTGAATACTTTATCCGTGATGCTGCACCAGTAGGAAATGTTTGTTTGTTTGGTTTGCACAGTAGCTTAATAGTCTTTTTGTTTTTCAGAGAATGTAGAGACCAACATCCAGTTTGTAATCCTGCACATTTAGAAATATTGGAATACTTTAGCCATTGGGCCATAGGGTCAATCACCATTGTGTGACCCCATTTGCCTATAGATTTAGACATTTATTTCAATAAAAAAATTTGAGATTATCACTTTAATCTAGAAATGTAAATGTAGTTGAGTTTAACAGAAAGTAGGTCGCTATAATGTAGGTGTAATTTGACATATGCTAAAGAACTGAATGAAGGTCAAATAAAGTCACTTGGTATAAGTGTATGAGTTGGTATAGGTGAATTTATATAAGCATATAAATTCCGATTTTAAGCAAACTTCATGAAGTGTTCCACTCATTCATTGCGGAAAAATAAGAGCTGTAGAAATCATTGGAAGTGAAGTGTATGTTAACTTTTGACCGCGACTGTACACTGTAGTGTTGTGAAATATTACAGGTATATATATCATCACTGGGATGTGACTGTACACTGACAGATACATTGTAAGGCCCCACATATCCGCTATAAGAATGTTACACAGGAGCTTGAATGATGAATTATTTAAGAGCAGTGCCTTTTTAAAATACAACAATGATGTGAATGTTTAACCTTGGAGTATTGCTCACTCCCAATGAACCAGCTGCTTATAAAGAATTTATTTTTTAGGTTTCTGTTTAAAAATAAATAAATAAATAAAAAACTGTTACATCTCTGGATGGAAAATGCATCTGTTAAGGTTCCAAGTTATTACTGATGGGAAAATGTTTCTGTCTATGTATGAGCAGCTGGTTTCAGTGAGATTTGTTTTTGTATAGAAATATCTTTTTATATGAATTAGATACGCTGTATACATTGTATTGACGGGAGCAGCGCACTTAGATAAATATGTGTTTACCACTTTTAAATGAACCCACTCTTTATCTTATCGCCTGCTTTACTAATTCTACTTCTGTGTCCCTCAGGATTCTAAAAAATGTGTTGTCTGTTTTTAATAATACACTCTGACGTAAGAAGCCATAACTGACTGGAGGAAAGTTTGTGATGAATAATGAAAACAAGCAGCTCTTACAGATACAGTGCGTCAGACCCGCGGGAAGGAAATGACAGCGCTGCGAGACAGTCTCACGGCTTGAAAGTATGATCTGTTTCCTTAGCTGTCCACCAGGTTTCATGGGGGATTTCTGTGAAGTGGAAGTTAACGAATGTTGCTCAGCGCCCTGCCACAACGGTGCCATTTGCCAAGATCTTATTAATAGCTACGTCTGCCACTGCAGGTCAGGTGAGTCACTCAGACATCCTGTGAGTCTCTCAATTTACTTTGAAATGAGGGAACCGAAGCAGTTTATTTGCCTTTACAAGAAACCTTTGTGGCTCATGAACAAGATTACTCAGACATAGCCTGGATGGCTGTTTTACTGCGCCCCAGATGTGTTAGAGTACACCATATGTAAACCATGCTAATGCTTATAGAAGGCCCCTATTGGATTGAAAGGGGCCATATAAAAGAGTCAGTAAAGGTTACCATAATGCCTCCATAACTTCTGTTCCTCAAAGCCACGCAAAAGTCACCCTCTTTCCTCCAGGGAGAAATTTGTAGTCATACAGTACTAAAAAAGACAGTGATAAAAAGACGGTACAGCCCGGGCTCATTAAAATGTATGTGGCACGCTCTTTAGTGAAAGCCTTTTCTTGTCTTTGTATGTGTGTGAACCCAAAAAGAAGCAAATCAATGTAGGAGAATCTGATTGATATTCACTTCAGAGGGTGGAAGTGGGAGAGCCTGGGCTCACCACGGCACTCTGTGGGCTTTTGTTCCTGGCAGGTTGGACAGGCCTTCACTGTGAGGATGACATTAATGAGTGCCTTCCACAACCCTGCAACCAGGGGATATGCATCCAGAATGATCCGGGCTATGGCTACACCTGTTTCTGCCGTCCTGGATTTGTGGTGAGGCTTCCCACCTTATTCTCCATCCACACCCCCCACCCCCACCGCCCCCTTTATTTTTTTATTAACCTTGGCTCACTTGCACCCTCGTCTCCTGAGTCCTCTCAAGCGTGATTGCCTTTTTCTTTATTGTTAATAGTCTGATCACCAACTATTTGTTCCCATTGTTCATAAAAAAGATTTGCCTTTTTTGTTACGCCATACAGGAAGATAATATTACGTATTTAGAATTTTAAAGGGGCACCATGTAGTTTTGGAGAGGAAATTCAAACCCTGAATTCCTATATTAACAATATTAATGACGTAATAATACAAACTCAGATATATTTAGTTTTTCCGTAACTGAATAAACTAAGGTAAAATAACCTCCCCTGAAGCTAGAGAGGTGGCAGGGTCCGCCAAAAAAAACCCATAGTAAAACAGTATGAAACTGTGCTGTCCTTTAAGGTCGGTTGGTTTAAGTCATGAAAACAAAGAGTTTTTTTGTCTTGTTTTGTTTTGCAATAAAAAATCTGTCAAAGTCCCTCCCCAAAACCACATAGTGCACCTTTAATGTGGCACATAATAATGAAAATAATGTAAATTGTCAGCATCAGATCCTATCTTCGATCACATTTTTTAAAAAGCCTGGTGATTGTTACATAATCTCATGTTCTCTACTTAATGCGAGCTGTTTTATTCAAGCTGTGAACATTATCTCCTGTTTAGCATCTCACCGCTGGAATTGCACCATGCATTTATAAGTTGTTTATTTTTCCTACACAGGGGAGGAACTGTGAGCACAACTATGATGACTGCCTGTTGGATCCATGTCCAGAAGCATTTTCCTGTGTAGATGGCATCAACAAGGTCAGCTGCCTGCCTCCTGTTACGGATGCTGTTCCCTTGGCGACTGTAGTCAAGAACATCACTCGCGGCCCCACACCCAGAGTGCCAACGCCAACACTCAAACCGGCACCAGCAGCTGATCAATCCACAGGTACAGACTACACTGGGCAGGCATGTACAAACAAGCAGATGCAGCTATCTATTTTATGATCTTTTATACTTTTGCGTCGCCACACTTCAGAGGGATATCTTGTGCTTTATATTTTTCAGAGTCAGTGGTTCCCAACCTTTTTGGCTTGTGACTCCTACCGAAAAGCAGTGTCTACTTGTCACCCTTTGTCCTGTTTTAGATGTCTAGGAGACATTTCCCTTAACATGGCTTCATCTAAATGCTTATATTAGGATAGGTATTTCAAAGATTTTATTGACACTAATGCCATTAACCATTTTGCTCAATTGGTCCAATTGTTTATCGATTCCCTCGTTGATTCCTGATAAATTTCTTGTGTGGAAAAAATTATTAAGCCTTCCTGCGTGGCACTTATGTTATTTGCGCGTAGTATATTCAGCCTTGGATGTGCTGCTCAGTTGAGCAGCAGTGGCACTTGTGCGTGGAGAGTTACATACCGTACGTGGCATTACTGGAATTTAAGCATATTGCTGGTCTTTTCACACGAATGATCATTTATAGACATTTACCGGCACTTTTGTCATCTTCATGAAGTTTCCAGCAGCATAGACTTATGAGTTTGTCAATGTTTTGCCATGTGCAGTTATGTTGTCAGAAAGCTTGGAGGCACAGGATTCTGATGGATCAGACAATTTGGAACAGGTTTTTAATTCCCATCCTGATACTAACACATTTTAGTATCTGTAAAAACAATCTAATGTAGCTCTCAGAGGGTCCATCTGTCTGTGGACTAAGTCATTTTACTTATGATTTATATTTTACTGCTGTTGTGGTTTACACCAAGACAGATGGATGAAAAACAAAAGGTGAGCTGAAAAATCAAAGACAGGAAACAAAAGGGCAAGCAACAGAACTGACAAAACAGGCTGGAGAAATACCAAATTAAATGATGTACAATTAAGGATGATGCTCGGGGAACACAGGCAGGATTGGGGGAAAAACACAGGTGTCCGCAGAAAAAGGGTGGAAAAAAGACAAAGACAGGAAGTGGAAAAGTCACAACAAGACACATGAGGATATAATTTAAAAATAATAACAGGGACTAAACCAAAAGCAAAACCATGACAACTCTACATTTCGCTAATAGCACTCTTGTGCTTTGAGTTTAAATGGAGGACTTCTAGTTGCAAAGTATTTTACATTGTTGTATTGTATTTCTTCCACCACTGGGTATACAGTATATGCTGCACAATCATCTTTTAAGAAGATATTCAATTTTAGGTTTCCAATTGTTAAAGATGTGTTTGCAGCTTCAAAGGCTCCATATAATTAAGAAGTTCAAAGTAGTTCCTCATTTTTTTTAACTCTTCTGTGTGTTCAGGAGGGTTCCACAATAATTTTAATATTAACTCTCTGGTATGAGGAAGAACTTTGAATCAATATCATTATGAATTATATTGTAAAACACAGACTCAAGGCTTCTGGAAAGGGAATAACTGTGATGGAGAATTATTTCCCCACGACCAAGAATAGCACCTATTAGCTTAATGATAGATCAGCCCAGTATGGCAGTGTATCAACTTAAATGAATGTTTCTTAATCAAGTCAGACCTCCCATTACTATGCTATTACTTCCATTAACATTGTGTGTGCAAGAAAGTGACACTAAATTATTTCAATTGTTAAGCCATTACACCAATCAATTTGCGCTGACGGTGGTCCAGGGATTTATTTATTTATTTTTTTTTTTTACAAATTACAAAGCTATCCTTCCCTTGTCCTTCCCACCAAACATTTTTACTGCACAAGGTTTGCCAGTAGTGAATAAGAAAAGTGTCCCACTGAGCCTGTAGTCCAAATGTGATTTTTAGAGCCTTTGGAACGTGGCAGGAAATGATATATTAGGTTTGATTGAGAGAATGTCACAGTTTGTGCAGCTGTGGTGGGGAAAAATCCTGTTAAAGGCTAGTTTTGTATTGGCCACTGAGGTGCATTTTCTATTTCTATTTGAGGAGAATAATTTCAAAGAGTGATAAGTCCAATCATTATTTGGCTCTATATCCTTTAGCACTCAAATGACAGACACAGAACACAATATGTTGCACATTATTGGTATTGGATTCAGTCATCTGTGTGAGAGGAAGAATTGGGAGCACTGGGCAGATTGTTCTGTCCTTGACAGATGAGGTCTGTCTACCTTTGAAACTGTTCACAGAGCTGTAAAACAGACCTATTGAACACAGACGAGCTTGAACCAATTCAGTGCGACACTCTGAAAATCACTCCGTGACAAACATAATGGAGTCCTCCCCGCCGCACCTGATCCAGCCCCTCATCCGGCGCGCGCTGCACCGGTTCAGAGAGGGTTAACCTCACACACAAGGTGCTGGTAAAGAAAAACAAACCCAAGCATCTACACACCGAAACATCCCTTTACTCTTTTACATATAAGTGTATAATCAAAGTAAATAAGTTGAAAAGTGAGAGGACCCAGAAACTCATGAGTTTATCTAACTAGGTCACCATCTAAACACATGCGGTGCCCTTGGTGCTGCTTGAAATAGACTCAGACAGTGCTCCTTTAAACCTAAGACTGCTCCACAACCTTTGAAATACAGCAAGTCAATGGGAATTTAAACATAGAGAGGGTAGTTTATATGGTACACTCACACTAGAGGATACCATTTCCTGTTAACAACTAAATTACATGTACATTTTTTTCTATATCTTAAAAATAAAAAGGGACATCAGTTGAGTTTCAGAAGCAAACTAGTAACAACAAAAACTTTTTTTTGTCTCCTGGCTCTCTTTTTTTCCCCTCCATCACTGTACATGCAATGCTGAGCTCCACAGTATTTTAGCTCTACAACGTGAGAGCTGATGAGAATCTGGAAAAGGACACTGCAGGTGGAGGGAGGCTTACTGCAGCTAAGCCACGATTTGGTTGACTTTTCCTGGGAGTGATCGTACCAGCGCAGGTGAAGCTGTTATCTTTTGCGGCAGAAACGAAATTACTTAAGCTCCTCGAAAATCAACGTGATGAGTAAGAGGTTAGCCGGAGGGTCCTTTTCAAACATGCACCACCAGTCTCGGGGCAGTCACCTTGCTAACCTTCAGATTCACGTGCATGCATTTGTACCATGCAGCGCTTGTTTATGTTAGCATGTTTTTTTTCATAGTTTGTTTATAATTGAGTTGGCAGTGCCTGATTAGTGTGCCCATAACCATTTTCATATATTCAGGGACACAACTTTGCCAGTGAGCCATAACGACATGTGCATGATGTGCACAGTTATGAATATTCATGAGTAAAAAAGGCTCGGCGAGATGGAAAAAAAAGAAAAAAAAAGCAGTGTCTAAATGTGTCATTTCGGCTGCAGTTTGCGGCCCGTGTGATCCTGTACAGTAACTGTCAGCGCAGTAATTTCATCAGTTATTTTTAAAACCAGACGCAGATATAATTAGACACTAGATTTGAAAAACAAATAGCCATATTATATTTAGGATTCCATTCCTATGTACGTCCCAGCAGGATAATAATATTCAGCTAAATCTTCCTACATTGCATATCTTGAATGTAAGACATTTTCTGCCAGTACAGTACAAAATGACCTTTTGCCTTCCCCCAGGGCTCTGAAATTGCAAGGGTCCAAGAATGATCCTCAGCAGTATTTTATCTCTGTCCTGTGACAAGTTCAATCAGTCAGTCTATTACCTTCCCCAATAAATCAGGGACCAAACAGGAGTCACATCCCGGCTTTTTAAAAATAAATGGGACATTACGTCTATATCAATTATATCTCCCCGTCCAAAGTCTGTCCTCGTGTTAATTGATCTCAACTCCGTGTTTCTCCAAATTTATTTTTCTGCTGGAATATCTTGTGCTTTAACCTGACTGACACCCACAAGCAGTCTGTGCCGCAGCGTTCATTTCTAACTTACATTAAATGACTCATTTCAATTTTCTCACCTCTTTTATGGACATGTATTAAGACCGGCCCTAATTAAATCTGATCTGAAAGATTTATGTCAAGGAATATTCCCACTGAGACTGACTTTTTCCCCCCCTATTGAAAGTAGAAAAGCTTTTGAACAGAGTACAGTAGTGACAAAATCCCTTGTCAGCATTATTTCAGCCCTCTTTTTCTCACTACAATGAAAATACTCCTGTATAACAAGATATTGAAAGTGAAAGTTTAAATTGTCCACATTTACAATTTAGATTCTGCCCGACTAGTTACTTGGAACGTTAATCTGGTGTGAGAACGTAAGGTAGTGGTTAAAACAGGAGATCTTTGAAGGAGAAGACCGAAGCTAACTGCTAATGAGGTATGATACTGCCTCCTGGCAGCAGCCTCAGACTGCATCAAAGACTACAACAGTCTAAACAAGGCTTTAAAATTAATGAATAGCTTTGTCTCTGAGGGGTAATTTTCCATCATCAGCATTGGCAAACCCCATTGTCAGGAGTGAAGCAGAAGACAGCGCAGCATTGTTGCTGTGTGCATTTATCCTCATTAATTCCCAGATCACAGTAGGTCTGCTCCCGATAATTCTCACTTTTTTTTTTTTTGTCAGGGGGATTTTCCTCAGGGTATTGGTCATATAGCTCCCCAGAGGAATGAGGGTATTTAGGTTAGCTTGTTTGCCAACTGCCCTGAGGGCCCCGCTGTCAGATCAAAGGGGGCCCGGCCTATTAGGAGTTGACGTGTAACAAATATTGATAAAGGTCTCACTTTGCAGCTGCCCGATTAATCACGGCAACAACTTTAAAGGAGCTTTGCTGATTTCTCTAGTGTAATGATTTTCTTCTTTTTTTTTTTTTTTAAGATAAGAACAGACAGAGCATGAGACAGGTGCATCCAGCCACGCTTCTCATTTTAAGAGCCTCTCCGGTCCGACTTTTCGGCAACAAATTGCACTACTTCCTTCAAATGAGAAATATATTGAGCATGAGCACCGCTAATGCTTCCATCCAATTGCAGTCTGAGTCAGTCTTTTAAGTTTGTCTGCGTCACTACCCTCAATAAGCTCGCGGGCAGTGGAACTTTTACTGAAATATCCAGTAATTGCCCATTCTCATGGATGATATAAGCCAAGTTATTCCACTATAAAATGAGGCATGTAATAAACTTGTGTGAGTACGTTCATTTCAGCCAAGACTCCTCTCTCGGCTAATATAGTGCCATTTGCATGCTTCACAGCTTTTTGGCAAATAAGACTATTTACAGTATGCCCGTACAGTGGGAAAAAGACTGTGATGCTACCAGGAGCCCTGCAAACCTTTTCTTCTGCTTTCAAAAGAATAATTATCTATTTTCTGCCTCTACTTCCCACAATAGATTGCCTGAACTTGTCTTTTAAAGCTATATTCCATCCAAGATGCCGAGGTTATTTGATGGATACATTTGCATTTTATGCAGCAACATATAGCAGTGTGTGCGACCGCATAAACCAGAAAGTTCATGTTCGAGCCTCAGTGGCAACAAGCATCTGCCCTGCTGAGGTCTCCTCCGCCAGACTCTGAATCTTAAATAATTCTGAGGCTGCTGTTCTCTGTCTCACCCTGTGCTCTGACCTCCCAGTGGATGAAATGAGTGAAATGTTGAATGCTTCTTTCAGGGATCAATAGAGAATCTCAACAGAATTTGCAGTAAAGATGCATAAACTGCAGTCTATCCTTCTTTTGTTTACCCTCCCTCCACCATGTCTGTCTTCTGTATTTTGTGATTTACCAGATTCAAGCTATGTTCACTACTTTGGGGATTCATACCTGGAGTTTGAGGGTATCGACCTCGGCGCGCTCAACAATATTACTGTGAGATTTCAGACTCAAGCGGCCCAGGGAACTTTACTCTACATGGACCAAGGACCTGCCAACGGTGATTTCTTCTTCATGAAACTCTACATCAGGGAGGGACACTTGCAGGTGAAAACTATTATTTATCCTGCATGATTATTTGCTAGTTTTGTAGACACTGCATTCATTTTCCTCATTCCATAGACTAATAGGAACGCTTTATTCAAAGATCCTTGTAATAAGCATTAATTAATAGTTAATAAGATCCTTTTAAGACATTATTATGTGCTATGTGTTAATAATAGCATCTTTAACAATTTATTGATACATTATACTGACACTTATAACTATAACCTGTTAACAGTTTATAGGCTGCTATAGAATGTTAATAAAGTCTTGTGAGTTTCTTAGGATTGTTTATAATAGCATCATACACACAATTATTGAGTTAAACTAACTGAACTATTGTGTCATTATTGTTAAACTTTTACTTAGCATTTTTCAAGCTTTATAAAAAACATACTTGTTCTTGTTCTGCAGTTATTAACAGCCATTATGCTCTTATTTACAGCCATTATGCACTTATTAATGGCCATTACGCGCTAATAACTGCCTATATCTCTTTATTCTATTTATACCTTTTATATTTTTTCTATTTTAATCTTATTTTTTATTTTATTTTATTTATTTTTTTTATTTTCACTAGCTGACTGTCCTGTGTTGTGTTGTATATCTGTTAAGTGTTGTGTTGTGTTGTGTATAACTGCTTCACGTGCTTTGCCTTGAATTGCCCCCCGGGGACAAATAAAGTTTTTGAATTGAATTGAATTAATTAACAGCCATTATGCTCTTATTAACAGGTAACTATGCTTTTTGCAGCGACCAGACCTAAAGTGAGAACAATGCAGTATTTGAGTTAATAAATCCTATCATTATGTACTTAATGTACTTATGTACTACTCTCCCCTCTTTCCTCTCTATCTTCAGGTCTACCATCCAATAAAGGCAAAGCCTAAAAAAATCTTTACAATAACTTTAATTAAATGCATAATAAAGATAAATGAATACAAATGACATGTATTAACCTAAATAAGGCATTGTTCTCGCTTTATTATAAGTGCTTATTAGTGTCTTTTAATCAAACAATAAACATGTTCATGATGCTGTTAATAACACTTTTAAAGTCCTAACACATAATAATGTTATAATGACTTATGAGGGCCTTATTAGCTGCCTGCTACAAGGACTAAATAATCTTTAGACTCTCTCTCAAATGTTTCAGTACGCCTTTTGCTGCAATGAAGAGGAAGAGGTGACACGGATCGGCACATTGATTCAAGTCGATGACGGCAGGGTTCACATTGTCAATATCAGGTGTGTTCTTTTTCGTTCTTTTTGATTTACCATGCGACGCTGTGTGGTGTGGTCAGTTCATATGTAGCTGCTGCGTGTGAGAAAAAACATCTTAAACGTAAGTGAGTTAGAATTTCATTTTCCAGCTTTTAATTTACCGGATGTATGAACAAAGACGTCACGCCTAGATGCAGTGTGTTATGTGTCTGTTTCAGGCGATCATATTTTATGTATTTTCTGTTGAGAAAAAACGGAGGCCCATTCAGGATAAGCTACTTAGTAATATACAAATTTTGTTCAAATAGTGTTGGCACCTCAGGTGGTATTAACTTGATCCGTAGTTATCCACTCATTTCAAGTGTGGCAGTCTTTCTTTTCAGAGAAGGGCTGTAACTAATACCAGGGGAAGATATATAATTGGCAGGAATCACCAGACTGAGAATTCAGATTTTATTGCGGATGTGCAAAAGGGCTTACATTTTAAAGAACTAAAACAAACGTCAGAATGTGCCTATTAAAATGCATTAGTGATCACTGACCATGTTTTATTGGCTGTTCTAAAGTCTTCATTTGCAGTTTTTCATTACGAAAAGATTAACAAGCAAGAGCCGAGCACAAAATCAATGTTTAAATGATTTAAAGTGAGGCTGTGGCCCCTTTAGTTATATTGTTCCTAAGCCCATGTGCAATCTCACTGCCAGCCCTCTCCATTATACTCTGACATGAGAAAGATTGTGGTTTAGTTTCGAGGCCCAAAGTTTATTATGTATGAGCTGGAAGCTGAAACAAAGTGGGTAATGTTCAACTCGTATCAAATCAGTTTACTTTGCAATGTTAAATAAAGTCCCGATAGTCTCTACTTAAGTGCAAAGAGGCCATTCCATCACTTTTAGCAGAAGTTCTGTTTGGGCAAAGATAATGATTTTATTTTCTTCACTGATCTTTTTTTTTGTTACACTGAGATGCTGAGATTGAGAGAAAGAACTGAACCAAGGTTTTCCAAAGATGAAATTTTAAAACAGATGAAAGATAAAGCGCTGAAGGTCATTATGAGCACACTGTGCCAAAGGTGAGCAAATTATATCCTGTCGAAGCAAAGCTGAGTGTGAAGGTTGCCTCATGTTTCTTGGCAGAAAGCTGCACTGCCCTAAATATGCAAAAGCATCTAGAAAGCCCTATCAGGTTTAAGGGCTACGAGGCTCCACCCCTGTTTTTTGTTTTTTTTGTTTTTTTTTTTCCTGCAAGAAAAATACAACAGCCGTATGAATCAATCATAATGTTCTGTACCAACCCCTTGGAGACATTTGCGAGAAAGAGAGCTGTCATAACTAGAGGGTTGGGAGTATGGAAAAATGGTTCCTGGTGTCACAAAGCAAATTCTTTGTAATTGTCTGATGGCCGAGTCCGTCCATCTTTGTCTGATTTGACCCAGAGCTACAACACCACGGCCATCTTCAACGTCACCGCCTAACTCATTATAGACTTTTAATATATCTTCCCGTCAAAGACGCTTTTCAATATGTTAAATAGAAACCCAGTGGGGCTGACTTCTCAAGGACAGTGAGCACAGTGCCCTCTGGCTGCTGGCCAGGCCGCTCTGGCAGACTGCTTCTAAATTAACCGCTTCTCCACGCCGGCTCTAGAGGAAGGACTTATGCAGCTCGGAGTTAGTGCCCCGAGTGTTTAGCCGGCATATGCAACAGCCTGCAAAGCACAGGCTTAACAAATCAGACTAGATTGCTTCGCGGGCCTCCTAACTTCCACTCGGGGAACAAGGGGTATCGGGAGACACTGGAGAGGAGAATGTGCATCTGTGGCCTGAGTACCCTCGAGCTGCAGATGGTTAGTCCAGAATCTGCACTTAGGTAATTATCTGCTCTCCCCTGTTGTCTCAAAGTGGAGAATTGGTTTTAGAAATCTATGAATTGCTGTGGGGTGGGTCCAAAATAGTAAGACACCTAGAGAAAACACGGTGGAGTTCAGCAGTCGCACCTCAGAACAGGATTGTGATAAATGAATGTATCAACAGAGTAAACAAAACAATTACATGCATTTACCTCAAGTTTTCGAGCATCATAACAGAATTTTTCAGTTAAAAGCACATACGTTCATATTATCCGCAAGTTGAGTCTTTTGTTGCTCTTCATCCTTTCATCCCTAAAATTTTGAAAATCCTTTTCATTATGAAGCCATAGAAAACATGTCTCTTATTATTAACCTCTTGCGTAAGATTTTCTGTCAAGTCGATGTCAGCCAAAACTTGTTTGTTGAAAGGGAATGAACAATTTTCTTGTCAAGGCCGTGAAAGTTACTTCCTTTTTAACTTGAAGGAATACATTTACAATTTGGAGATTTTCTTCACTGAAACTGTCCAAAAAGAGAAAACATAATAATGTGTGCTTATGTGAAATTCATAACTGTTCATACTTTTTTTATAGGCAACGCTTGACCCCCTGTGAAGCAGAGCTCACGCTTTCTGGTCACGAGAAAGTCAGAAGTACAGCCAGTAATTACTGGTTGGGACACATGATACAAAAAACAAACCATATCTTCACAGGTGGTCTGCCTCAACAATATCTACCCAATCAGGTAAGGATCTAACATCGCTGTTTGATTTCTCGACTATCATGAGATCCTAAAGGAGATGCATTCTTAAAAGCAACATGTATGTAACATAATATGTTGTTAAAATTGCATATATAAACTATAAAAGTCCAAATAAAACATTGTTTTTTTTCCCCTTAGAGAGCAAAACCTTTCCACAACTACACCGGCTGCATTGAAATAATTGAAATGAATAAACTGAGGAGCTTTTACACATCCGACGCCATCGCCGGCAGCAACATAGAACGATGCAGGTAAACTCTCTGGATTCTACAAAAATCAATGGCTTCAGCATGAACTCTTCTTTTTGATTTAATTTACGCCTGACATCTTTTGTTTCTTGCTCATGAATCAGGGTTTTTTAGTTGGTTGGTTTTCAGGCTCGAGCACAAAAAGTCCCCGAAGGAAAATCACTCAAACACATTAACAAACGTGTGTTTATATTGTTAAAGTTGGATCAAATGGTTTTAACAAGCACCACTGGCCACATTTTGCTTTATCTGATGCAGTGGAGGAAATCTGACCACTTATTGCGATAAATAACTCTTTGAGTTTTCTTTTATTTCTTGTATTTTAGCCTGTCTGCTTGGTGAATGACTGCATTTACCTCGCATTTAATGGGCAAATTTGCTGTGTTTAATTGGATGTTTGTCCACTGAGACTGCTCAACCTTTTGTCCAATTTTACAGATTTACTTTGTATGCCATGGTGGCCTCGACAACAAGTTCCTCAAGTTTGACAACTCAATCAACCACCTCTGTCAGTGTGAACACAACAACGGCGGCAGCTCCCACGCAAACACCAGAACAACCTCTGCATGAACCTCAACTTTGCCGTGACGGTCTCTGCCGCAACGGAGGAACATGTCATCAGCTGCCTGGTGGAGCTCTGCCTTCCTGTCACTGCCCGCTTCACTTTACTGGAACTTTTTGTGAGAAAGGTAAGCTTGGAAATTTTTTCGTTCTTTTCAGCTGTCAGTTTTTTCCCAGCTCTTGTATGTGATTGTGATTTATACACAATCACACACACACAAGCTGTAAAAAAGCTTAAAAACCTACTGTACTGTGACCTCCACTGTGGTATCACCAAGAGCCAGCCAACAAATTATGTTGGTTAATATATGCTGAGCCTCTTTGGCTAATAGGTTTCACTACGAGGGAGAATAGAGTCAGCTGCAATAGGAATTTTGAGTGATGTGAATTATTCAGGATGTGATTAATGAAATGAAAGATCCATATAAGCTGCTTGAACCATCGCTGTGTCCACGTTCACCTCCAGCGCTAGTCGAGAGTGAGAAGACGACCTTGCAAGCACTTTCAACATTCAGCTCAAGCTCTGACCCTTGTCCACATCAAAAATATTTATTCCATTTTAAGGAGACAGCAGTACTACACAGACATACTGAGGAGTTTTTTTCCATTGCAGATTTCTTTTCAGTGCACTGATGTAGCTTCCGACATTCCTTTCTGCCTCTCTTGCAATGCGTGATGGGCTCTGGCAGTGTAGACAACAGCCTCCTGTATTTTGCCATTGTAGTCATTCTCTGTCACTGACAACAGCAGTAACACTAGAAGTGAGAATTAATTGCCTGTGTGCTTGATAAGGCAAGGCAAGCTGCTCAAAAGTGAGAGACATGTCGGATGGTGTTGTGATAGCCATGTTCACTCCCCTGCACCAGCTATAGTACGTGGTAAATCCTCCACCATGGATTAAAAAACACACTACTATGATACAGAGTAAATATGTTGATTAGACAGTTACACGGGTTCAGTCAATTTGGTTTGTGCATTTGTTTGACGTGTCTGTTGCTATGTAGGTGGATTCAGGTGGAGGGAATTATGACTGGAATGCAAATTATCTCCAATTGAGATTTGCATGGCATGTCTATCAGGCTTCTCCACATGTTGGACTACTTGACATTTAATGAGTTTGGAGGATAGTGCCTTTTTTGTAGCCTTTGCATAACAAAGTAAAACAAAATGAGAGCAGAAGTGTGAAGACTGAATGTAACAACGTTTATGTGCTCAAATCTAAGCAGCAATCGTTAGCTTGTTTAGCTAGCTCAGAAGTAATAAATAGATAATAAATAAAAATCCCTCTTCACGACATCAATACAGTGTCTATCGAGGCAGGAGATCTATCCACACTTAAAATCCTCATAACTTGCTTTACTATTTTCAGTAATAGTTCTATCGTATAATATTTAGGATGAACTTACCCTACGTAATTAGGTTGTAAGTATATTACTTTCTCTTACTTCATATATGCAGCGGTATGAACCTATAAGAAAATATATCCTATGGAAGAAATGCATTTATTAGCATTTGAGAGGAAAGTGTGGGTTTTGGATTAAGAGCAATGGACTTTGGGGGATTTTAAGGTCACACATTATGAACAAACAAATACTTACTTCCAGTGCGTCAGCATGGTTGTGCAGTGTTGAAGTGCACCAGCGACAAACCAATCTTACAGTTTAGCGCAATTGAAAATAAAAGCACCAGGGAATGACTTGGGGCTGCTTGTTTATACAAGAGAGATGAATAAATTTAGCCTCCGATCTCATGTAAATGTATAATTCCCCCAAGGCTTCATCAGTGACCCCACACACATGAGTCACAACCTGTTTGTCCCCCTACTATCAAGTAGGATGTTCTGGACTATATAGACGCGCACATCCAGAGAGAGAAATAGCTTCTATCCAGAGCTGTCTGCTGCTTATCAACACACCACTAAACACTGAACACTGAGACATCTACTCTGCATCGACGTTCTGCCATCCCTGAGTCCGCTCACATTATTATTTACTATATAACGTTATTACATTCTATTGTAAAAGTATTGTATTGTACTGACTATATTATAATCTTATGCTATATCACAATATTTCATTAATTATGTAATAGTCTATTCATTGCATCTCTACTGATACTTCACTACCACTGCACAGCGACCTATACGTATACTTAAAGCTAACACTATAAAATACGAACATTTCTACGGTTGTTTACTGTGGTCCTACACTGATAAGTTGCACTATTATATATATTGTATGTCATATGTAATACCGCAACTGACGGACCAGTGTATAAGCATTCGAATAATGACAGTAAAGTCGAATTGAATATAAAAAGATTAATCAGGATTGTTGTGTGTACATATATATATATATATATATATATATATATATATATATATATATATATATATATATATATATATATATATATATATATATATATATATTTTTTTTTTTTTTTTCTTCGGCATATTGTTTTTATAACCTTAATAAAAATCTTCATCTTTTCTTTCCTTGCCTGACATAAATTTGTTTAACTTGGAATCAGAACAATCACTTAACCTTATTTGAGCTTAAAATAAGGATTGCTTATTGCAATACATCAAATTCAGTACCTTCAACTAAGTAAAAATATTGTAAAATAACTTTGTACCTGTGAAATGTCATTCCCTGTTGCATGATTTTGGCATTTCTTTCATTAGAACATCCAAAAGCAGCATAAAAGTCTGGCATTTTCCACTCTTTGAATGGGTCAGAACACTGAAAGCAAGATGGCAGCCGCAGAGATGCATCTCACAAGCCATAAAAGCAGCATCTACTTTATACTGTATATCTGCACCACTTAGTCTTCATCCTAAAGGCTTTTTTTCTTGTAAAAGTGAATCAAATTTAAGCAAAGTATTTAAGCAAAGCAGCTAATGGGTTTATGTCAGAATGACATAACTGTCTGACCTTCCATTTCTCCATATTTTCTATATTATGGAAAGAAGTGCTTTAAAATGAGGCCAGAAAATAACTCCCTGTTCCTTCACTCCTGTCTAGAACAAAGTAATGAACTGAAATGCTGCATGAGTTCTGAGTGATAACTTTGCCACTGTTATCACTGTAAATGTGTATGCATGCCATGTGCGAGAACAGACTATATCGAGCCTATATCTCTTTCTCGGCATGTGAAAGAGCATCTCGCCAACAATGCTCTCAGTCATGGGTTTTGAATAAGGAGCTTTGCATAACAGAAGCTACCAAATGTCATATGTGCTGTACATTTTAAGCCTGGAGAAAAAATTTAAGCGATGGGAATTTGCATTTCAAAGAGTCGCAATAATGAAAACTGGATTGATCTTCACCTTCACCAGCCCTGAACATGATTTATGCTGATAGCTTAACCTTGTATTTACAGAATACAAGGAAGTTTGACAGAACACTGCTCAGAGTTAATGTTAACAGTCACTAACATGGCTTGAGCTGCCTGCGTGCACCTGACACCTCTATTTGACACCTTTGCCATGTGTTCTAAAAATGCTAATTTACAGGTGTTTAAGTAACCGACTGAAATGTTATTTGTCTCTCCAGGCACTGTGACAAAAACGATGCTATTTTTATGACTTCACTCTCATTTGTTTTTCCCGTGGGAGACGCCTACGTCTAGGAAAGCGGCGCCCCCCTCTCTGATACATGACAGAGACGCCACTTATTAAGGAGGCTTAGCCAACTTCTAACCAGCCTGTAGATAATAGGAAATATGAATCATTCATTGATTCATTTACTCATTTATTCATTCATGTATTTCTCACCAGGTTCAGAGAAGGGTAATTACTTGCATACGCCACAAAATACCATCGCATGTGACTGCGGCACAATGACCAATTGCATGGATATATTGCCTGCGTGACAATGTGTCAGTGTAAGGGTAACCTTATTAATTGGAAATTAACCTTGATAACCCAAAGATGCATTAAAACCTGACTATTTGATGTAATGGTGCATAACAATGCATGCAGTAAATCCCCATACCTGTGAAATGAATCAGATGTTATGCTTGATTTGATATATTCTCACAATTGTGTAATCTTATTTCATACTTCATTCTCATCACTCATTTAAAAAAGTAATGGGATTTACCCCTCAGACTTTTCCCCTCCATGACCATAAAGTAAGTTCCTGCTTATCCCTCAACTTGTCACACATAAACTTTTCCCTTAAATACCAGCAGTGGCCTTTTAGAGTCATTTCTGCTGAGTTTGAGGAATCGCTCCTCCTCACAAGCAGTTCAGTCTCTCAGGTTTAACAGAGTGCAATCTCATATGAGCACTCATCCAGCGATGTGCTTTGCAACAGTAGTTCTTGATAGCCCGCAGACGGACTCCGCAGGCTGTTTATATGCTGACAGGGTCCGTGAATGCGTATTGCCGCGGCAACTTTGCTGGGTGACAACCTTGTCCTCACATCGAGTCGAATTAAGAATAGACACGAGAATGTAACAAGTCACCCCTGCTCTCAGTTAATTATAGATACGTCATCGCTCCCAGTGACTAACGATGTGGACTTGTTTGTGTCCTAGATGAAATGCTGACATGTTGAGCACTGTGTATCTAAGAGAAATATCACGTTGGACAAGTCTTTGCAGCCTCTTTTTTACTTTTCAAGAAGGTCTAATCTGCTACTGATGTGATTAATGTTAGTAATACATGTAAAATGCTGGCTGATAATAAATCATTTGGCTTGATATCTGATGAAAAGCATAGACTGATGAGCACTCTCCCAGGCTATACATAAAAAAATTAGGAACATAGTCAAGTCAATTTTTTTTAACATGGCCCAAAACCACTGATCAAAAATTTGCCTTAAAGGCAAAGCAATCTCCTAAAACACCCTCCATCCTCAGAGCCTTTGATCAGATGAGCAAGCACTCCCACATGCAGTACTGTACCTCCCACTGATACGCAGGTTTCCCAGTATTTGAAATACCAGTATTATGAAAGTGCACCTTCTGTCTGTTTTTGTTTTTTTACATGGATACAGACGATCATACATAGGAAGGGGAACTGCAACAGATGTGATGTACAGAGAGGGTAGAGCTGGGGCTAATTTGTAGCCCCAGCACCTGGTTAGGTTTTTACATACGGGTTAAAAAAACAACAGATTCAGGGTAAAAGCAATAGAGAAGATAAAATAAACTGTGTTATGTGTGCATCTGTCTGTATGTCCATGTATTAGTACTTTGACACAAGTACACAAGTTCACATTTTTTGCCACTTACCTTGACTCCGTCTATGCAAATAATATACCATTTACTGCACTACGTTTAATATCAGCTGTAGTTGCTTTGCAGATTGAAGATTTTCATGCAAAACATACAATGATTATTAAATATTATGATGAAATATAATGTACTACTATAGTTACTACCAAGCAGTATATACATTTGTCAAAATTAGCTTCACCTTGATCAGCTGCAACATTCAAACACCACTAAATGCAGCATAAATGCTACAATATCCTACAATAATAATAATAATAATAATAATCCTACAATATTACAGACAATGATAATTCAGCCATTTCACATCATAAGCACTATTACTTTTAATATTTTGAGTTGTTTTCTGTTTTTCTGTCTTTGGGACAGCAGCCACAAGTGGTTTTCAGAAGAGCTTTCGCAGAAAACAACTGCCTGCTGTGGCCAAAAACCACACTAGGAGTTGGTGGGAGTGAATCAGAACAGTAATGTTGTGAGCCGGGCAGCTAATGAGTTGAGTATCACTATACAACTCAGTAAAGCCGTGGGGAGCTGCAGCTTCCAGTGATAACTTTCTGTGAGTTCATCACAACGAGCGAGTCTTTTTAAATTGTCACTTCATACATTGTAGAATAGCAATTTTAGCCTTTTTTTTATGGAATTGGAATGCAAGACTTTTGCAGTACTGTAACAGTGTTTTTAGCTTTAACTTACCATTATGGATTAAATGTTGATTGCACAGTATGATGACTATAGACGAATGCAATCTCCCAGGAAGATGGTCGGCTGCCTGGCACTTTTTCTATCAGCTTTCACGCCTCCACTATAGACTTAATGAATAAATAAACTGATGGTTTATTCTGTGTTGTTAGTAAATGCTACTGTGAAGTAAAAAAAAAAGGCAATCTGGTTGTTTATGCAGCAGCAACAATAGTCACCTGTTACCAATTATAAATGCCACTCAGTACCATACCTCGGCACATACCTCCGCCAATACCCAAAAGTCACTTTTAATTCCATCAAGCCTAATCCAATATCTTCAAGTAAACATATTTAAATCCAGATTTTTATTTGGATCAGCATCAGCCACCTAAACACACCTGATTTTTTTCCATCAATATCTATGTAGCATTCCCTGAGAAAGTAACAAAAATACAGAAAACACCCTATCAAGCAATGCTAAAGAAAGGGAGAAATAATACTGTACATGGATCAGTCCCTTTATCCCAGTCGGCACCAAAAGAAAATGGGGTCTATTCCGGGCAGAGGGCGATCCTCCATCCAAGTTTTGGGGAAATCTATTCAGTAGTTTTTGTGTAATCCTGCTTACAAACCAACCAATGAACAAATGGACACGGGCGAAAACATAACCTCTGTAGTGGAGGTAATAATAGGTTACCTGGTAAAAGGCGATAGTATCATGATTTGGTATGAAATGGGGCGAGGTTCACCTCTTTGTGAAACATGATTGTGTAAAAGATATTCCTACATGGGCTCAGGGACGCTTCATAAAGGTGTCGTTGGAATTCTGATTCGATTTACTTTTCAGACAGAGCTCTAGCTTTTACGTAATCAGTGTTTTATATGTAACCAGTGGATCCTATATTCACCAGTCAGTGCTGGTTTAAGACTGCAACATGGTGATATAGTAACATTTTAATGTCCAGTAAAGCTTCAAACTCCCCTTTGTAGTTAGAAAGGCAGATGTCTTACAGGTAATATTACCAACAGAGTGCCTGCTCACATCTAATTTCACCATGTAAGCTAAGCCACTACAATTATATGTTTTTTTTATTTTAGCACATGAAGAATGTCAGTCCAAAGCAGCTGTCAGACCTATTCAGATCTAGGAGGTAGCTTATGTGCGGCCTCTGCATACGTATCTTGAAATGTGTGAGCTGTCAGTCTTGCCCACTTGCGTACGGACCCTGGGGCTGCACCTCTGGTAGTGTGTGCCGCAATCCAGGCCAGTGCCTGGTGGTTGAGTGGGTATTTGAAATCACGTAGCCAACCATAAGACAGGTTTTGTCAAGATAAAGCCAGTTCATCTAGGTAAGTCGGAGCTTTAAGCTATGATAAATTGTCTCTTCAAGAGAAGACACAGTAGGTCGTAGACCTTGACAAAGACATTCTGTCAAGTATGTAAGTATTCAATTGAAAGCTAAGTGATCACAAAAATTAGTTACGGGGTAAAAAGCTGCAAGGTAAGAAGGTAGCCAAAAAAGACCAAACCAGTGAGGCAGGAAATTATTCAGACTTGGTCTGTATTGATCATGACCTCCTTCTACGGCTCATTACCTTATGTCCTTATTCCTCGCACATTTAAAGCTGTGATGTAGGATGTTGGCTAGAGAGGAGTGATAATAAAATGACAGTTGAGAGCACAGTCTTTTCAACAACTTTAACCTCACCACGACATCAGTCCCTATACGATTGTGCACTTGTTTTGTTTTTTTTTACATTTAAAGTGCTGTTTTGTTTTGGTGTAAAGAATTTAAAAAGCTATTTTTCCAAAATGAGTTGCTTCTGATATTTTGCCTTTACTTTCTCCAATTTAATCTTAGCCATAGACAATATAATACATTTTTGTGCTTTATAACAATATAACAATTTTCAACAGGGAAAAGTACAACAGGAGGTACTTAATTGACTGTGATTACATTTGATGTGTGTCGTTTTTTATTTTTATTTTTTGTTTTACAAAAATCTAATTGTAAGATATGAATTGTCCCATGGTGCAGGTAATATTTTTATAGATCAGGACAAGAGAGAATCTTCCCTCCAAACGTCGTGAGGAGAAATATCTAACATCTTTCTTTAAAAGCAAACAAAAGGACTTTTTTTCAGCGTGTCGAGCCTCTCTGTTTCTGTGTTTGACACATAATGGGACCTGATGAGGGGTTGTCCACTTCCTGCTTTGCCAACACACTGGCTAGGTGCTGCCAGCTCTCTTTGTGGGCATCGAGTGTGTGTTTGTTGTAATTGCCGGTGCCTTTAAAAATGTGCCAGCTCAATCTGCCTTACTCAGAAATTGCCAGCAAACATTACAGGATTGATTCATCATTTTCAGCCCAAGAAAACCGCTCCTCCTTCCTCAACAAAAGAAACAGTTTTGTAGTTTTGTCTTTATTTATTATTATTTTAAGTGTTGGCTTTCATCTCTGTTTCACACAATTTTCCGCGCAACTCGGAGGAGTTGTCCACCATGATTGGTCGGGAAAAGAGCAAGAGTCGGAGAGTGGCAGGAGCACACAGCCGAAGATAACAAGATTATGACAATTTGAGAAATGCTACCACCAGAAACTCTTCTCAGGTGTCGGTCTGGAAACTGATCATTAAACTTGACCAAGTCTGCATCACGCTGGCCCCCAGGCCACTCTGCAGTCCTTATTGTCAATCCTCGCAATTTACCTTGCTGATATTTTCACTTGCTAGTTCACTCTGCTCCTTTCATAGCCTCGTTAAGGACATTTCCGAATAGGTTGTTGACATAAATGACATAAATAAACGATACGCTGGCATTGCATGATCCCTGCTGCCATTAATAAACCTGCTGCACCCCAGTCCACCAGTGTGTCTGACTCAAGGGTCAGGCTGTCCAACAGTAAATGACAAAAAAAAAGCAGCACCCACATACTCCTCTCTTTTTTGACAGAGTTACAATATATCGCAGAAAAACGATCAGAAAAGCCAAAGCCAAGTCAAAACCACATTACTTGAGTGAGCGTTTCCAGCATTTGACACTGATTGAACTTGCATCTCTATTTTTGCCACCAATCATGAACATTTCCAACTTTTAAGACCACTGCTATATGTTACACGGTTCATCAATTTTTTCAGTTTTCGCTGCATTGCTTTTCTTTTACTGTCTAGTCTGCTCTAAATGTTATCAGTCACTCACGGGTCTGCTCTAAAAATCCATTTGATCGAACAACAAAGCCTCCCCAAAAAATGAACACAAGAATCATGAGAGGATTTTCATGTTGCTCTCACAATCACAAAAAGTTTTTGAAGCCTACACACACTGTATTTTATGAGGTCTCAGCTGAGAATAAACTGCAGTTTTCCTTGAGAGCCGGACTCTGAAGGTAGAATCCCCCGAGCTGAGGCCGGGGTGGCCTATTTTGAATTGGACTGTCATGTACCCGAACAGCAAGCTATCCACCAGGTGTACAGTGTCCTTTGTGTAAAAGCCAACAGATCATCACTGGATTGTGGCGCTGATGACCTGGGCTGGTACCTCCTCCACCTCTCCTTAAAGTCATAGCCCTTTTTCATCCAGTGGGAAATAACACACTAGCACGTACAGTAGTCCTGACAGGGCCCTGCTGACTCTGCTTACAGGCAAGCTATCAGTGCTGTGAAGGCACACACCGGCCAATTTTTGCTGTTCTGTGGCCGAACAAAGGCACCGCAGGACATTGCATTTCCTAGAAAAGTCGTTCTTCATTTAGACAGAGGTGTAATTAGTACAAATGTGTAAGAAATGAATAATAGGATTCTACTTTTCTCACTTCATTTAACGCATTTCATCAGTGTGTATTCATATTTTTTTTCTAGACACCACAGTATACATCCCCTCATTCGATGGCACATCTTATTTGGAGCTGCAGCCTCTTGCAACCCTTCTGCAGCCTTCTGGCGCCGGTAATAATCTACCTACTACTGTCAAGGACACCACTGTTATTCTCTACCTGACAGTGAAAACAAGATCGACGCAGGGCACCATCCTCTACAGTGAGTACAGTCTCTTTTCATCCCAAAAGTTTAAAAACACCACAACCGCAAGTGTACATAAGGTCAGAAAATAATGCTGAATACATCTTCATTTGCTTCGTCCCTGATATATGTGCCTGGGAGAGAAAAAAGGCCTACAAAGCAAGCAATCATCTACCAGTGCTTTACAAATTAATGTTCATATTGGCTAATATGTTGCTGCTGTGCTGTATACAAGGAATAAATGTGCTTTTAAGTGCTAGCTTGACTATACAGACTGATACAAAACTTCTCTTGAAGGTGTACAAAATATTTAATAAGATCTTAGCTGGCAATGTCACTTTCATGCAACTTATCGAAAAAGACCCGAGCTGTACCATTTTAATAAGAAAGTAATCCAGGCATTACTGTGGGTATTGACAAAGTGGGAATGCTCTGTGATCGCTAAAGGTCACCGTGGAAGTTACTCTTGTGTCTGTAAACATTTTCAGGACTAGTACAAATAGTTAGTCAGAGTTAGATGAGAAGATTGACATGACTCTCATTGGTGAGCAATAAGTAAGAAGCTACAGCTAGTATTAGAACTAGCTTAGCATAGCATAGCATAAGCACTGAAATAAGGGAAACAGCCAAGATGTGGACTCGAGTCTACTTGAATAACTGTTTTTGATGACTTGCAACTTGACTTGACAGAAATTAAATGACTTGAGACTCGACTTTGACTTGTAAGTTAAAGACTTGTGACTTGACTTGATTTGGGACATGATGACTCAGTGATGTCGCTGTTTCACTTTTAAAAGTGACTGGGAGGGAAAGTTTTTTGATTGAGAAGAAATTAAGAAATAAATAAGCTTTTATAAGGTTATTTGTTTGATTACATGTATTTCACCAAATAGCAGTAATTATTATACAAATTAAATTCATTGTCATACTTTAAGAACAGGCCAGTAATATCATCATTAGACAGGTAATATTAGCTTGTCTTTTCTCTGTATAAAGACCAGGTATCTTGGGACCGCAGGATCTTGGGGTGAAAATGTGACTTGACCTGCCTTAAAGGTGCAATACGTAAAAACTTTAGTTGAAAACATGAAAAAAATGTAAATATCAATGGAATGTGAAGAAATAAGTTTTGACGTTATGGCATCTATGTATTGTGTTGCAGAGACTGCTAATGAAGTTAGCATGCTTACCATCTAGACGCGGCCAGTCCAAAGCTCCAATACTCCCCTGGTGCTCTGAGCTCGCAATCCAGACCCGCTAGCTGCACTGCTAATTGAGCTAAATACCTAACTACAGTCAGCAGCAGTTAGCAGTTACTCTGGTGTTATGCTGCCCTCTGTTTGCTTTGAGTATGAATTCGGCAGGTGGCCAGTTCTTACGTATTGCACCTTTAACTAAGGACTCAGCTTGACTTGAATTGACACAACCTGTGATTTGACTTGACTCACCCAAGAAAAAATGACTTGGAACTTGAGACTTGGACCGAATGACTCGAGTCCCACGTCTGAGGAAACAGCATCGCCTGGCTCCTGGGTATCACAACTTTTACAACGCTATACCCCTTGTTTGTTGTTTTTTTTAGGCTTTATGATAAGTGAAGCTAACTGGCTTCTGGCTGCAGCTTCATATTTACTGTACAGACATGAAAGTAGTATCAATATTCTTACCTAACTCTTGGCAAGAAAACACTTCCAAATATGTCAAACTTTTGAACAAAATACTTGATATTATCTGTTCAACAAACTGTGGGCTAACAGATCCTTTGATACCATATCGAGATGTTTTCAGTGCAGCTACAGTTGAATTTACTTGCAGAAAACAAATGAATTGCCCTAGAAACATTACTTCTGTTGTGAAGAAAACCACTCCAAAGAAAAGCGCTCATCTCTCCTGTATAATGCTATCTAGACATTTCACTGAAAACCTTTTGTTACCGTCATGCTTGTGCTCACTGTTGTTATTGCTCTGAACCTCTTTCTTTTTTAAATCACTGATAATACAGAAATGATATGTCAGTCTCTGATTATATAGACGCACTGGAAATAGGGTAATGTTTCTCAGTACCAGCAAAGAGGATGCTTAGCAACAGGAAAAAGAAAAAGAAAAAACCAAGGAACGACTGTACGAAATCTGAATTTATCCAACTTTAATAACATATTCATAACACGGAGGAGAATTCTACTAGAGATGAGTAAAAGAGTGGATTAAAGCAGCTGCCTGTGGTGTTTCAATATCGTTTTTATAAAACACATGTAGTCATCAATCCCAAATATTAATATTAGACATCACTGGACTGATAGAAAGAAGTCATTCAGTGACACCAGCAGCGTGACACATCTATTACCGTTGCAGGAAACTTAGGGACACAAAGACGGGTCCCGTGTTTCCAAGGCTACAGGCGAAAGACAAGGAAGCACTGAGAGCGTCATTTCTTTATCTTTAAGAGAATTGGACCAGATTTTCGTTCGTAACTTGCTTCTTTACAAATGCTTTCATCACAAAACCTTCTCATGAATTCACCATGTGTCATGATTCAGAGAGAGTGGGAGAGAGGGGGAAGTACATGCAGTCCCGGTGAAGGACAACAGATAGCCTTGGCTGTCGTTGACGGCTGTGAGCCATCTGTTTTGTTGTGTCAGTGCTGATGATCTGAGCTATAACCTAATAGCGAACAAAGGAATCCACATAAGAAGGAAGAAGCTGGTCCGTCACCATGAGAGCGTGGATTGGGCTGACCCTTTACATCATCTGTGAGCTCTACTTTGTACGTGCACCTCCTGCCCGCTCCTTTTGTTCCTACACCTGCTCACACACACGCTCTCTTTTGTTACAAATTTGGATAGGTAGGCCCAACTGCCACTGAGTAGACCCTCAAAACAATAGAGCATTGTTGTGGGAAGAGAGGAGTCGGTAGATTCGTGGTAATTTTTTTAGGGCTTGAGAAAGCTGAGCCATGAGAAATACCATTTATCAGGCTTTGTGTATTATTATTATACTTCTGCTCAAAGCATGGGTGCATATATTAAAGGTGTAATGTGGTACCTTGAGGAAATATTTGTTATTAACAACACCGAAGGCCGTTATGTGAACTACAGCTGGGATCGCATTGCTCGCACTCGAGCTCCATGTGTGATGTTACCGTCCGTGATGTTCCTGTATTTTCTTTGGACCACTGTCTCTATAATACTAACTAGATTTCCATTTGTCAAATACTTTTTCAGCTAACAAAGCAAACAATACCAGCCACCTGGCTAAATTACAGCTAGCTGGCTATCCTTAGCTTAGCTCAGGTTACAGGGAGCTAGTCGGCCACCCCTGCCTTGCATCGCTCTTGGCTGGTAGAAAGAAAAACTAGCTTGGTTATACTAGCGATAGCATTAGCGAGCAAGCAAGCTAAGGTCAGCTGCACCTTAGCTACATTGCATGAATCTGGCTTTGGTTGCTCTGTGACGTTAGCTGATAAAGTAGGCTAGTTTGCAAACAGCAAAGGTATTGAATTTACCAGCCAGATTAGCCCTGAAAGTCTGGATGATGTTATCCACTCACTTTGACTTTGTGTTGGACGCTGTGACATGGTTGTCGCCATCCCTAAGCTAATGTTAGCCAGTGTTGCACCCTGTTGATGCTGTAGGGGAGTGGGAGAAATGCACATAGGGCTTAATGTCACATCCTTCGGATTTCCCCAGAAAAAAAAGTTATTTACATAGAAATCATTCTACAGGCTTATGGTAACCAAGAAAGTCTCTTTCTTTAAGTCACATTACAATCCATCCACACATTGGCAATACAAAGGGATTCATACACGTAAATTGCTTAACATTCTCACGTATTTCTCCTTTAAATAGAAGCCAGCTTCGAGTTTAAGCCACTATTTGAATGCCTCGAGCTGTGGGTCCTCAAATGACTCCCAAAAAACATCCAACTGTGTGTCACAGTGGACTGCAATTACAGCTCCTCGCTCTAAAAAACCGCAGCCACCTTGATGTTGTGACTCACGCTGTCCCCGTGTGACGCCACAGCAAAGTCAGGTGGGGCTCCAACAGAACTGAAACCAGCATGCATTGTGTGGCGATCGCAGGTGATTTATTCTGCACTAAGCAGGCGGAGACATCACTACATTCATCCTGCTGGCGTAACCTAGATCAACCCCTTATCTGTCACATCGTCTACAGGTTCACGGCCTCTCATTTACATTTATAGACCTGTTAAAGCAACACTTTGTAACTTTTAAGGCGATTCTGGAGATAGTTGATTGTTGAGTCTGATCACTGGGTCATAAAATACTGGTGCTTTGGGCCGGTCCTGAACTACCTACCAAAGCTGTCAGTATTTGATGACCTGAGGATGAGATTCAACAATCTACTTTTTCTCCAGACAGTTTCATATTACAATACACCAAGAATTAATTGTTCCTGTTTCTAGATGCCTCTAACGATCTAAGTACAAGTCTGCAAAGGTACTACAAAGTTTTTGGTAGTTATACCGTAAAAAACAGTCTTGCGTTCCTTAGAGTAATAATACATTGACTTTTCCCTTTGTGAGCTGACATTGGCCTCCCGTGATGGCTGCTGAGTGCCTTAGTGTTCGCCAAAGACTTAAATCTTTGTGTTTAAGGAGCTATTAATTAGGCAGCTCTCGGAGCCTAATAGGACTCTAAATTAGTGCTTTATACAGTTTAAGGTTGGTGCACTTGAAAGGTCAACCAGCTGAGCTTTAAATACACAGAGACAATGGTAGTGTCGATTTTAAGACAAGTACACAGTATCCTGTGTGACACCGGTGCCTAATTAGTGTAAGATGTAGGTGGTTTCAATAACATAAAAACCACAAGCATTTCTCATTCAGATATAACTGTCCCCATATCATGTATGTGTTTGCTGTGTCCTAGCCTATTATTCATGTGTTGTTGCTCAGTTGTTTGTGTTTGAAAAGTCAAGGAGACATTTTTTTAGGAAATACTTGACACTGTCAAATGATAGGTTCGAGGACAAAGCAGCAAAATAATTGCAAAGCAAAGCGTTTAGTATGCTTTATGCAAGCAGACAAGCTTGATGTTTGTTTTGGGATGTTTTGTGGGAAAACAGCACATTACATAAACAAAAAGAATACAGCTGTAGGGTAGTGGTGCATATTTTTCAGTCAGTTTTTCCCAGAGAGAATAACTTTACAAATACCAAAAGCCATGCATTTTATATGAAAAAAATGTTATATAACTTTTATATATATCTATAAACAATGACATTTTTTCCCTTTAGTATTCTGATTAGTGATTAATCATATCCCTTTGTGTGCGATAGACGTGAATAACAACAAAACGAGAACAGAAAATTGGTTTGTTTTGCAGATCAGTTCAAACAAAGACATGAATACTATCAGTATATTTCTATGATATTCAATATATTCATTTATTTGGAGGAAGAAAAATTAAAAAGTCATCATTTGCACTTTCCTTCTTGCATATGCAGTTTTTTTTATGTGCAACCTCACCAGGGACATATGAAGAACATCTCAATGGAGATAGCTAGAGGAAGATCATATTGGAAAATGCCTGATGTTAATTTTTTAGATTTGATCCAAGTCAAGTGAATTAAATTCTGCTTGGCGTCAAGCTAGCAAAACTGCACACCTCCGCCCTGCCATATGAGTTGCCTCGTATATCCACTGCCACCATTCATCTGCCCGTGTTGATCACAAGTCACTGATTTATTCTGCGGTTTGAAAAACTGTGACAACACGATGCCGACATCACTTTCAAAGAGCTCACACACTCTCAAGATCGGATGTTAATAAATGGAAAAGTTGAGTGTAAATTACGTATTCAAACTTTTATGTTGGTTACATCAATTAAATCCATATCTAATCTATCTTTTATTGCAAATCATATTTCTGATAATTCCCTGCTGCAGCATATGGAAGCCAGATAGCAGACTGTGAGCCCTGTCATGAAGAGAGATGAATGTTCAGAAAGCATATATAGAGGGCACGGTGCCTTTTATCTAGTAATGCTTCCTGGCTTACAGTGCACCATCTTTCTCACATCAGAGGATAGGAACTGAAAAGAAAACTCCAGAGATCAAACAGACAAAGTTAATCAGAAGACAACCAAAAGACATGCATTGAGATGCGGCGAATCTCTCCGCCAGACCTGCTCCTTATTCTCCGCTCCCCTTTTTACACCTCTCCCCGAAGCAAACATGTGAGTCTCCCCCTGGACTTCAATTGTCAGCTCGAGAAGAGAAATACGAGGAGGTGGGGTGAGGGAGAGAGAGAGAGATAAAGAGCGAGAGAGCCAGGGAGAGAACAGGTGACAGGCGCTGACAAAAGGACGAACGCTCTGTTAGGCTCGGTGCAGAGTAACAGGACCACGGGGACAACGGGGGAACAATATCCTTACAAAAGAAAAATAGAAAAATAAAAGATGGGGCAGCATTGACATCTATAGTAAATAATATTTGTCAACAAATGAGTTATGGCGCTAAGAGGAAACAACTGCTTTGCAAAGGAGACAAAGGCTCATTGTCGCAGAAGGAAGTTGCATCTGTGATTTTCGTTGTCTTTGCTGCCGCATTCATTAACTCCAGACAGTCTCTACTGAGTCTGTAGTTTGGCAATGATGTAGTTGTTTATGTGCCGAGCATAATTATGTTTTTACCTGTCCACACCAAACCACTTTTATGGTTATTTTTTTTCACTTTCCATTCATTTAAGGTATTTAAATACTAAATATACAAAAAAACATTTAAAAAAGCTACAATATAATACCTGATCTAGGCTTTTTTGCTTGTCACTTAAACTAAACTGCCGGTAAGTCTTTACCATTTATGTAAATCTGTGACATTACATCTATTTAATGCAAGAAAAAACCTCAAAATTCCACATTTAAATCTCTCTCACTGTTCAAGGTGACTTTATTTGTCAGTGTCACAAATAACTTGATTGAGGTGCACAATCCTCCTGAAAATAAGCATCAAATGAAAATATTAAACATTGCCTCTTGGCTTGTTTGTTACCTCAAGACACATTCCTAGTTGTGCCTTTTCTCAGCCTCCTCTCACCGCTGCTAAAAACAGTCCGCGACAGTCATATTTCTGCTGTGTTACACAATGTTTGATGCGTGTTTCTATTACATTTTCAAGGTTTCCTGAAAACGCTCTCATCACAAATGAAAAGGAAGAAGAACTCTCTTAACCATACCCTTTCAAAATTATTTTGTCAAATATTACAGTTTGAAACTGGAAAGTCAAGGTTGGGTTACATGGCCTTGGGTCTTTGAATAAGCAGGAATCACTAGATGTTTTCCTTTTGGGCCACAAACCAAAGGTTTTTTATAGAAAAAAAGAATGCGAGAACATTACTGTAGAACCTTCTCCTATAACAGGGCACATATTTTCAAGTCAAATACATTTTGACAAATTACTGTTTACCTACAAACAGAGAGGTAGACGAATGCAAAGAAGTAATTGCATCTCTATCCAACATATACTGAAATATCATTATCAAATCACAAGTGTGTGCAAAAAATAGCCTGTGGTACTGCTCAACACTTTAAACTAAATTGTGGTCCTCACTCATGTAGGAGTAAACTAAAATAAAATGCTCTCCAGCTTATCTCCTTAGCTCTGCCTCACAAACAAGTCCAGACATTTAAGCAAGTCTTGATTTATACACTTGATACACTGTTCTGCTATAATAGATATAACGTCCAGGTGTTTTTATCGTTTTTGAGACTGCCATAGAGGTGTTAACTCAATTGTCTTATATTTAGCATAATAAGCACTATTGTGTCACCAGGCATATTGAGAGGTGACACCATCATGTATGTAATAGGGGGAAAGACTATTGAAACACATCTCAGTATATTGTAGTCCAGGACAACGCCACCTTTAACTTTGGCATCAATACAAAATATGTGATGAAATAAAACCTTTCAAACACTTTTAACAAGAAACTGAACTATAAAACTTATAACAATACTGCTAATGGATTCACGGAAATGGAAACTTTTAGTGTGATTTAAACCATTTGACCCATCTTAAATGCAATGTCAGAATTCCAGCAGCTGGTTGCATGAAAATTAAAAGCTTTTGTTTTAACCCTTGGAAAAACTTGTCAACCTGTGCCAGATAACCTAAGAGTCCTGATGGCCTTGTAATGACATGCATGTCAGTGATGCACTATGGGGACTTGCAGGGTTTTGCAGACAAAAGGTAACATATTATGATCGTTTGTAAAATGTAACTTGAAGCAAAAGCAGAAATCCTGTGACTGGTGAGATGGGATCAAAATTTCTCTTTCTTGTTGAAACAGCCCAGCATTTTGAATAGGCTGGACCGCTGGAGTCAGCTCAAGGTCTTTTTAGGTAGAGCAATGGAAATAGTTAGCCAACAACATGTTATTTTTTAAACCGGCCTGTGGCAACAAGCCTCCTACATAAGATATGTTTTTTTTTCCAATAAAGCAGTTTTTTAATGTTCTATATATGACTCATTATCAGCAATTATACCCGGGTTTTAAACCTGCAAATTAGATGTTTAGTTTCATGAATATGTTGGAGGTACATTTTTATGTCTCAATGGGACTGAAAACTGAACATCTAAGTATCAATAGGATAACTATAATAACAAACATGTCTTTGGATGCCTGCTGGCAGCATGGTTTAATTGAACAGTATTGGACCAAGAATTGATCCCTGGGGAACGCCACATACAAAGTGAACCTTTACAGATATACAGTTGCTGATAACCGAGAGATCCGTCCCTTCAGGTAGAGTGTAAACTAATTAATGCTGCAGGCAAATAAAAGCATTTAAAAGAGTAATTTTGCTCCAATAATAATACTTTGCTCTCGTCTTTGTCCAAAATGCTTTTGCTATTTTTTTGCGGGGTGAGTAGGGGTCTTCCTCAGACAAAGGATGAGGAAACGGTGGATGATCTTATATTCCTCTTGTGGTCCATTCAGTAACAATAATTAGTAATATAGCACAGTTAAACACATCCCTGCTGAGTCTTATGACAGGGAAGAACCCCAAGTCCTCTTAGAAAACACATTATCAGAGTTCAGTATTGTGGGCTAAGCACAGCCTCTTTCAGACAAAGAGTTGGATTTCCTGGATGCCCTTCTTACCCTGGAGGAATTGTTAAGAGCTTTCATATCAGTTGCCATGCAGCCTTGAAACAACAACAACCCCAGCCTTTGTACACTTTTCCTTTTGTGTTCAAATCCGCCGCCAATGCCATTACTTCATGAGAGCTGACACACATTTTGTGAAGACCCAAGTCTTTCTCTGCAGCCCACACGCCTCTGTCCATGTCTTGTCCCAGCACAGCTACACATGCCTCTGACAGAGTCCTTTCAACAATTCAAGGGGTCATCCATGCTTGTGTTGCTCCTACTGAGGAGCTCCCTCTGGATTTTTTGGTTTGCTTTCACTCTCTCTAATTCAG
This sequence comes from Pagrus major, assembly GCF_040436345.1. Classification (NCBI taxonomy): domain Eukaryota; kingdom Metazoa; phylum Chordata; class Actinopteri; order Spariformes; family Sparidae; genus Pagrus; species Pagrus major. The sequence goes on along the minus strand of NC_133229.1, from coordinate 9,502,792 downwards.
CTGATATATACCTTGTTAAAAACAGTGAAACATTTTAGGTCTCTCACAGGGAAGTATTTCTGTTCTGTCTTCTGCCCTGCAACCATGTCTTCTCTGTCAGTGGCACAGGAGTGGCAGGCTCTCTCTCTCTATTACTGTCTACTTTACAGATTGCCATTGTTACGTTACCTGCCCTCTGCTCATGTCTTCTTAGACAGTGGTGCGAGACTGTTGAGCTCTGTCTCCCCATCCCCCTACTGAAGACCCTAGTAGCCTGTGTGGGAGGATTAATGCTGCTGCTGTCTGTTGTTCCCCGGCTGTACAGTCTCACTTGCAGGAGACTCAGTGCAAGCCCAGCAAAAAACCCCATTGTGATAATGTACAGAAGTCTGGGTTTTGGCATATGACGTCTTGTCTCACGACCTTTATTAGATGAAGACATAAACAGACACCGTTTCTGGCCTTCATCGATAGGCTGAGCTCATACTCCTGCATTGCAACCAGAACTGTTTGGCGCGGGGGGGAAACAAGACCCACCACACTGACTTTCATGCTGGAAGGATGCAGAGCTTTGCATCTGAGGAACATTCTCCAGCCAGCCAGGATCGGACCAACCGATGATCCAAGGGGGAAAAAAACCTCTATGCGGAGGGTATCCTCTTCCTGTTACCTTTCACCTCTGTTATGGGATGCAAGAAACTCTCATGACAATATTTGCAGAAGAAGTGGATCTTTTCCTCTTGAGGCAGAAAACTCCTTGCCTTCTGCTGACCCTTGACAGTCCACGATCAGGGATATTTGCACAGATGCCACGGTTCTAAAAAAAAACAACCTTTCCTTTACTGAGGAGTCTAGCAAAGCTGAAGGTTATCCTAGGATAGCCCCTGGTACATAGTATGATCATTATCACAGGTGGACAGTGCTTGATAATGACGCCCAGACAGAGATAACTGCTCGAAGCTTGGATTCTGTTAGGAACCAGGTTGGTGCTAACACTGAGGTCCAAGAGGTGCTTCGTGGTACATAATTTTGGTTTCCATAGGTGGTGTGAGGGAAAAAGGAGCCCTGTATTTACTTTCTTGCAGGTGCTACTAGAACAGGCTCTTCCTGTTTCATTTTCGACAACCGCTTGCAGGTGGAAATTCCTTTGTCACTCAGTAAGGAATCAATTGTGGTTCTTCAGCTCCCTCCAAAAGAGCTGTTCAAGCCCTTTGGGTAGATTTCTCTCCGTTTATTGTCTCTTTTGTTATCTGGTTAGTTTTGACCCGGCTGAGAGTGACTGACTTTTGGTCCAGCCAAGCTGAATGCTTTAAGAAAAAAATGGAGTAGTGCTTATAATGGCATGTGATCTGGAGTGCACAACAATTGGAACTAGATTCTCGGGAAACTCGTGTCCAACAAGAGTCCTGTTCAGCTGCTTGCTGCTTAAAAGGACAGACAAATTTACAGCTCATAAGTCAGTTAAAGGCAAATATAAGATGTCTTGTTTGTCCATCCACCTCCTTGACAATAATTTATTTCCTTACCACTATGCTCATGTCTAACCGTGTCTCCATCATCTTCTTGTTGAAACATTTTTATTACATCTGACACACACCGAGGGAACTCATATTCTGTATTCAGTATCTGGAGAGTTAAGCCTGAAGTAATGTCATAAATAATGTAGCTTACATAATGTATTGAATTTAGGCATACAGAAAAAGAGACTCATGACTAACCATATTTTCTTACCTTTTCAGCTCAGGAGCAGAACTTTGGGGATCAGTTTCTTCACGTATTCCTTCAAGATGGAAGCCCTGTTGCTGAACTTCGGTGCGGTGGCAGCCATGTTTTGAATGCAGCTGCAGGACAGAACATCAATAATAACAGATGGGTGACGATCACGATCAGGTATGATATGTCTCTCCTATTTTCCTTGTGATAAATATTGCACCATGGACTGTATATCGTGATGATATTGTACTGTGAGTTTATGATATTGCTACATTTGTAGTGTTCAGAACTTGTGTCTTTAAAGAAGAAAGTCAATCAACGTCAACAATCTCGTTCCTACACAGACACTGACATTATATAGAACTAAATTGCAACTTTCTTCACTTAGTTTTTCAAAAGCCTAAAAATTGAATGGAGAAAATATAAAACATAAAATCAAAAAAGGGATTTTACACAAGGTTGCACGTCATGGTCTCTTTGATAAAGCCCTTGAAAGCTTGTCTGTCCAGTAGCAGTCCACATCAGTGCCGATCACAGAATTGATTCCACGGTAATACAGAACTTCTATGAGAGCTCACCACTTCAGACAAATCCCAATCTTTAATGCCCCCAGACTGCACTTGTGTTAAAATGTCAAAGTCACATAAACAAAGAAATCTGTCCAGTGTGCTGGTAGTCTTTGTTTTGGCATAGTGATAACTAAAAGTCAGCTGTCTTCAGAACATTAAATCAAATCAAATCAGTTTTATTTATATAGCCCAAAATCACAGTCACATTGCCTCAGTGGGCTTTACAATCTGTACAGTGAACGACATCCTCTGTCCTTAGACCCTCGAGTTGAGTGAGGAAAAACTTGCCATATTTAGAAAAAAAAACCTTTTAACAGGGAAAAAAAAGATTGAAGAAACCTCAGGAAGAGCCACGGAAGAGGGATCCCTCTCCCAGGACGGACAGACATGCAATAGATGTTGCATGTACAGAACTGAACAACAAAATCACAATTTACAAATTGCATTGACAGAACATCTGAAAATTATACACAGATATTTTGCTCCTTTCTGTATAAGGTCAAACTTATTTGAAAGAAGTTTAAATAAATGATTCAATGTCTCTTACCATGTGGGTGTCTTGTGGATCACTTACAGATGGCTCACGGTGAGATTTAGGATCATTAACCTTTGACATGCACTATGCTGAGAGAATTGGCCATTTTAGTAAATTGTTGTCGAGCATTTTCCTGTAAGTGCCTGAGATCCTCTAATCTCGACCACATACGGTAGAAAAACCTACACCTGCTGAAAGACTCAGTGATTTTCTTCTTTTCATACTTCAGAAATTGATGTGATCTGGGATATCAATTTTTTTCCGTCTTCCTATTTACTCTTAAACATGCCCATCTAACTACTCCATGTCAGACTAATTCTGATCATATTGAAACTTCCTGTCCTGATTAGAGACAGAGGTAACCGTGTGTATTCGGCTCAGTCTGCACAGTTATCAAACATAACTGCTATTCCTCGTCATCAGACAATCTCAGAACTTGAACCGACCCTGACACAATACTTTTGGCTTTGGCTTTGATTTTGTTACAGGATATAAACTTGAGGTTATGTTTTTGACTGAAACATGGCTGGATGAAAACAACAGATCAGCAGCTCTTATTGAATCAGCGCCCCCGAACTTCAATTTTTTGGATGTAATTAGAGTGGGTAGAAGAGGCGGTGGAGTAGCCATTATATTCAAGGCTGTGTTTATGTGCAAACAGTTGTCTTTTGGTGCATACGACTCCTTTGAATATCTAGCTGTTGCACTAAATAGGAGTGGTAAAACTACTTTACTGAATACCCATAGGCCTCGGAAATATTCAACTACATTACTTTTGCTGTTTTGAGCACTGAATTTGACCGTGTACTCATTGCTGGTGATTTCAATATTCACATTGATAATCCAGATGACAGGAATGCACAAGAGCTCTCCCTGATCTTTGAAAATTTTGGTCCCCTGCAGCATGTAAAAGAGCCTACTCACAACAGAGACCATACACTGGACCTAGTTGTCTCCTGGGGTCTTGATATATCCGGCGGTATGGTATTTGATGCTGCCTTATCTGATCATTTCTGTGTTTCATTTCATTTGACTAGCGTAGTAGAGACAGACGCTAGGACTGAAACAATCAAAAAACGATACATTAACGAATTCAGCAGCACGATATTCTCTCATGCAATCCTACGTGACACCCTCCTCTCCGTCTACTTCAGTCAACGTTCTTCTCGACAATTTTAACTGTAAAACCTCGAAGGCCATTGATAAAATTGCACCCGCTAGGGTAAGTTTTTCCTGTCAAGCAAAAGGCGCCGTGGAGAAATGCCCCACAGACCAATGTTCAGAAAACAATCTGTAGAAAAGCTGAGCGAAAGTGGCGGAAAACTAAACTGCACGTTCACTGTGATCTCTCTAAAGACTGTCTACATAATTACGGTTCAGTGTTAAAAAATATGTTTCCAGTCTGGATTTAGGCCTCACCACAGTACTGAGACTGCTCTTATCAATGTTCTCAACGATATTAACCTCACCATAGATACCAGTAAAGTCTTGGTCCTCGTCTTGCTCAACCTAACTGCTGCATTCGATACAGTTGACCACAACATACTTATTGACAGACTGGAACACGGTTTGGTCTCTCGAATGTGGTCCTGGGTTGGTTTAGGTCCAACCTTCAGGACAGAGACTATTTTGTGTCAGTTGGTGGCTACACATCAGAGCTTCTCCCTATAAAGCGTGGAGTTCTGCAGGGGTCAATTCTTGGACCCCTGCTCTTCAATCTTTACATACATTAGTAGCATTTATTAGTTGAATTTTTTTTTAAATTCACTGTTTCTTATATGTATGCAGATGACTATTGTTGCAGCATTGTTACCATGTTGGATTGAGTCTGAATAAGGTGTGTAAGGTTGAGGTTGTTGTGTCTAAGCATAAGTGGAGACTTGAGCTAATTGAGAGTACTGCTACAGAGTGCTGCTTTTGCTGAGAATAATTTTACATTTTGTGACAAAGATAATTTTTTTAGTGTTAAAAAAACCTTAGATCCCAGCTTAGAAACACGACTTGCAATTTATTTCCTCTTAAGAAACCTTCAGATTAAATGCATAAAATGATCAAATAAAACACATCACGAAGGAATAACCAAGTATTTAAATGCTTCTATGCTGATCCTCAGTAACATGGTGTACAGTCCTTGAACTGCATCTCAGCATCTCAGCTGGAGTCAGATGGTAGTAGTTAGATAATAATGTAATAATCAAAAGCAATTACTTCTGCCAACTTCCCACACTTGTCACTAGATTTAGCAATGTATTTTTCGACACCTCCTCGGGTGCAGTTATTTCTTAAAAAGCCACAAGCAACGAACGTAACCAGTCTTTTGGATTATCAGCGAAAACACAGTTCACTCAGAAGCATTTGGCAACAGATTCGGCACCAAATGTTGAACCTGAGCCACATGCATTTGCACTACTCGCTCGTCTAATCCAAATAGGTGTGATCACAATGCTTCCTCATGCACAGCTGATCTTCTGTCTCCGTAGTGCACACACAGGCTTCCAGCTCAGGCACCGTGGGGCAGAGTGAGCCGGGGGGAGAAATATGAGAGGGCCCCGCTGCCTCTATTTATTCTTGATCGCTTCAGCAATTTTATTCATATGCAAATGAGTGTGTGACATCATCTAGTCATGTTTAAGCAGTGAATACCTTTCCTTGGATGATAGTTGGCAACACTGAATACAGCTGCTTCAGCTCGCTGTCAGCATGTGTGCAGTGCAGGGCAGTGGTTGTATTTAACTGTTAGTAATCCCAGTTTCAAACAGGGGAAATACAAATTGCCAAATTTCTCTGCAGCACGGAATCATCTCCTTCTTTTGCTGTATTGTTTTACCTCTTTCACCACTCATAAACATTCCTATTCTTATCTCTAACACAAGTCTGAAAACATTTGCTTGTTGCTTTCATACAGTGACATCGCCTTGACTCGCTCATATGATACACATAGATGACTGACTTTTGCCCTGATGCACAATTATTAACATGAAAAAGTGATATGACACCTTGGTTAAGCATACAGCACCGTACTATGACAAACAGTGGTGCCTCAATTTCTTGGTGTTTATCCACGCTGGGTTGTTATGCACTGTAGTTTTGATAATGACATAATTGCCACCACAAGTGGTTCTGATGATGAGCACAAAACAACACATTAAACAATGTGGAGGGTTTATTTAAATGACGTTAAAAGCCCTCTAGTGGGTGGTCTACACAGCCGTTGCTCCAGCTCAAATAGCTACAGCATCAACACCATTAAGGTAATAAATGTCAATAAATCAGAAAATATATATTCCAAAACTCCACAGAATTAAAAGCTGTGGAGGAATTTCAGGTTGCCTTGACCCACCCCTATTTGCAGTTCCGTGAAAGCCTCTTACAACACGCCATCTCGCTCATCATCAACCAACAAATGGATGAAAGGCATTCGATATTTCAGCAAGAATTTAGCAGCCTGTTCTGACAGTAAACGTAATTGAATGAATCACATTTTTTTCCTTTTTGGGTAGCAGCTTTGTAGAGAAAGACTGAACTAGTTTGATCAAATCCTGAAATACCTGAAACCTTTGTAGACCTTTCTTTAAAAAGAGCAGAAAAGAACATTGATTTGTTTTTACTTTACACGCTGCTAAAAACAACTGTGTAGAAACAGCATGTTTTAATAGAGGAATGTAGGATATTATCCCCTATGTAGATAGGCATGCTAACAATAGTTATTTACTGATGCTAATGGTGTTACGGTGCGTTGTGTTTTCAGGACAGGCAGACTGACAGTAGATGTGAAACACTCAAGACATTACACATAACAGTGACTTTAAAGGCGCAATATGTGAGAATCGGCCACCTGTCACATTCATAACCAAAACAAATATGGGGCAGCATATCACCACATTAACTGCTAACTGCTGCTAACTATAGCTGACCTTATCTAGTTAGCTCAGTTAGCTGTGCAGCTAGCTGTTTGGACTGGGAGCTTATCTTAGCAACACGATACATACTGTAGACATCATAATGTCAACACTGCTGTTGATTCACACTGCAGTTGAGTTTTGAATGTTTTCGACTAAGATTCTTAAATATTGCCTGTTTAAAGTATGTTTTCTGTTGCTGGAAATATTTGATCAAATTATTTTGCAATTAAATCCACAGCCCATCTGTAGCACTTTGACATTGGCTGTAAAGTTGGCAAGACTAAAGGCCACAACTGTGCTGCTGTCTAATTTCACAAAGGGGAGTGTGCAGGGGGGGGAGGCTGTGTCATTTTTCATTAGGTAGAACATGTTTGTTGTTGGCTTGTTTTTTTTTTGTTGTTTTTTTTTCATGTCGGTGAGTTTTCCTTGAGGGATGTTCGGAGCAATACTGCCACGATTAAAGTTCCAGAGTGGCAGACTCCAAATGCTCCCCCGGTCATTTGTGAAGGTGTTGACATTATTGGTTGAATCCCGTCGTGCTTAGCATTCACTGTTTGGAGCCATTTTCATTCACGCACAGTCAAAGATTAACAAGGATGACACACAGCAATTCTGTGGCATCACATTTCTTCCCTTGTCACAGGTGAACTCAGAGTCCCTGGCAGATACGATTATTCAAATTTATGCTACTTTTGTGGGTACTTTTTTTTTCTCTTCTTCAGTCAAAGGAATGGAAGTAGTGTCTCAAGTATGGTTCTGACTTACTGGGAATATTCTTTTTTATGACAGAGGATTTTGTGTCTGGCATCTCACGGGTTTTGATGTTCATGCTGATGTCTTTGTAGACTGTCATATGATTTCTGCTTAAAATGCACTAGATATTTTGTGTCTGTAGGAGTTGTGCATCAATGCCTGGCCATTACATCTGCAATTTTCTTGCATTTTTCTGAACTTCTTTGTTGGAATCTGGTAAAATGGCAATGTAATGCTTGAAGGCCCCAAAATACCTTACCTATATGCCTATTTGGTGATTTGAAAGAGTATTGTTGCATGTCTTTTCATAATTCTCTTAAATTGCTTCTGGTCTATCTGTAAAATTTGATTCTAAATGCTTAATGTGACTTTTTGCTGAATGATTTTTTTTTTCCTGTACATCAGGAGCATTTTGGTTTCAGTGTCTTGCTTGAGGACACATTGGAATGTGGACAGGGTGAGCCAGGGATCAATCCACAAACTAATGGATGATTGTTGAAGCACAAGCAGAGAAGTTTGTAGCACTGTTTTTTCTGTTGAGAATTTGAATGTGTGGCCCAATCTGAGATCACCCCATTTACGTCATCACAGTTTTATTTTGGCAGCTCCTCCAGAGCCACAGAAGACGTTGGACAAACATTTTTACAGGCTGAGTAGTAACTCCCTGCGACAAGTAGGCTGTACCACCCCAGGTCTTTCTGTATAATTGTAATTGTCCTTATGAAGCACAATTACTGTAGGCTTAAGTAGAAATTCAGTGTTCCAGAATAAAAATAGTCACTGATCTCTGTCAGTCCTGCCGTTCCTCTCCTACGGTGGAATCTGTCTCTTTAAAAGGTTTGTAACTGATGTTTTCTCCATCGGTTACACATTTCTGAATCACCCGGCCTCCTCTGCCTCAAGTCTCATATGTCCCGAAGCAATGATGTGTTGTTGCTTCAAAAGTCCACACACAACACAACGCAGCACATCTAAAATATTGAAACCACTGTGCTGTGGGTAATGCATTAATAAATTAGTGATATGTTGCTGTCACTGTTACTTTTCACTTCAATTTAATGAAACATTTTTTTTGCTTAAATTTCAGTGATCAGTTATTAAACTAGTGGAAATTCTAGTATTTGCATTACACATTGAATCCTGACAGTTGCCTGGAGGAGAACAAGCATTTGGTCGTGTTTGTGAGTGTGTAATCACATTTTTTCAAAACCCTATTTTGTTGACTGCTCAGTTTTATACCACGATTGACTGCCACCCAACAATACAAATTCAGTTATTATCTACTCACCCCCATGCTGATGGAAAGTTTGGTGTAGTTTTGTAGTACATGAAACATTTCTGGAGCTTCACAACAAAACAGTGCTGCAGCATTCGCCTAAACAACTGAAGTAGATGGAGAAACAGAACCTAAAATATGAAAAATAACCAAAACAAAACATAAAATGTCTCCATACAGCTCGTCCGGCATAACCCAAGATCCAACATTGATTTGAAAAGGCTATATCAGTAGCTCCAGAAATGTTTTGTGGACTATGAAACCTGACTTTTCATTGACATGGGGGTGAGTAGATAATGATTGCATTTTCATTTTTGGGTGAAGTTATCCGTTGACTCTTGATAGGAACTGCAGGTGATCAACAACTGTTTCAGTTTGAAATCTTGTTTCTGCTACAGACAACATATTTTGCCATCAAGTGAATGTTGGTGTATTCTTTTTTGGGCATTTTTACTTTGAAGTGGACATTTACACATCACTGGTGTTTTGGATCCTGCATATTGTCTCCTCTTCATTCCATAACTGTCATTCACATGCTTGCACCCAGCCTGCCCAGCACTCCCTGTTTCCCACACATACTGTATGTCCTCAGACACACCTGCTGAAGATCTGCACTCCACTGAGTGCACTCTTTCAGTTTCATGACTCTTTAAAAGCTTATATTTAAGTCTATTCACTGACCATTGATGTAAAAATGCACATGTGAAATGTTGCCTAGCAACAGTTGCTGTAAGAGGGAGAAACGAAGTAATAGCTGTCGGAAGAAATGCTGAAAAGAATTTAAAACTAGAGGGGAAAATGTATGAGCTCTTTGAATGAATATCACTGGACCTGAAGAAAAGTTAAAGAGTTTAAGTTGTGTCCAGGTCCGAAACACCTGTTCACATCTGTAACTCGCCTAACCTGCTAATAAAGAACTAAGAGGACTGTTTAGTGTCCATCGATCTGCTCTGCATTTTTGTACACATTGGTATGTGTGCAGGGTTATAGGTAACTCAAAAGTAAAATAATCGCTGCTGTAATTAGTGTTTAACTGAGTAATGGATGAAGTAATCCCCTTGCAATTTGCAAGAGTAATTAGTAAACAGCCATCGATTACTTTTTCAGAACCAACAGAGGACGGAGCCAGGATGGGCTCCGTCCTCACTGGTTTCTAATCGCTTGAAGAGTTACGAAGGAAGCAACATTTCTTTGGAGGTGTGCCATGCCATATGTGCACGTGGGTGAGAAGTGAGCTCTTAATATGAAGCGTTTCTTTTTTAAATCCATATCTTCTTGACACAATGCCAAATCTGAGGTAGCGTATGTTCCATCAATCGCACAGTGTTCAGTGTTGTATTGACAAGTACCCCCATAAAAGATTCATTGAAGAAGCAACCAGCCGCCCTGCCTGCTTACTGGGAATATCCTTTGTGAAGCCCCACAATGCCAAGAGGCTCGCTGTGTGCTGTCTAATTGTATTGCTGGCGATATAATGATAGAACACAGGCTACCCAAATTAATTGAGGCTTGCCAGTCACAGCACAAATTATGCAGCAAATGCTGCAGTGCTGCGTGTGAGGAAGTCACTGCACCAGAGCCAGAGCAGGCATTACAGTCAATGTAGGTGTAGATTAATGTCTGATACAGGGCTTGTTGCACTTAACGAAAAACCAACAAATACATCCCTCCTTACATCTTGTGCAGTAGGTGTAATATGCCTTCACATGATTATTAAACATACAGTAAGGGGTGTTATTTTTCTCTCTTTTCAGTCATATCTGATGTGTAGCTCTGTTGCCTGTCGTGCCAGAAAGAAAGTAACAGGTGGTCCTCTCTCGTCTTCCTCATATATGTGATATGACTGACCCATTTACTGTCTGCTCGCAGGTATGAAACACTGCTGAGGATTGTCTCTAGGTGCAGAACTAATAGACTCTTGACTTTCAATCACTAAAAGACTCCCAAATTATAAATTCACCACTAACTTATTCCACATTAGCTTTTTGTAAGAATCTGAAATATGATGAGAATAATAAGACACAAAAGAAAATACACATTCCCTATAAGCCAGAGAGAAAACTGTTGCAAGGGCACCGGTGCAGTGCATGATGTTTTACTGCCATCTGTTGCCAATACTTTCAGATGTTTTATGCAATAGTAATATTTTAATGATGATCTTCCCTCATTATTAATTTTCTTGCAGGGGGACTGTGAAGGAGGCACGTTCAAAGTAGGATTGTAAAGACAAGCACCCACCATCAGGTTGAACAAATACCTTTGCGTAAAGGTGCTGTGCTGAAAAATAATTTGCAAGCCCCCTCAGCATTTGAAGGCAATATTTCAATGAAAGTTGCGGCGATGCAGTTGCACTGAATTAGTCACACAAGACACAATCTAAATGAGCATGTTAGAGATGACAAATCACTTATGATTAGCACATTAGCCAGATGAAGAAATGCATAAATGATGATGGAGTAAGTAGAAATGATCACAGCCATATTGTGGTTCTGTGTGTGTGTGTGTGTGTGTGTGTGTGTGTGTGTGTGTGTGTGTGTGTGTGTGTGTGTGTGTGTGTGTGTGTGTGTGTGTGTGTGTGTGTGTGTGTGTGTGTGTGTGTGTGTGTGTGTGCGGAGGAAATGAAATATTCATACGTTTTTGTTTGTTTTCCTCAAGTTGGGAATTTGCTCTTGTTGGTCCTGTGAGACCCGGCGCTGAATGGTGCACAGGGAGCCCAATAAGAAATTACATCGCGCTTCATCTCAGCATTAGACAAACCCGGCCTCTTTTTTCCTTCTGATTTGCGCATATGTTTGTTTGTGTAATGTAATCCATTGTGGTTTTGAGTTTGTTTGTATGTCTGTCTGTGTGTTTGTGTGTGTCTGTGTGTGTTTGTGTGCGTGTGTAGTAATGGTGATGTGGAGCTGTGGGGCGTATTCCTCGCTATCTAGCTACTAGACCAAGTAAAGTAGTCATAGTCATCTTTATAAATAGTCATTTCTGCCTCAGAGCAAGACCAATGTAAATTAGCCCGGTGGAGCATTCAATGTGCTCACGAGAGCTCATCAAGTAACATCATCCTGTTTGCTTAGTGAGCATGCTCTCCCTGTCTCAAAGGACAGCCTCTGCAACATTAGCAGGCCAAATCAAAAGCTACTATTGTAAGCACCAAAAAACTGTATTTCTCTCTCTGCAAGAGGGATTTTTGTAACAGTGTTGTGATGCTTCATGCCTCAACAACAATTGCAATGTTGGATTATATCAGTCCTTTCATCAGGATCGTGCTGCAATCGTGGGACTTGAAAATAAACAATGTGGCCGTGCAGTTTATTTTAGAAATGACCTCAGAAACACACCCCGAGGATGGAGATGGATGTCTACTCTGGACATTAGATTGTATTGCACATAAATGTCTCATAATCCATCATTCATGTGTGTGTGTGTGTGTGTGTGTGTGTGTGTGTGTGTGTGTGTGTGTGTGTGTGTGTGTGTGTGTGTGTGTGTGTGTGTACAAAATAGAGCTCTGGTGATTTACATACCTGTAATTAGTCCTACCTGAAGTTGTAGGCATGTGATTGCCTCAGGGAGGCGTCCTGGAAGGCTGTTTCAAATTAGCAGGAGGGCGATTGCCCTGATTGTTTCCATCTGGCCATTAAAGCAGACATTTGAGTGTTTTTACCTCATCAACATCAGTGCAATCGCAAAGAATAGGTGATTTCATTTTGCAGAATCAGATATCGCAGATCACAGATGCATTAGCTGTATTACATGTTTACAGGCCAACGATGAATAAACCAATGGAACAAGAAACAAGGTGCATTGTGTAGATTACTCTCCAGCAGAAACGTGTTTATGTGCGCAGTGTGGACCCTTTGCATAATGTGCAGCCCTTGTAAAGAGGCTGCAATTGTACATTGCCGGTGTAAAGCCAATGATGAATTGGAGAGAGGGAATCACTTGACTTTGCCAAAGCTGGAATATGACACAAGTAGACCAGCTACTTAACATTATGGCTGCAACATTAATGACTTGTACAACTGTGTATTTCCCCAGAGAGACACAGGGGGTCAAATGATAAAATTGTCTTCCTACTCATTAGGTTTATAATGTATATCTGGTATGTGCCCTCATTTTTATAATTAATTAATCCTGAATGACATAATGAGCACTCATGCTAATATTTGTGTTGGCAGATGTGTTTGCTATTATTATTGCTATTGATGTTATTATTGTTATTGTTGTTATTATTATTATTATTGTTGTTGTTGTTGTTGTTGTTATTATGTGTTTGTTTGAACTAGTTACGCATATCATGTACTGTGCTAATTCAGTCATTATCTCCTTATCCTTCTCGACCCCATGCTGCTCCACAAAACATTTCTGTAGCTTCATAGCCAAAAGGTGGTGCACCTAAACAACTGAAATAGATGGAGACTTGTTATAAAAATGGAAACAAAAAACAAAAAAAATGCTCCATACAGCCATAATCTTCACTGTAGCTGTTAAGCTAAAAACGTTAGCGTGCACCCCGTCCCCATCTACTTCAGTTGTTTGGGAGAATTCTGCAACTATGTTTTGCTGTTAAGATCCAGAAATGTTTTGTGGACTGCATAAATTTACCCAACTTTCCATCAGCAGGAGGGTGAGCATAAAATGAGAGAATTTTCATTTTTGGGTGAATTTATCCTTTAACCTTGTTGCGACTGGTCTGGACTGTCTCGGTGTCTATGGTTTATCTCTATAGTATTTAGAGCCATTATTATGTGAATTTCATATCTGCTTAAAGAATATCACGGCAGCACAGAGCCAAACCCTATTTCTGGACTTATTATTTAAATCCAGCTGTGGAAGCTGTTCTCTATTTTTGTTGTCTCTCCTGGGTTTTGGGGCGTTAGCGCAGGATACAAATGCACCATTGCTTCCAACCCAATCTACCAATGCACAAAGCCTCCCAGAAAATATGCATAAGAAGTCATGGATTGTCAGTTTATAGTATAGTCTCAATGGTCGCATTAGCAGCTCCACTACTGTGACTGCTCTGTCTTTCTCTCCATCACAATGTTTTTCATGCTTTGCTGGATTTATAGTGAGTATCAGATATCGCAGCCTTTCTAACTGACCCCGGCGTCTCTCTGTTCTCTCTCTCAACAGATACAATCTGCCTGTCGGCAAACAAGGAGGGTCATGTATGATTGAAATAGCTGCAGATAATGGCACAGCTCGGCGTCTGGAGGAGTACGTGTCACACCCCGTGTCGGAGGTAACCTGACCTGCCTGCAGTCAAATCAACCCTTAGTGCAACCGTTTTCTTAAATTAGCATTTCTAACTCATTATCGTGTCTTTTTTATCTCCTTCTCCTTAGACATATTAAAATGTTAATTAAAGCAGTACAATTTGGCATGCATGACTTCAGCATCCACGAGTAAACAATCAAAGGAAATGCATCAGATATCTTCCATTCACTTGTTTTCATAGAGATCCATAACAACTAGTTATACACTGCTCTGTTCATGAATGCCAATGAGTTTGAAATGTGCAAAACCATCAGTGTTTTATCTTATTCTGAGAAATGTATTTGTGAATCTGTTCACTTATGTAAGTGTAACAATGTTATCTCTAACTTTTCTGGAATCAGGTGGATTTGAGGCTTAACCTACTCGTGCAATATTGTTCTTTTCAGTGTCAATTAAGTGGGCGTTCAGACTGAAAAAAAACAATTCAAGGGTCTGCGTTGGTGGGATGTTGCTTCAGGAGCTTGTGAGACATGAAATAAAGCCAGTGACATGAAAATAATCCAGGAATTCCATTTTCGAATAATAGGTCCTTCAGTCTGAAGGTTTATCGGGTGCCAAAACACGGCACAGCAGTTAATAACATTGTGAGGAAGAAAGTTATCACCTCCGCAGTCATTTTATTTTTCAACGCCAAGATCGCGAGGTAAACACTAGTTAATGTGGCGTTCATGTTACAAAGTACTAACAGGAGCGTGCGCTTGCACATATTTGATTAGCCACCATGGATGAGGCGTTCCAGCACAAGCTGATCCGGGTTAAACTTGACATTGTATTTCTGGAGCTCCTTGCTTTGGCCCTGCCATTGTACAACAACCCCAAGCTCATTATTACGTTCTTACTTACTTCAGTGCCTCTGTTGATTAGATAGTTTCTGACTGAAATCTTAATTATGCCTTTTGTCTCTAGACTGCTTATATTAAGACATGTTTTGGTAACACTTTATAATAACCATTAACTGGCGGTAAATTAAGAGTTAATTAAACATCAGTTAATGGTCATTTCACTGTTAACAAACATTAAATTCTTTATAAACATTTATTAAGCAATTGTTTTTGTAAATTTGCTGCTGATGTTTATACTACTGTAAGTGGTTAAAAAATGCTGTGTAGCTCATCTATAAACATTATTTACTATTATAAAGTTGCGTGAATGTTTATAGACATTTACAATTGCTTAATAAATGGTTAATAAATCGTTTCATGAGTAGAGTAGGGTAGGGTCGGTTGGTTGGCTTGAGTTGGGTTGGGTTGGTTGGTTGATTAGTTAAAACTACTAAACGCATTTCCATGAAACTTTGATGGAGGATGGGCCTCAGTCAAGAATAGACCTCATTGACTTTGGGTGCAGATCCAGCAATCTTTTTCTCACTTTCTTTAAGATTGTGAGATAGGGCAATAATCTTAAGGAATAATGCATGGATCTCAGGTATCTCAGTGAGTAGCTTAAATTATGGTTAAGCAGTAATGGGTGGTTTGGTATTTAGAGTGATACAGGGCTGTCGACTATGACACTGGATTAGGGTTGATAGAATTAAAGGGGACAGTTGGGCCTTGGCGGAGGTCTAAGCTCTATTGAGTGCTATTGTAGTATCTGTATTGTTACTGATGCTATCACCCAGATATATCAGCACTAGTATCAGTGGAATTTAAAGGATACTGTGATTTTGATTATTATGTGACAAAAGCACTAAGCTGCTGCCTGTAGATATACAGCTAAATTATGGATTGTGTGACTTTTCAATGTATTTGTTTGTGCCTTTAATCACTTATAAGACTCATGACAGCGCCATCATGAGAAGAATAACCATATGCTTTTAAAGCCGGCCTAACATGTTGTGTTTAAGTAGCAGCAGTTGCTTTATGAATGAAGAACAGGCGCTCCCATTAAAAACAAGCACACCTGTTACATTATTTGCCAAGATGATCACACTTGGCGAATAATGTCCTTAATGGCAGGCGGGTAAGTAGCACCAAGCTAGTTTTCTCTTGTTAATCACAGGCTGGTCTTTTCACTCTGGCTCATTAATTTGATTAACAACACCTATATTTGTTATTAAATTAATAATTTTGTTTTTCACTTTCAAAAACGCAGAGAGGGGCTCAACCTTCCCACAGGCTCAACATGCCTCCCTCTCCCTCGACGTGATTTATGGTCTTCTAATTTGAGATGCCAAGATGTTTCTTTTTTCCCTTTTTTTTTTTTCTTTTCTCAGTAACACATTCATTACGCAGGTATCTTTGCTGTGGTTATATTGCATGTTGGTTGCCTGTGACCATTTGCCAACTTTTAGGAAAGAATAATCTATTAACGGGATTAAAAGATACAGTGGATGAATGTGTTTTGATTTGAGTTAGCGCTGAGATTAAACAAAATGAGATTTGTACACAGATTAGACAAAGGATTGTGTTTACTGGCGTGCAACAGTTGGGCTTAGAGCTCATTTAAAGGGGCACTGGGTAGTTTTGGAGAAGAAATTCAAACTCAGAATTTACAATATTAATTAGGTAATAAAACAAACTTGGACGTATTGATTTTTTTCATAATCGAATGACCAAGCTGTTCTCAGAGGAAAATAAGGTCCCAGAACACTGTTAGAAAGAAAGGTGGCAGGGTCCGCCACATATAAACAAAGCAAACAGAAACAGCAAACAGAAAACAGAATGCAGTTGTGTTGTCCTTTAAGGTCAGTTTGTTTATTCAGCCATGAAAACAAAGAGAGTTTGTTTTTTTTAGCTATAAAACAAATCTGTCAATGAAGATCTTTCTATTCTGACTGAAATTTAAGCCACAAACAAGTGCAACAGTAAAAGAAGCCACCAGCATGCTATTATGTAAAGTTCTCATTGTAGCCTGCTGTGTACGGTTGTCAAGGGTTGTCTGAAGTACAGACTGTAAAACCCTTTGAGGCAAATTGAGTGAGTGATTTTAGGCTACATGAATAAAGTTGATGTGACTCGACATTGTGAACCCACAGAGGAGCTTGAGATGGGTTGAAACCAACACTCCACACACACATGCCCCAGCTGCAGACCTCGGAGAGATCATGAAGTTAGCTGCTGACTGTTTCCAATCTTGACTGCTGCGTCTCATCGGGCAGTTTAGCAGATGTCAGCGCAGCACTGTTCACAAATTCTACCGAAATGAAGTAGTATTTGTTGAATTCAAACAGAGTGCGGACAATTAAAATGTTTGGACAGATTTTCGTGTGCATGTGCGACAGAAATAGATGCACCCTGAAGCCCTCTATGAGTGATAAACAAGTCATAGCCACTATTAGCTTTGGCAGGTTAGACTGGAAGCCAATACACAGCAGAGAGAGGAGATTTTTTTGAACATAATATTTGTTGATTCCTGCCAGAGTGAGGGTGCAAGACCCACGAGTTTGAATTTGAAAGTCTTACTGCTTCATTTTTAACTAAGGTCATGTTCAAAAAGTAAGCTTCTAGTACTGAAATATGACTCGCTTCACAGCTGTTTGTTGTCTGTGGATGTTATGTTCTATCAGTGTGACCAGCTTCCTTATCTAAACTTGCCCACATGTGCTTCAGAACACTATCTAGATATAATAATGAAATGGAGACAGCATTGACTGCCTTCAAATAGACCTCAGGAATCAGCATATGGTACTCGTGAACCCACTCTGTGTGTCCACTTACATCAGTCATGAATATTGCATCAGCGGGTCTTTCAAATGGACTCTTCTCATAAACATGGTAAACACACTTGAAGGCATCATAAAGTCGCTCCATATCAGCCCATCGTCCTCATGCAGCTCCAGTGGCTCATAGCTGGTGGTATCACATAAAATACAGTTTAGCTCATTGTAAAAGTATCCAGCCACGGCCGCTTTATTTTATTTGAGTCTTCGGCTTTGTTAAAGGTACTTTTTAAGGTCTCTTAACTTTGTGGTGACATTACATACACGTTCCCGTCAACCCTGTCATGCGTGGCTTTTCAGGAGCTTTTAAGTGTGCAGCGGTTATGTGATTTAAAGCCAGCTTCCATATAATTATGTGGTGTAACACCTCATGATCCCAACACTGAACACCTCCACTGCAGCTGTACAACACCTTTACTCGAGCACCAGTCCCCAGTCATGATGAATGTTACATTTGAGGGACGTCAGAGCCATATAAATTCTGATGTGACTGCTAGGATTTCATAACCTCTCATATGAGATTGAAAATATGAAGTTAGACGTCAGATCAGTGTAATTTTAGATGTTCACAATCATGTCATTGCTGTGTTCTTTAGGAAGGATATTTATCCTGTGTTGTGTTTACAAACGAATTTGGATATCATCAGCATAGCTTGAAAATTTACTTAGAAGAGGCATGTTAAGAACTGAGACTGCGAGAGCCAAATATAGTGAGTAAGATGTATTGTAAGGAATGAGTTACTTTACGATATTAATGTCTGTGTAGAGTAATGCATTACCGATTACACCACTTTTGTGTTACTTTCACGAAAATAAGTGCAGAAGTATGGCCAGGCATTATAAACTGGAAGAGAGTAATATTATTTCATAGTGGCTAATCAAAGCACAGAGAAGCAAGTTTATTGCAGCTCATTACTCTTTCTCAGTTTTTCTCAGAGTTTCTTCCCTATACAAAGTTTGCACTTGACTATTACGCTTGTGTCCTTTTCTACGATAAACTCAAAGTAATGGGAGTATGTCCCCAAACTAGTCTGACTGCAGCCGTTCTGGACTATTCTTCTTCAGGGGATATATTTCTGGTGGCGCAGTGGCAGAAGTATTGTGTTGTGGATAATACTTAATTTCAGTTGGTAACACATTACTGGAGTAACTGTAATAGTATTACCGAAATCCTATTTGAGTAATATAAAACTGTAATGCTTACCCCCAACACTGATTTTTAATTAACTTATTTTAATGACAGATATCATAATCTAAAGGGAAGACATTTACCATTATCTGTATACCAGGGCTATCCAATTACAAAATCAGTTGGGCCAGATTTTAAATGTTCAAATGAAACATTTTCAGCATTTAAAATCATCTTTTTAAACTTTTAGTAATGATGAATTAAAAAAAAAAACAATGTTAATATATGGCAGCTTATATATACATCACACCTATGAGCATGTGTGTGAGACATCAAGAAAAAATATAACCTATAAATGTAGTTAACATATTTTGCCATGTATATCAGATTGATGTGTGCTGGGCCCCTCAGAGGTTGCTTCTGGGCCAGAATTGAACAGGCCTGCTGTATACTGCGAACCAGTGGTTCTCAAAGTGGGATCCAGGGACCTCCAGGGGTCCTCAAGGGGGTTTCAGGGGATCCCCAGCAAAAAGGGGAATAATTCATTTTCACTTATTTCATCCGTATGTAACACAATGACCGAATGTACGCCTATTTCTGGTCATGGGTTTTATACACAAAAAAGCATCTATTAGCAAGATTCTTATCAGATGGTCGACTGGGACTACATCTCACAGAAAGGGGGTCTGTGGTCTAATTGGTGTCAGTTTAGGGGTCCTTGGTGTGAGAGCCAGTGCTATAATCTACAATATATAACTATTCATTCACTGAACAGAAACCCACATTGACTCAAGGGAGTCTTTTTTAAAATCCACTGTCACCCTGTTACATAATTTGAAAGAATGCGTAATGAAGCTGTGATTAATGCTGATTTGTCTTTCATAAATTAATCATCGCGCATGGAGTGGGTATGAAAGTGTTATGTAAACCTTCCAAATAGAAAGTAGTATTCAATATTCATTTGTACAACCGGAGGTCACCTCTCTGAATGAA
This sequence comes from Pagrus major, assembly GCF_040436345.1. Lineage (NCBI taxonomy): Eukaryota > Metazoa > Chordata > Actinopteri > Spariformes > Sparidae > Pagrus > Pagrus major. The sequence continues at coordinate 9,483,011 of NC_133229.1, read as the reverse complement.
ATATATGTAATTTAGTGCTAATGTGAGACGGTCTCGTGCTACTTTTTTTTCTCCATGCAGCGCCACTTTGGTTGCAGACACAATTATGCCTCACTTGTTAAATTGACCGTTATGGTACGATAAGCTGCAAGTTCACAGGATTTATCTACATTAATTCTACCCAATTACCTTGCACATCAAAGAAAGCTTGCAGCATTTTGGAGATATTGCACCTCTCTCTCGTTGCATCAGGATGTGTATTACCATGTGATGTCAGCAGGACTGAAAAAAGAAAAGACTATAACTCCATGATAATGTGTAAATGTGGAGAGTAACAGCAGCTGATAGTGTTCATCTTTCTTGTTGATGTTAATATGCCATCCTGTAAATGTAATAATGATATTAATATGTCCACTCCGACACTGATATTGAGAGCTTGTTTTTAGCTGCAGAGCTCGTACTTGAAGGGAAACATATTTTATGATTTAGTGTGATTTACTAAACGATCACACTGATCACTTGCTTTCCCCTTTTTCTTTTTTTTGCAGGGAACCTTTGGACCCATATTTCTTGGGGATGTTTCGTCCCACTGGGAGATGCATGACAGGAGTGCAAAGGGAGCGAGGAGATTCATTGGATGTATCAGGGAACTTCAGGTCAACTCGAAGGAGATTTACCTGGTGGGTGAGGCGGTGAGAGGGAGGAACATCAAGAACTGCGACCCGCCTGTCTGCCAGCACCTTCCCTGTCGGAACGGAGGAACTTGCGTCAGGTACGAGGTCACCTTTCACATTAAAGAAAAATTACTAAACTACTTTTGAACTTGAAAGAATAAAATACAGTTATTCTAATTGGTTTTCCTCCTGTGATAATTAGACATGACATGAAAGAAAATTACCCCGGAAATGAGGCAAACTACCTGCATGCGCCAAAGTGAAAAAAAGAGTGTTTACTTGATATTCTTACAAATAACAAAAGTCGTGAAAGAGAAAGTAATATGAGTGACAGAGTCATTTCACCTCCGTGTTCGACCAGCTGTTTCCTCGCGCCTGTGCGACTCAGCTTGAAAAAAGGACTGTCACAGCCAGTGTTTCTGTTGTGGGAATATATATTCCGGTTTAAATTGTTTTCCCAATCTCTGAGAACATGAATGGAGCTGTGACTGTGCAATGGGAGCTTTGAGCACACGTTCACCCAGCCAGCCAGCGAATGAAATGACAGTTTTGGCGACAGCTCCTCTTCCCAGTACCAACTATTTCTTATCTTATCAACTTTGGACTAATTTCAATTTAAGGCTCACTGTGAGACATTGGACTGGGACTCGGTATCAGCAGGAAATTAATATAAACTGATTGTTGATTGCATCAAATCGTGAATCATTTTATTGGGAAATCCCTATGGATAATTTCTGTTTAAGGATGATTTGAATCCATAATTTTAACCATTTTATGACGTCTTTTTTGCAGTAAATTAGAGGGAGATGCGAGTCAGTTATACGCTACTATTTCCAAATATTTTCAGTTTGACAATAACAGGCTCTTACAAGGGCTGCAGCTTTGCAAGTTGATTAATTTTTCAGTGTTGTTGAGAGTTTCAGCTTTCTGAGAGTTTGTAACACTGCACCAATTAAATAAGCAACAGAAAATAAATGGGCCATAACTTCAGTGTGATGGCGCCTGCTCTCCCTCAGTTCAGCAACACCCTGAGAGGAGCCAGCGCAATAAGAGAGGTCAGCTACTTTTTAAACCAGTTTTTGAGCTCTTGGTTTTCTTCGACTCAGTTCAACATTTTCAGTCCACCTCCTGCTGATGAGCGCTGGTCCTGGATTTGACATCATGTGACATTTAAGACGGATAACAAACCATTTTGCCAAAATGTCCAGCAGCAGTTACCTATCTGGCAGAGGAAATGCTTATACAACACTAAACAACACTAATACTCCCCATATTGTCAGTGAGGAACTTTCCTCAATCTAAATGTTCTAAGCTGACATGATAAATAATTCAATGTTAAATCGGCAATAGATCAACCCTAATATGTGCGTTGTCATAATGACTGGTAGAGTGTCATTACTGTGATTATACAGAGAAATATACAAGTGCCCAGTCAGTTACTTACTGGAGACATAATTATGCTCATTTCCAAGTTAATACTTTTATTTTGGGTTACTACTAGAATATGTTTACATGCTTTAATGTGCAAAATACACATGATGTTACTCATACTGTCCATTGCTACAGGGCTGTGTTTACTAGTGTAAATTGCAAGTTTCATCATGATACGTTATTATATTGATTCTTTGGACAAAGATACGATATTTGCCGGTATCACAAAGTCTGCCACGATATGACTTCAATTTGATTCGATACAGGGGCCTGCGATCTATATGAGGTGATATCATATGACCATTTAACACAATCAGTTACATTTATATCAACCCACAAAAAGCAACTAAAATATGATTTGACAATTTTATTACTAAACTCTTTCCAGACATTCAAATGGAAAACAATCTGTTCTTTTTAATAAAAAGGAAGCACTGTTTGGGAAGGAGTTGAGCATGGACGGAAACGGTGACACAGACGTGCCATGGGAATTTCAAAATAAAGGCGTATCTTAACGACGGCGGCGATATGAATCTATGTTTTCACTTTGCATCGATGCTATTGGATCATTGATCATTGAATCGATATATCTATCCGGATCGATGTATCGTTACACCCCTAGTATTTACCCTTTGTTTTAACTCCTGTCTCTTTAAGGCCCGCCTCCCTGAATGCACGGTCTGCATTGATTGGTCAGTTCACAAACACCTGAACCAGCACTGCTCACTGTGTCAACGGTCAGCTCTGTTGATGTTCTGTTAAAGACTCACCACTGCACATTAGAGAAGGGAATATGATCCGTATTAGCCTCGGCCTCACTGCCCAGCAGGCCAGTTAAAGTTAGTTAAACAGAGTTGAGGCCAGTTAAACAAAGTTAAACAAAGTTGCCAAGAAAATAAAGTCTAGCTGATTGACCATTTATTTTTCACACTTAGCTATGTTGTTATCTTCAGGGCATGTCTATCAAGTTAATCATGCACAGCAGCAACGCGCACATTCCCACACACAAGATGCTGGAGAAAAACAGGCTTCATATAACAAAGCTAACACTAGCTGAGCCCGTCACATGTTTTCCGACCTAGGCAGCCCACAAAAAACAGACTGGGAGGTCTTAATTGGTCGGTAGGCACTCACTCATACCCAAATGTGTGTGCACAAGCACTGAATAAGTGAGTTTTTTCATAATATGACCCATTTAAATGATGAGATGGTTTACTAAAAGAGGGGTAAGATTCTTTGAGTAGCTATACACCAAAGCTGTTCCTCCCCACTTCTTTCTATAAATCTACAGTATCCACAGTATATATGGGCCAGTAAGGTAATCCCTGGACCAGACATGTGGAGATCTGTACTTCCTTCATCTCCATCTGCAGTACAGCTCATCAGACTGCCATCACACCCCACTTACCAGCAGTTTTGCCTGTCTTTTAAAGTATGCATTAACCACACATGATGCCCTTTCACCTCAGGTAATCCAGAAAGAAGCTGCTCTAAATGTCGTCTTCATTGTGTTATGACACTGTAAATTAGCAGTTGCTTTTATTAAACAGGAAATGGAAAGGGGCTCCAGGAATATTGGAACATGAATGGCTCCAAGAATACCAATTAAGAGCTGGTGGTCACACGGGCCTGTCATATGCATTAGAGTGGGCCTTGCAATTATCTGTGTGATGAATACACGTTAATGCAGGATCCTCTTGAACCCCACAGCATGCGGGGGTCACCACGAGTTCGCAGAGCTCTCTTCATTCTGTTAGTTGACTTGGATTGCCACAGTATAATAGAACGAAAGGGGATTTTGATAGTGGGTTCAGTTGGGGTGATTCCAGCGCCGTCCCCTTTCATGTGATTTTCTGTTCACTTAGGCATGTGGAAATATCAATATTAAACCTGAGAGGGAAACGGCTTGTGGATGGTAGGTGATACATACATATTAGGTATTAAAGTGACACCAATGTTAAAAGCTAGGCTGTCAGCACCTAAGGACTCTGGCCTTTTTATTCTTCTGATATCTGTGTCTTTTATACACCTCGGCTGCAGGTTGCAGAAACCATGCCATTAGACTGACTGTGAATACAGCAGATGGAAATGTTAAAATGGAAAGATTCTCCACACACACATTCATGCTGGAAGTACTTTATAATTGCTCTGTCACAAACAAGAACACTAGAAATAAGAAAAGAGTCTCTCATCAGAGCTAAATGTGAGCATCTGTTGCCTGTGTATACAGTCTGGCAGTTAGTTATGAAATGCAACATGTCATCATCTTCTGATTAGACAATTAGACCTCCTGTGTAACATACACACTGATGCACATATTTACCTGTAGGGTGTGTGCAGTTTGGGGCTGGGGACCAGGATTTTAGACTGCAGCCTGCAATGTTCAGTTTCTTGGTTACGCATTAAAATTGTAAGACCCTGATTCCTCTGATGCATAAAGCAACTTTTGTTTCAAGGGTTTTGTAACAGTAATAAGACACTATAGTGTGCTTCATTTTTATTATATTCATATTTTTAGATTAGTGAGATTAATAGAAGATGAATAGCATAGAAATCAGCTTTTTTTTTTACCGTGTGTTTTTTATTTAATATGAATATGTTAATCACTGACAACCTCACAGGAGCATCTCAGGTCTTCAGGAAGTTACTGCGACTAGTCAAACGCTTTGTGGGTTTGATTAAATGAATGAGATATAACATGTTAATTAATAAGCCTTAGAGGTGCTGGTGGGCATATCCTTTTTACCTTCCTGCTACGGATTTATGCCATGGACGACTTCCGGGTCAATGCCCAGCGCAGGGACTGCATGTGCAGAACGCCGAGGCCAGTTCAGGTCCAACTAAGGCGTGTACATGAAAGAGTAAATCGACTTCCAACCGTGTTATCTGGTGTGTTAGTCCAACTTTGAGAAATTCAATTTAGTACAATTTCAGTCTTATAATTTCAAGACTAACACAATAATCACAATAGTCCGACTTTTTCTAACATCATGTAAATGTACTGACTGTTAACTTTCTTTCTCATTCTCATGAGAATGGCTCAAGAAAAACAGATATTAATATTAGTACAATGTGTTGGTATGTGTTCAATGAATTGTTTATGTAGCAGCACTGTGCGCAGGTAGTTAATTAAAAGTATTGTCTCGGAGTTTAATTGTGACAGCCTTACTTTAAACAGAACCATAGACCGGCTGCTCCCACTGGTTCCAGTCTGTGTGGTATCAGTTGCAATGAAGAAAATCAAACTTCTCATTAAACTCTCGGCAAGAAATCGAACAAGTGCATTTGTTGAACTTCATATTGCAAACTTTTTAACGACCACTTTTTAGTTTTATCTACACATCAAGCAGACATGGAGCAACATTAGCATTCAATTGGATTGATGTTTCTGATTACCTGGTGGCACAAGTCCAATATTTACCTTCCTTTTATCTCTGTTTTTGGACTCCCAAGAGAAAATGTCCTGGTCTTTAGCCGTTAAATGCCCCTCTATGAAAAACACTGATTCTTTGAGGAGAACCGCACAGTCGGATAACAATTCTCTACAGGTCTGCCGCTACGATTCTTACACATGCATGTAGCCTGGATTCATCGTTTATATAAAAGTATTGATTGTAGCTGTTTTCAAGTTCTCATCAGATTGTGCGCTCCTCTGAAGTGAAAGAAAATGGATTAACACACAGATAACATAAATAGACACACACACACACACACACACACACACACACAGACAGAAGAGAATTTATGCAGACAGAATTACTTCTTGCTAATTGGCTGCAGGAGAGACGGTGCCTTGCTCATTCTGTTGATAGTCCAGCTTGGGTGGCACACAATCCTCCACTTAACAGTGAATTTTCCCAGTGCTTCATTTCACCGCCTGCAAAAGAAAGTGGAAACCAATTTTATCTTAATCAGACTTCCAGCTCTACTTGTTTCAAAGTACCTATGAAATAACTCAAGGTCCAAGAAACAATTATTTTAATTCACCATTAGAAACAAACATAGCTATCATCCCATGTGCAGTTGCATTCCCTGAAGAATATTTCCAGAGAAAACTTGCTCATTATGGAGTTTATTGTATTTGTGTCTTTGAATTTTGGAGGACGAGTGCATTCAAAACAACTCTGCTACTGTTTTTTTTTTTGGCCAAATTGGTTATTTTTATACATTTCTTCTTTTTTTGTGGTTTAAAAAAGAGTTTGTGGGTATCCTTGACATACTTAGGAGTAACTGATAATGATTATGTAAGTATTAAAATGACTTGGGGACAAGTTTCACATGAGTCAGAATGAAAACATTGCAGGAGCAGGAAATGCCTCTGATCTCTCTTTGAGAGCGGAGCAGACCTCTGTCTCCGAATAAATGAAGTTAAACACAGCACAACAGAAGGAGAGCGGGCCAATGAGTAAATAGATTTAATCAGTAAATGTGTTGAAGACTATTTTCAGCTTCAGACTGATACACATTTGGTGCTGCAGTAAGCACTTACAGCAGCAGGACAGTGTACTGTATATGAGATTGACTCAAGAGAAGCCACAATGCCTGTGTTTGTGTTAATGAAGGAGTGTGTGGCCCAGTGCAATGATGTGGCTCATTGATGCGTTGTACTAGTTTTTGGACAACAATGGACGCCTGCAGCACAGAGGAATAAGCTTTATAAGTTCTTTGATACACAGACAATGCTTTGTCGGGTCAGTTTGACTTTGATCATTAAATCTGTTGACAATAAGAAAAAGATAATAGAAAGAAAATGTATGAAAACTTTATTACATGTTTCCAACACTGGGTCTTCATCAAGGCTCCAAACAACATGATGTGGCCGCACCTATATGGTGCCAACAGCTAATAGGAAGCAATCCCACGACCCAGATAATGACAAAGGCTACCAGGTGACACAAATGGAAATTAAACCCCCATTTTCCCAGTCTTAATGGGGCTATGGATTTGACATGTGTCTGTATTTATTTTTTTTAAATAAATATTTATAAATTATTTAATATGTATGAATATGAATAGTTTTGTTCAATGAACCAGGACACTTTTTATTAGTTTCACCTGGTATGTTATAATCCGGGTCATGTAATGTTACTATATGGGCCACATTATGTTGTTTGTTGTTTGGAGCCCTGATGAAAACATGTTGGCTTTTTTAATGTGACTATAATAATGCAAATTGAAATATTGCATTTTCCTTTTCATTTATACTCGTATAACACATACATGTGTGGAATTAAATTAGTTTAGTTAAGTTTACGTTATCATTTTAATAAAGTCTCCTATGGGCTCTCATACTATAAACTAAGCTTTGTTATATTTCCTTTCTCGTTTAATTCTTTTTCTTATTTGGAGAGCCTGGATTGCCTGTTTTTTTGATGTACTCTTTTTCCTATTATCTAAGAGCACCTGCCACAGTTTTTATCTGCATTATATTACACAAAGCAACCAGTCGTCTCCTTTTTCGACATCTCCTTGTTTATTTGAAGTTGCGAATTGAAGATTGTTGAATTTAATTTCACACTGTATTAGTGACAAAGAGTCTGACTTTGTAATATTGTCTGTGACCCCCGCTATAAACAAAAGGGTCACTTTGTTATAAAAACATGCAAAACTCTACAATGGTAATTATATATTATCAGAAGAAATAAAGCACAGCTATCTGCAGATATCAAATATTTCTGCACTTCAATGTAAGAGACCAAACTAGAAAACAAGAAGTAACCTCGACTGAACCTGCTGTGGTGGTTCGTGTCAAAGACTGAAGGAAATTAAATAAGTGTGTGTGGTGTGTGTGTGTGTGTGTGTGTGTGTGTGTGTGTATCCTTGAAGCCATTATCTGCAGGTGGCTTTTGTGGGAAACATTGTGATCTCCAGTTGAAGGAATCTGTTCTCTGCAGTGGGGTGTTCGGCATCTCCACAGTGTTCCAGACACAAACATCCTCTTTTTTTATTCATTATTTTAGTCATCCAGCACCAGCCAGTCTTCAGTGTGCACATCATTTTTCACTTAATGGCTGTGTTTTCTTCTTTCAGACTTTTCACCCCTTTTTTCTGCCTATGGTGATAGTTTGAGCGTTTATGTTTTTCGTCTCCTTCCTGCTTTTAAAACACTTTCAGTTTTGGTTCCAAGAACATTACAGCTGAACAATTTGCCTTTTTTTTTTTTCCTTCTGGCAAATGCTACGTCTGTTCACAGAAGTAGGTAGAACTTCACTTCATCTGGCCCGATGACAGCTTGTGAGCTCGGTGAGAGAGGAGACCAGCGATGGCTCTACATTGCAGCCTGCAGTGGACAGGTTTTGTGTTCACAGAGAACATATGCAGAAAATCTCTCCTATTAAAAAGGACTGGTTGAATTGACAGCTGTTTGTTATTCAGGCCAAGCACATTCTTGTGCCAATTCCTCCGTCTGAACCCGTGTAAGTGAAGAAATGTTAATTCACTGTTACGCAACTTCATTTCTTTGACCTGAAGACAACACTTTGTTTATTCAAGGACAGTTTCTTGAAAGGTACGCTATGGGTTTTCTTCCTTTTCAGTCAATGTCTCAGAATTTAGAAGTGTGAAAAAACTTGAACAAATACATCGGGACATTTTCGGAAAAAGTGTCGAGTTTAAACATGCGAATATACTTTAAAAGAGTGACAGAAAGGCACAGCTCTCTGCAGAGTGCAGTGTGTTCTAGGTTGGACCGTAGAAATATTGTCTGATCCCTTTGAGAAAAAGTTCCCTCACGCTTTTTATGCCTCCTTTCTATAAGGATTTCATTTCAAGTATCATCTAAAGTATGCTTCTCTGTGGCAGTATGTTTCAAAAGACTCAACTTGCCTTCAACCGCCAAGAAAATGTTTGCAAGGGTGCCTGGAAGAGGTCAGGGAAAAATATCGAACAGCCGTCTGCTAAAACGGGATCCTGCAGGTGAATGCCATGTGTAAATTCCACTTCATCCCTTTGCTCAAATTCGGGAGACAAATAATTGTCGACTAGTGGGGAACTAGTCGTCTTTCAAATGATTTTGCCTCTCACCCACTGAGAAGAATCATAGTGTCTGGAGCGTAACGGTGTCCAATTGGCTGTTTGCAATACTGGAAAGCAAATGGCGTCTGAGTACCAAAGCAGTCCTGCTCTATAAATAATATCTACTAAACCCAGTGGTCCTTTTTTATTTTAACAAAGGATAAAGTGGGCTAAATGCTTTCATCCCGAGAACTGAGGACTGCCATGCCAGCAGAGCCTCATCAGTGCCTTACTGTAGCGCTGTATTTGCATACCAACAAGCACTTGAAAAGAACTGTTCTGTAAATAACTTACAAGGGATGAAATTTGAGAAATGCATGTGGCCGTCTACAGCGTATTGTTCCAGCTGACAGGGGTATCATAGGCTGAGCGGTCAATTATTCATCATTTTATCTGGTGCTCATTACATTAAAAATGTAGTCTTTCTTCATTATTTATGCAGCCTACAGCGCGCTGTAGCCGTGCGGTCTTTTGAATGGCGCGAGATATGGCGTGCACCAGCGTTTGTGATTAACATATTCAAATTATTTTGGAAACATTAGTACAATTTCATAATCAAAGCAATTACCTCAGCCAAATTAAAATAACCTTTTTGTCGCCCCACACATCCAAGTTTTTGATTAGGCCAATTAAAACTTGAGTGTTTTCAACCTTCCCCTCTTCTATCTGCACTTTACCTTTTTGGAGCCAGTAATGCCTGCTGCCTGAAGCGAGTGCTTGTAATCAAGTCATTTAACAATTCATTTACATTCGTTTGATAAGTTTTTATATGTTTTCTCCATGCTGGTTATTTATTTTTTGTTCTAAGAGGAGACAAAGGTATTTCTATCTGTTGCAAGGACAAGCATATGTCAGCCAAAACTTCAAGCCCAAGTGATTCTTCTCTGTTAATTCAAATTCAGCGCATCTGAAGAGGATTGATTTTTTTTCCCCAATGAAAGTAGTGAAGAGAGTAAACTCTGGTAAAATGTTCCAAGGTCGGTATTGTTGTGTTGTCTTGTGTGATACCTGTACTAAAAGCCTGTTTTTTGTATTTTTCCATCTGAAACACCTCCCGAATACACTGCCTCCTCTGATTGGTCAGCTCACACATGCCTGTGCCAGCACCGCTAACAACAACGGAGCAGCTGCGCTAAATTCATTCTTACAAGCCAAACTAGCACACTAGACATAAATCATGCAAATATGCGACTCTGTGATGTCGTGTGATGTCACAAAGTCACGGAATTAAAGGAGGCGTTTCAGGAGCAGTGTTTACTGTGGGAAAGCGTAGCTGATTTCACCAATATTTATATTTTACATTTTTGTCAAATAAAACATTCTTGTCCCACTCATCCTGTGCAGGGTGGAGTATTGGAGCTCTTGATGGCAGCCTCTCAGCACAAACAGACAGAAAAACATATTCACACTTACATTCACACCTGCCATCAATTTGAAGTGTCCAATTCACCTGCCTGTTTTCGACTGTAGGAGGAAACTGGAGCATCTGGAGGAAAACCCACGCAGTTTTTTGTGTCACCGGCATTTAAACGCAACAACTAACTGACAATGCAAGGGACAAATTAGCACTGTAGCATGGAGACTGCACCAGGAGGTGCTTCATTAAATATTTGATACAGGTTGTCAAAGATTATACAAGAAACAATGCCTGTTCTGTTCCACGCACGACAATTTTTATCTGTGACTAATATTTTTAAAAATAATGGTCACACAGCTGGCAGCGACAGTGTATAGCATCACTGTGCCTAAAATGTCTCCAAATTGACATTAGCAGCCTGTTTAATAGTCATACACAGGTGTTTTTTTACTACATTATACAGCATCCTTTTGTTCTTCAACACAGTCATACGTAACAACGCTCAACTCCGGTGACAGAATGTAAATATTTCATTTCGAGGAGCCCGTTTCTCAAGGAGCAAACTACATCCTGCAGTGCTGCTGCTCAAAACACATTATTAATTTATAGATTTGAAACCCCACCAATGCTTCCTCTATCTGATATTATACCTTTCAAAGTTGTGCACATCTCAGAGCATTTTATAAAGTCCCTGTCTGCATATTACTTTGCATGCTAGATCATCCTCCTCCTCTTGCCAGGAGAGGAAGTGCACACATATGAATCGAGGAGAGGAGACAGAAAATCCTGTACGGTTTCTGGTTATAAGTTTTCTGACATGCTACTAATCATCTGCTGTAATTTCTTAGGCGCCGTGTGTTTACCTTTACCGAGAGACGTATGTGAACTAATTTCTGCCGCTGCGAGAGCTATTACAAGATTCCTATTTTTCTCCAAAGCTGTCCACACATTCATTGAAATGCTTGTGATTCAGTGGGCCTCATGTATCAAAAGTTTATTTTCCAAATTATTGTTGCATTACAGGGTAGTTTGTTTTATCTTCTCCTCTCTCCTTGTGTGTTCTTTGGACACTGTGTGAGCTTGTAAAGCCGGGCTGCCCAAAGTGGGGACTTGCGTCTAAAAATACTAAACAATAGGTGTTTGCTTTCGGCCCGGACCCTGCCCTAAGTTTCAGTTTTGGCCTTACAACGGAGAGAGTTTGGGCCCCCCTGTTGTAAAGCGTCTGGACACGTTGCTGTAATGTCACGGTCCATTTTCACCTCTGGCCTAATGATGTCTTCCTCTGTATGTCCACACATTTAGCGATGCGGAGGACTGGTTCTGTGAGTGCCCCCCGCTCTACACAGGCCGGCTGTGCCAGTTCAACGCCTGCGAGCGCAACCCCTGTGGTCACGGAGCCACATGCATCCCAAAGTCGCCGTTGGAAGCCGTGTGCCTCTGCCCCTACGGGAGACAAGGTCTACTGTGTGACGAACGTAAGTGTAAAAGCGCCCGCACAGATCTATGCAGAGTAGATTTAGCAGCTTTATTAAGATGATCTGCAAACAGTCGGTGAATGAGAGCCCTGAGCAGTCGGTAGAATGGGAGCCTGTTGTTAAGTAAAGGGATTAATGAAACTAAATTGTGCTGAAAAGGCAGAAACGTCTTCCTCCAGCAAAAGAGTTAGATGATAAAGGCAAAACTCACGCCGGCTTTGCTGAATATTCCAAAAGACTCCTCTCAGTTCATGAGATCTTATTTCCCAACAACTGAATTTCAGCAGTGTGAAAGCAACTTCTCTTAAGAACTTTTCTCTTATAATGTCAGGCTCACGCTGTACAGAGAGGTGTTGATGTGCTCTCACATTACCAGCAAAGCTAGCTTGCTGTCACTTCTGTCTGTCTGTGGACACTTATTTTCCATTTCATTATAGGCTGTAACACAATACCCTGGTAAATAATAAGTTTCTTTTACCATCACACAACTCCACAGCTATAAGAATTTGATCTGGGCTGACTGTCTACCCAAGACTGATGATTATTTCTGAGCGGTTAGCATTTTGACCTTTGTTCGGATCAGTTAATAATGGTCGTGCAGCTGTCTGCATGTATCATTTTTGTTCTCTTGTCTCTGTACTGAATGTACTGTCTGTAACTTTGTGTCGTACTGCTGCTGTCATCTTGACCAGGTTTCTCTAATGAGATAGCCTGTCTAAATGAAGGTTAATAATACAGTCAGGGAAATAGACACATCAGTGACAGGCTCTGAACTATGTTACATACTATATTGAGACATAAAGACAGATGTTATATGTAGTCACCACATGAGACATTGAAGCTGAGACACTGAAAGACATTTAAAGTGCAGTTGTTGAAGAATCACTGGAGCAACTGATTAACAGAAAACATAAACACATTAATGACCAGACACATAATGACCGACATTTCTATTTGTGTTTAATGCTAATTAGCAAATGTAAATGTAACATGTTCAACTAACAGTGACGGTGGTAAACATGTCATTTGATTTAATTCAGCGCTTTCAGTGTGTAATTCCCCAAAACAATTTCACAAAACAAATAATACACTGTAACCCAAACTACTACTACTACCATGACTAAAAAAACTAAAACTTATCTGCCCCTTCCTTAATAACATAACATACTGTAGATACAGATGGCCATGCCCTTTTTTGATTAACTTTTTATGTATCACATAAAATTTGACATTCAGTTGCACTCAAGGATGAGCTGATTAGGTTTTGTTGGTCAAAGGTCAATGTCGTTGTGACCTCATGGCGTCCCGTTTTCAGAAACACATTGAGGGAATTTAATTCCATTCAATTCTAGTTTCTTTGTACATTTTCTTGAATATTTGAGCAACATTTTTGAGTAATTGTGCAGAGAATTCCAGTTTCACTCTGAAATCACTGAAATACACGTCTGCTTTTAGTTCAGTACATGCATACAGACTTTTGAAATCAAATTTCTATCCAGGATTCTCACCATTTGATTTTCAAGGTGCATTATGTTAGAAATTCAGTTTAAAACATTCAAAAATTACCAAAATTATCAACAGAATGTGAAGAAATAAAAGTTTTGTTATCTATGTATTGTGTTGCAGTGATATGTATTGAAGTTAGCATGCTAACCCAGCTAGCCCCTAGCCACTTTGTAGCTCAAGTGATGCCCAGAGCTCCCAGTCCAGGCAGAGTAAGCTGATAGGGTCGCTAAATGCATGGTCAAGTTAGCAGCAGTTAGCTGTTATGCTGATTTTATGCCACCCCCTATTTGTTTGGAGTATATGTATGAATTGAATGTTTTTAAATCAACTAAATCTTTACATTTCAACTCATATGATTTAATAAACAATCTGTTGGTATGTTCTCTTACATGTTTATGCGTGTTAAAACATGTGCATGTCATCGTCGTGATTTGTGCTAACATTCTGACATTAGCTTTTAGCTCAAAGCACTACTGTACTATGGCTGTAGATTCTTGTTTATTGTCTTGTTTACTCAACATTTTAGTCACACAAAGCTTTTTGGAGCTAATTCGGGAAGACTAAGAAGTTATAGAAAATGGGATTATCTGTTCCATAGTGGGCTGTGCTATAATTCCAGTAGAACTATAAGAAGGAGGCTTCATAGACAGTGGTTCTCACAAACAAAGGGTTTTGCTTGACTAAACTGAAGGCAGGAGCAGCAGGGTGCCTGGCATATAAGTCGCTCAGCCATGTCACATCCCCCTGACAGACTCTCTGCACCCACATGCCAAACAGAGTAACCTAACCTTCCTTTGTCACACTAACTATATGGCTGACATTTGAATTTAGATCCTGATAACATCAGATAAGATCAGACTCAAAATCTGATCACTCCCCTGCCTCCCTGGGCTTTGTTTGTACTCGTAAAATACTGTCAGCCGTAGTGCGGTAGTTCTCTGTTTGAGAAAAGGCCAAAGTTGTTTGTCCAGCAGGAAACATGAAAGAGCAAAATGTTTTTTTATAGGTACAATATTCTCAGTTCTGAGTTCACATATGCACTTTAAAACATAAGGTTGGTCTGTGAACAAGCAGGAAATAGAGGAAAGGGAAGACTAGGAAGTGGGAATGATGCTGGAGTGCCTCAAGAGTTGAATTCATGAAACATTCATGGACACTCGAGATGACTTCACTCAGAATTATTAATGATCTATCTTTGTATACAAGATGCCCACACCTCCTCCAGATTAATGTTTGGAATTAATAAAGAAAAAAAAAACACTGAAGACAATACGCCCCATGTGAAATATACAGTACTACGAGTACAGTATTATCACTTCCTGTGTCTGTTTTGAATATTAGCTTTGTTTGCAAATTTGATGGTGATGACTGTGAATATCATTTTAATTGCCTTCCGCCAAGGTTCGGTTAGTTTCTCTGTTTGTCAGAAGGATTACAGAAAAAGCTACTGGCACGATTTTCAGTCATTATCAACTCAACCCCATATTGATAGTCGAGCGAAAATTCGTTGTCTACAAAACATTTCCGGGGCTTCACAGCAAAACAGCGTTGTAGCATTCTGCTGAACAACAGAAGTAGATGGGGACTTGTTTAAAAACGTAAAGAAACAACCCAAAAAAAACTCCATAGCTTCTTCGGCATAGTCTCAGAGAGGGTTAGAGGTCTCAAATTGATTTGAAAATACGTTATATGTTTTGTGGAGAATGAAAACTCACCTGACTTCCCATAGTCATGAGGGTGAGCAGAGCTGAATTTTCATTTTGGGATGAACAAAACAATATTTTGACACAATTCTACTAGTTTTGTAAATATATCCAGATATACTGTAGATCAGGGGTTCCCAACCTTTTTGACAACACATACCAGACATGAGTATATTTTCTGTAAACATGTTTACACTTTATGTAAATAAAATCAATTTTTTGTACATTTTAATGTTAAATGAAAATGATTTGCCTTGTGAGGTGTAATAAAAAGGTAGCCATTTCCAGGAAATAAATTACACCCTTAGTTCCTAGTGGGTTTTAGCGGCCCAGTACCGAACGACCCAAGACCCGGTACCGGTTTGGTTGGGTATCCCTGCTATATATAGTGTCTGCACATGCAGATTTCCATATCATAGAAGAGTGGACTATTTCTAGTTTTTTTTCCACTCAAGGAAGGATACGTTAAGTGACAGGTCTTAGTGCAAAAATAATGGCAACGCTCATTTTAACACAGCCACACAATAAACAAACAACAGCCGAGTGTCGACATGCGGTTATGTAATGCAACCTTTTTTTAGTACATCATATTTTTTTACAGATACAATCCATTTTCAGTGGTTTTAACTGTGCAGCATTATTCTGCATCAGCACTCCTGTTTAGTATTGATTTAGTGAAGTTTCTGTTGCCCTTGCATTGTTCTGAGATTGAAAAGAAAATAATAATATACTCTATACAGTCTCTGTAACTCAGGGCAAGTGCTGTTTTTCCCCGGCTGCTGTATGGCGGCTATAAGAAGCACAGTTTATGTCCGAATGCGTTTCACAATCTGGTCGCCGCGTGTCATCCTGTACTTCCTCTGCCACTCCTGCTGGTTTGCACCGTATTACGCAAATACCCAGCAAAGTGGAAATGCTATGTTATATTATGTGACAGAGTGCGGCGTTATAATCCATAGATGGATGCATTTCACTGAGGCAGTTCTTAAGCTGCTTTGATAATATATGTACTGAAAGCACAAGTTAGAGAGTGTTGTGCAGTGATGAGTTAGCCAACAGAAACCCTGCGTAGGAGTACATAACCGTAAACCATTGAACCTAAGTGATTTCTGTTAATCCTATGTTTATACATCAAACATACTGTAAATTATCTTTTTGCATAATGGTTGAATGAGGAGAATAAATGACTTACTGCTACACTCCCGTCACATCCTGCAGTATAAGACATGTTATTGGACCTTCGTGATCTTATATGATTGCTGTTTAGGCATAAAAAGGTAACTGATGGTAAAGTCAACCTTTTCTGAGGCTTAGAGTTACTGTATGAGATTAAACCTTCCTGCAGGATAGTTCTCAGATATGTAATGCTAATCTCCTTTACTGTCTGTCGAATAAGATGTAGATGGGCCCAACGAAATGATGGCCACGCATCTTACAGATGTCATATTTTTAGGTTTATTTTAGCTCCATCTCTCTCTATTTCCTCAGCAGACAAGAAAACAAAAGACAAAAAAGTTTCAGCATATGCATACACAGTCATTGCTGAAGTCTCTCAAGGTAGTGTCCATTGATGAGCAGGCCCAAGGACGTTAGCAAAACAAGCATTGTGCTCAAATTAGGTGAAATTGCTGCAAATGTATCACCGTTGAAGAGGCACATTAACAAACACTGTACATCATTTGAAACAGGAGTGGTATGTTCTTCCTCTGCAGCCATGTTGGTTCTGACCCACAATGCTACTGAACCATGACATCACCACATGTCCTCATAACATGTCCCACAATGCCCTTAACGAAACTGAAAATAAAACGAGCATTTCATGTCTGAACCAGAAATTTAAGGTGGTAAATTTTAGACGCTTTATTAATCAGCTGATTTATCACATTTTTAATTACTTTTTTAATGGCTGCATGAACTCAAGTAATCACGAATTTATGACAGAAGCGCATACAACTGGATGAAGTATGTCTCTGAGACAGTTCCGGGGAGTTTTATTTTAGACATTGCAGGGGATTCATTCAAAATGAAAAGCAAATTCAGGGCTCATGTTTGTGAAACTTATGATGTTTAGTTTTTGTGGACACCATATTCTCCAGAGGTGTTGATTTAACTCCCTGTCCCTCACCTGCAGTTTGAAATTCTGATTAAAAAAACTCCATTTTGGTTTTCATGACATTTATTATTATTTCCTGGTCATCTCAAATGTGCTAATATCAATTTGGATCAGCTCAGATGAGAAATTAATTTGCGCAGAAAAGGCTCAAGGGTAATCCATCGATAAACAGAGTAAATAGCTCAAGGTCATTTCATTTAGTAATAATGGTCGACATTTTGTTTGTAGTTTGTATCTGCTCTGAACAGGTGGGAAGAACACACACACACACACACACACACACACACACACACACACACACACACACACACAACAAAGCTGTAACACTCACTCAGGCCGTTCAATGAAACAATAGGCAAATAAAGCTCAAGCAGACTACAGATGATAACAGAAGCGTTTGTGGCTTTATTAATAATTTAGCGGCCAAACAGAGCTGAGGGCATTCACAGAGGGGAGCGCTGAACCTCCTCTTAGCCATCGCCTGGGGCTGCAGAAGAAATACAAGGTGTTTCCAGTGAAGACAAAGAAAGTGCAGTTTTGTGTTTGAATCCTCACTGCTGTATTAAAATAAATACAAAATACACAGCATCATGTAATTTTGAATGAGCATGGGGAAATTTAAATTTAGTCCCCGGTGTTAAATCAAGTAGATGGGTATGCTGAGAGGAAGTACAAGAGAGAGCATTATTGAATCAGCCATGCATTCGGAATTGTAATTGAATATCACTGGGATTATTGTGCCACCCTTGTGAACATTGAGTGTGAAGCGATTGCTTGCTTGCCAGAACCCGTCCTAAACAGCTATTAATGAAAATAGAATAGGACTGAAGAGGTGATAGTATTTGAAAAACAGGTCATCATCTAATAGCATTCAGAAAAGAAAATGTTTCACTAACCTCTGGTGTGTAATGTGCAGCAATAGTGCCATCTTTTGGTAACCTGCGAGGGGGAGATGAGGAATCAGACCTCTTTCCACTCAGTTCAGACAAGATTCCCCACACAGATCAGCAAACACAAGTTTCAACACACACATGAAATAAATGTGTTTTTTCTTCTCCTGCAGCCATCAACATAACTCGGCCCAGATTCGGTGGAAGTGATGAGTTTGGTTACACGTCCTTTGTGGCTTATCCCTCTATCCCCAGCCTCAGCCTCTTCTACGAGTTCAAGTTGAAGTTCACGCTCGCCAATAATTCATCCGCTGTGAAAGACAACCTGATGCTGTTCGCTGGGCATAAAGGACGAGGTGAGCTCCCATCTAGACGCACGCGCGGCAATTTAAAATCATTCTTACGGTCAAATGAAAAAGAGGGAGACGAACCTCGGGATGACTCCTCAGTTGGATTTGAGTTGTCAAACTTCATTAAGGATTTTAAAAAGACATGCTATTGCCATTTTAAGAGGCTTCACCCCGCTGTGTATGGTAATGTGCTATCTAATAGATATCCACTCTCCTCTGAGGTCCTTTAATCAAGAGGATCCCCAGAAGGATTGTCTTTCTTGGCAGATTTTTGAGACATTATTAATGAGTCTTCCTGCAGTTCAGCAATTAGTTGATTTCCAGCTAAACCGTTATTGTTCTTGACTCTCAAAGGGAGCGTGTTGGAACTGCGAGCATAAAATAAGCATGTGATCCGAGCATCTCAAAAGTATCAATGTTAATTGCATTAAATGGACTTTGAGGTGCAGGTGCAATGTGACGCTGTCAGCAGCCCTCACTTTAAATTAGGATCTCCTCTCCGCGGGGTCAGATCTGGTAGCAGGTAAAGGCAGAGTCATTGTCACCAGCACGTTTCATCAGAAGAAGAAGAAAAGACACAAGATCTTGTGGATCTCCTGCACTTGTTTTCTCTGGAGAGTACAATTCATCAAGGTGGAGGCAAAGCAAAACAAGAGCAATACGAATAATGAGATACTTGTCAGGAGTGTGAGCAGCACAGCTGGAAATGGTACAAATTCAAAGGCACAATATAAGAATAGATGCAAATAATTTGCGTGGTAATTGGTATAGTGAAGTGGCTTCTTTTGATCACCTCCGCCAAGGAATGAGTTCATTATCTCATAGCAGTAATTAAGTTACAGTGAAGAGAGGCAAAGTATACAACAAGACATGAAACACGAGGACATCTGAAACTAATCTTTAAGCAAACAAATGTTTCATTTGTTCTAAATGTTTGTTTGTAATGAATCTGCAGATCACTCGCTGAGGATGCTCTGTAGGAAATGTATTATTATATTTGTCCGATGTGCTCATGGAAAACTTTTGACGTGTATGTTCCAGGCAACGATGGCGATGACTTCCTCGTCTTGGGGTTACGAAATGGCAGAGTCATGCATAAATTCAACCTTGGATCAGGAGTCGCGACCATCGTCAGTGATCGACTGAACCACCAGATCGACATCCACACCGTTACATTTGGAAGGTCCAAGAAAACAGGATGGCTGAAGGTGATTTTACTAAAGTAGTAAAGTTTTGTGCCGCGATTCTTCTAAAAATAGTTCCCAACCAGTGGGTCAGTAGCTTTCAAGGCTAGATCTTAAGGGCCCAGCAGAAAATAAAAGGAATAGGAAAGAAATGATATGCATTTTCTGTTTAACAGAACCTTTTGGGACAAAATGATTCTTTTTCTTGTGAAATAATGAATGATTCTGGGTCTTCAGGCTTCTTAAAGTCAAATCGCTCTCTCCTCTGGAAGGAGAGGGGAAATTAAATCTGTAGTTGGGCTGCTGACAGTGCAAAAACTGCATACAGAGACGTATGAAGATAAACTGATGTACAGAATGGATAACTGGCCAATCCTAAGAACAGAAAGCAGGTACAGTATGTAACCATCTTTCCATTGTCTGCATAAGATATTGAGGGAGCTACCGAGTTTGAAAAGTAAAGCCAGTGCTGAAGTGTCTTAAACCTACATTCTGTCTCATGGCCAGCGGGGTGGTATTCCACTGGTTAAAAACAAATAGTGATTGTATGTAAGCTTATGACAAAATGACCCGACTTCTCACTTGATTTATTACCTCAGTAAACAGTTTACTTATGAGTTTATGGTCTTAATTGGTAGTTTCAAGTCTTCTTCAATACAGCATGATGTTCATTTGGTAAATTATGGTCCCATCTAGAGCAGAATAGACAATAAAGCAGGGTATGGTGTTGGGTGCAGCTAGCTTCTAATCGCCAGGTTGCTACCATGGCATGTCCTTGGCTTCTCAGTCAGATCCAATCAGGATACCCTCCCCAGCTCCACCCTCTCGTTCAAGTATTGTCACTTCTAGCTCAAAAAACCAAGATGGAGACAGAAAAATCAAGGCTTCACAACAATAGTCCACAAATCAATGGGTGACGTCACACTGGTTTCAGACTTTCACATTTTACCATAGTAAACCTTACCTGGTTTACTATCATTCAAGGTCACTCAATTCAAGGGTAAATCTTTTTTTCTCTTAAAAATTATAAGAAAGAGATAAGAAAGAAATATGTGTTCATGAAGAATGTATTTTGTTATATTTCAGACTTGTATCTTTTTATTGTGAAAAAATGAATCATACAAGGTTTTTTCGCTTCGAAAAATCCCTTCAAGTGAAAGGAGAAGGAGAATGAACTCTAAAGTTGAACTGCACAAAGTGTTAACAGTGCATGTAGAGACATAATGTACAGTACAGTAATGTACAGAATGAATAATAGACCAATGGATAAGTAACTTAATACATTAAATACAAGCCAAAAAGGGTGATGACCACTGTTTTTTACAAGATGTTCCCTCATTTGATCTCATCAAAACACTCATTGAGCCCTATTTCATATCAAGTACTCACACTTTGTCACCTTGCTGTTTAAGGTACAACTTGTAGGTATTAGACTTTGTACTTACACACAAGAACACTGCAGATTTATCCATTGTTGGTGGTGCGGGCTGATAAATGGTGTCTTAGCGAGGTGATTTTCTTGGAACACATCAGGTCTCTTTGTACCAAAAAGAATCATTTCGGTCCAGTGATCAGGCAGAACGGGATGTTCACATCATTTAAAGTGTGGCTGAAAAATCTGCAGGAACCGTGAGACACCTCCCCGGGGAATCAATGCCTCGAAGAATTTAGACTGTTCAGAGGTAAAAACGTGAGAGTTGAGCTATGTAGCTACTGTGGATCATAAGTGGACTGAATAACTCTGTGATCAATCCAAGGTTGTGCATTGTCAACATTGGCAGATGTCTAAATGAATGGCGCTCCCACGCTGACGCCTACAGACGTCAGAGCTTGAATAATGACATTTCATGTCTTTCTAAGGTTGATGGACAACGCAACAGGACGGGCTCGTCTCCAGGACCCCTGGTTGGCCTCAATGTTTTCAACCAGCTCTTTGTGGGTGGATATAATGAGTACACCCCTGAACTACTGCCACTTGGCTCCAGGTTCCGTCATGGCTTTCAGGGTAAGACCGCTACGGCTTGATTACAACCAAACAACTCGGCCGTCTGGAGTGAGAGCACTGGGGCTTGGAGTTTCTCCCAGGATCTCCGTGTCTTTGTAAACAGAGTGGAAGGTGTGTAATGAAAGGGGAGTTACAGGCCCAGACTGTGTACGAGGCCAGAGCAGAGCTTTGAGGCTGATTGTATCTGCAACCTTTAATCACTCCCCGTACAGTCTCGCGTCGTGTGCAAATCCATTCCTCTGCTGATAAGTCACCTCAACAAGGGTGCCATAGCAATAATCTTTGTCATCATCAACATCATTTATGCTTTCTCTCAAGTGACCCCACGAATGAATGTATTCTGGTGAGCATTCATCGTGCTCGCTAATGTGCGGAGCTGTGGAGCAAAATTGCCATAACCGTAATGATGACAACAGCTATGAATATCATCATAACCATATTCAGCAGTCTCCGCACCACAGCAATGAAGCTTGTTATTACGAAATGTCATGGCACATCCATTTGAGGTGAACAAGAGCTTCTATGTTTAAGGACTGGAGCGATTTTGTGCGTTCGCTTATTTATCATCGTTTAATTCATTTTTTCTGCTCGCCAAATAAACCTTCAAAAATCAAATCAGCCATGGTGGAGCATCGGTGTGGCTGTCGCAGTCCCTCCCGTACTGGTGAGCACTACCTGAGCCAGCCGACTCTGGTGGAACCATAACCTTTTTGCTCGCGATGTAATGAGAACTCATGAGCGTCTAATCAGATCTGTGTGACCTTCCTCGAGCCCTAATCATGATGGCTGGCAGTGAACACACTGATAATGCACTTCACTCCCAGTTATCAACAGATCCACACTCCCCTGTGGAAAGGTGGCAGAGGAGGTACTGTGGCTGCTGGGGAAAAAAAATAAAATAAAATCAGTTACTCAATTTGAGCTGTTGATCAAATGGCATAAACGGGGAAGTTTGTGGATTAAAAACTCTCATTTCCTCCTGCTTTGATGCAGATATTTTTTATCAGGCTCGCTAAAAGATCTCGAGGGGTCATTTCATTTTGAAACGTCAGTCATTTTGTGTTTTTTTAACAATTGCGACGGGAGTGCAGTAAGAAATATTCTGAAACAATTGGACAGTTTTGTGAGATTATTTTTACAGCGCATTTTACTTTCAGTATTTTTCCTGACAGGTCTAATTGCTAAACTCGGCTCCCCGGGTTTTCTTGGTTCTCTTACAAGAGGCAGCGTGCGCGGCTGAAACAAAAATAACCAGCTTTTATAATCTTCCTTATGAATCTGCTTCGCTTCACGACCGTCTATGTTTGCAGCACCGCAGCCATCACTTGAGTCTGCCAAGTAGACAGCATCATGCCATGAATATTCATGAATGAGCATGACATTTCCCCTGCATCCTGTTTATGCCAGTGACTAATGCAGCAGAGAGAAGGGAGCCTGCATGTGCAGATGACTGCGAGGCTTGTGCTCGGGCCTCGTATTTATAGAAGGCCCTGTCCTCGGCAGGTACAGGCCAAAGCAAATATTGTCTTGATAGAATTGAATCATGATGATGTGCGTGATGACGGGGGGAAAAAAACTCAGACATCTTGAATGCCTGAACTGTAGTATAGACACCATTAAAGACAGATTTAAAGGGGCACTCAGAATTTTAATATTTACAATATTAATGAGGTAATAATACACACTCAGAAATAATGAATAAAGAAGATCTTTAGAGGAAAGATCTCTTCCACGTCTCAGAGGAAAATAAGGTCCCCAGAACTATGTTTGAAGCCAGAAAGGTGGCAGGGTCCGCCACATATAAACAAAGTCAAACAGTATGAAATTGTGTTGTCCTTTAAGGTCAGTTTGTTTTTTCCCTAAATGTCTTCCCCAAAACTACATAATGCACCTTTAAGTAAGTCTAGTTGATATCAAATCCTCTGGTGTCACACGACAAAATAAACATCCATCAAAGACATTCATTATAAACACATTTTCAGAGGTGTTTCATTTTTTATTAGCCTTATTCTGGTGGGAAACACAATTCAGATTAGTCACATTTTAGTGTGCGCACCTTTAATCTTCATACAAGGAAACCGAGGAATGTTGTTTTTGCTCCGATAATCTTCTATCAGAGAAATGAAAGTGTCCCTCTGTTTTTTTTTTTAAAGGGTGCATATTTGATGTGCAGTTTAGCACAAGAAGAGACAGAAAGTTCCAAGTACTGGGACAGCCTGCGGGACGTCCAGCCTTCGGGCGCAGCGTGGGTCAGTGTGGCGTCACCCCGTGTGTTCATGTCCGCTGCAGAAACGGAGGGACATGTGCGGACTCCGGCTCCTCTGTGTAGTACGTGAAAAATCAGCAATATTTGGGCTCACTTTTCTGATTATTTATAATGAGTTCGCTCATGAATAACACATGGAGGCGTTATACTTGAGTTGAATGCACACCAACAACTTTACACTATTCCCATATGTATTGTGACTAGGCATCAATAATTTATAGAAAACTCGGTTACGCCGTGCGAGTATAGCGACAGGAAATGACAGTGTTTACAAGCCTTTCACAGTGTCTGACTGTGTCCGTCTGCAGTTGCCAGTGCCCATTAGGATGGAAGGGAGCGCTCTGTTCTGAGACCGTGTCTGTGTGTGATGTCGAGCACAGTCCCCCTCCTCTGTGTGCCCACGGCTCCACCTGCATCCCTCTCCCCAATGGATATACCTGCCAGTGCCCCCTGGGGACTGCGGGGCTCTACTGCGAGAAAGGTTGCATCATTGAGCCCTAACTGTATCATTATATATGATTTTATTTAGACAAGAGCTTCACTATTCGATTTTATAACTGCTCCATTGTTTTGCCTGTTCAGTCGTGACCATCACTGATCCGTTCTTCAGCGGTAACCAGTCATCATGGATGTCATTCCCACCTATGAGTATCAGACACAGGACTGTTGTGCAGCTGCAGTTCCAGCCTTTATCACCTGATGGCATCCTTTTCTACACTGCACAACATCTCAGTGCCAGAGCTGGTGAGGATGCACAATTCCCTATTTAAGGCCTGCTTTTAAATTGTGTGTGTTGACGTGTTAGGAGTCAGGATTTACTCACTTATTTGTCTGTCCTGCCACCATGGCACAAACTATCCAACTGTTCTTTGTCACAACGGTTTAATGAAAAAATATAGATAGTAGAAGCCTCACAGCTTCCATAATTCTAAGCATATATAGCAAATATTCAGCTTGAAAAAAGTTATTGTTGCATATTGGCATCATATTGTTCACTGATACCGCCGATATGTGAGCTAAAGAATCATATGTTGATATACAAGTGTTTTAAAATCAATACTTGAGTCACTGGCTTAACTCTATTTAATGACAGGCACCTTAAGTAGCAGTATTCTACTGACAGACCTCCCCAAAGACAATCAAATTAAAGTTTCAGTTCACCAAAATTACAAAAAAGGTAACACGTTATAATAACTATCATTAATAAATGTTACATGTATAGTTGATTAAACTTAAGTTAATAGTTCTATCACTGTTAATACGTGTTTAAAAGGCGTTTCATGTTTGTTGACTATTTACTATTTAGTTTAAATAACTGTAAATGTACCATTTATTTATCATGGTCATAAAGTGTCACCAGATGTTAGAAGATGAATATGGAGGGTCTCAAGGTGATTCACAGGACAGAAAACTATTGTTAGCTCCTCGATTTAAGATTTTTTTGTCACACAATTTTAAAAAATGGCGCCTACATTACCCACAATGCAAATTAGCTACTGAGTGACATCATTGGAGGCAATTTATTAGATTACGTACCGCTTCCTCTGGAGCCACAAAAAAGGCTTTGTACTACATTTTTACACATACAGCAGTACACCCCAAGACCTGTAAACACACTTTAATGTGGAGTTACCCTTTAAGTTGTGACATTCAGGCTTAGTTTTTGTAGGTTTTACTAGTTATGCAAATACCAGATAATATGTGTTTGCTTTTAGGTAATAAAATATCAATCCGCACTGTTCTGAGAGGCTTATTTAGAGAGTAAATCCTTGGCTCAGCTGCTTACAACCCATACTCAGTACTTGCTCTTGTGGTATTCAGACATGCAGATTTTTTAGCTTTGTAAAAGGGGTTTTCTGCTTCCACCCCAAAACACAGTGGGATGTTTGTGTTGCTCAGAGCATTTAAAAATTACATTCACTATACATGAATGTATCATCCTTTTAATTGACAGACACTGCTATGAACTACTTTTGACCACAGAAATAGTTGGTGTGATGACCCTTGTTTTATTTTCTTCCTACAGGAGACTTCCTCTGCATCTCCTTGACCTCTCGGTTTGTCCTGCTGCGGTTCAACCTCGGGGATGGTGTCCACATCCTGAAGTCCGTGGAGCGGGTGGACTCGAGTGGTAGGACCTGGCACACGGTGAAGGCCGGCCGCTTTGGTCACCAAGGCTTCCTCAGTCTGGATAACAAGGAGGTTAGAGAGAACGGGACTGAAGGGATGGCCACCCTCGAGGTTGCTACAGACATCTTTGTCGGGGGCGTGTCCACTCTGAGCTTTGTCTCCACGGATGCAACTGAAGGGGAGCCAATGGGCTTCACTGGTGGTTTAAGAGAACTTATAGTCAACGGTGAAGAGCTGGAGTTAACAGAGACGGGAGCAGTAAGCGGAGCAAATGTAGGGGACTGGGATGGGACCCCCTGCGGGTACAAGGTGTGCCAAAACGGAGGCCGCTGCTTGGCAACAGGAAGTGACTCATTCACATGCATATGCCCGCTGTCATGGACCGGCTCAGTGTGCAACCAGTCTGTAAGCTGTGTAAACAACACCTGCAAACACGGCTCCTTATGTGCTCCGTCTAGTGTCACCTCGTACCGCTGCATATGCCCGTTAGGATGGGGAGGGAGGTACTGCGACGCAGAAATTGCCACAGACACTCTCAAGTTTGTGGGAGACTCTTATGTTAAATACCAGGACCTGAGATACAACACAAGAAATTTTAAACACACACAGGTTTCTTTCAGCTTCCACACAAGCTCGAACGACGGTTTGATCATGTGGATGGGAAAAGCTGAACACGAAGACGACGACTACCTCGCAGTCGGACTGGAGGACGGACACCTCAAGATCGTGGTCAACCTCGGGGAGAGACTTTCCCTCCCGATGGCTTTCAGAAATCTCACACTTTGCTGTAACAAATGGCACAATGCCTCCATATCTTTAAACAGCACAGTCATTCAGGTGTTCCTAAACAGTAAGAGAATCCTTTTCCAAGACGTGGACCCATTTGAGCGTTATGTGGCCTTAAACTACGGCGGTCAGATTTACTTCGGAGGATTTGAGTTGGGCAGAAATGTATCAATTGTCACTTCTGGGTTGTTTTCAAAAGCGTTTGAAGGGAATCTCAGAAATGTATTTTTGTTTAAAGATACCAAGCCGCTGCTGTTTCTCAAAGATAGTGAGGGTTTTAATGTTTTTGAGGGCGATGAGCAGTAGTGAAAGTAGTCACAATTTCCCTCGTCACAAGATCTTCAACTTGATAGTTGTGTTTTATAGCGCCTGATGTGTGTTACACTTGGCAGTAGTTAGTTTACAATTTTATGAAGAAAAGTTCAAAATCAACTATTTTCTAGTACATCTTTCGTCAACATTTATAGATTGATTTTCATCTGACTGTTTTATGGATCATTGTAGAGCTGCAACGATCGAAAGAAAATGAATCGGCAATTATTTTAATAATCGATTAATCGTTTCCGTCATTTTTCAAGCAAAAATGTCAAACATTTGCTGGTTTCAGCGTCTTAAATGTGAGGATATGCTGCTTCTCTTTAGTAGTAATAGTAAACGGAGAGTCTTTGGGCTCTGGGAAATTGTGACAAGCATTTTTAATGGATTATCGATTAATGGATTAATTGATGATGAAAATAATCGTTAGTTGCAGCCCTACTTCTCAGGCACAATAACTTTATAGTAACAGTACAATGTAAATCAGTATCCAGGTTCAACCTTTAATACATTTAGAAAGAAATATGAGAATTCTTTTTATAATCAATAATAAAAAAAGGATTAGCTTTATTACGAACTGTACATAAACACACAGTGCAAAGGCACACGTAATCTCTAATGTATATTACAAG
Organism: Pagrus major; assembly: GCF_040436345.1. NCBI lineage: Eukaryota > Metazoa > Chordata > Actinopteri > Spariformes > Sparidae > Pagrus > Pagrus major. The sequence goes on along the minus strand of NC_133229.1, from coordinate 9,455,201 downwards.
CCAAAATGTACATACTTTTTCAATAGAAACTAAGTTTTATAAAATATTTAAGCAATTTAAAAGAAATTAGGTTGAAAAAAAAAGCAAAGCTGCTGTTTGGATCGCTGTCCTCAGTTAAATGTTTTCTCTGTTACATTCATGCCAACCTTTCACCAAATGGTCCACACTTGTTTTCAATGTTCGACTGAAAACATTCGCTGATCATTTGTAGTCAGTACAGCAGCTCAGTATGAACAGAATATACACAATAGAAGGTTAAAAACATGAAAACTTTCTGATATCATTGTGAATTTATGTGGATTCTCCGTGTTAAGAGAACAGCTGTATAAAGATCTTTATAATCCCACTGAAATGATATTTCATTTTGGCTGAACGGTCAATAACATTAAACTGAACTTCTAAGGAAATGGCATATAAGCTTCAGACGGCTGTGTAAAATGAAAAACTCGACAGTCTTTCTCAGCCCTGAACACTCATCAGCAGGGCAAACAAAACCTAATTATGAGTAAGAGTCTTTTGAACTTCTCCGTCCGTTCTCATAATCGGAGTCCCGCCTGTGTCTGTGTCTGTCTTTATGTCGGCTGCCGTAGTCGTCACTGTGCTGCCTCTCTTTCCTCTTCTCACTATAGCGGTCGTCTGAGTGTCCGTGGTGCCTGCTCCTCTCCCTGTACTTATCGTCGCGATCGTGCTTTTTCTCCCGCTCCCGGTCGTGGTGTCTGCTCTTTTTCCCGTGGTAGGAGTCCCTGTAGTGGCTGTGCCTGCCATGGTGGTCTCTGTCCTCCGTGTTTCGCTTGCTATCCGACGGGTCGCTGTGTCGCTCATCTGCACGTTTCTGGCCTTTGGAAAGGTCAGGAGCTCCAGGTGGTTCCGAGAAGTTCTCTGGCAGCTGTGGCTCAAGTCCTGGTATAGCGTGCACAGTGCCGTCCTGAGTCCACGGTGTGCTGTGGTTCTGGTCCTGGCTGTGTGGGCCAGTTAGGAAGTCGTAGCTGCCGGGTACCTGAGGCTGTTGCTGCTGCGATGGAATAGGTGCAGCGCTGTTGTGTACTGGGAGAGCTGGTGCGTTCATGGAGTCGGGTTGGAGCTCGGCGGCTTCTTTGTGATCCGCTGCTTGTGGTCCTTGGACTGTAGGAGGAAATTCTGTCTGAGTTACTGTAGCACCAACCTGGGATATGCCAGGATCTTCCTTTTCACTAGGGAATGATCGAATGGTTGTTTGGTTTTCTTTCTCAGGTTTGTTCTTGGGCTGAGAAACCTGTAAAAATCCTTGGTGAAATAGTGTAACCGGCTCATTTCTAGTGCTGCTCAACACAGGAACAGGTTTCGGACTCGAAGGAGCAGGGAGGCTGGCTTTATCCTTCTGTAGCACCGGTGTTTTGTCTTCATTCACACTGGAGTAGGCTGAAGATTTTTTCAATATCCCACTTATTGGAGGTTTGGAGCTATTCGTGTGAGTTGAAGCAGCCTGGGACTTTGACTGCGACAAAGGATTCCCTTCAGATGTTCCTTTTTCAGATTCAGACAAAAGGCCAGCGTCGCTTTTGTTTGCTGAGCTGTTAGTTTCAGTCCCACTCGGAGCTGTTGACAAGCTTGCCAGGAAGGCTTCAGTCGATACATCTGGAGGCTTATCTTTCAGAGACAATGATGCACCATGGGTCACCACTGCGGCAACCTTTCCTGATGAGTTGTTAACAGCAGATGCATCAGTCGGGCTGGATAGCTTCTGTTCAGCTTTGGCAGGTTTAGCTTCTCTCTTCTTGATGACAAAGCGCTCTCGTGGCGCAGCAGCTGTTGGACTTTTTGTGCTTCCAGGTGACGCCTCGGTCTTCGGAGCTGGTTGGGTCTTCTGGGTGTCGTCTGCTGCTGTGGCAGGTTTACCTCCAAAATCTGGCAGAGGTGGTAATTCCCCACCCCAGCCTACCAACACACCTGGAAGAAAGCGCAGGGGTTTCTGGGGTTCCTGACTGTTCGTCTCCTCTGATGCAGATGGTTCTTCAGAAGACTCTGTGACTGGCTGATCAACTTCTTCAGTAGTGTTAAGTGGTTTGTCCTTCTCTTTATTAAGTGGTGCAGTCAAAGAAGAGAGGAAGAATTTCTCATCCTCCTCTGTTGCTCGAGTTTCTTTTGTGGATACGGCAATAGGCTTGATCTCAGGAATAATCCTTGCGGTTTCGTTCATGTCCACAGGGAGAAAATCCCTTTTCGGTCTCTGGCGAATTATGAGTCCGAGGAGAAGGTTGGCACGGTTGTTTTCTAAACCTGTCAAATTAAAAGATTAATTAGGTTTGAAAGATCAGAAATGTTTGGGAGTTCACTGAGAGAAAACAATTATCCAAGAGGAAATAGGTTCAGTGTTCAGGTTACCTGGCCCATCAAAGGGAACAAGCTGATGAGGAACTTTTTCAGTGGCACCCAAAGGAATGAGATACATGTCCTTCACTTGTTTGAGGTTATTGGACACAACCCCGAACCGCCTACGACTGCTGAAGTAGGCATAGAGGAGAGTATAGGAGATCTCATCTTCCTCCGTCTCAGGGGAGAAGCGAATCAGGCACACCTCCTTTAATTACAGAAAAAGCATGCGTCAGGGAAATCTTCAAGTTTGACCAGAACTCTGCGGTGCAGCAGCTCTATAATGCATCACCACATTAACAGTGTGGATGTAAATTTTTGGGACTTCAGCTCGAGCTGCTCTTAATCACAATGAACCATGTCTGTTATAGTTTTTATTCAATTGCTAACATGCATTCTTCAAAAGTAAAGTCACATTGTCAAAAGTCTGTGTGGACCAAACTTGTGAACTGTTTCCTTATTCACACTCCACCGCCTGCAAAACACTTTATATTTGCCCTACGTTTATTCAAATGCTAACATGCTGTTTTCAAAAAACATCACTCCTCAATTTATCCTCCACAGTGTTTTATAAAATAGACTGTTTTGATTTTGTTTTCTGTGAATGTAACATAAAAGACCTCAAACCTAGTTTTGTTTTTGTGACAAATTTACCTTGTACAATGATGGCCAGGTGTGTGCATTTCTGCAGTAACCAAATTGAAATATAGAAAATGTTATCAGAATATTGACAGTAAAATGATATATGTGATAAGCATTGCAAACACAGCTGAACCCAGGTGTCTTGTTTTTAGTTTGTATGGAGGATGTATAGTATAAGAGATATATATGTGTTGTTTTTGTGTGTTTTTAAATTGCATCTCTGGAATTACAGGAATGTTTTTTTGTTTCCACTTTTTATTTTTCACATGTAAATTACAGAATGGAAAAATAAAGAGGAAAATAATGGCTATAAAGAACTAATTTCTGATTCATTCTTGTTAAATATACTTTAGTACAGTCAATAAAGTGAAAAGGGGTTATTTTTACTTGAACTTCAAACATAAAAGTACATCATTTATCTAAATCTCTCTGTTGTTCATGTTTTTAGGTCAGTGTGTTCTGCTTTCTGAGTGAGAACAAACTTATTTTCAAACATAAAATGTTTTGGTGGTTGGAGTTAGTTTTGGAGGTGAGATTAACAGTTTGGATGGATACATGTTGGTAAAGCAGACTGTATGAAGACTTTTGAAGAAATGGCTTCAGTATTGGCCAATGCATGCGAGTAAACTAGATTTAACTAGAGGATGTATAATCAATGTTAGAAGGAAAGCTGCCAAAAACTCACTTTTGTTCCAGTTGCCCGAATCTTCTCCAAGTAGTCCCACACTATCTGTGGACTTATCCTTCCGCCAACTTGAATGCTGTCTGGAAGGTCCTGTCGGGGGGGAAAAAAAAACAACCCTTACTGACTGTACTTGTCTGAAATACTCTTTAATATGTCCAGTTGTGTCCTCTTTACCTCAGTCAAGTTGTCCATAGTGCCTGAGACGGGGAAAGCTTTTGTCACCAACTTTGCCACAGCGGGCATATGAATGAATCCGCGCCACAGGGACTTCAGGTTAGACAGGAAAGCAGCCTCTTCCTCTCTGCCAGCTGTATGATCCGACCTGTGGCCAATACAACAGCAATGAGGCAAGCTCACAAAAGCAGGTTGCACAGAGAAGAACCACACAGAGTGTCAGAATATAACTGCTTACCTTCCTTCGTAGCCTGACTGAGCGCTTCTGAAGCTCTCCTCTAAAACGGTGAGGTGCAGGTCGTCGTCCATTGCAGGTAAATTCATGCTCTTCGTCTCTTCTGCTTTGGTGGACTGCCTCCTGACCACTGTGGTAGCAACTTTCACCACTTTGGTTGGTGCCTCTTCCACAGGGGGCACCATACGACCTTATTGAAAAGAAAAAAAAAACACAACAAAGTTAGTAACGGAGGACAGTGACACATTGTATGTCAAACTGTCTCAGTGGCTGAGATGATTCTCAGGGTTTACCTGTGCAGATTTTGCAGTGTAGGTCAAATAAATGAGACTTGTGTTGGTTGGTGGTGTCTTTCTCCTCCTTGGTTTTATCTTCTTTCTTCTCAGGGGTTTTTGGAGGTTCTGCTGAGACTTCCATCACTTTGGGAGGAGACTCAACCTGACAACATGGGGGAAAAAAGAAATTCAAGCAGACATTCTTTGAGTGGTAAAAATACAGTAATGCAGATTGATATTAGACTTGTTCCTTACCTCAACAGGCTCAGGTGCCTTCACTGGTTCTTGGCTCTCAATTTCAATTTCACCTTTGTGTGTGATTTTAGTGATCGGTCGTCTCTCGGCCTCTCTTTGCTCTTTTTCAATCATCTCAATAGTCTGTGGACAGAGATATGTATTGCTTTTTAGAAGACTTCTGAAGGTTTTGCACCAAAAAGAGGTAAAAGAAGACATGTTAATAAAATCTGCTGAGCCTTTCATATCAGACTTTATAGCTGTGTTTCAATCTCATTATCAAGCACATTTTGACCAATTTCTTTCACAATTTTGCAAAAAAGGAAAAAAGCTTATTAGGCGCATTTCTATCAGCTGGTCGGGAGCAAATAAATTTGGCTATGCAAAGTGTCGTTCTGTCAGAAATTGGTTCCTCAATTTTTACAAAAAATAAGGACTTTTTTTTTTTACTACACTGTTTCCATCAACCTTTTTGAACACAATACTTAGAAATACATCAATGGAAACACATCAGAGCTACTGGGTCGATCGCTGTTAGTTATCAGGGGGAATTCATGCAATGACATTTGTGAGAAATAACATAACAGACTTATGCATTACTTACATGCCGGTTCTCCCTTTTTCGCCAAGCAGCCAATTCTTTCGAGGCCAGCTCCTCAGGGCTCATTCGAATCAGGTTACCAGGAGAGATTTCCCCTTTGAGAACCCTTTTAAAGAGCACCTAAACAATACAATTACAATGAAGCAAATGTAACTACATTTTTATTTAAACTGAAACACGACACCCAGAAACTTAACAGTAGGATCATGTCTGGAATAGTTTTACTTACATTATTTTTAGTATCTTTGAGGTTGAACATTAAGCTCCTGTACTTGTTCTTGTATTTGTTGTCAGTGTCTTTATACAAGTGAAACAGCTCCCTCTCTGTCTTCTTGGCAAGTTCAGAGGCCGTCTCCACTGAGATGTTCAAATCAGACTCCTTCAACCTAAAATGCACAAAGCGTTATATTTGGTGAATTTGGGTAATTGTTTCTAAAGTTTTTCAATCAAACAAAAAACTTTGAATGCAGTGTAAATTTCAGTATTTACACTGTTCACCTGATTACTTTTCCTCATGTAATACTTACCTCTGTATGAGGATTTCTTTCAGAGAATCGCGCACACTTCGCCTGATTGCCTCAACAGACACAGGTTTCTTTGATGCTGAAGACGGAGTCTTACTTTTTGTCTCTTGTTTGAACTGAATGCCTATGAGGACAGAATGACAATATGTACTGAGCAGGCAGAGGAAGTCTGTGACCACAAGGATGACAAAATATCAAAGATTCAGCACACGGCTGTGATACAATAAAGGTGACACACACTGAAATGAAAACTGTTTCTGACTTTAACTGAGGTGGATGACCTTGACCACAACAATATGTGGACCATACAAACTGTAATAGGCAGCAAGATGACACTGGCATTGAGCATTTTACTTTGTTAGGTTGGTCAGAGTTCCTAAAATGGAAGCAAACAGAGGCAAAACAAAACTGTTTGCGGCTATATTAAGACACCCTTACATTACAGATACACTCCCTTTATTTGTTGTTTGCTTTTTGTATAATGCCCAAAAGGATTTGCGACTCCCAAGATGTCCTCTCCGCTCACTGGATGTTTTGAAACTGGAAACTTTGTTGACTTTTTAATATAAACAGCGAGCTGGGAGACAGTTCTTGTTTTGTTTGGGGTTGTTTTTTTATGTCACTTAAAATATACACAAGTATTTTTATACCTATAAACATTTGACACCCACATACAGTATATCACCACACTGCAATCAGATCTCACCAGCATGTTGTAGCAGTCCACTATTGTATTTGGTTTCAGAAAGCTTTTAAAGTGTATTTCATACACTTACGTATTAAATTAAAAGTGTCTTGAATGGCCTAATAAATTTAAATTTGAATGACAAAACAGAATCTGTTGTATAATTCCCTTTATACTGTCTATAAACTTGTATGTAAATGTATTCATGTGCTGTGATCATCTTCATTCAGTCTTGTTTGAACCCTGCAGTAACATTAAACTCAGCCTGGCCTTGAACCCAGTGTGGCGTTATAAACAGAACAAGCCAAAAAAAACCAACAACTTATTTTTACATTCACAGCCCTGAAAAACATACCTGTTTTATGAGCTGCTTCTCTGACATCTGTGGCCGGCCTTCTGTCAGGATCCTATTTACAGAGAGAAGTAAAAAAAGAAAGCACATTAGTTTTGATATAAATATTGATGATTAACAAAGAAAATATGAACAAAAAATAAAACATGTGAAAACATGAACACATGGACTATTATAAGCCCCTGGCCAGAGATTCAAAAGAATAAAGGGTGAGTTTTATGTGCGGAAAAATGTTAACCACACACCACCATCTTAACCACACACCCATGTGTAAGCCTTCTGTAGAGGCAAAGTAAAATCAAAAAGAACAACAAACCATTGTGTAGTGGTAACACTGGCTATGATTAATAGAGGAGGAATTAGCTGTGGGAACAAGTAAAATATCAGTTGTATATAAAAAAAGATGTATTTGTCTTAAATGCATGTTCAAACAGCTTTATTATTATTAGAAGAAGTCAAGGTGACACTGCTTACCTTTCTTACTGGTCTGACCCCCCCTGGTGCGAGTGTCTGGGAGGGTCCTGGTCGGGGTTTAGGAGGTGACTTAAGTTCCTGTACTTCAGTCTTTGCTTGTACTTCAGGTTTGGCTGCACTCGGGGGCTCGGGCTCCACCTTTTTGCTTTCCTCCTCGCAGCACTTCAAGCAGACGTACATCTGGTCCTCCTCCTCCATTTCGCGCACTTTCGTCAGATCGAGGCCAACGCAGTCGCCGTGGAACCAGTCGTCACAGCGGCCGCAGCCTACCATGAACCTGAACAAAGCACGGGTGTTATTAAGAGTGTGCTTGAGCGCGGTACAGAGCACTCACACTAGTCAAACAAACTGGACTTCGGGGGTCAAATGTGCTTTGGCACAGTACGGATTGCCTAGTGTGAGTGCGCCCTAACGGAACAGAAACAACAGTTACAGTACTGCAGAGCGACACTTACATGTTATTGTGGTGCTTTTTACACAGGCCACAACAGTTGTTTCCGTCCCATACGGTCTCACTGTTAGCAGGCTGCTCCTCAGCAGATTCCTTCTTCACAACAGGCGCGTTATCTGGAATAAACAGCTGCGGCTCGTCCACAGAGATGCTCCTCGCAGTTTTACTTTTCTGCCTTTGAAGAACCTTTTCTGGCTTCTTCAGTTTGGCCTTTTCCTGACCTCCCTCGTCGGGCGTTTTTACAGGATGGACTGGACGACTTTGCGCCGGGTGAGGAGTCTCAACTTTGGAGCTATTTTGAGGATGATTAGGTTTGGGTGGTCCCTGCTGATCGATCCGAGTACCAAGTGATGGGATCTTCTTCACGGCGGAGCTAGGTGAAATTGGCGACTTTGGCTTCACTTTACCATCTCCTGAACCCTGTGTCTTTTGCATTTTAGTCGCATGCTCACTTTGGGTGTTTTCTGCGGGCCTTTTCAAAGGTGCAATATCTTTCTTTTCCTTCAGAGATTTTACTTTGTGCAGGTCTTCTCTTTGGATGGTCGCGGATGGCGTGCTTGGAGATAATTTCTGTCCCTTAATCGTGTTGTTTGGTTTAGCTAAAACCAAGTCCTTGTTCTTGTTAGGGATTGGTCCTTGTTTGGACTTGAGTAGTGTTTTGGCCACACTCTGCTGTTTTTCCTTCCCATCAGTCTTATTACTAACAGCAGTTGTGTTATTCTCATTCCTTTGCGGCTCTTTCATGTCGTCTTTTTCTTTACTGACCGGCTTCTGCTTTTCAGAAACAATCTGATTGTCAAGTTTTGTCTCTTGCGTGCAGGCGCTCCCCACTAATGTCCCGTTGGAAGTCTGCACCTCGTTAGGATTCACATACGGGCCGAGCGCTTGGGCTGCATCATCAGCAGAGCTCTTCTCCGTTACAGCCAACTCTGCCGCGTTGTCAGCTGCGGGATTCTGTGCAGTAACAGTATTGTCTGGCAACACAGCAAACTCAACGCCCCCGCCGTAAGACAAACCATCGTCAAGGACTGCCGACTGGCTCATGTCCACATTTTGTGTATAAGAAGGTCCAGGAAGCAGCTCAATCCTAAAACCTCCAATTGTGACAGTCAACCGTCTCAACACAACCGTAGGATTCAGCCACACTCCACCATCAAGGTGATTAATATTAACACGCCCTCCCAGAGTTAATGCTTTCTTCAGCTGGGCGCCTTTCACTCCTTTCTCAATACGAAATGACTTCTGTAGCCTGTTCACTGGTTTCCTTCCAGGTCGTCCTCGGGCAACAGCGCTGGACGATGTGTTAGCAGGCTGTGGACCGCTGCTAGGCTCTGTTTCAAAAAACAAGAAACACAGCACAGGAAAATATGTGACATCATCTTTAACTTAAGAGTGTTATATGGTGGAAACAGGAAACTAAAAGAGCTTCAACTTACTGTCTTCTAAATTACGTGGACGTTTCTTCGGCCTGCCAACAGCTCGCTTCACTTGTGTGGGCTCTGCAACTGTCGGTTCACTGCTGAGGCCTGTGGATGCTGAAGCTTCGTTGAGAGCTGCGACAGACAGCAGAAAAAAATATTTTTACATGCCAGTGTATCGATGCGAGGGGCAAATAAACATCTGAAAATACAAAGTCAGATTCCTCGTATGTAAAATCCTAATTGACTTGACTCTGATTCTACATTAATACTGGAGGTCAAAGATAAAAGGCAATCAGATACGTTGAAAAACAGCCTTTCGCGCGACAGTAACACATTGGCAAGGAAGTCAAATATAAAAACACCACTGAACCATTACTGAGTTTGTCTTTGAACATACCTGTTGAGCCAGCTATCTGAAAAGCGGGGTCCTCATTGTCCAGCAGATTGAACCGAGAGCTTGCACAACCAAACATGGGATCCTTGTCACTGAGCATATTCTTCAGTGAATCTTCCAGTCGGGGTCCTGTCCCAAACTCATTACTGGCTTCACATTCCAAATTCTGGCCTATTATCAGGGACTCGTCCAACTGGTCACTGGGTATTAAATGATTAAAGGTGTCCACAATATCCATGAATGCTGCTGCCTTCCTGTATCCAGACAACACAGACAGAATGCGGGTAAAGAGGGAGTCAGTTCACAGACTTTGATCGAGAAAAATGATGTTAACAAGGCTTTAAGGAGCTCTCATGCATCATCCCAGCAGCACCGAGTGTCTGTAACTGGGCTCAGGGGAGCGTTAATGGGAAATGTAGGCAAGCCAGAGAGGATCTGAGCAGCTATACACTGGTTAGAGAAAACTTTGAGAAAACTTTTGGCATACAGTATTAATAAAGTTACAGTAAATACGTGTATATTGTCTGTGGTGGATAACTGTTATCAGAGACACGACTGTACATTAAAGTTAAACAGCGGCAGTAACCTCGCTTCTGGGATGCCTCCATCAGCTGGAAATGCTAAAGGGTCGACTGTCCTGTTACGTTGGGTCAACGTCGCTAGCATGTCAGTTTCTGGCCATTTCCGTGGCTCATTCCTGTTTACACTGCGAAAATAAATGTGCACTGCCCGTGAGCCTGAGATATGTGTTTGTAGAAACAATAAAACTAGTCGTTTAACTAACCTCGAAAGAGGAAAACACAATGCTGAATGACCTGCAAGTTACCGTTTTTCATCCAAGTTTTAGCAACTAACGTTACGTTAGCAACACAACACGGAGCAGGCCTGTATTAAAAGTACACATACAAAAAACGCTACTTAAATCTGTTAGCAGACTTCCTACTAGATATGTTGATATGCTATCATGTAATGTAACCTTACGTTTATATGAAACACGGCGTCTCTGACGTGGTTCTGCCAATGAGGCGTTTGCTAGTTAGCATGCTAACGTTACAGGACGGCTAACAACAATCCGCTGCAGAGCTCGATCACGTATGCTAGCAAGCTAACTGTTAACGCTAACTTATGGAGGAAGTTACCACCCGAGGAAACACACAATTCTAATCTCTAGCGCCGTTCCTACAAACAGCACTTGCATCAAATAATATCTATGCCAGTAAAGCTGAAATATGTTGCAGTAATTGTGTAGATATTAAGTCAGACACCTCGATGCTAGATCTGTCAGACAGGCTAGCTAAGACGCGTTAGCACAGGCCTTAGCGACCAAGTTTGTTTGTAGCCTGAGTGCTAGCAGACGTTAGATGATCACGCCCACATGCATCTGCACCAATGCGTGCAGTTTGGGTATTTAAAAATATTCATTTTCACATATACAAACGATTCTCACCTCTCTTTCTCTGCGGAGCTGTCTGCAACTCGTGTAAGGTTACATACTAGCACAGCTGCTCCCAACAACTTCCTCTAACTCAGCCGTCATTCGTCCTGCTGCTGCAAAGCCCCCTGACAGGCAGCGCTGCTCGTCACGTGGCTTCTGTTTACAGATACCATAGCAGCTGGTAGTGCGAAAATAACACGCATCTATAGTGAGGTTTTACATCTGTGTGATCTGCAGACAAGAGTTCACAGGGTTAACTGTCTTATACACTCGATTGAGTCAACTTTTCAAGCAAATACTACACTACTGCACTTCCATGTAGAAAAAGTGATGACGTGAAGTATTTGACACCTCGTGCCTGTAAAGTACATTCATTTATCTTTTCTTTTGAGTATTAGTTGCATGTAGGGCCCTTAAAATATGCCTACGAGGAATATTTTCAACCTGGGAGGGTTTGTCTTTGTAAATGAACAATTTAAAAACTGTTTTACATTAAACCCTTTAACTTATTTCTGCTCCACAACCATCTGGCGACCCCTGGAAGTTAACTCCCGACCCCCTTAGGGGTCCAAACCCCCAGGTTGAGAACCAATGTACTAAAATAGTTCAGTCACCATGTAAAGTACCTAATTCTTTTAAATTAATTTGGTTTGAATATCCTTCTTCGACTCAAAAGCGTTCACTGCTGTGCACACATCTACACCCCAAACCACAGTGTCAACACTGTTTCTAATCTACATTTTTACTGCAAGACAAACACAAATTTAATTAAAACATTTTAAATGAAAGGTATACAAAGATTGTTCCAGTCCAGCAGGATGTTATTGTGCTTTAAAAGAATATATCTGGTAGTCTTCTCTGTCTCCAGTTATTAAAAAGTGAGAAAACATCATATAAAGCAGCCATCCAGAGCAGCCCCTGTGTCTTTAATCACAGTGGCAGCACATGATCATCTTACCTAATTCTGATTCTGAATCAGCGAGTGTCTCTGGGTGAGCAGCCATTGTTTCCGAGGATGAAGCGAGGACAACAATGCAGCTGGCAAAATGAAGTGGAGGCTCATGAATGAGGCTGTTGTCATGTTAACAACCTTCTTATAGCTCATTGTCCTCGAGGTGCTGCGAGAGAACCGAACACCAAACTACTTTTAATGAAACTGAACGACGTTTGGTGGAGAAAAAAAAAAAAGTCAGCTACATACATCACATATGTCAATCAAAGCAACATCATGTCACTTTCTTGTAGCAAAGACGGCAGCACTGAAACCAGTCGGCTTCATCATCTAGAGGGCCACAGTTAAAAAACACTGGTCAAATCAAAGTGTTCATGTTGAATTCAAAAGCAAAGAAAACAACTGAATTAATATAGCACATTTCAGTCCAGGTGGAAGCACAGTGTGCGGCACGGACTGTAAGCAACCACGGAAGTTGCAGCCGCCCGGTGATAGTGTGAAAATGAACATTAGACACGAGTACGTAAAACCAATGGAAACAAATATAAATAATACAGTTAAAAAACATTAAACCAATGAATTAATTAAACCCAGCAACCAACCAGTAAAAAATAATGAGACGTGTGAATTAACTGGCATTACCTGCTGGACCATCACATCTGAGAAACAACACATTTACACAGATGTGTAAAACGAATGAAATACAGAGTTAAACAGTGAAATAAATCAGACACTTCAGCATGAGTGTGTGGGTTTATTAAAATGGTACACTACTAAAACTTAAAAAGATGCACTTTGTGTCAAGTGTGAGCAACAGAAACTTGTTAATATGTAACATGTAGTGTTAAATTCAGATTTTGAGGGATAAAAAAACTAGTTACTTACAGTATATCCTGTAATATCCACCTTCTCCATCAGGTACAGTTTATGTGTCACTGTACATATATAAAGTACGTAGCGCTGACATTAGAACGAGCCTAACACTACCCACTTGATTTCTATAGAAACAACATTAGCAAAAGTCCATCAAGACCAAACAATCTGAATCATAGTGAAACAGTAGGAATCAGATGTGAAATACAGGCTCAGTGATATGACTAATATCAAAACCCCGTTAAAATAGTTACTGGGACAACTGCTCTTTTAACCTTTCATTCGGGTCTAATCCATACCACAGAACATCCTGATCCACTGCTGCCCAAGCCATTCGATCTGTGGTGAACGTGGCCGCCCACTGTCCCGCTGGAGAAACCACGATAGAGCCTCCTGCACCGCGGACACGATCCGCCATGTACTGCAGAGACAGCTGGGAGGAGTCTGCTACCGATTTACCTGCGTGGGGAGGAGGAAGTATGGAAATACATGAAGAAAAAACTGTCTGGATCCATAAGACATTTAATTGAATCTAATTCATTTGTTAATGTCACTTAGAGGAGAGCGTGTCTTACTGTAGAGAGTTTGAAAGTGTGTTACCTTGTTCAACATGTGAAAGAATGAGTCTGGCCAATGTGACTTTAAGAATAGACTCTCCATGACCAGTGCACGACACGGCACCACTGAAGTTGTCTGCGTATCCTCCGGCACCTTGATCACAAGAAAGAATGGGATAAAAAAATCTATTTTTGCATTTTAAGGCTGCTTAATTTCATGCACTCGTGTCCCTTAGTGCTATCACAAGTTAAACTCAACATTAAATGATAAAAACAAAGATTTGAGATGATAACATTGCTTTCACAGTGCAACTTCATAAAGCAATTCAAGATGAGATAATACTCAGACTCAATGATGCTGGAGCTGACAGTGAAGTCATACCGATGACAGCAGAGTCTCCCACTCTGCCGACCATTTTATTTCGGATCCCTCCAGTTGATGTTGCGCATGCAACGTTACCAGCACGGTCCACGGCGACCGCCCCGACGGTATCATGAGCCCTAGAATGAGAAACAAGTGAAGAAAAGTCATTCTCAAAGAAAAAAAACAACTCCTGCACACTCACCTCTTATGCATTAATTCATTTAATTCAACGTTTCCCCCACAAGGACTTTTCTTAAGCAGGACCTGTCTTGCGGACGGCCCTTCTAATCAAATGACAAACTTCTCTAACACTGCAGGCATGATACGTGTGTGTGCTTGAATTGACTTCTTACTTTGGATCTTTGGGAGATTTGATTCCCTGCACTGTAAAAGAGACGAGACAGGCGGTGTGCACGTTGCCCTCTACTCATCTTGTAGAAGTCAAACAAGACACTGGCTCTCTTTCAACTTGTAGAAGAGAAGCACTGCACTGAATGTCAGAAGCTTCTATACTGCAAATGAATGTAAGGCCTGAGTCAAAAGCCCAGAGGGAGTCATCACATTTAATCAGAGTTAGTCTAATGGCTAGCAAACCCACATTGTGATCAAATAAAAAAAGAAAAAAAAGGTTTTAGCAGTGCACGTCTGCAAATGAAAAACGACTGACTTCTTCTGGTTTGAAGCCACAATGTAAAAACATCCTATTTAGCATTTCTCAGAGATTCCTCCTGTAACTTTTCTTTAAAAAAAGGGTTTTAAATACTGCACATCCAGCACATTTTCCTCCAATTGGGCTCCAGAGATTTATTCCATTTCAGTGTAATCAGGCTGAAGAGATGCTGTGTAGAAGTCCAGACAGGAAGGGGCCGAAATAAAGCCAAACACTGCAGCTACTCACCACTTAGTGTTAAAATCTTCATTTACTCCAGTAACGTAAGTCTTGTGCTTCTCCCATTCTTTCTTCTCATACTCGGTCAGCAGTGTGTCAGGGTGGACGGCGACCATGCCGATGCTCTCTGCAAACAGGTTTGCGCCTCCGCTTGTCAGCATGACGTGGGAGGTCTGACGTTTTCCATGGCAGCAAACATGCAAAAAAATGTATTTCATTACATTACCATTGATAGCTAACACCGCTCTGTTCATTACACAAAGAAGCTGTTTGCAACCAGAAACATCAGTGTTAAGTATTTAAGACGCCACCTTTTCCATCACTGCCCGTGCCAGTGACACGGGATTGGCGATGTTCTTCACTGAAGACACTGCACCAGTGGCAAGTGTCCTTCCATCCATGATAATGGCGTCCAGCTCCACTTCTCCATCGGCATTTGCCGTCGCTCCGTGCCCTTTAATTAAAAGTGACAATCAGCTCGGACAAAAACTGGACACAGATGTTCTCAGTGACAGAGAGGGTGAGAGAAAGACAGGTTGCAGTTATGATTTCCTCCAAACTTTGTGTGGTCTTATGTTGCCTGCAGCGTCCTCACAAGTCCACACGGTGGTGACAAAGTAGTACAGAGAGGCCTCAGAGCACGACACTAACGGCTGTAGACGCAATATAACACCTGTGTCTGCAGTACGGGTGGCAGAAGGTGGCACTTAAACACTATTTAACCCACAATTTGAGAGGGAAAATGTGAAAGCGGATTATATTACAGAGAAAATATAATATATCAGGCAGGGCAGAGTAGTTTAAAGACATAATCTAACATGTAGATTAGATTATAGTGCAGACTAAATATGGGATTAATGGTGGATTATAAAGATGGGCCCCACAATCCGTCAGAAACCTGACCTCTGCTGACCACCTTCACTCTGATTCCAGAGTGAGCCTAGATGAATGTTGGCACCAGCAGATGGAGACAGAGCACCACAGATAAATGAAACTGCGTTAATAATACCTGCATTAAACACAGGGTTATCTTCCAAAGCCCTCACAGCTGCTTCAACAGCATCCAGCGCACTTCCTCCTCTTTTCAGCACTGAGGACGCCTCACACGCTGCAGCCTTCACTCCGTCCACAGACGCCTCGGCCAGTTCGTCCGGTATGGCCCAGGCCCCGCCATGCACGACTACGACTGCTGACATCTTTGAGTTCCTGCAGGACACAGACGGGAGTAGTTCATGGAGTGTCACGAAAATTATATTGGTTCACTAATGCCTACACAACATCTTCTCTGTGCCTCTGAGGTTAAGTCACATTATCTCAAGTACTACGATCGATACTATAGACCAACACTTTAGACAAACACCCTCACAGCTTCAAGTTCAAGGTCAGGAGGTCAGATGAGGAATTGAGTCTATTAGTCATTCACAGGTGAACATTCAACTTTTTTCAAGGTGTAGACATGTTTTTCATGCACGTGTAATTTAGTTACTTTTAATAGTATCTTACCTGATGTGTTACCATGTTCCTCACACATTAATACCCTGATCATTACCTGTCTTCTTTTCTTGTGAATAACCTTCCGATCATCTTTAATATTGCTCATTGTTTTCTCCCCTTTGCACTTATTTTACCAAACCTTTACTGTTCATAATAAACCTGTCCGGAATAATAAAATATTAACACATACTTGATCTTGGAGCCTGGTGTGCATTGCTCCGTATAACTCTGTGTAATGTGGGTATACAGTATTTATCTGATGTGATTGCATGCAGGTTAGACTTTTATCAAATCAACCATCCAACCATAATAAAACATTGCTGCTGCTTTTCGTCTTCTGTGATTTGCATGTGAGTGTGTTTACGTGTGCTGGATGACTTCTACAATAATCTGATGCAACTTTCAGCAGATCCATACATGTTTTGAAGTGTTGATCTGACTCGAGACTTAACTGCAGAACACGTGTGAACCAGCTCACCGGACAGACAGGTTATTCTCCACAGGAAGCACATTTCTTACAGCTGTTTGATTGAATATGTGCTAATGTGAACGACCGTGAACTTTACATACCTGTCCTGATCCTCGCGCTTCATACCGGGGCACAAACTCTCCGCCATAGTCACGTGATCTCGTGGGACTTGTCAAGCGTTTTGCTCCACTTCATCCAGAAAAAAGCGCCTGCACGGTAACGTCAAGAGTAATACGATTTTAAAAATAACTTCCGGTGAAACCTTTCAAAAATAAAACACATGTGAACAGATTTCATGAACGAGGAACTTTTTATTGGTCATGAAACAGTCTCAATTTAACACTTATGCCTCCGCCTGATTTTAAAATAGTTATTTCGGGTTGTATGTGGTATCTACAATACCCTTTATTCCCATTTGTAGATTTGTTGGTTGTGGACAGTTTTATTTTGAAAGAACTTTTGGGATAATTGTGCTTGGCTTGACTAAGGCGGGGCTTACAGGGTGCAAAATGAGGCCGGAGTTTATTAATTGGATGAGCAATTACAATGGGCTTAGAGACAGGCATTTAGCTATGTTCATAGCCCACATAGTTATCAACACCTTGAAGTTTTATGAAAATAGATAAGTAAACTCCCACATTCAAGTGGGACTCAGATTTGGGATAAAATGTTAGATAAAGTAAAAGATGGTTGATTTTGTCAAAGATTGGTGATCTGTATCTGGACCTTGAGGCAGCTAACCTGACCTGAGTAATACATAAAGCATTAATGGAGCAAAGTAACTGTTCACAAGCATGATAAGAACAGCTGCATTTACTTATACATAAAGTTACGAAGCTCAACAGACACAAAAAGTCCATTCAAAAACAGAACAATTACAGAAAAGACTAATTAACCTGTAAATGTGCTCACCCTGCAGTCTCTATTTTATAAAACATTCAACAAAGACATGAATCCCATGAAGGGTTTTCCTGCATCACATTAATGGAGCAGTGAAATGTGCACTGATGCACTTTGACCACTAGAGGGCTGCAAGAGTGCATTCAAATCCAAGCAGAAACACTTTTGATACAGAGTGTCTCAGTTAAAATAGTCAGTCACAGTAATCTTTGTCCAAAGTGACATGCAGCAGTCCAATAAACTCTCTGCACTGACAAACACCAATTACTGTTTTGCTGTGAAGCTCCAGAAATGTTTTGTGGACTGCGAAACTTCCACTCGACTTTCCATCAGCATGGGGGTGAGCTGAAAATGACTACATTTTCATAATTTGGCGAACTTATCCTTTAACACACATAGTCATCAGGCCACTATTAGTAGCCACTGTAACATCAACAGCATTATCAGCATCATCGTCGTGAATCATTTCACTCGATACATTTTAAATCAGTGAGGGTTCAGCAAGCATGAAATGCAAAGACAGCACTGGCCAACATGGGCTCATTATGGTCACTTGTTCTGGGCTATCGAGCAGAAAAATAAACTTGTGTCTCATTTTCAGAGAGAAAATGAATCGTTAAAGAAAAAAAAAAAAAAGACATGGTGAGGACACGCACGTTATGATCAATATCTGCCCCTGTTAGGCCTGTTTGGCATTTCAGATATAAGCAGAAGTAGAAATTAGCAACATCAAATAAGAAGAATTATTGTTCTCTAAGTACTTATACAGATTTATAGAGGAAAAACAAGTTAATAAAATAGTGTGTAAACCACATTCTGGCCCCTGAAACCACACATGACACGATGTGTCAGTCTCCCAAAGGACTCATCTTTGAACACCAGACGGGTAAAAAGAAATTCTGGTCCCTTGCAACACCAATGTAAAATATAAGATTTAAAGTCATTCAGTCGATCATATGAAACTAACTTTAATATAATTCTCTTTCACATGAAAAGGAATCTTATTTTGAAAAGTAACTTCTTCAAAAGCCTTTTAAACCTGCTATACAACTACATACTCAATGATAAGAACTTACATAGTCTTACAAATTGATTTCAAGGTTGTCATGAACCAAAAGCTCATGAAAATTTTGATCTGAATTTTCATTGACTTGTACAGTCTTTGATGTGTAGTGGAACATTATTAAAAGAACAATGTTAGCGTTTTACAGACAAATATGTTTTTGTCTCATTACTGTAGATTTTAACAATAAATCAGTTCACCGAATTGGTGCACAGAAACATAAATAACACCCAAATGAACACTCATTCAGCCAACACCAGCGTCTGTAGTCCCTCCACAGTCTTTATGATTCTGATCAGTGAGTCAGAATGAGCTCTAAAGGTCAAGTGGAGCCCGAATTGGTCATTCAACAGCCTCTTGTGCTCAAAACTAATTTGTGAGTAAGTAAAGCAGCCAGCCCGCTGCGCTGCAAAGAACTTTAGGATTCAAGTCCTATCAAAGCAGACGGACCAGAGAAGCATTTTATATGAGATGCAAATACACTGCTGACCCAGAGACACCAGTTCATAAGGATTTAATGAATCATTCACATGACATTAACGCTTCTCTTATGTGGTGATATATAATTTACTTTACAAGCAGGTGACTTGACCTCCTCGATTGCCTTTTGGACAGGAAGTGGAAATCTTTCATTATTATGGCTCTTACACACACAGCTCTGCTCTTAAAATACATATCAGTCAATGAGGTAGGCTGCTTATTGCATCGATGGACACTGCTCTGAATAGTCTCTACACTAAAGCTTTATAATAACTTATAATAGCTTTATATACAAAGAAAATATGAAACATTTGAAAGACAATCCTGTCCTTGACCGTGTTTTATTGAGATTTAAACTAAATTATACTGGAAGGGGATTATAAGTCAATCAAGTAACAGAGTGAGGAAACAAATGAGGAAACAAAAATCTAATAGTTATACATTAGCCAAAGTAAAATCCATTGGAAACAAGAAATGACATCATTGATATTGCTGCCTCATAAGCCAAACACCTTTTCTATTCAATATTTTTTAAACAAATGTATTTTTTTGATAATAGTGAAGTGACACAAAACAAATTAAAACAATACATAAAGGACACCACTAAACAAGAACAGATACAAACACATAAAATTATTATTTTTTTAATTAAAAGAAAAAGTAATAATTGTAGTAGCATTAGTCAAAACCAGCGACGTTCAAAATATAGTGTTCTAAATACCTCTAGAGTTCCTCTGAGCATGTGAGACCTCTCCAGTGGCCAGATGGATATAAGTTTTCCATCCATCACTGAAATAAACTTGAAACTTGAAATATCAGGGAGCTCTACATTGAACCATTTTCGTAATGTTGTGAGGCTTGTAGTATACAAAGCAATTTTCACAATATACTGTTACCTGCATTCACACTTGGAGTCCAATCCCAGTACAAAAATGATGTGAATTTAGAGGTACATCAATCCCAAATACTATTAAATCTCACTTTGGACACACAGCCAGACATTTTACAATTTTACGGCACAACCACACAAGATGAGGGGTCACATGCAGTCTGTGAAAAATCTTGGGTCTCACAGGATTTGCTAAAAGATGTCATTGTCTTTGCCTTCAACAGAGTGTTTCTCCACATCCCGTCATCCAGGTGGAAGCCAAAATCTTCCCCTCTGGATGTTTTATCATTGATATCATGTTAACAAACATTTTTCTTCCTTAAAGCAGAAGCTTTCGATTGTATATTCTCAAGTTGAATCATGTTCAAACCACTGTAATATATTGGTATGGATTGGATATAACTCCTAAGTTGTAAATAGTGGGAAAATGTGTTTAAGGGGGATCGAATTTGGTCCTAGGTTGTGAAAAAGATTTAAGAGTCCCACCTAAAAAGAGATCTTGTAACTTCCGAAATGGCCAGTTTATTTAAGAGCTTGTCAAGAAGATGCAAAATAATAATAAAGCTACGTTTATTTTTGGATAGTTTCACAGAGATGTTGGAGCAGATCAGATCATGTAACCTGTGAGAGGGCAAAATGTTCTCTGAAGGCCTCCAAGACACAAGAGCAGTAAACTATTTAAAAACAGGGCACAGTATAAATATCAAGTATGGAGCCCGGTTACAGAAAAAAAGCACTTTATGTTGTTTATTCTCATGGCACACTTTAATTTAGAATACATGATTTGATGAAAATAACAGCTTCACAAAATGTTATAATATCCACATGTGCAAAACAAGTGCATATGCTCTCAGGATGCCATATCCACTGCCCTCCACTCAGTCTCCACACAGGAACACTGCCATGTTCAGCACCATGGACAGCGACAATCAAGCCTTTCTGTGTTTTTCTGACCATCAGTCTACACTGACAGTGACCGTGCCATGCATTTTCACACAGATACAAGCTGGTGAACTCTCAGAACACTACGAGAAACTCACAGGCCACCATACTTTACGGTTTTCGAGAGAGTAATTGGATAAGAAATGTTTTTCTGGGAGATAAGGCACTATCTCTTACTAGTATGGCATTACTGATTTAGCTATAATTAAACTTTATCATATCAAAGTCAGCTATAATTCATGCTCCACTGATAGCCACTTAAAAATCCCTGACTTCAAATGAAGTAGCTCATGTCTTTATAATATACTCTTACAGCCCTGGATGCAGCCACACAACATTCCCAGTGTTATTATCAGTGTTTTCAAGATGTGTTTTTAGAATGTTCTTACTTCTTCTGCAACACAAGCTGCACAAAACTCTCAATGCACCGACTGACTGTTGGGGTGATATAACTGAAGCCCAGGCGAGCTTCAAACTTTCTTTTATCCGTTTCCCCCTCCGAGATCATCACCCAATTGGTATGCGCTCAGCGGGGAGCGTCTTTGTTTTCCAGCAGCAGCCAGTCCCTGAATATGGCCAATAATGTTGCTGAGGGGCGGGGAGCAGCGCGCTCTGCAGACCCAGCGAGTCTGAGAGTCTGGCGGAGTGCCGAGGAGAGGCAGCAGGCAGCGGTGGCGGAGATGGACTCACACCTCTGAATCACACCTCAACATCCTGCTGTCGAGCATCTCGGAGACGTTATCTTTTTATATATGTATATATATATATTTTCTGGGCTTTTCTCTTTTTTTTGCTTGTGGTGCTTTTAAAGACTGGTAAACTGAAGAGAGAAAAAGAAGCAGGAGCGGGAAGGTTTACAGTTGCATTCCGACGCGCAGCACTCCTCCCGTCGCCTCACCTGCACGGCCGGTGAAGAGGTCCGCTGTGTGTAATAATGCATCCAGATAAGCACTTACCTGAACTGGTGGCCGAGAAAAACAGCCTGGACCCCTCCTTTGTGCATGCGGTGCGCCTGCTTGCAGAAGGTAAATCAGGTATTGTTATTTTATTTTATTTTTTTTATCTACTCTTCTTTGCGCACTTGTTTATGAGCAGCATCCGCCGGGTTCTCTGCAAATGAGAGCACCATTGCATTGCATTTAGGGGAAGTGCAGTGGCCCCGATGTGAGATTATTTGAACACACTGCCCTTGGCTCTTTTAGTGTTTGCTTGATTGCAGTGAATTTGTTGTGTGTTAGATGGTAGAAAGCTGCTGTTTGGCTCCAGTGCTGAACTTTTTCCACCACAAGCGCAGAGACAGAAAGTGAAGTCGGTGTGAAGTCAGAGAGTTTTCACCTCTTATTCTAACCAGCTGACCTCCAAGGTCAAGTTAGCTGGCACATGGCACCTGGAATGGCACCCAATTGCTTTAATTGTATAATGACTGGATTTAAACTGTGCTGCTACTATTCAGATATGTTCGGTGTATTGCCATCGACTGCCTATTCAGCATGGAGTTAGATCAGGATCTCCTGCAAAGACTGTTTCATATCAAATTTGGCAATGTTATATTGTGATTATGGGACCAGAAACAAGCTGCATGCTGTCAGAAAAGACTTCTGCAAACCATCTCGAGTTTTCTTGAAGAAAACGTGTGTACACAGACCAAATGTCATCATCAGTCTGATATTGTAAAGTACCTTCACCCATCACCACTTACAGTAACTGATAACCGTCATCAAGGTCATAGAAGGGACTTGATGCCACTGAGACAGATGTTCCACAGTCTCTCCTCTGACTTAATGTAACGGTATGTCTAACAGGGCAGTATAATCAGACTCAGCCTGCAGCATATCAAGTACTCTTTCATACTGCAGGTAGCCTTGGTCTCATTCACATGCTGCTGAGAATGTGTCACTTTTGATAGGAACTTATCACCGTAAAGCAAACACAAGAACTCAGCTCAGCTCACCTGCTCTACAGATGTAACTTTTGCATTTCGCCAGAGACAGTGGGCTCTGGTGAAAATAGCACTTAAAGGCTGTTTGAATTGGGGATCGACCATCGGCTGATACAGATAGAGATTATTAGTAATTAATGAGACCACTAACCAATATATGGAAATGATATACATTTTTGCAGTAAAAATAAAAATCTTAGTGTAAAAATTAAAAATTACCAGTGATGGAAGGGAAGTAGGGTTTTGTATTTGTAGTAGTATTTGGTTATTTGGTCATTTTAGTTACTTTGCAGATTCAGATTATTCAGTGTTAATAGGCTATTCACTGTGACTAAGCATGGGCCAATATGAACATTTCCCTATTACCCTGTTTAACACACTTGAAATTCCCAATATTATCCTGATAATCAATGAAATATTTATTGATATTTTTAATAACTCTTAAAATTGCACCAAAACCTTCTGGAATCACAATTTATTTTATTGCATCACCAGTAAGACACACATCTTTTATTAGTGAAAAACAAACAAAGAATCTTAAATAAGTAATCATAAATCTTTAGGTCCTCCTGAGCAAAGTAAGGATAAATAAATGGTGGTAACCTCTTCATCCGGACATTCTTTTCTTTGGAATCCGTAGTATTTACACGCATCCCGTTTAACTTGTTTTTGTGGGGGCTACAATTAGCCATGCCCTCAGCCACGGTGCAGGGCTTAGGCAATTTAAAACAAATCAGAAAACCACTATAGGACTGTACATCAGAAAGCTGTATAGCTTTTTCAAGTCATTCATGTGAGGATATTCATGATTTACTGGATTCTCGATTTTCCTGATAATGGAAATTCACCACAATCAACTTGCTGATAAAGGTTTTCAGTCGTTGACCTAACGGGCCTTCATGTGGGTTGCTAGGTGAGCCACAATCAACTTGTTGCGTTTTATCACGATCTGCAATAAAATAATTATTGTCCCACCCCTACTTGTCATGTGTGACTAATTAGATAGTGTTGTAGGCGGGACATTGAGTAAGACCACAGAGTGGTGACTACAGATAGAGAAAACATGCTGCATATGAGCCAAAGCAGCACATTTTTAAATGTATTTCGGATACGAAAAATCACAGATGCAGATAATTGGAAAAATGCTCAATATCGGCCCTGATAATTGGCCAGGCCGATAGTTTGTCTATTCCTATGGTGAATGTATGAAACAGTATATTTTTCTTCTAGCTTTATAGACCCAGAAGTGTTCAGCCCACATAGACTTACAGTTCACTTCTTAGATTATATACAGAGGCACGAGAAAACACACAGGAAAACACTTGGTGCTGCGTCCTTGTATGTAAACATTGTATATCATGTGTAAAATGAGCAAATAAAAAAAAAACATGCTTTCATATGTGGACTGTACAGAAAAATCTCAGTTCAGTGAAACTTAAAGGGGCTCTGCATGTATTAATCACTTTTTTATCTGCCATATGTGAGCAGATTGTAACATGACAGGAAAAAATGAGACCTTCCCCGTCTCTTTCGGTTGCCTATACCAGCCTGGGGATGATTTGTTTAAGTTGTTTAATACTGCTGGACTGTGGATTTCTCAGTGAAGGACTCTGGTTGTATTTTCGGCAACAGTCCAAAGGATTGAGACCTTATGCTAGCTTGAGTGCCTCGCCTCAGTGAATCTCTCCATTCCATTATCAGAGAGCAACATCAGCTAACATTAGTTTAGAAATGGAGTCTGCTGACATAAGTCCCACCGAGCCCCTTTGATGTAAACATTGACTTTTATATATTAATCTGTCATTTTCAATTAAAAAACATAACCTCATCAATGATAATTCTGATTATTATCATGAGATTGGTCATTTTAAGGCAACATCTGACCCCATCGATTTAAGTCATTAATTATGTGCCAACCTTAAAAGCCACGATCTTGCTGAAATGTTTTTTTTTTCCAACTGTTTTCGACTTATTTGTTAAAAGAAGTGAAGTCAGGCTGTGTGTTAGATTAATAACCTCGGTGCCTCTGCCCCTTGAGCTCTCCCTTTTGAAATGTGTTGATGAGACACCTGACAGTCCCGCTCTTGTCGCTAACTATGATGCAGATGGGATCATCTGTCACCCAGTGCACTTTGCCAAATTTAGTCAAGACTGACTCACATAGCCAGGATACATTAAAAAGTCTTGTCTTTATCGTGTTCGCCCCAGTGAACAACAGTTAGCATGATAAAATGAGGTTATGGATTCAGTCATTTAAAAATATTTTTGTTAATTTATGTTTATGTCATTCAGTTAAAGCAGTGTTTGTGAATTAATCACAGATACCCTTGCAGTTCCCTATAATATACAATATTACTACTACAATACAGCATAGTACTGCACACAATAATACAATACACAGCAAAACATCATAATACGTTACACTAGAATAGCATCTATTTCCCTGAAAAGAATCCAGTTTGCAAGGTCAACAGAAAATGCGTCATAAGCAATCGTTTACAATCAGTATATTAAACTGTCAGTTCAGCTCCTAGTGTCAACTCTGAAAATGTTCAATACAGTCAGCCGTGGGCAGCCTGTGAAATAATGTTCATAATTTCCCCTCAGTTGTTATCATTTTTGTCAGTCTCGGCCCATGGATAATGCAGAATCGTGCATATCAGTGGACAGCAGGATAAAGTGTGTGTACAGATTTATAGATTCACAGCTATTCATCACTGAAAAGAAAAAGCATGTAATCCTGCATTATTCACATCATGCACAATGAACAGCAGAACATGGATTTACCATGGTCTCAGTTAACAGCGGCGTATTTATGAAATGAATTACTTATCTGTGCAAATGATGTTGCCTCCGAAGTAATTTGTCTTTCTTTGAGCAGATTTAAAGCTGTTTGGGACAAAGCTCTTCCAGCGGGTGGGTGGGGATAAATCTCTCTCAGAGTCAAGTGTGAGCTTTGTGTTTTCTTTAATATTGAGAGAAGTAATAAAAAAGTGAAGATTGATGGAATAACTTTGTATTCTATACAATAAATACAACATGTACTACACTTTGGATATTAGTTGTCAACCAGTCGTCCCAGTTTCCGCCAAAACCTGAATAAAGTCATCTTATTTCAGTGAAGCATGAGCCTAATGTTGGCTCAGATTGACAGACAAAAGCCAGTTCCTTTATGTGTTGCTCTTAAATTTGACTGCTTTGACGAAAAAATAGCGTCATTATTTTCAAAAGTGGGTTGAACTCAGATTCAAGAAATGGAAGCCTTCAATGGCGCCCTGTGGTTTCCTTTGCAAGGCTCGCCTACACCCCATGTAGCGCCATCTTGCCATGGAAACCACTGGGATCCCTGATAAAAGAAAAGCACACTGGGAGGCGGGAGTGACACGTTTGATGGACAGGGAGAAGAACATGTGCTGTGTTTCCATTTTTAGGATAATGGGGACATTTCTGCACATTTTTGGAACAAACACCGCATCTAGTTTACATTGTCAGTAAGCATTTTGACAGGGCCTATGATATCTCAAATACCTTGCTGTGCTGCTTGGCACAGTGACAATACAAGCAGATCTGCATGAGATTTGTCTCTGAATAAAAGATGAGTATAGATATGGAGGAGGACCAACACCATGAATCATGACAAGTTAAACATAATATTATGTGCGTCTTAAAATGTGAAATGCCACATTATCTGAGCTCACAACACCCTGTAATCCACAGCGTTTTTGAGTTTTGTACTTTAAAGGAGACATATTATGCTCATTTTCAGGTTAATCATTTTATTTGGGGTCACTAGAATAGGTTTACTTGCTTTAATGCTCAAAAAACACATCATTTCCCTCATACTATCCAGTGCTGCAGCACTGTATTCCCTGTCTGTCTAAAACGCTCAGTTTTAGCTCTTGTCTCATTAAGCCCCCCTCCTGAATACTCATCTGTCTCCTCTGATTGGTCAGCTCACACACGCCTGACCCAGTACCGCTAACGACAACAGAGCAGCTGTGGTAAATCAATTCTTATGTGCCAAACTTAATAATGCAAATGTGTCACCTCGTGACATCACAAAGTCACGGAATTAAAGGTGGGACTACTGACGAGCCGTTTCAGGAGCAGTGTTTTCGGTTGGAGAGAGGAGCTTCCATTGGTGTGGACTTTCTTTTTTCCTTAAGTATTTTTTGGTATTTATGGCTTTATTGACAGGACAGTTCAGAGGAAACAGGATGAGAGAGAGGGAGGATGACACAAAGCAGAGGGCCGCAGGTCGGACTCGAGCCCTGGGCCGCTGCAGCGAGGACAGGGCTCGGTACATGGGATGCCTGCTCTATCAACTGAGCTAACGGATGCCCCACTTTAAAGGTTTTTTACATGCACAAGAACCTATAAAACACTGAAGGAGATGAAAAAAACACAAGAGGTCTCCTTTAATATCTCCTTGTATTTAGTTTCAAGTTTTCACTGGAGCACTGAGCTGTACTTTCTTGTGGTTTAAATCAAATCATTTCTATTTATATAGCCCATCACATTGCCTCAGTGGGCTTGCTCAGTGGTTCTCATGTGTGCACACAGAAATAGATATGGTAAGAAAGCGGTAAAGAAATCAGCTGTTAATAACAGTGTTAGTCAGTTTCTGCTTGCAAACATTGCATATGTAAGAGTAAAGTCTGTGGGACAAACTGTAGGCTGATTAAAATGCTCAATCAATTTCAGTCTTTGAAATGCGAGCACTGGCCACATACTGGGCAGTGACCTGTAGACTTTAATTACAACTAATCAGACAAAACATGAACCTGTGCAACTGTTTAGCCCTAGTTTCAGTCAGCTATTAATGGAGACCGGTAATTATTACAGACTGAGATGGTGAGCCTCAATGTGTAACTGTTAAGGAGATATAAATCTTACTCTATACTCCGAATATGAGACTTTTATTGCAAAAAGGGTCACGGCTTTTTGCATGCGGCTGAATACAATCAATTATAGGAGCACGCAAAACAAAGACTCATCTTAGTCACAAAATATAACTTCTATTAAAAAGACATGTGTTACATTCTCACAATTGATTTTGGTAATGCTTCACCACAGTGCGGAGTTCTCGCTCAAAGAATTGATTCTCATTTAATCTCTCTCTTTCTCTCTTGTTTAATAAATTGTTGCACACATTTTCAGTGTCTCCATTATGGCTCGGTATCCAGCAGTGACCCGGCTCACAGCGACAGATAAACACCACCCCATGTGGTATGACCTATCAAAAGGACACAAAAATTACATTTCGGGAAAGTGAGACATTGCATTACATTTTCGGCATTTAGCCGACACTCTTATCAAGAGCGACTTACAATGAGTGCATGGGTCGAATAAGATTAAATTCCAAGGTCGCGAACATTTCAGGCGACAGAAATGAGTGGATGAGCCGCTGCACTCAGACAATAGATATCAGATTATGTTACTGCACCTCTTGAATGTTCGCATATAACAGTGAAGTTAAGAGATAGAGCAAAAAGAGACAAAAATCTGGGGAAAGTGCAAGATGAACTGTGCCGTCAGGTGTTAAGGACAGAAGCTGAATTACTGTCTTTATGATGCAAATGATACAAGTCCTCTCCCATACTCTGGTAAAACTGGAATGTGTTCGCTAAATCACTTTCAATCCACTTGTAAGTGACAGCACTGAGGTGTCTGCCAGCTACAGCCATCACACCTCCACACAGGATGTTAGTGCGGATGATTTTTTAAAATCAGTACATGCTGATAGAGGCTAATGTGCTGTTTCATCCAACATACCAGTGATTATATCTACACAAAAGTGCTACAGGGAGCAGGATGCAAAGTGAACACAGTCAGGACTGAAAGAAAGAGATGTACATCGATCAATCAGATGGTTAATCATTGCAGATTTGTCTCATTCATGCTGAACTGGCATCTAACACAGCAGCCCAGACGCCAGGATATAATATTGGCAGCTAATGTTAGTGCAAACCACTGATACGTTCACATCTGTGCATGTCACAGGCTCCGTTTTATATTGACATTTCAACAAAATCTGTCATATCTCGTTGACCACAGATGTTTATGACCTGACTGTCATATCGAGAGGCAGAGGGGATTGTAGTAGTTTGTAAGTGTGAAAGCACTGGAGATTTTTACGGAGACCTCAGGATCGATTTCCAGCTGTCTTTGTGGTGACAAAACAGGTATTTTAAGCCAAAACATGATATTTTCCTAAACCTTACCAAGTGGTTTTTGTGCCTTAACCTCACCAGACCATAAGCACAGCATTATCACGAGATAAAACTGAAAGTTGAACGTAAAATAATGTAAAGTGCCAATATTCTTGTAAATAAATATTTTTCTGCAGATTGGGTTGAACACACGACTTAAGTTAAAAACGGATGATCCATGCTGTCTTTGCAATTGGATATTAAAAGATCAGGCAGGTAGAAAATCAAAAAAGTGAGCTTTAATGAAACCTGTAGTGCACAAAAGTGAAGTCAGGCAACAAAACTGACAAAAACAGGCTGGGGCAAGTCCAACAAAACTTAAGGGATTTACAAAACTGAGTACAAACCAGGGTGAAGCTCGGGGAACACAAGCAGGATTGCAAAAATACCACAAGGGCAGAAAACATGAGGAGCAAACACAATGACACCAGGAGCAAAACAGACAAACAGACAAGTGAAGGAACAGACAAGGGGTGCATCTCATTCCTATTATTTGTTGTTTCCTCGCTCCTCGCTTGAATTGGAAGTCGTTCCTGTCTGCCATCTTGCAGGCCGTCCCAAAGCTCTTATTTGTGCTGCGATGATCAAGGACTCGAGGAGCGATCTCTGAGGAGCGATGAGCGAGGACACATGAGAGCAACCTTCATGGAAGTCTTTTTACCGGCTGACGCGCCCCCTTAGTGGATATCAGTTATTGATTGAACACTGCAGCCGATCTGACAGATAGCAGATTAAACTCAAGTGTATCTCTTGTTTGTTTTCTGATTCACCACCGAGTCAAAATGTGTCATCCTGACTGAAACCACAAACAACTTTCTCCATTTATTAGAAACTTTTTTCTTTTCATGGTCCTGTTTTGCACACTGATCATTCTCAAATGTTGGGTTAGACATGTTACATCATTTCAATTTCCCCTTAAACATTTAGCTTAAAAATAGTTTTCAGAAGACACCATAATCACATTCTGGGTAATTAAATTATGATTTCACAATCTGAATATCAATGAATAGAGAGGCAAATGATGAATAAATAATATAAACGCATTCTGCCAGATTAAATGGTTCCTGTGCCTCTGAGCAGACACAGTGCACAGTATAAATACAGACTGCAGCTTGTTATTTATGTGCAGGTGTTTGTTAAATAGGTAACAGACAGAAAATCGCAGGCGCAGTTTGAACTTTAAGGTTGTGGGTTCACAAGAAAACTCCAAAGGAAGTTTAAAGTGTACAACAGAAGCTTCGTTGGCACGAAAAGCATCATATCCCGACTAATAGGTCCAGTGAGTGATAAAATTGCAGGGATGAAACAGGAACTGAACTCGCTCAAACCACAAAACCAGACAGCAAAGCAGATGCAGATACAGCTGTTAGAGTTTTTCCAGAGATCAGCCTTTGGGAAAAAAGTGATCATCCAGGAAAAGTGTTTGCCGTCCGCTTTAAAGATATTCAAACTTGGTGGAGGATTGGTGATAATCTAGGGCACAGCAGTTAAAGTAATGCAGTCATGAGGATAATTGCAGTCTAATTTCAAAGTGTAGGCCTAAACTATATTCCCTATAACTTCAATCATGTAAATGTCTGAACTGATTACACTATAAAGTGCAAAGAGACGTTTAGTTTAATCACGGTAGTGATGCGAGGGTCTCTCCATGGACACTGCAGAAGATCCATAGATTGGGTGGTCCAGGTCATGAAAATAAATATTGTGATTAAAATCAGATGGGCTGCTGGTCGGTTAAATAATACATCCCATTAATAAGGGAAAATTACATTACATGCGCGATAAGAAACAATATAAATGCATCTCTCCATTAAAAGAGCTGTGCACAATTACGCACGCGGCACTATCAGTTTAACTTTATTGATTATGTAAATCTCTCGACTGACAGCTGATCCATCTTTGATCAGCTGCAGCCATCATCAGAAATGGACGTTGCTTCACGTGACGCTGCAGAGGAAAGGACGACTCGTTTCTCTTAAAACATATTACCTCGTTTCCTCGTGCCTCTCCACAAATCCCTTGTGGAAGGGACTAAGATACAATTAAAATAAGCAAGTGAGGTAAACGAGGATGCAATTAAGAGAAATGAGAAGTTATTAACTAATTCTAAGTAACTAATGAAACACGGATGAACAGGAAGAAGGTGGGAAAAAGACAAAGACAGGAAATGACCCAAACCACGGCAGACTTATAGACTTCCCTCCTTAACAAACCAATGGCTCCAAATGCAATGAAAACATCTGACAAAATGTATACAAACATATAGGACATGCACTCTTCACCAGTACAGTTACATGCACATATTGTAGATACAGTGCAAATATACAATATACACCTACAGGTCATATACATGTTGGGAGTGCTATTAAAATATGTGTATAACAGTCATACATTTGCACATATATTACAAACACTACACTGTATTCAAACCAGTGATAGCATGTCATGTATCTTCATATATATTAAAGGTCCCATATTATACTGTTTTTCATCAATTTCACTTCAATTGGTTGTATAAGCTTAATAAGCCAACACTCAGGAATTTGTGTGTTGTCCACCATTACATGAGAGACTCCCCTCTCCCTAACACAACCACCCGGCTCCAGTCCCCCACTGACCTGCAACAGGTAACATCTAAAAACAGCTAGCGAAAGCTGTGTTTGTCTCCAACACAGTCTCCAAACTCTTGGACACTGTTTGCATAGTCTCTGTCTCCAGTCTGCACGTTTCCAGACTTTTTACTGTGACAACCTCGAGCTCCCTCGTAATATTATTAACATTAAACTCGCTTCAAACGCCACTGCAAAGCGGACCAAAGCGGAGCTAACTAGTTAGCCAATTTCAAGCTGACTTCACCATACTCGTAGGCAACTGTAAATACTATCAAAACGTGGCGACACTTACCTGTGGCTCGGGTGCAGTTGCTGGGTCCCGTATGGTTGGGACTGATCCTTTTACGAGGGTCAGTGTCGAGGCAAAGCCAGCTTTGTACTGACCCTCGTTACCCCCCCCCCGGATATCTCCGGGGAGAGGGGGGAGTGTTTTCGCACAGAGGAGCCCAGCCTATGCAAATCACTCCTGTCGTTACGTAAGGACAGGAGCTGAATCTGAACAGCCTGTAGGAGCCCTGTTTTACCAGCGGGTGGGCTGCAGAGACCATGCAGACGTTGCTTTCCTCATTCTGGGAGTTTGTAGACTCAGGGAGGACCAGTTTCTATATGTAGAGACCAGAGAAAACGTGTTTTTCATAATATGGGACCTATTTAAAGCATATTTCTCAAATTGCAGCTGTATATGTATATTAAAGTCACACTTATATGAAAATAAATTGATGGGGTTTTGTTGGATGTTTTCCATCCTTCCTGGCTTGTAAGTAGTTCTAATGAATAGATGATTATTGAAACTCCATCATGATTAAAATGTGTATGATTTGCCCACTTTTTTTATATGTAATTTGCTCGAATAGTAATTACTTTTACACTTCGCTTTCCATCGCACGTTCAGCAGAGAATTTGAAGATGGCATTATAATTAGATTGGAGATGTAATACTTTTATCAACGTGTCAGCGGCTAAATGCAATTTGCCTCGGTGCCGCTCAGTTAAAAAGCACATAAACGTCATGTGGCCAAACATATTACCAGCCCCCGTGCCTTTAGATTCATCAGTCCACAGTGACAAAAGACAAAGCTGAATGCATGTCTGGTACTGCAGATCTACCCCGCTAGGCGGAGTGCTATTACTTCGCTCTCTGATGTGAACAAGCAATCAGTTATTGCCAAATTATTTTACCCATTCATTTTTGCTGCCTTTGTGAAGTCATTATTGTACATATACAATTCAGGTAGAAGAAATCAATGAATAATTTAGCTGTCTAGAGGCTAATGGCAGCACTCAACAAAGCCTTTGCATTTTGGTTACTGCAATTGCTTTAAATGCCTACAGTGCAATCAAGCATATAAAGCAGTAATCACTCAATTCAGTATTGAGTCACCACAATTGGGATTGTTGTTTTGATATAAACCAAAAACATCATGACTCTAAACTCACAATATTCGGTTATTTTAGAGGGGACAAGTGGCAATATTATGCTTATTTTCAGGTCCATATTTTGGGTTAATACTAGAACAGGTTTACATGCTTTAGAAACACCAATAAGCACTGCATTCCCCCTCTGTCTGAAAATGCTCAGTTTGAGCTCATGAGTCTTTAAGGCCACCCCTCCCGAATACAGTGTCTCCTCTGATTGGTCAGCTCACACACGCCTGACCCAGCACCGCTAACAACAACTGAGCAGCGACGCTAAATTAATTCTCATGTGCCAAACTAGCTGCTAGGCACAAATTATGCAAATTACATGGCGACGCAAGTCACAGAATTAAAGGCGAGACTAGCGATGAGGCGTTCGAGGAGCAGCGTTTTCTGTGGGAGAGAGGAGCTTCTTTGGTGTGGACTTTGGCCTTTTTAACTTTTAGATATTTTTCATGCACAGGAACCTATATAAAACACTGATGTAAAGGGGAAAAAAAACACAGTAGGTCTCCTTTAAGAGGTTTTTAGGGGTTTTATTGAAAGCTTAAAACAAACAGGTGGATAAGTGCTGTTGTAACACAAACAGCCCAAATTACAAGTTGAGAGTCCAAACATGTGTTTTCTAGCAATTTCCTATTTGCAGTTTCCCTTTTCTGCTCATCCATCACTTTGCAGGTTATTCAGGGTTTTCTAGCCTTTTAGCCAGCTTTGCAAAATAAAAGGTGAGCAGAGTCAAAACAAAAAAAAATAAAAAATGGGAAGGTTGCTTACTGTGTGCTTTATTTGTCTACACAGAGCACATGTCAGATCCCAGGACAGTCTGCTCTGTTGGGTGTGATGAGCTTCATCTTCATGCTCTGTTTTATCTCATCAAATCCCCGTGTGGCGTGACAGCTCGACGGTGTGGGGATTAATCAAACCAGTGTTGGAAGAAATGAATTTTGATTGGATTCATTACAGTGGACTGTTTTATCACTGGATGTCTGTTTGAGTGTGTGAGTTTTCTCTGGATCCACGTTTCTCTGTTGACCCATCAGAAAACAAAACCCCCCCAGCAGTTTAGCAAGAGACAATTTGATCTCACCAACATCTTCTTCGAGTTGAAAGCACACACATTTTTACAAATAGCTCCACTTCAGCAGTAGAACAAACTGCATGCTTTAGTAGCATGGACTGTAAGGCAAACAACAGCTGAAATCCAATAAAGCCACGATGTGAGGATAAACAGCCGAGCAGTAAACATATTAACTCCAACAAATGATGAAGCTCCCGTCCGCCTTTTCTCTTATTGAACAGCACACATGCTTCTTTACACTGATAGTAGCTCAAACATTTATTGATGGTATTTTCTTCTTAGCAAAGTATACTAGAGCTTCCAGTGACTTTTAGATAGGTGGAATTCCAAGTCCAATCCATCACAATGTGTATTCATGACATGTATGTACATTTTTTTTTTGTTCTGCTCATTAAGAAAATCCTGTTTAGTATCAACTAGGGCCATATAACAATATTATATTGTTGTTGTGATATGAGACTATATATAATCTTAGAATTTTGATGTCATGATGTGGCAAGTGTTGACCCCCTTAGTTAAGACGTCCCCCCAAAAGAGATCAAATAAAATCAAAATCAAATCAAGGCCAAGCTCAGGGTATGATGATCCAGATCCGTCAATATGTGAGGCAGCAGGAGCCAGGAGAGGTAAATGTTCCCAGGGCAATGGTCCATCAGGAGGGAGCCTGAATGAAAAGAGAGGAGGAGGAGGAGGAGGAAGCTATAGAGAGGGGACAGTGAGAGAGCGACACAGCTTGCAACTTGTGGGAACAGAAAACAAAGACACATGTTAGAGAAATGCAATGTTAATCAGAATAAACAGGACAATGTGAATTCTAATACTACAGGTAAGAGACTCATTGAGACTGAGACCGACCCACTGAGGAAGCTAGCAATCGAAGTCAAGGACTGATTAAAGGTTAAGTCAAAGAAGTATGTTTTGAGTTCAGATTTAAAGGCGTCAGTAGAGCCAGATTGTCTGATGTCAGCTGGGAGGTTATTCCAGAGGAAGGGGCCCGATAGGAAAAAGCCCTGCAGCCAGCTGACTTCTCTTTAACCCTGGGAACCATCAGGAGCCCTGAATTCTGAGAGTGTAATGCACAAGGTGGAATATATGGTATAATGAGATCTGACATATACAGTTTTGTATGTCATCAGCAGCACCTTAAAGTCTGATCTTATATGAATTTGGAGCCAATGCAGTGAGGCTAGGATTAGTGTAATATGATCAAATGTTCTTGTACGTGTTCAGACTCTAGCAGTATTTCATCAAAGATATTGTGATATTTGAAATTGTTTCCCTGTCCTAGTATTTATTAAATGCTTCTGAGCAGATTCCAATATATATTTATATTGTGTTTTGCGACATTGCCTTAAAATATCATGATATTGCCCAGCTGATACTAATGTTTTCTGGTTTACTGAGGGCAACTAGTGGCTGAAAGCCATATTTCAAAAAATCTCTGAAATGAACTTAAAATCTAAAATCTATAAATAGGTAAAATGTCGCTCAGTCAGTGTTGATGCTCTGTGTTGCTGCACAATGACCAAAGCAGATTTAATTACCCCTAAGCCATGGCAGGCTGATCGGGCATTTTGCAGCAGAGCCTTGTCTCCTATAACTCATACAGTTGCACACATTTTTCTGGTTGCTGCCCAGCTAAACCATTTTTTTCACTCTTGGCTGCTGAGCGGCTCGGCTGAAGCAGTTTGGGCAGCGCAACAGAGAGGATCAAGAGCACCAGAATAGTCACTGAGAGTGTTTTACTCATTCAGTCCCCCCGATGAGATTTTTTTCATCCTGTGTGAGGACTGAAGCCAGTGACCTTCAAAGCACATTCCTGCTCCTCTGATCTTTAGGCTCCCGTCGCTCTCACATATTTGACAACGATGATACCAGTGTGAACACTTCTCCAGATCTAAAAATTGTATGCTTACTTTCCTCCTCTTCCCTCTGTTTCCCCCGTCTCTCTTTCTAACACACACAATCGTCTTCTGAGTTCACTGGCAGGCTGCAGACCAGGATATAGGTGTTTCCCATTATGCACTGTTCCAGAGTATAATCATCTTCACAGGCTATAAAAACATCATTACTTTATTCAAATGATATGAACACTATGCCCATTTGAAATTAAAACACCCCACGTTGAAGACATAACCCAAAACAAATTCTCTCCCACATGCAGATCTCGAGGAACAAATGCGGGTAGTGGGACTTCACAATGAGCTCGAGAAAGCACTTTCAAATCCAAATGAGCTTTATTTGATGGTGTGACTGTAACAAATACACATGGAAATGTACCCTCTCAACTGAAAACAAAGAGTCTACAACAAATTCTCAAGATTAAACAACAAAATGTTTTTTCCATGCCCTGGAGAGCGACACTCGTGTGTTTTTCTGATCTGACAGCCCTGTCAGCAGGAACAAAACATCAGTCTGTGTCTTCCCAAATGTTCACTGTTGTAAATTACCTCTGGTTTATGATGTGACAGTGCTAAAGTTAAGGTTTGGTTTGGTTTAGGCACACAAATGACTTGTAGGATTAGTAAAGATTGCAGTTTGTTCGGGTTAGGGGAGCTTCATCGTCAAGGGTTGGGGTTAAGGTTAGAGAAAGATCATGATCATTGTTAAAATAAACCAACCATGACTATCTACATGAAACAGAAAACAAACAGCAGTCTCTCGTGTTGCAGTCCAATGTTTTGTTGACCCATCCATCCAAGGTTCAAGGTTCATTTATTTGTCATCCTACAGCACAGGGTTGTACGACAAAATGCAAGCTGTAGTCCGTTAATGCTACTCAAGAAAAACTGTTTTCTTTATGGTGGAGGATGAGCTCAGGAGTCTCACAGCTTGAGGAGAAAAACTGCTCCGTAGCCTGGTGGCACAGCAGCAGACACAGCGGTGGGTGTTTACTGATGCTCGATAGATGGATGCCAAAGATGGTCTGGGCGGTTTTTAATCACCCGCTGTTGAGCCTTCCTGTCCTGGGCCGTGCATGAGCAATGGCAGTTTGTGATGTTTCCAGTCAGGACGCTTTCTATTGCTCCTCCGTGAAAGTTCACAAGAACCTGGCGCGGTAATTTGGCTGAACCTAAACCTCTCGTGTATGTTGACTTTGTGGTCATTGTTGCTGTATTTAGTGACACTAATGCTTTGAGCTAATTGGCATCAAGCTGGCATGCAAACATTGACAACTGTCTGATGTTTAGGGAATGTTGATCATGTTGGCCATCAGGTCAGCATGCTCACATTTGCTCATTATCGCTAAACACAATGTACAGCTGAGGCTGATGGGAATGTCTTAATTTTCAGGTTTGGTCATAAACCAGAGTAATGGACCTAGTGAAATTTACCTGATGATGGCGAAAGAGGTCAAGAGGTCATCCTCTGGGGACTATGAATGTAACAATTACTGGCATTCCATCAAATAGTTGCTTGAGTCTGAACCAAGTAATGGAACAAATGGCCGACTTTGTCATTCCCAGGGCTCCACCACCAGCCCCACCTCTTTATATATATATACTGTATTTATGTTTTCAGTTTGTCACAATACACTACCCTGTGTACTGGAGAGGAAGCAAACCTCTTTGTGTTTGCACACCACGGGTTGTGATTGATTCATATCCTCAGGAAAGCCACCTAACTATTTTTAAAAGGCACATTTTAGAATCTCCTGCTATCCTTGGGCGCCTGTCTTGTGTGAAAGTGTCACGTAAGGAGGTGTGAATCAGCCGCATTGATGGGAATAAAAGGTTGGAGGGGTCTTTAAATCTGTTTCCTGTGATTTCAGCTAGAGGCTTTGGGCACAGTCTGTACCCAGTGGCAGGCGGCGGCGGTGTGAGTTCACTGGGTTCACTTGATCCAGTCCTTTCCATTAGAGCCTCATTGTGAGACATTGCAAGTAAACTTTGTACTTTTCACACAAGCCTAAATGATTTGATAAAATGATGGTGTCTGATTTCAGTGCCTCGAGAAAGAGGTCATAAAAAGCAATGAACAAACTTCTTCTCCAGTAAATATCAGCTAAGGCTCTTCCATCTGGTGCTGCTTCTTAATAACCCAGAAGGCATTTTTAAATATTGATTGGCACTCGCCCATTTTCATTCTTAGTCACTTTTGCGGCTTTGGTGAGAGTCAACTTGGAGAGAAGCTGCAAAAAAAAGGGGGAGACAGCATGTTCCAATTTAAATGATCTGCCTCAGACAATCAGGCACAATCAGAGAGATTGTGTCACGCTGGAAGAAAGTGGTGCATTTCAAACTGTTGGGGGACGGTCTTTGCGATTTCACAGACAATTGCAATATCAAACAAACGACCTTAATTCATGGTGTAAAACTGAAACCGCTGACCATAAGAAGCTGTAATGAGAGAATATCGGAGCCGACTGGAACAGAGGCGTCATTAAGCTGGAGTTATGGATGTGCAGAAGGTCACGTCAAGGAAAAGTCTCAGAAGGAACCTTCGCTAAATTGCAACACTTTATCCACAAAAACAGATAAAGAAAGTCAAATTCTGATACGTTTAACATTGATTTTAAGGTGGGTTTGGCAACTTTTGAGGATGTATTTCTGTCCTTTCTCCGTGAACATTTGCAAAAAGAGAGAAATACATTAATTCAAAGCCTGAGCTGTCTTTTTTAACCTCACAGCTTTGTCCACTGGCTGCTGACAGCTCAGATAAGGGTGCTCCAGTCTAAACAGCCTCTGGAGTTTCTGTAAAGCTGCTCACGAGGGGTCGCTGACTCGTCCTCGGTCTTGTTCAGCCACGTCTTTTGTTGTCCGGCAAGTGTGTTGCAGACCGATAGTTGTAATTCCACTGAGTATTAATTAGCGACAGAGGAGGATCCCTGCGAGGTTGAACAACAGATCAGAGCGAGTGTTTTGAGGTCAAGTGATATAAAATGCATCAGTCGAGAGGGGCTGTGCTGTGAAGCTGAACCGGACGGTTGACCACCTCTCAGCTCTCATCTTATTTCATTAAGGCCGGGGACACACAAGAGGACTACTGGGCCAATTTGCACGAGATTTGCAAAAATGTGAAGGAGCAAATCTGCAGTTTGATTGAAATCAACGATCTGCAAATATGATCTTAATATGAGAGCTCACAGATCTAATCTCCAGCACCCCAATTGACTTTTACCCGATAATATCAACCGTTTGACATTAAAAACGTTTAATCCCCTCTCTGCGTGAGTCCTGTGCTGTGTGGGGGTCAGAGACTGCTGACAGCCCACTAGAGCTCAGTTTGCAGTGAAGTGATTCACAGCGAGCTGACTGTGACTGTTCGCCTCTGTTGTTATTTTGATTGGAATTACTGGATCATGAGATTACAGGGCCTGATGTAAAGGGAGGTATCAGGAGTCAGCGGGATAATCTCATATCATTAAGTTTGCAATGTGAGCACATTTACAGCTGAGAGACGTACTAATCAGCCAAATATTCACCGTGTGATGCAATGCATAGTTAAACATATCCTAATGTCTCCCCAGCCTGACGTGTTGCCGTGTGGTTGTCATGCTGCAGCTGACACTTCAAGATGTTGACTGATGCTTTTTGACAAACTATCTTCTTTTTCTTTATTTTGTTTTTCTGCAGAGATTGAAAAGTGTGAAGGTGATGAATTGAGAAAAGATGGCGACATGAAGAAATACCTAGATATCATCAGCAATAAAAATATCAAGCTGTCCGAAAGAGTTCTCATTCCAATCCAACAGTATCCAAAGGTAAGAGACACAACAGCCACATCCTACAGATATAGGGTCCCGTATATTATTTTCTGTGGAAAGAACCTGACCAGTAACAGATATCTGCAGTATTTTTCAAATGACCGGAACAGTTAAACTGCAAGGCAAGATGGGAGAATTTAATTTGAGTTGTCTGTCAGTGGACGGGGTCTCTTATGGCTCAGTGTCAGATATGGATGGAGCCTTCTGTCCATACTCTGCGTTTATTTTGTCCATATTTCTGCACGTTTTCTGAAAGCTTACAGATAGGGACCAATGGAGCAGCACCTCCAGTAGTCATGGGGGGCAGTGCAGCTAATAGTTCAAGCGAGAAATGACCACCGGACAAGTTTTAAAAATGGCGGAACTTTTTGAGGAGAGCTTATGCGAGTTGGTGAGAGGTTTTAAACATCTGTCTGATGTTACTTCGTTACTACAGAGCAGCTGGAAGGAGACTGGACGGGTATTAAATGTGAGTCGGACGGTGGTGAAGGAAAAGTGGAGGTGCGGGCGAGACCGATTTGTCTCTGAGCTGCGTCCTCTAGTGGTTGTATTGCTAAATGTCCATGCCAACGTGAAGAAAGCATGGAAGTATGCGGGCAGTGACTGTTATGTTGATGTTAATATTGTATGAAACGGACGTATATCTTTTCGTATGTAAAGGTAGCATAAATGAGCCTCTACTCTGGACGAGAGCAGCCCCTTAGTGTGAGCTGGTCCATCACAATGTTTGATTTGGCCCAACATTTGTTTCTAGTTAAAAACATTGAAAATGAATATCAAACATTTTTATTATAAATAGTTACGCATGCTGTTTTATTTTTGTGAGGTACTATTAATTATTTCTCATAATCACAGCATGGTGGAAATTGACGCTTTGCAAAAGAAGTCAGTTTGGGGCATGCGAGGTAAGAAAAACATGTTGACGCAGAGACAGTGGCACACAGACAGGAGACATTTCCAACAAAGCCGGCAAGAAGACTTCTTTTGTACAGATGGGAATTCTGAGGCAGTATGTCTTATTTGCAGGCAATCTGTTGCTGTAGTGAAGGAGTACAATATCCATCATCACTACAACACTAAACATGCAGCAGCTTTTTCAAATAAAGCATTATTGTGACTAAAACATGTAATATTTAGTTGTTATTTAACTATATAAAAGCTAAAATACTACTTAATTAGAGCAACATAATAGGTGATTGCTTTAGTTTTAGTTTTGGCCCTCCACAGGAAAAGTTTTGGGCAGTTTGTCTGGGTACTCTAGCGTCACCTGCTCCACCAGTTTTGGCTGAAAATCAGTGAAAAAACCCTCAAACAGACGAACAGAAAGTCATCAGGCAGTGTCTGTTTATTTTCATGTAGTCATCAAAAAAGAAAAGTTTTAGTGCACAAAGCACTCAAGGGTACAGTGGAGAACAATGACCATAAATCACTGCATGACACAGTGCGCGTTATTCTGAGTTATGCAATGTCAGTACTGACAGAGTTTGAAATGTAGCCTAATGAGGCTGCTCCGTCAGGCAGCTCAGCTACAACACACAGCTGCTTGTGGCGAACCAGGATGCTTTACTGCCACTGTAATCAAGGAAACCTGCTCCACTGACTATGGAAGGTAGGCTGAAGAATAATGGCCACTGTGAAGCAACACAGTTTTCAACACACCATATTTCCACGTAGTGTATAGATTATCTGTCCCGCTCTGAGTGTACATATGTACTGCATATGTAATGTTGGTAGACTAACAGATTAATGTCAGCCTCAGGGCACTGGATATTTATTGATACAAGGAGTAGTTTTCTTTGCTGTATTTATTAGCTTTTCTTCTTCAATATCTGTATCATTTCTTCTTTTAAATACACAGTATATCTGTGTCCAGCTGTCCTGTTGCTAGGAAATGTCATCATTTGTTATGTTCATATGTTTTAAGTCATTTATCAAGAAAAATAGAATAAGTCCTTAGTTTTGCCATAATTATTTTTTTTTATCAAACCCCTTAAATTCTTATCTGAAAATATATGTTATTAATTTTGAGATAAAAGGCAAACTGATTCAAAGTTAGTATTAGTTAGTTGTAACGGTTAAAGCAGCCATAGGAACATCAACACTTTGCTGGTCCCTGAGCTCTCAGTCGGAACTGCTAACTGCACGGCTAACTGAGCTAACTAGCTAAGGCAGCTATAGTAAGTTACTCTGGTAATATGCTGCTCCACCTTTGCTTTGAGTATGAATTTGTAAGGTGGACAATTCTTACATGTTGCACCTTTAATGCAGCGTTCAGAGCAAACACAAAGAAAATATTTGCGCTGCGTCTACTCGTGTAAAATAACTGTGAACCACATCGACAACTTTTAAAATGCTTCATGTTGATGAAGGTTCTCAGTCATCCAGGTCATGGTAAATCGAGGTGCTGTATCGTAGGCAACTGGACGTTTTAGCTCTCATCCAAGAGGCTTCTTCAGTTCTAACTAACTGGAGAGGAGTTGGTAGGCTTTTAAACTGTGTGGGTGTGTTCTTACAGAGTCGTTAAGGACATGTGTGAGCTCTGAGTTTTAGAGTCGTTGGAGCCACTTGTGGGTCGTTGGTCCAACTGGCCTTCATGTGGGTTATAGGCCACCTCCTCTGTTCAAAGACGGTTGTTCCATCTACATCCAACTGAAACGACCGTCTTTGAACAGAGGAGGTGGCATGAGACATTAATTATCACCCACCTACAATGCTGTAGTGAGTTCTCTCCCCAGACAGCTTAACAACCTTTCACACCTGGGCTCACCTAGCCTTAGCAACCCACATGAAGGCCGGTTGGACCAACGACCCACAAGTGGCCCTAACGACTCTGAAACTCAGAGCTCACACCTGTCCTTAACGACTCTGTAAGGACACTCCCACACAGAGTTTAAAAGCCTGCAACTCCACTCCAGTTAGTTAGAACTGAAGAAGCCTCTTGGACGAGAGGGGAAACATCTTCAACAAACTGAAACAAGTCCAGTTGCCTACGATACAGCACCTAGATTTTAAAATGCTTGTTCCCTGAATGGAGTTCGGATCGATCAGAGCTATGCTGTGCTGAGACATATTTCCAAAACTTACCAGGTAGTCTTACTTACTCACTCACTTCCCTCCACGGCAGCTTCTTAATTGTCCTGTCTTGGTACGAGTAGATATGTTATCGAACAGCTCTGGGTGTCCGCAAACGGCCACGATTAGCGATTATCCTCTCTCTCATTGTTGTTCGTGTTCAATGTCCGGACATCGGTGATGTGAACGTCATGACATCAGTGTGAACATCAATGCCAATAGGCTTTCACTACACAGCGTCAAGTGAAAATTTTGCTTGAGTTCAATATTTTCAACTCATGCGAATGCTCACTCGACGCGTCAATGTTAATGATAAGACGTGAATTCTCCTCTTATCATTGGATTCCTATGGGATGTCTAGCTTGGTCTGAGCACACCATAAGTTATCATCGCTCCCTAGTAATACTAAGGTTTTCTCCTTTAATTGCTTTTGCCAATGCATCTTGTTCTGGGGGATGTAAACTTCTAACCAGTGCTTATATATAAAACCTGCATGGCTCCCTTCTTCTTTGTACAACACTCTCACACTGGTGACACCCTCTTGTCTCCCAGTACTCATTTGAAATAGCTCACTTCTGGTCACTTTTCCTCTTGTTGCTGCCGGGGCTCAGTTACAGTTATAGAGGATAGCTCTACAACAAAACACAGACAGTGTCTCAAGTAAAGTTCATTTCTATGTTGAGGCGTGCCCCATGATGTTTGAAAATGAAGTTTACTGATTTTTCAGTCTCATAAGAGAAAGACGAGAGAAGTGGAGGGCAGAGGAACATTTAACTACTCCTCAGGAGCTCGGCCAGCGTACTTGAGTCCAGTGAGCCCCTCAGGACACTCCGTAGAAATCAATTTGCTGTTTCCTCCTCAGGATCAGTGTTGAAAAAGTAATTAAGCTGTGTTCAGGAACTCCTCAGTCCATTACATTGATTTCAAATCTATAAAAAAATGCCAATTGAGCCTGTTTCTTAGGAGAAGAAGACCCGCAGTGACTCAGAGAGATCTCTCTGTCCTTGTGTTTCTGGCTCATTAGGTGCATTCTCTGGCCAAGTGTTAGACCATTTTTCATTTGGAATTACTTTTTAATTGTGAAGATTGAATATTCCCTGAACTTGCAGCACACATGCTGGTTGAGATCGAGTAGAATAATATTACAATACTTTAGGCTATATTGCAATACACAATATAGATCTTAATATTTTGAAATATTCTCAAAAGCACTTTATAAATGCAAGCAATAGATGCTTTGTGGCTGTACTTGATAATATGACAACCTTTTGTTGGTCCTAACCTTCTCTGTCATCACTTTAAGGTACATGTAAAAATAGCCGATCTCACAGCTGTTGACTTCTGTGAGCAACAATCACATTTCTTACTCGTTTAGTTGTCTGAAAACAGAAAGCAGATGCTTAAAAAGAGATACAAGCCCAAATCACCATCATGCCGATTTGCACTGGACACATTTTTTCGCATGGCCTCTGCATTAGACGAAACATGGATTAAACACAGGATTGAGATCACAAACGACCTGGGCAACTATTACAAGGTCCCCAGGTTATACTAGTCCGGTGCGAACAGGGATTGAAGGTGCACTATGCAACCTTTTCTTTGTCCTAAACAAGGATACAAGGAATAGCAGTTTGCAAGAGCCAGTTGTATTGTACATTTGCATGTGTCAACATTAGAGCAAAACAGGTTTGTATTTTGTGTTTTGGTGGGGCGAGATCAAAAAGAGCCCATTGCCCATTTAGAAGTCCTACAGTTCATCAGTAAAGGTCTAAAAAAAAGTTACATAGTGCCCCTTAAAAGGTAGGAATAAGCCTTTTTGGTAACGGCCTTTGCAAAAGACTTCCAAAATGGTTTGTAAAGTATGGTTCATACACTTAGATGATTAGGATAGATGTGAGTAGTATATATACATACTGTACCTGTAC
The DNA here is from genome assembly GCF_040436345.1 of Pagrus major. Taxonomy (NCBI): domain Eukaryota; kingdom Metazoa; phylum Chordata; class Actinopteri; order Spariformes; family Sparidae; genus Pagrus; species Pagrus major. The sequence continues at coordinate 9,410,438 of NC_133229.1, read as the reverse complement.
TGTAGGCACCTATCAGTCCAACACCTCGAGACTCAAATTAAATGGAAACATCTTCTCTCACCAATCATGTCCAGCATACTGATTCTATGGGGAGGAAAAAAACAATTTCCTCTTGGAGACTACACATTGGGAAGTAAAATGAAAAGATAGCAGATAGAGTGCTCGGTCTCCGTCCTACCTGCTGGTTAATTGCATTCACCTGGTGTCCTAGGTGTGAGTCAGCTCCTGATTAGATGATTAATGAAAACCAGTGGAGCTCGGGGTCCAAAAACCCTGAGACTCACTGAGACAGATAATTGAGGTACGTTTTAAAAATGTCAATCAGTCTCGTCATAAACAAAAAATTTACAGGCTCAAAATCCTGCTGCTGTCTAATGAACAATATGGTGCCGGCTCTGCAGAGGGAGCACAGCAGTGCAGCCCAGAGGGATGGAGCAGTTGTCCAACAACAGCTTTTGCGACCTAAATGCACAGTCAGCACCCCACAAGACTGCAGTGTCACTATCTTAAACATCTTGGTAACACTGCACTTTCAGTTAATTGTAATTAGCCACATGAAGGAACTCTTTGATCAAGTGCACAAGAGGATGCGACAAAAAGCAGAGCAGAACTTGGAAAGATGAGTACGATGGTGCACGCAGAAAGACCTTGAGTTCAGAACAGGTTTGTCTCACAGAGTTGAGACAGTTTGGCCTTGAAATGACACAATTTTCACTAATCTCTTCTGACAAAATTTGCAGTTTAAGCAATAAAACTATATTTATTCTGAATTTTTAAAAAATAATGTGTAATAATTCACTGTTTTAACAGCTGCATGACAGATTAATTGTTAGATTTCTTTACTGCTTTCGTAAAGCAATTTGTTTGGGCTTAGATTTACTGTTGTGAAAAATGTTAGTATATTGTGGCTACACAGATATGAATTCTGGCCAGTTTTCACTGATCAATATATTTGACTTTTTCGTCTGACAACATTTCGTCCCACCGAGAGGCACAAAACTAATTGGTTTTATTTTATGTCACTGTGGAAGCCGACTTTCTCAATAATGTCCAGTCTGACTTTCTGTCACTGGCAGCAGAGTATAAAGTATAAAATGTCATAAATCTGTTTTTTTTTCTTGCCTCAGCAGTCTAATAGTGCTAATTCCTGCTTACAGCTGCCACCTTCCTGCAACGTAATTAGATGCAAAGTAATTCAATGAAATCATTCTTTATGGAACACTGACAGACGGATACTGTGGACCGTTTTCACTGCAGACATTTTGACGCGTCATATAAGGAATAACACAGGTGCTGTGAAAAACATTAATGATGGCATCATTCCACTGGCTCTGTAACACCTCAGTTTAAGCTCTCATTAATTTTATTCTGTCCAGCTGTGCTTTTTGACGAGTCAAAATGTCCTCAGAAAAGAGTCTGTTTAGTCCTAGTTCCTCGTTAATAATATTGCTCTGAGATTTATACTTGAACCATCGACACTCTTACGGTGTGCTTACGTTTGATAAAGCTGCCGAACACAAAAAAAAAAAATCGTCCTACTTATTGTTAGCATATCATAACGTGTTTCAGCTAGAAGCACTCATAGGAATTAATCTGGCTGAAACATGCTCCTTTTATGCCCACAATAAAAAAGAAATAAGTTTCGGAGCAGCGTGTGCAGTTATTTCCCCACAAAAACCCTCGCTTTAAGAATCCCATTTGTAACTCACGCACCTGTGGTCTATAAATCTCAAATCGGCTTAAACTCACGGCACCTGTCTCGTGATTTCCCCCTCTTTAATGCCAGCACAAATGAATAAACAATTAAACAAACAAGGTCTAGTCAGGAATAGCCGTGGACGAAAAAGAGAGAGTGAAAAGGACAAGAAATGAATACATAATTGACAGAGGATTAAAAACAAACAGAAACACACATACGCTGGAAATTGATTGTAAATCTGTTTTATAAATGAGGCCCTTGTTCTGTGGTGGTTTATGTTAATCAAGTCTGTTACAATGCAACAAATAATTGACTCAAACTTTGTCGAGCTTTGAGTCAGACAGACAGCGACTGCTGTCACACAATATGCGTGTAAGTAGCTTACATTTAAAATCAAAAGTCAGTGCCAACACAGCACATTAAAGGAATATTTAATTTTATTTTACTCTTCAGTTAGCACGGCAATGCACACATTTATTGCACCACATATAGATAGAAACTAATTTTCATTTATGGTCTGTGGGCACGGGCTGCCTGCAGTCTGCTGCAGTAACAGATCAAGTAGTAAGAGACAGTTTCAGTGTGTTAAACATTGTAATACGACAGGCACACAACTACAGTCGCACACTACATAACTTCCTCAACTCTGATTATGAACCTCAGCACATAACTAATCATCCTGTCAAATCTAAAATAATTCTAAAATTATAATATACTTTATAATATAATACATTCTGTGCAGTGTGAGGACACTGTGAAGCTAATTTTAGGATTATTCTCATCAACTTCCAGGTTGTGCAACTGCAATATTGTACCCACTGTAACATTTTGATTGGCTTATTTTCTCAAGAAATCATCCCCTGATGTACCACAAGGCATCTGTAAACTAATAGTAGATTGCACATGTCACACTACACTTACTCGCTGAATAATAAATTCACTTTTAGCAGTCAGACTCTGAAATACATTAGCGGGTGGAGAGCTGACAGGGAAGCATATTTACTCAAAACAGAATAAATCCCAACTTCCCAGTCAAACCGTATCTCTAAATTATTTTTTTATTTGTTTAGTTTGTTTATTTGCCTGATAGGATACAAAAATAAGCTGAAATTTCAGACTTGGTAAAAGCTTGTTGAAGGCATCATTCACTGGAGGCTACTGGTGCGTTTTGCGCACCACTCTCTGTAAAATGTACATTAGGTTTGTTGTCGTCTCGCAGCCTGTCAAGATAAAGACATTCAGCCTTGAAGCCTTCCTCCGGTGACCTTACCATCACTTTCTATCTGTAATCTGAAAAAGTGATGAATCCTTGAAAGCGAGGTTGATCTCTGCTAACGGGAGAAGAGGAGGTACATCTGTACCTGTCCCAGTTTGACATGTAAACAAATGATACACTCACAGCTGCTAATGGACGTCTCGAAAATTGTACGCAGCGATCGCTACTTACTCAGCAAAAAATATGATTAAGATAATCAGCATAGTCATTTTCATTATCTCTTAACTAGAATTTATCCTCTGCTGTTTAATGAGACAGCTTGATTAGCATCTCATAACCTTGGGGCATGAAATAGATTTTCAATGGCTGATACTGTCTGGTAGTCCAGAGTTGGGAGTATTTGGTGTGTGTGTGAGAGAATGAAAAAAACGATTTTGCCCTTTTAATTTGAATAAATTGGACATATTTCTACTCTTGTCACATTTGAACAAGCTAGTTACCTCCGCTGGGTATTTGCTTTAACCAATCATCCTGCAGGTACACACACACACACAACCCACAACACATTAAATCGTATTGTGTCCTTGTGGGTGCCACAATTTTGAGCTTATCAGTCTTGGGTTATTGTGACCTTTAAATAGTGCAGCAGCCGCGCTCTACCCATAGAGAAATCCCATTTTTGTCTGCCCAGAGATGTCAGTGTCCCAAAGAAAGGCCTATCATGTGGAAAGGTGTTTTGCTTAGATAAGTGCTGAATACAGTGGAGGGAGCAGAAAGTGTGAATTAAAATTAAGCACTTGTTTGATACCATCACGGTTCTTCCTTGGATCCAGTTGAGTCAGTGTTTGTGTGATGACTTTGTCTGGAACAATGCTGCTGAGATATAATACAGATAAAACACTCCCCGGTGTATATAATCATCCTACATATGCTGTGTCCAAGCTCCATACGAAGACTAACAGGATTTTCAGTGTGCATGTGTAGCTCTGGAAGTGTGACAAACTCAAGTGGAATGTCAGCATGCAGCATAGATTCACTTGATTTTCAAGTGTGCTGTTGATTGGCACTATTGTCTCACGATGCAGGGTATAATAGAAATGAAGGAGCTGCTCTCAGCTGGAGAAAATTAAAGTTAATTGCAACTAATGGTGAGGCAGCCTCAGGAAGGTCTGGGAAAACAAAAATAAAGTAATGTGTGTTTTGAATTGCATTGTACCCCTCATTAAAGCTGCTCTTATTAATAACAAAGGATCTAATTACTGTGTGTAATGTTGAAGCCCGTCATAGAAAACATGTCACCCAACTCTGTGGTTCGCCTCAGTTACATAGAGCGTTTTAGCATCTTTCAGCCCACTGTTTTGGTTTTGCGCCCCACATCATTGCTTTTTTGGTTCATACTCATAGCTGTCATCAACATCATTACAAGCAGAGCTGGGTAGAAACAAAAAAACTCAGATAAACAGCAGGCAACATTAGTGATTAGCTGGTCAACATAGCGAGGCAATTAGTAGCTGAGAAGTCTCCAGAGTTGGTGGAGACTAAACTACAGCAGAAAGGAGTAAATATTTGACTTACATTCATCAGATAGACACAAACATGACTCCAAATTTGTGCTAATTTGTCTGCTAAGTTGGCTTTAACAATCTTATTAGCTGAAAATATGTCAGTGGCCCAGAAAACACCAAAACAAAACAACAAATGTTGCTGCTTTAATTTTCTGAATGCGAGATAGTAGTTCTTTTTAAAGGTACAATATCAAAGAATTGGCCACCTGTTGAATTGATACTCAATACAAATAGGGGGCAGCATATCACTAGTGTAAAGGATAATCGCTGCTAACTGTAGCTGCTGTCAGCTAGCTCAGTTAGCAGGGCAGTTAGTGGCCCATGCGACGAGCACCAGGGGAGCGTTGGTGCTTACGCCACTGGCCTGGTAGCTTTGGACTGGGACGAGCAGTAGCTTGCTGGTTAGCATGCTATCTTCCGGTGATATCTCCTTAACATAAAGTCAAAATTCTTATTTCTTCACATTCTGATGATCATTTCAGTCCACTTTTGAATGTTACAATCTCACATATTGCTCCTTTAAAGTTTCAGTTTGATGTCTGTCAGCACATGCCTGGTGTCACTTGAAAAATACATTTGTGTCTTATTCATTAATTTCCCAACAGTATAGTAATTATATTACATACTATAATGTAATGTGTACATTATTGCATTATATAAAAAGTGAAAATGAGACACAGTAACATATTTTGTTGCATTATGATGAGGATTTGCAATGTTCTGCCTCTCCACTTGCTGAAGAAGTGGAGGAGATTCGATGCAGAAAAGTCATTTGTCATTTAGAAGCTGAAGCTTGTTATGGAGCTCAGGTTGTACAAATTGATTTGTCTTTGCTCTAACAGAAAAACTAGGTAGCTGCTGCTGCTGCTGCTGGAGCAAAACACAACCAATCTGGAACACTTTCATAGTCCTAAATATATCATATTAGTTGTTATTTTGGCATTGCTAGCTTCTCATCTGCTTTGTTTTTGGTCAAAGTTGTTTGTCACCTGATCCAATTGACTGTAATGATGATGTGTGTTTTGTTTTCTGTCTCTGTGTGGAGGCCATCAGGGCGGCTGTTCAGGGTGTGTTAATGGGAATTGGGAATTTTTATTGGGACATTCTGCTCCAGTTTGTTGTGATGAAGCATCAGTAAGACCTGGGTTATTTTTTAACTCAGTGCAAATTAACTTTGTGCTCTGTGTTTTTTGGGATTTCTGCTGGTTTTATGGTTTCACTCATCTTTCTGTGAAACGCATTGCAATTTAGACTCTTTGAACTCTCATGGGGCAGTGTATGATCCTACAAAGACTGCCTGCATAAGTCCAAAGTTGTTTAACAATGTTTGGACAGCGAAACATCCTCACTTAAGGCAATGGTTGTAAAGTCATACCTTAATATCAGATTATCAGTATTAACAGACTTCAAACGCTCCATTTGATGATTTGATTCCTTTTGAAAAGACTCTCCAAGTGAACAGTAGCAAATCTCCTCTGCTCGTCATGCGAGCACCAAACAACCACTCATCTGCTTTCTTTAATGTCTGTGGAGGTGATAGGACACACTCCTCTGACAAGCTCACAGCCCAGTCATCCCTAGATGTCATTAAAGCATAAACCTCTACCTGAGGCTTTAATCCTCCTATCACACAGGACCTGGACCTTCCCCAATAGCACAGCTCGCTAACCTGGCAGTAAGTGCCTCAGGACATCTGCAAATCTTGACTGGCCCCGGTGCACTGCATTAAAGGGAGGCCACTGTGCACATTTTCCAGCTTAAAAGCTGAAATGTTCTTTTTTTTCTTTTTGTTATTGGATCTGCAGCGCTACGGCACCTTGAAGTCAAAAAACGTCAATGTTTGTATTCTTTCCATGGAACTGACCTAATACTGAAGCACGGCAACATGTTTGTTTGGGAGATAAAATCATCCCGAGGTTTTCTTTGATTTTCATTTGTGTGTTTTTCTTTTGATCTTTTATTTATTTATCTTTGACTGATTGTATTGCTTTTAATTTAGCAGCATTAAAAACCAGGTTCATGAAAGAACACAATATTCTCAAAGTAGTTTGAGTGTATGGAAAATGAAATTCAGCTGGGATGATACTGTGTGTTCATAGAAATCTCAGGCCTCATAGGGCACATTAGTGAAGAGGTATGAAATAAAGATAAAATATTACAGCCTGCAGCCAAAACAGTTTCTTTCATCGAATAAATAAAATCCTCTTCTCGACAACGGTGGGTTTTGGTCATGGTTTGGGTTTTTTAGTTTTGTGATTTCCCGTTTTATGTTGAAAGTTTATCCTCATGTGTCAGGTTTTACTTTCCACGTCCTGTCTTTGTCTGTTTCCCCGCCATTTTTCTGCATACACCTGTGATCTGTTAGTTAATGAAAGGAGCGTTTGTATTTATATGAAGGGCCAAAATTAATCTTAAACAGCATCATCTTTATAAAGGTTACAATAAAGTTTGGCTGTTTTACTTGTTGTGGATCATTCCCGGCTCAGGCCCTCTGTTGTAGAGAACACATTTTCGTGCCCAGGTTTACATGCCTTTGTTGCAGCTACAAAGTGCCCCATGTCAAAAATGTAAGGGTTTCATTTGTTCCAAAACCTTTAAATAATTTACCTTTAAGTCTCAGTCACTGCGGTCTGACACCACCTGAAGATAAACGTAGATCACAGCCATCTTAATATTAAAGTTTGGGGAATAACAGACTGACTTATGAAACTAATTTTAAGAACGTTGGCCTAGTTGTACTGAAGTTGACACTGAACTGATCACATTTATGAACGCAGACACCAGCATAACTAAATGTAGGAGTATATGGAGATATAATGACAAGGACCATGCGACAGGTGGACTCTGTTTGAAGTGCTCAGAGTAGCTCATATCTACAGTGATTCTGAGAGGTCAGGGTACTGCGACTAAAGGGCCCAGACACACCAAACACACATCAAAGAACTAGTAGCGACAAAGGCTGAAAAAGCCGCTGACAATGGCCAAATAGTGCCAATGGTGCAGGACACACAACAACAATAGGACTAGGCTGTTGTGTGACAACAGCCTACCCGGTGTGTCAGGGCCACATCGCGGTGTGCCCCACATCGTTATCACTAGTTCTTCGATGTCAACTTGGGGTGTCTGGGCCCTAAAAGACTTCTACACCGCACGCATTTGGTGCCACACCCATAATGCAACTTGACTTTCACTGTACAGTTTGTAAAGCCCGCTGAGCCAATGTGATTGTGATTTTGGGCTATATAAATAAAACTGATCTGATTTGACTTCCAATAATTCAGTTGGACATTTGAGTGTGTTTAAACAACTCTTTATATAATGAGTATACATTACAGTATGTTATGCTCCTAGCAGCTAATGTAGCCTCGTGCAGCTAGCCTTGTGCAGAGATGAGAAGCTGGCTACAGACATATGGTAAGCTCACTATTTTATTACTCCACATCCCCAGATTTGTTACATTTTTACATTTACACCCAAACTACCATCGACTCAAGTGACATCACTTGAGGATACTTACCAGCAATGTTTGGGGTTACAGTAAAGTATTTCTTTTAGCAGTGACAGAGTAATATAACGCGTTTCAAATAATATTTCAGTAGCATATTACTACAGTTAAGTCATGCGTTACAATCTGCGTTACCAACCGAAGTGAAGTGTTTGTATGACCATATTTATATAGGCTCTGCGTGTATTTAATATAACCGAGCCTATAAGTTATTTTTGTCAGTCTCTGTGTGACTGAAATGAGCCGTATTTTGTAGGACTAATGATGACTTTGATCCTTTGTCTGCCTGCTCATCACTGTGTCCAAGGCCATTCATTTATTTAAAAAGATCTCGGCTATATAGGTTATAAGGGCATTTTGTTGAAAGTAACTAAAAAGTAGCGTAATAAGTAATGTATTACTCTATGCAGACAGTGATATTGTAATGTAATATATTACTTTAAAATGAAAGTAACTTGTAATATGTATATTGCATTTTGAAAGTAACTTGCCCAACACTGCTTATCAGACTTCACTGTTCTTGCTGCTGTTGGGCTTTGTTGGCACATTCCCAGGAAGTATGCAAGGGCTGAATGTTGCCCAAGGACCCTCAAGCAGATTACTAGAGAGTCCGCTTTGGGTTGAGAATGGGCTGAACTTTAATTACCCACAATTCATTGCCATGCAGTCCAATTTCTAGTTTTCTTGCTAAAAAAAAGCAAAAAGAACTTATTATGAATGCGTAAAACAATTACTTCATTAAAAAGTTTCATATACTGTAGGCCAGAAAATAATATTCAACCACATCATGACACAGAAATATACAGAAGTATAGGCTGTAGAGGTCAGAGTGCGTTTTATTATTGTAGTCTTCAGGCCTGACAGTCAGTGGCCAATATACATAGCTTTGCAGTCTCACACCATGGCAGACTTGACATGATGACACATCACTGAAGTTCACAAGGCTTGTAGTTGTACTCTCTAAGACCTGTTAAAAGAGTTAGATGTGTAAAATCACTGGAGTTTTCCATTCAGAAATAAATCGAGAAGCACATTAGTTTGAAAGCACCGTTACAGCTTAACGGATCGCTGCAAATACAGAGAACACAAACCAAATACAGGAATTCTGTGCACACAACAAAAAGGAACAAAAGTCATTCCCAGAAGAACATTTTATCAATATTGTCTTGTGTTTTTCTGTATTTGCAGGGTGATGTTTTTTTTTTTTACTGGACTGTGTTTTCTCATTTGTTTGTGTATTTCGTCATGGTCAAATTGGTAAATGTGTTTCTCAAACTGATGGTATTTTGTTTACTTGTAGGTCGATGTGTTTTTGTAAGTTGCAGTGCAGTGGGCTCTCAACTATGAGGAGGATTTTTAAAACTCATCATAATCTAAGAAGCAGGCCTCAGTCATGGAGGTTGTTAGGAAAAGTGCTTTGCTCAGCTGCATTAGCAGGTTTGCAAATTCACATTAACGTCACACAATTCATCCTTCACCTCCTGCTTTAAGCCTTGTAGACCTAGAATATTATAGAAATGGCTTTTTCGGAATGAATATGGAGATTGATTTATTAGAATTCATCCTGCATGAAAGCTCTCAATTAAATGTTTGTCCTTCGTGTAGAAGTTACACTTCATGAAATACAAATAAGTCGATGAGGGCACCCATTGTATCACTGAATATTTGTCCAATGTCGAAAATGTTGTTGCGCGTCGTAATCGTTGCATTCACAACACCCTTCCATCTGATATCTGCATAGTTATCAGTGTTGAGACCGCAGGGGGCACATTGCATCATTTCAAACCTCATTTAACACCGAACCGTGCCCCTTTCTAAAGCCCAAATTGCTCGCCATGGAGCGGCAGAGTAGCTCGAGACATTCATTAGCTTAATGAAAACAGGCCACTCTTCTTCTACCGCCCAGCGAGCGCGTTCTTGACGTAGCCGCAACGACCATCTGCTCTCAAGCTCCCTGCCAGCTATAGGATAGTCCTGTCAAAAGCAACCCCTGTGAAGAAAGGCATCGACAAAGGTGCCTTAATCATTCAGATCAGGGGACGGCCAAGGACAGTGGGGATGCTTTTTTTTTTTTTTTAAAGTTGGTTTCATCTGGGGCGTCCCCTGGCGCCTCCCTAACCTGAGACGTTAGGGCGTTCACTCATGATGTTAATGATGTCGGTGAAATAAGCTGAGTGTGCAGTTGTCAGAGTTGAGCTGCAGCAGCCACACAGCTGGCAGTGAAGTTATTAGCCGCTCTGCCACAGTGGGAGAGGCTGCTTTGTGAAAAGGTTAATATCATTTTAGGGTTGGCCAGAGTGTGTTGTGGTGGGTGGCTGACCACCTGTTCAGCTCTGGAGGGGGCCTCTTATCATCTCATCCAACAGCAAACACCTGAAGGTCAAACAGTTTATTACAATTTAAAAAAAAGGAAAAAATAGTCAGTGAGAGGGTGTAAGTTTGTTTTGAGAAGTAAATGACACTTTCTAATTGCTCTTCTGCTCATATTTTCATCAGAAACTGCCAATTTGACTGCAGTCGCGTTACGAGATCCGCCCCTCAGATTAATCACCACTAATCTCAGCAGTGTTGTGCTCGCAACAACCCAGAGCTACTCTTCTCAATATGAACACTAGCTGGTGCACAGCGAGAGGGAAATGATAGTCACAGCCCCGAGGCTTGAATCAGATAGTTTGTCATCGGGATAGTATTACTTAATTTCCCACTGGGAAGAAACTCATTATTTCTGACTTTATCTCAGCACTGACCTCTGGAATAGTCTCAGGAACGTTATTGGTTTGAGCCCATGTTCACTTTTTTTCCCCCTTTTTTCATCTGTATGACATGGATGACCCGAAACGGCAATAAGATACATGAGCAGCGAGGGCACAGTTCAAGCGAATGGATGGATGCATGAGTTATGCTGGATGAGAGTCACCTTTAATGTGCTACGTACAGAGCACAATTATATCGATTTATCACAGGCTACATTACAGCTTTTTCTCACATGATGAATGGTGAATGGAATGTGAGATTATATTGATAATAGATGACTAATGGGCAGCAAGCACCTTTCATGGTTAACCTTTTCTCCAAATGGATCAAATTCCTTTTTAACATCCACCCCGTGAAGGGAGAGGCGGCCTCAGAAACATTTGTCCAGATATAAGCCATCTTCTATCATTATTTGTCCTCCTCTTACACATGCTGAAAGCACTGATAGGGTGTCTGATTGCTTTTTTTCTCCTGTGTCACAGTTTAATTTTGTCGGGAAGCTGCTGGGACCACGGGGAAATTCCATGAAACGATTACAAGAGGAAACGGGTGTGAAGATGTCCATCCTCGGCAAAGGCTCCATGAGAGATAAAGACAAGGTGAGAAGAAAGATATATTGACTTGTGTTGAAACACGGTTGTTCGGTCGGTCAGAGATATCGATCGAACGGAAATATTTACAAAAACAAAGCATTTTAAATTCCAAGAATATTCTAGCCAACAACATCTGAGCTGTAACTGAGATGAATCACATCCAGAGTAGAATTAATGGTTCTCAGTTGACAAACATATGTAGGAGAGAATGGGAATGTTTTTCTGCGTGCTGTTGTTTAATAGCATATTCTGTAACAGTCAATTATGAATGCAAAGTAATGAATCTCTTCGCCAAAGTCATTTATCCTGCTGACTTGCGGCTCCCTGGGGCCAAACTTACCCTAGCGTGTTCACAGGCAGCCTGCTGGATCTGGTGTTCACGCTCGTAACAGGTCTCAGCGAGCTGCTATAGAGTTACATCGCTATTCTTACTGTAGCATCCGATTCAGACATCGAGACATGACAGAAGACCTGCAGTGTTGCCGCCACTATGGTGAAACTGGAGCTGCTTTTCAGGACGCCAAGAACATCTGGAGGGAAAAGTAATGCACAGGTTATTACAACTACTTGCAGACCTGAGTCTGCAGGCAGCTCCCTTCAGATTAAGTATGAGCTCATTGTTAGCTGTCGGGCCGACAACTTTACAGTTTTGGTTCACTCTTACATCTCACGGTGTGTTTTTTATTTGCGGCAGGAAGCTGTTTTCAGCGAAAAAGCTCTAAAAATGTACTGCAGACGATGTTACCATTATACCCCCTCGCTGTTTAATGTAAAACGTACAAACACTGAACGTTATTCCTTCAGTGAACTGGCAGCCGAGGAAGTAACAGAGCTGAGTCGACGTCAGCGTAAAATAAGGGAGAAGGCGGGAAAGGACAAGTGTCATGTGTGCGACCCATCATCTGGGAATTTTAAAAGTAGTTATCAGCTAACTGAAGAATAAACAGAAGAGATGAAGAAGTTAGCAGATTAACTTTTTTTCCCTTTTCCTTTTGTGTCAAGCAGCATGATGTAGATGATGTCAGCCCTGATGTCAAGTCTCTTTTGCTTCTACAAAAATCCCACACTACGGCAGCATTATTGTTTGGTTCAATTTAAAAGGCAGTGTAATGATATGGGTCCTCTTAACTACACTGCTGCAGGATCTCTGTTTAAAAAGGGCTGAATTCAGAGATAAGCTGGTGAACATAGTGGAGCATTTACCAGCAATTAGCAGATATATCCTTCAGGCGTTGGTAGAGACCAAGGCCGTTACAATCGTACAATGGTATTTCTTAAAGCAAAGCTTTTGGCCTTCCATACACATGTAAACGCCGTTTTACTGAAAATGGAGCTTTGGAAAACTCCTGCCAGGGTTAAGATATTCAGAAATGCAGTTTTCAGTATTTATGTGTAGACAAACCAGGGTTGTTCGGCTTGTTTCCTTTCTTTGGCAGGCTTCTGATTGGCCAACGTGGCCTTAGAGGTTGAGGTTATATCACCACCTGTTGCTTTGGTGTGCGCTTGACAGCCTGCGTTTGCCTTTTCATACCGCTTTTTTGAGATTGAAGGAGAAAAAAAACACCAGTGTACGTGTGGACAAGGTCCAAAAAACAGAGCTAATAAGGAGTGAGTATTGGATTTACATTCGTCAGGTGGACACAATCACAGCTCCAGTGTGATTTATAATGTTGCTGTTGATATGCCAGTGTTGTGTTTACAGCTTTTTTCAGCTGCCTTCAAGTGGCCCGAAAATCAGTTTTTGTAAGATATCATTGTGATTAGAGTAAATATTTAATGGAGGTTTAGTCAAGAACACCTCAAGATCCCTTAGCAGCTATTCTGCAGCTTCCAACAACATCACACTTAATCAGCAGAAAATTCTGTGATCAGAAGAGACGGTCGTTAACAATGCACATTCTCAAGTGTCAGCGCCACAGAGGGAGAACCGCATGTGTGTTTTCATTTTTCTGGCCGTTGACACAGTGTGAAACTAAATATAGCAACATTTTAAAGAGTCAGAAATGATAGTTTAATTCATGAACAAGTTCAAGAGAAACATCAGATTAAAAGTCAGGAAGCAGGAGATGGATTGACGCCCAGTTGTTGTTGAGGAGCTTCAGATCGTGTCACACATTTTTTTTCCTCAGCAGATGGAGATTTTATGGAAATGTCGACCAAATTTTTATTTTTCTCTCAGCACTCAGGCGCAGAGGTTCAAAGTTAATTCTTTGCCTTTGGTAGTTGTTTAATTTATACATTAAAAGTGCAGTTTCAACCCACTGATCTTTTGGCTTTTGGATAGGTCAACTTAATGAAGGCCATTTTTCAACAACTGGGTGGCTTTGTAATTAGAAATTAATACCTTTTTGGCATGGATTTCTTTTCAAGCCTAATTGTGAGGCTGAAAATCTTCACTCCGACGAAGTCTGAACGCTCTGCCAGTGCCTTTCTTGGCCGGTGTGAGAGTTCATTTAAAAGTTTGGCCTCCTGCCACTAAGTCCATTCAGTTTACCCATGTGCTGCATTAACGTGTCCTCAGTGTGTAAAATGAAGTAAAGAGGTGCTAAAATGTTAATGACAAAAACTAAAATGCAAAATAAAGGTTTATTTACATGAATGCAGCATGCAAGATGTCTTTTTATCATTTGATAAATGAATCACTAAATGCCTCTGACACGGCGGATTCACCTGCAGTCTGAAGGATGTGTGGATAATAATAGACTCCTGATACTTGTCTCTTATGAAGGGCTGCTGAAACGATCACATTTAGTGTTCGGTGTTTTCTGTTAGCAATATTGATTTTGTGCACAGTCTGAAGGACTCCGTGATGAGACTGACACCTAAAGGTCGTGACTGAAAGGCTGGCTGCCATTTGAGGCGGCTGGTCACAGGCCAGCGTGGTGCAAACATGACAAGCATGAGCACATTTCTGCCGTCTCATCCAGCTCCTCAGTGGGGTGCATCAGTCCAGCAGCATGGTAACATCTCAGGTTTGGAAATTTAGCATCAGAGCAGGCCACCCAGACCTAATACGCCATATGGTCAGTATTACACCCTGTGCACAGATATTAGCCCCGTTAACACGGTGCTGAGTCATAGAGCTGAAGCAGGGAGTCCTCGATTCACCTCTCTGACTCAAGACTGTTAACACAAACACTGCAAGGTTGGAGAGAATTTTATGTCTGAGCCCCTAAACATATAATATCGACTGATCAAACACACACACACATACCGCAGTCATGGTAACTGATGTATAGCTGCGTGTGCAGCAGTCTCTCCAACATTCAAGTGAAACAGCTCCGAGACACGATCATCTGCCCACATGCACGTTCTGATCTGATTCAGAGTGACCTAGGCTCCCTGACAGTGAATGTGAAAGCATTGCTGAAAATTGGAGTGATTTTTAATTAAAGCTGATTCCTCCCAGAGGGTAGAGAATGGCCCTGTGATGCAAGGACAAAAGTTTGAATCCGCAGATTGTCTGGCCGAATGAAGTGTTCGAGTGGCTCTCTCGCTCCTCATAACAGCCACCATCATTGTGTCCTTGAGCAAAGCACTCGACTTCCCTATTGTTGCAGTGCAGGATGATAATACAGGTTAAAAAAAAGGAAAATGATAAAAAAAAAAAGTCTTTGGCATGGCTGAATAATCCCTGCATTGTTCAGTATGCAGCAGCTGCATTCCTTAACAGGTACAAAAAACATCTCCACTCCAGGTCTGACATCACTTCTTATTATTTGTTCAGTGCAGAATTGATTTTACAATTTAACTAATTCTTTTGAAACACAGTTAGGACTGGCCCGGAGGTGTATTACAGATCTTTTAAGCCTTTAAAGCCGGTGTGAAGCCTCAGGCAGGGCTCCTCGGGGGCCTGGGTTAAGACTTAGAGGTGATTGGGTTTTTTAACTCAATGCCCCTTGTCCTAACTTAATATAAACTCTCTTGCTCGAAGGATTGTTGTGAAATTGCTTGCATTTGTGTGGCTCTTAAAATGAGTAGCTACAGTTTCCAGCAGTGTCAGAAACACATTTTTAGCTGGTGTTAATAATGAGCCATCTTTATTATACAATGTTTTTAAAACCGCAGTACCTATTTTTATATTGACAATGTCTAAGGGGAACGATAACCGGACACTGCGCCCCCCCTCAGCCCTTCAAAGCATTTTATGTTTTAACTCACTCTTTTGGTTTTATGGCCCTCGACTTTGTTATTTCCATTCATTCTCACTGCTCCCATAAACTCACTGAATGCTCCATACTCAGCACTAAAATTCAGACAAACAAAGTTAAGAACAAGCTGGTGAACATAGTGGAGAATTAAGCGGCTTAAGAGCTGCCAGATATCCCCTAAACGGAGCTGCGATGAGAGTGAATGTTTGTCAGACGGACAGAAACATGACTGCAAATAAACATTCATCTCTTTAATTGATAGTTGGCTGCCTTAACAATCGTTTATCAGTTGATCATTATTGTGATATCAAATATGTTGAACGTTTTTCCATCAGAAAACAGTTTTAACCAATGACTTTATTTATGTTCGATGCAAAATCAGAGTTGGCTACATTAGGTATTCAAAGAACAGACACCAAATTACTTGAATGATAAACTGAGTGACACAAAATAATGACTTTGTTTTAATTGCGGAGCTCTCGTCTGCCACTATTCAACGCCTGGCCCAAAAACGTCCAATCCATATTGAATTACAAATTCCTTTTATTTTAATTAAATATATTTTCTCATATCAGTATTTTGTTTGGTATATTTGAAAAGCAATCAAATAAAACAATCGGTTAAATTCTCAACAGTGATTGTTTTTTTGTTTGTTTTTTTGCACACACATCAGATTAGATCAAATCAGATAATTAAAAAATAACCGATGTGTCAGGAGAGGCCAAGAAACCATCTGCCTTATACAACAGAGCCCAGCTCCATCACAGGAAAGAAAATATATTAAAAAAAAGCAATAAAAAGTAGTATGACATAATTTAGGAATATACAACAAATAACACATAATGAAACAAGAAACACACAAAATAAACAGGAAAACTAATCAATCAGTAAACAATTATCTAATAAAAACATAGAAATACATAAAATAATAATGTAAATTATATATATACACAACGGTGATTAATCGATGGATGATTGATAATTAACATCCCTGGTTCCTCCGTAGCTGCTGCATGTGCAGCTAGGCAACTGTTTGCTAACAAGTCCACCATGTCAACCTCACGAGATGATAATATATGTGTGTCAGTGTTGTGTTTACAGCTTGTTCCTCTGCCTCCAAATGGCCAAACAATCAATTAATCCTCCTTTAACAACTGCATGCACTTGTCTAGCACCATTTATGCTGACTGTGGTGGAATCTGTAATGAGAGAAAGAGAGAACCTGGAGACCTTGGCAAACTTTTTGTCAGAGAGCAATCTTGAATGTGAATCATCGTTAGGACAGAAATGGCAGTGCACCTGCTGCTCGTCTCTGCCACGGTGACACCTGCAGCGTTTCCCTTTCTGTTTTATTTATCGAACTTGTCATGGCCCCACCTGTCCACCAGGCATCCTCGGTGTGTTTCTCATCAGCGAATCAGTCCACTGCCTCCCCAGCTGCACCTTGTTGCTTCATTAGTCTGTTTCGTACATAAAGTTGACAGTTTTGACATGTGACTTCTGCCTGTGCATTATTTCTGTCATTTTGCTGCTTGTTTTTTACTTCCTGAGGAACCTAAAATCCATTTTCACCAGCGCTCACTAAATCATTTATTGACCATCAGCATGATCTGAGCTGAATGCCATGTCTGGGTCACAACATGTCTATCCATTTAAACATTTCCTGGAGCTGTTCTGGAGCGGAGCCAGCAGACATTCTTCTCTACAAATCAAAAAATGCAATTGCTATTGGAAAAACATTCACTAACAGCCTCCCTGCTGCCAGAATCTATGACCGGGCTGTTCTATCTAGTCTGTTATGCTTGTCGTTTTCTGCTGTCGTTGTCAAACGTGAAGTAATTATTCTCGCGGTGTCGTTCCTTTACGCGAGCAAGGAAAAGGCCACATATCATTCGGAAATGTTTTTCTATGTGGTACAAGCGTCTTCCTGTCGATGTAGTGATTGCTCAAGTGGCTTCTTGTTTGAAACTAAATCAGTAATGTTACTGTAGGTGATAGCCTGCCCTGACTGTTGCTTCTGATGAACGGAGGGGAAAAGGTGGAGCTGTGTGTCACAATCACATCAAAACCTCTTTATTCTCTGATTGAGTGCAGCGGTGCTTCATATGGCTGGATGTCGGTTTTTAACCAAGCTAGCATCGTGGCTCACAGGATGTCTGTTGGTGCTTACCATTGACTGTAAACATGAACGACCTGACAGCTCCCCAAAAATTGAAGCCAAAACAACTCAACTGCTCCATGTTGGAAAATGGGACAAACTGAAAACTCAAAGAACACGTCAAATGAATTATTCCCAAAGATAGTTTTTGTGTCGTTTTAAGTAGTTTAAGTTTGGTTTAAAAAGGGAATTTGTGATGTCATGATTGACTGCTGAACCCTGAAACCTCACGAATGAGCAGGAATGTGTGCGGGAACTCGAGATGCAGCTTCATCATCACCAGGTCAATGTTTTGATTTGTCCTGTAATGTGGATTATGACCAAATACCCGCTAAGCTAATACCTTCCAGGTACTTTGGCTGCACTTACTGTTTAGTGCTAATAGAAAAATGTTAGCATGCTAACATGCTTAACTTCAATAGTAAGCATAGTAAGCATTGTACTCACCTAACTACAGCATGTTAGCATCGTCACTGTGAGAATGTTGATATTATGTTGATGTTAGCATTTAGCACACAGAGCCATTAGCATTCTAAGTTGCATAGCATGATCTTATGGGATGCTGTATACTTTATTTATTACACAACTTTTAATGACATTTTGTGTGTCATGTCATGCATTTTAAGTCTTCCCTGTGTTGTGAACACCATTCACATTCATACGTTTTGGACGTGCAGGAAAGGACTAATTGTGGCGAGCTTCGTCACGTGTCATTATAGTCAGATGACCCTCATTGTCATGGTAACAAGGTAAACAGGTGGTTAATGTTGTGAAACAGTCATTATTTGGTTAGGTTAAGGAAAAGATCATGGTTTGGGTTAAAAGTCATGTTAACGTTATGTGACAGGAGTTATATATACTGTAGTACATAATGAACTTTGTTCTTGATTTTATTGATAAAACTGAAGGAGGGAGTGCTCCTGTATGAGTTGAGTCATTCTACTTTTTCTTAAGCCAAACAAACCATTCACAAAGTCACTGAACCATCTAAAAAATGCATTGCCACAAAGCTGAAAACATGGCTGTTTGTCTTAGCTCATGAAGAGTTGACATTTTCAGACAGTTTGACAGTGATGTTAGATAAGTTTACAGACCTAAGTGAAGTTTAAATAAGTCATTGTTGACTTTTGGTTTTCCACAGGACACAAACACCGATCTCCCTCGGTGAGAGTCCTGTGTTTGTTTGACCCATCCACCCCAGCCTCCCTCCTCCATTTGTGTATTTTCTTGCTTTTCACACTAAGCCACCTGAAATTTCTCCCTCTATGACCTAAAATGCTAAAAGCAAGTGCAAGCAAAACTGCAGCGGCAACCTTCAGTAGAGCAACAAATATTAGTCCAAACGAGTCTTTAATTACGGAAGCCCTAAAGGGCCATGCATTCATACATTTTATTTCCTCCGTTTTCCTGTGATAACAAGTTAATTTCATTTGTTTTCTTGAGATCTCGAGTTATTATCTCGAAATAACAACTGCCGTTTTCCTGAGATAACGGGATAATTTTCTCGAGATCTCGAGAAAACGAAACTTTGTTTTCCCGAGATAACGGGATAATTTTCTTGAGATCTCGAGTTATTATCTCGAAATAACAACTGCCGTTTTCCCGAGATAACGGGATAATTTTCTCGAGATCTCGAGTTATTATCTCGAAATAACAACTGCCGTTTTCCCGAGATAACGGGATAATTTTCTTGAGATCTCGAGATAACGAAACTTTGTTTTCCCGAGATAACAATATAATTAATTTGAGATCTTGAGAAAACAAAACGATAGTGTAGTATATTAAATCATTGCAGGAAACATCGTTCAGTGTAGCGATGTCAGAGGAGCAGGAGCATATCGATCACCGCGTCACATATCTTTTCAATCAAGGCCTGACACAGCCTGAAATAGCATTATGCCTTGCTATTACAGATAATATACACATTAGTGTGCATAATCTAAAAAGACGGTTAGCAAGGCTATATCGGCAGCGCAATCTAAGTGAGCCTGATCTCGAATTAATCATATCGTTATCTCGGGAAAACAAAGTTTCGTTATCTCGAGATCTCGAGAAAATTATCTCGTTATATCCAGAAAACGGCAGTTGTTATTTCCAGATAATAACTCGAGATCTCGAGAAAACAAATGAAATTAACTCGTTATCATGGGAAAACGGAGGAAATAAAATGTATGAATGCATGGCCCTTTATGATGATGATATTTTCCTGTATTTAGTTTTTGTATAACAGACATTCATTCAGAAGTTTCTATGGTTCTTATTCATTGATATGTAATTATGCAATAGTTCAATAAGTATACTCTAATCCAAACAAGTATGTAATGTGATGTTTGTTAGAATTAACATAATACTTTTGTTGTTAATCGTCTGAGTTCTCATTCATGGACACAAATCCTTCACTTGCTGTTTTTTACTCCACAGGAAGAAGAATTAAGGAACAGCGGAGAGGCCAAATACGCCCACCTGAGTAATGATCTTCACGTTTTAATTGAAGTCTTTGCTCCACCTGGAGAGGCCTATTCCCGCATGAGTCACGCTTTGGAGGAAATTAAAAAATTCCTAGTTCCAGTAAGTTTAAGACTTCACCTCATTTTGTCCTCCTAATTTCTATTCCTGCGCCACATGTGAACATCACTCATCACTGCCGACTGGATCATTTCTCCACCAGGCTTATTAAGACAAAGCAAACAGTGTTCAGTATCCAGGGTTTGTTTACAGAGGAGTAAGATATAAGCGTGACGTTTTTCCCCGCATTACAACCACCCCTCTCTCCACTGCATGCCCTTACTCACAATGAAAAATAATGTATTCAGCAATTAAAGTGCAGTATGGAACAACTTCCAAGACTCCAGCAACTTATTGCCCGGAGAACTTAGCAATAATTAATGTGCATGTTGTGTACACTTGCTGAGTCTAAGCTGTAAATATTAATCAAGCTTTGCAAATGTGACAAGCCTAATAGAGGAGTTGTGCTGCATGAGTCGACTTTATGGAGTTCATGCTTCTTCCTACACCGAGCCAATGTTCTTACAAGCATGCCTGCTCACTGGGCCAGGAGGATAATGATACTGCATCTGCACGGAGCAGTTCATACCCTTCCCAATACAAATGACTTAACGCTGTGCCAACAAACAGCGAAAGAAACACAGGGTTATTCATCTGCTCCTGATGTGTTAGCTCTCAGGCGAAATACTCTAATCGCCAGACGTCTTTTCCACACCAGTTTTTCTTCCGTCTTCAAATTTGAAAGTCTACAAAGAATGACAGATGTTACATAGGAAGCCGAGTAAATGCTGAACGTATTTGTTGTAAAGTTCAGGTTGGGGACAGCGTTGACACCAAAGACTCAGTCAAGTTTACAACATTACCCCTCAAGGGCTCAATGTAAAGATTTGTGGTGGATGTGATTTGTAAGATGATGTTAAAAATAAGACCTTCCCCATCTCTCTCGGTTGCCTAAAGAAGCCTGTGGACAATTTGTTTAAAGCAACATTATGTAACTTTTTACCTTAATGGGGCACTATGTAGTTTTGGAGAACAAATACAAACTCAGAATGTTGATGATTACAATATTAATGAGGTAAAAAAACCAAACTCATAAATATTTATCTTTTCCATTTATTAACAAGCTGTTCTCAGAGGAAAATAAGGGTCCCTATAACACTGTTTGAAGATAGAAAGGTGGCAGGGTCCGCCAAATATAAACAAAGACTACGTAACTTCAGTAAAAGGATAGGATCACAGGGTTACATACATGTTTACTTCAACATACAAGTTTTCAACACATAACATTTTTATGACGTAATGGATTTTGTTTGTAGTTAGCACCTACATTACGTCTGACAAACTGTTACAGACCTTTGTAACACCATTGTCTCGGGTCAGATTCAAAGGATGTGACTTTATGCACGTTCTCGAGTACCTCTCTCCGCTTCGCTAACAGATAGCAACAGTAGCGGACATTGGTTTAGAAATGCTGCCCGCTAACGTAAACTAACAACCGGCTTCCGGCACGACACAGAATTTCCGCAGAGCCCCTTTAAAAAACAGAACCGTACCATGTTGCATGCATCCAGAGCACATATAGCAACTGTCAACAGACATATACAGTATGCTAAAACAACTTTTGTGAGATTGATGGTGCAATGGTACACACCACATGAACAGACATTCTGTCAGAAATGTTCATCTGCCTCAGCGTCTCACTGGTGCTCTGATGCACTCTGCACTGTGAAATCTGCTCCAGCCTGTTCTACTGTTCCTCTCAGATCAGCCGGAGACTTGATGTATTGTCGGGGTAGAGGGTTCACCGTATAATCTGAAGTAAATATGATGCTTTTCTTCCACGCGCATTCTTTTCAAGGCAATGAATGAATTGCTGGCAGAGCCGCAGCTCTCGCTTTAATTGCAGCACCTTGAGAGAAGATGAGGTTTTGTGTATTCTAAATTATTCTTATGGGTGCAGACGAGTTTTCCAATTAGTGTACACACAGGATCGGCTGTAATACATTTCTTTTTAAATAGGTGCACACACTCAATAAGCACAGACTGTTTGGGCTCAACAGAAGTTTGAATTTTTTTTGTGAAAACCTGCCAGCAGAACTAATGATGCAGAGTTACTGGGAAGGAACCAATTAAGTAAGATTTTACTAAGTAACAAAAGGGCTGAAAATCATTACTGTGAATGAGAAAGCACTGGTTACCGGATATAGGGGTGTTCACAACCAGTTGGTGGCAGGAAGAAGAAGAAGAAGTGGACAATTAAACCCTCTAATGCGGGTTTATTATTTAAAAAGGCTAATCCAAACTTAAAAGCATGGGTGCTGCGCACTGGGGGAAAAACATCACATGAATTTAAGTTGCATCTTCCTGCTTAATGAGACCTTACGTATCCTTTCCTTGTGTCATTTCCATCATGGTGTGTACGTCAAGTTAGTTTCACCCTGAATTCAACGTATAAACGTCAATAAAAACATAATAAATGCAGATCATACCATCTATTTTATGGTAGAAGCTTGCTGCCTCAGGGGTCTTATGGATTGGCAAATAAACTGCACATAATGTAACACAACAGGCATCTGTCAGTATCCACGGTGACAGATGTTCCCTGCCTCGGGTGGAGAGTGGCAAGTGTGTCCTGCTGTTTACTTTTTCTTTATTGCTGCAAGACTGTGTTGTCAGAGTGTGGCTTCCAGCGGTTTGCTATCAGGGATCAGTTTGGTTGGGAATATTATCTTTTATATTTGATACATAAAAAGTTGTGTAAGTATTTAGTGGCTCCAGAGGAGCTGCATGAATGAATGTCTGATATTGATTCAAGTGATGTCACTTGAAGCGCTTTTCTGGTCAATTCCTCTGCTCTTTTCTAACAAGCCCCACACATAGAGCTTCATGATAACCTGGATTAGCCGAACGTTAAAATGACAACAGGCTTGTGTGGTGATTTGTGGGGAGAGGTTTGTGATGCCTGCAGCCTGTCTGTTTGTGTGTTTTGGGGTGTGTTTGCTCTGATAGATAATTAAATAAAAACAAAATTGCAAACAGCAGTGATAATATATAGATTATCAGTATGTTCTCCTGCCAGATTCGCTTGGCATGGATCGCTGCAGTTTGTCCACAGAGCATCGCGCCGGGCCGCAGTGCGCTCTGTCTAAACAGCCCAATTTAACGTGGGCACCGAAAAAGGAAGTGGGCGATGCTTTGGTGTGCTTCGCAGTGCTCCGGCCTCTTGCATGATACGGAGAGGGTAGAAAAGAGTACCGGCAAAGTCAGAAAAAGTCAAATAATATCAGCAAGTACCAAAACGTAACCAAACTGCGCCCATAAGACAAAGGTTTTATTGCTTCGTAACTGACATTTTGTTTAAATATGCAAAACAGACATTATCTAGAATTTTACAGAACAGAAACCTAAACAAAAATGAACATCTAAACGTGTGTTTTGAAGGAGACATTTCATGGAAGCAAAATAGCCTGAAATCTTAAAATTGACCATTGCATGAAAAAATGTTTGTGTAGTGTCTGCTGTGAGTTCACCAATCTTATGTAGAGCAAGTCGATGACTATCCTTTGGATGCATTTGACCAAAAAAACACCACAGAGAAGTTGGCCGAGGAGGAGATGTGGACCGAATTACGACCCTGCTACCTAAATCGAGCCAGCTGGTGTGCAGCACTATTGCTTCTCTCCGCCGGCCCACCAGGAGAACTCCCACTGCTCCAGTGACCAATCTAGCGCTCCTGGTGTGACATTATGCTCCAGAAACCAAACTAGACTCAAAGCGATGCAGTGGGCAGGATTACAGCGACACGCGGCTGTCTCCCACAATGCCACATGTGTAGTTAAATGATTTACACTGCTGGTCACAGCTGAATATCTGAGTATGTACCCGAGCATGTGGGCTGAGGTGACTGACTTCACTTCTGTTCCCCCTCTCCCAACTAGAACTGAAACGTGCCTTATTTTCTTGCAGAGAAAAATTCATTTTCATGCAGCTTCACCCCAATGATGTCTGCAAATAAATGTCTTACCCCTGTAATTTAACAAACCCTGCTTCCCACTGAGCTCCCACTGAGCTCACGTCTATGAAACAGGAAAAATGAATCTTCTGATATGACTTTTAAACGGTTGTTAAATTATTAAAAAATCACAACCACACGAGCAAGCTGTGTGACCATATCCAGCTAGATAATTTGTGCATTACCGAGCAGAACTAGAGCACACAGAAGAAGTGCAGTTTGTCTGACTCTGACTTTTATCAGCCGCTGGTAGCGACTGAGAAAAAGCCCTCAGATCTGCTGTGAAGCAAAATTTGACTACAGAAAATGCTGTCAGTGCTGTCAGCTCAGAGCGGTGCTGCACCCTGTAAAAGAAAGCAAAATGCAAACAGGAACCTAATCAGTGGGCCGGTGTGCATATACAGGCTGAGAGTGAGACGCACCGGAGAAAGGACAGGCGATCCTGCTCTCAGCTGGATGAGCTCGCCGCCTTCATCTCGGGCCAAACTGCGGTGGGGGGCATTTTGGCACGGAGAGGGAACACAGATGCTTGAACAAGATGCGTGACAGTAATTAGTTTTTACATAAAGTCAAATGTAAAGTCAAACAATAATAAACATGCATTGAATTTAAGCTATTTGATCCATATGACCCCAAAGAATGAGCCCGAGCACCAACAGTGAAGACTTGCCTGGTGTAGCAGAGGCATCTCCTCTGCATTATTATCTTCAGCAGAGATCCAGACCGCACAGGTGTTCTTAACAATGCAGGGGAAATGAGCTGGGAGGCAAGGAAGAATCAATTTTTCACCTTGCATTAGTGGAGGCTTTTGTTTTCTAATAGTGCACGATATATAGATTATGCAAATGTCTGGTGTGTAACGGTATCACGCTATGGACCACTTACTCTCCTGCAGTCAGGACCTTGATAGTACTATTGACTCTTTTTTGAGTTCAATATTAAACCACCCATGATCATGAAGCAGCGTGATAAAGTGAATCGAGAAAGAGTCAAGTCCAGAGCTCTCATTTACAAAAAAGCTCTTGAATTTATACTTTGTCTTGAGATTATTTCCGGCAGTGTGCTTACATCCAATGCATTCAAAATGCTGAGCATTATGTGATTTATAGATATCAAATCAATTTAAATTGATGGCACCTGCCCTGTGATTTCTCCTTGTATAATGCAGGGACAGAGGAGGGTTTAGTCAAGAATAGCCATGAACCAAAAGAGAAAATCTAACTTTTTGGAAGACTAGATAACGGCGATGGTAGACGACATTGAAGCCAGGCAACACAAATTATTTGGTGGGTTGACAAACAAAGCCAAACCCTTAGCTCGGGAGTGTGTCGCCGCTGCACGTTGTTCTCAAAGCTCAATGCAATACCCTGCAATACCTCGACATAACTAGCAGGAAAATCACTTATGGCAGGTTTAGACGTTGCTTGGAGACGAGATCATTTCCACGTCAAAGTAAGATTTTTTTAAATAACTACTTATACATTTTTGTTTGCTTCATACCTAAGATCAAAGCTGATTATAAGTCCATTCAAAACGAGGCCGCGTATCTACACCCAGCTGAGTTCTTTTGTTGAGACCTGAAATGAGCAGCTTGTGCTGAAAAAACGTAACACACTTCGTATCAAGATGCAGATTAACAGCTGCTGCAGCTGCGTGGCCGCCTCTGTGCCTCTGGATCAACTGGCCTGACGTGCTCTGGGAGGATAAGAACAGCTTTCACGAGGTTGTTATGCAGGACACCATGTACTATGATGATTTTTCAGATCTTCTTCACTTGAAAAATAAAAACATCAAAACGAAAAAAAAAAAGAAAGAAAAGGTGTAAAGTGATGCATCTGAAAATGTTTAAGATGGTGTTTGGTTCCACTGGTTCTGACTGCAAACCACCTCCTTAAAACAAGCCGTACACTGGGTTTTCATGAAGAAATGTAAAGTTTGAACACATCAGCGGTTTGCAGAAATGCACTTTGCCAACATTTATTCTGGCAGGTGGGTTGTCATTTCTGTAAAATGAGTGCATGTTTATAAAACTATTTGTCCCTCCAAAATTGCATGTTGAGGTTTACTTACCGTATGTGAATCACACACTCCAATTCTGCCCATCCAGCATTGCAGATGCGACGCTTTGTGAGAGCCTTTTCTCAAACATCCCTTTCACCAGACACGAGAGGGTGTCGAGGTAGACGGATGAGGATGAGTCCTTTGCGTCAGCCGATCTGACACAAGATACATTCCGACACACACTTTGTTTGCTCTCGGAAAATTGAAATTGGTTCTTTCACGTCACCACGTGCCATAAATCTGCTGAGTCTGTGAGTATACTGTATATTACCACCGAATTCTTAACTCTGTCCTCTGCATCTCCACCTGTCATCTTCATATGTGATAATATGGATTAAGTAGTTCCTGGAGCTGCCTTGACTTCACATAAACTGCACCATGTTTTGAACACAAGGTTTATCCGAAAGCTTGGTTTTATTTGTTTTGGACAAAATGTATTTACTTAGGAAAACCTCACGGTCTCAGAGGAGATCTGGCAAGAAAACATCTCCTAATTAAACCTTAAATTATTGAGATTCACTATCCATTTTTTAAAACAAATGTGACTGTATTTCTTCCAGAAAGATTTCCAAGGATATAGGAGATCTTTCATAAATGGTTCTGCAGCCCGCAGACCGCTAGACAAACTGCACAAGGCACAAAATCAGTCATCACAGGCGGTAACGGAGTCGTGCGGCAGCCATGCTTCATGTGCTGACCCCTTAAAGTCTCTGTGAAGGGCATCGCGTGTGCACAAGGTCATGCATGGCCTGAATTAATCTCCGCGAGCAAACAGTCGGGCCCAAGAAGCCTCGGCATCGGGTTTATCTCTGTTTTCTCGTGTTAACGCCTCTGTCAACAGTCAACTTTTACAAGCTCTGGCATGTTTGTTGTGCTTTGGATAAGCTGCCAGCTTTCCAATTAAAAGCTGTGCCAGTCTCCTTCAAACCAACAGAGCGCTGTAGGCCTTATTAATTCATTAACAAGAGGACCACATGTGTGCAGTGTGTCAAATGTTTTGGAAATCTACCATGAGGATCTTTTTTCGTTCTTCTCCAGTGACATGTGGGTGTCAAAGTCTGTTTGTCATGTGGTTCCTGGGTGACACGTATCCTGTTAATGAAAATGAGGAGCTGTGACAATGTGATTCGATTTTTGGAGTAGCTTGGAGCTACACGTTAAAGTGTGTGCCACACAGAGTTTACCCTGATCAACCTATCTATGTTCCACATTTAAATAAAAGCAAAAATACTCAAGATTCAAAATATTCAATGACTCTGTGTGACAAAACGTGCAGTGACTTCCATCTGCTTGAAATAATTTGTCTGGAATAGTTTTTCGCAAGTCAGAAATTTAAGAAAAAACCTGCATTGGCGCCTTCGCCTCATTAAAAAATCCTGAATCTATGAATATGCAAAGTTTAAAGGTGCCCTGTGGAGTTATTCTTGTGAACAAACATTTCTGTTTACATTCAGTGTTACCCACCAAGAGACATCGCTCGTATCCTCGAGGTTCAAACAAAATGCATTTTGATTTTGCTTGCTTAAAGACTTCTCTCTCATTGCCTTTGTTGGCAAATATACCATATATGACAGAGACCTACACATCAAAGCATTGCTCTATAGTGTTGTAGGGCAACTCTGCTAATTTTACACATTAAAGTGTGTTGGGCAGTACGACTGCAAATATGAAAAAAGTAGTATAAAACCTTTTTGTGGCTCCAGAGGAATCGGATAAATTGCCTCCAATGATGTTGCTTAGTAGCTAAGTTGCATTGTGGGTAATGTAGGCACCACATTCTGGAAATACAGTCCACTAGCATTGTATTCCCATAACACTGTTGGACACAAATGACTAAAAGTGATACAACAGAACAGGAGATATCACCCTTTTTATTCAAAGCATTCTTCTTTTTCAAAACCTGGTGCCCACATTACCCACAATGCAATGCAGCTACCGAGTGACATTACAGGAGGCAGTTTATTAGATAACATGCAGTTTCCTCCGGAGCCACAGAAGACTTCTTTCACATATGCAGTAGTACTCCCCAAGATCTGTAAACACACTTTAATGTGTGAAATTGGTGGAGTTACCGTTTAATAGTGATCAAAACCTCCACAAGGATCCTTCAACAAGATGTTTCCGTCTTCATTGAGAAGTCCGTTCTAAGTTTATGTGTGCTGGAGGCTTCAAGTTTCTCCATCACACTTGTGTAATTGCATATTTGGAACATGACTGGTGACCAAACTAGTTGTCACAAAATAATCTTTTCTGTACATGTCAAACTCAGATTTACCCAACTGGCAAAATAAATGCTGGCAATGTACATTTCTGCACATCATGGATATGTTGAGACTTCTTTAAGGTTTCAATTTTATGTGGTGACAACAGTGTGCTCATGGTCTGGTTAGGTTTAGGCACAAAAAACACTCGGCTAGGAAAATATCATGTATTGGATTACCTGGTTCTGTTGCTCCAAACAAAGCTGGGAACTGTCCTGGTGTCTCTCAGAAGAATTGAAAAGCGTTCAGCTGCAGCCTTGCAGACTCTTCAAACAATGCCACCTACAAAAAACGCCCACTCCTGAGGAAAACTCGGCAGATCAAACAGAAATTGAAATTTCTAATAAAGGGCAACTATGAGACAATGAAATAATAAGCTAGTCCTTGTGTTTAAAGCACAACAATACATGACTTTCAATGCAAAAATGTGGTCTAATCAGTGAATTAAAGCAAACAAAAAGCGTCCTCAGAAAAATAAATATATTAAATAATAATGAGAAATAATAAGAGAATAAATGAGAAAAAACAAATTGTGTTTGTGTAACTGCTAAAAATATTTCTGTACATAAATGTTGGGAGCTATTTTATTGAGTGTCCTGTTACTAAAATGGTATACGTGAATTTAAGTCCCACCTGATGAGCAGTTTGTGTAGTGCTTTTATTGTGAAAGGTACAAAAACCGAAGGAATCTGTCTATATTTGCTGCAGTTGAGAGTGGAATGAAAGTTTGCCTTCTTGATTTAGCTTATGGACACTTGTGTTATCATTATGTTATTTTAAGAAGTATGTAACCGTCAACTGCAGTTATGAACTCCTGTGACCCGATCAGTCTACGAACCAAACCATATGTGGAAGTTCACCCTCTTCACAATAGCGTTGTGGCTGCAGCTCCATATACTTGAAAAATATTCGGTTTTGTTGCCACAAGCATGGCTGTTAAACCCCCTGACCTCTGGTTAAGAACATTCAGTTTCGCTCTTACTAACGTTGAAACGCAGTCTCGAACAGTGGTCTCTGGCTTGTCAGCCGTCTCACCTAGCTGCAACGCCACCATCATCTCCTTCACCTCCTGACATGAAAGTCAGCTCATATACATGTAATGTGAGCATGATATGTTTATTTTAAACATGTTGATGTGATACATGTGACATGTATACATTTGAGTGTAACCGTGGATTTCAGAGGTGTAAAATGTCAATATTTTGTGTTAAAATAGCTTTCTAGTGTCACATCTCTACACGGTGAAGCTCAAACACCCGACTGAATTGTTAAAACTGTGCATATTTTGATCTTCTTCAACCTTTGTGAGATATTGTGCGAAAAGTTTTTTTGTGTGTGTAAAAGTGTAAAAACATGCTTCAAAAGAATGCTGATATATAACTGTGAGAGTGTGAAAGCTGACAGCTGATAATGAAGAATTTGTTTAATTTTTTCCCACATTCAGACAATAATTGAATTTCACAATTGTTCGACTTTCACACAGAATTACTTTAATCTATTAAAAGGCTTCTTGTGAAGATCTGATTACAGTCGGTGTCAAAACAATACAAAATCACAGAGCGGGAAAATACTCTGTTGCGATATTTACTGGTTTCAGTAAAATGTCATGCACTCCATGTTATGGAGACTATACATGGTTTAAGACGAATGAATGACTCATTTAGAGCAGGAGGAATGTTTTCATTTGTCTCACATTTCCGGAAACTCGATGTGCAAACAGGCCTTCGTTTCACCTTTTATTTATTTTAGTGTTCTGGATGATGTAAGATTTTCATCCTTTCTTGCTCTCCTTTCAGCGTGACACCCAGTCAGGAAGAGACAAAACAAAGTCACAAAATGTGGCTGTCAAAGACGTCGACAACGAGGGGAATCGGTCGCTGCCTCCATCTCTTTGTTGTCCTTACAAAAACATTTTTCCTGAGGTGCTAAATCTTGCGGGCTTTGCTTGTGTGTTCCTGAGAAATAAGCCTGTTTATCTGTCAGCAATGACAAGATAATGAATACTGCTTTGTCCACTCCGTTGTCTGCTGCGTAATGATCCGTATCATGTTTGATAACAGGTTGAGAAAAATGGTTCAGAAGCACAAGATAACGGCACTCCACACAAAGTTGTTGAAACTGTCAATTACAGGCTGTGCGTGCCGACGAAATGAGGAATATTTTTTTGTTGCTTTAAAGTGAGAAGAAAGGTTTTTTTAATTCAGTTTACCTTTTATGTCAGCTTTCTTCTCAACATGCAGGTTTCTAAATTATTTGTAAAATCCAGAAGAAAACTTAACAATAGTTCTGCAAAATGTCTCGCTCCTCATTTCTGTTTTTTAATCACGCAAAACTTATACTGAACCCACAGCTCTTTTGAGGCATATTTGTCTTTTCCAACATTTCTAATCTCTCTCCTGCATTTTGTGTCCAAATATAACCAGAAGAAAATATCCCTCATCGGGTAGTCAACGCTCAGCAGTGCCATGTGTTTCCTGTGTGTGTGTCGAGATCATTTTAATTTGATGGCATTTGCTGCTGTTGCGAGCATCTGTTGCAGTCAGAAGACAAATGTCCTTGTTTTTCTTTTTTTTTTTTTTAACGAGACATGCTGTATTTTGTTCCCGCAGGACTACAATGACGAGATCAGACAGGAGCAACTGAGAGAGCTCTCCCTGTTGAACGGCTCCGACGAGTCGAGCAGAGGGAGGAGTGTGCAGGGGAGGAGCGCGCGACCGGCAACCACAATATCCACCAGGTATCCACCAATTATGCTAAACACAAAGGGCTCTGTTATGTATATAACTTTTAGATGGCACTGACAGGTATAATATGAACTTACAGTCCACACAATGATGAAAACTTCAATTATTCTCTTTAAGTCAGTACTGAATTTCCATTTCTTTTGAAACAATAGACCTAAGTGGGTTTGAAATTGGTGCTGCAAAGGCTCTCAGGCTGCCAGAGCAAGATCCTTTACTGATAAAGTCCCCACATCTTTCAAACTTCAGACCTCCCACACAACCCATGTGATATCATCAGGGTTATCTATTTTTTAGAAAGCTTCCTTTAAAACTGCCAACCCGTTTCTTTAGAAGTAGAAGAGTGACATCTGTGTTGACACCCAGAAACTCGTATTTTGTCCTGATGCAGAATCTGTATGGAAAAGTATTATATGATTATACTTATGTACTTGTACAAGTGCATTACAAAGTATGTATTAACCTTAATAAGGTATTGTTCTCACTTAGGATCTGGTAGCAGAAAGACGCATAGTTAGCTGTTAGTAAATGCATAATTAACTGCTAATAAATGTATAATAAAATATGTATTGTTCTTGATAAAGCATCAGAACAGCTTACTGAAAGTTAATGAATACATAATAGTATATAAAAGTTAGTAAAAATCAGTAACACTTAATTTTACAGGTCTGGAAATTCCATGGTAAGAAGGTGGTAATTACCAAGCAACATATTTGAAATTTCTTTGAAATTACCAAAATAATTATCTCAAAATTGATTGATGGTTAAAAGACATACTTCAATTTACTGACGTGCAGAAGCTGGTAGAAGGGGTAATTGTTTTGGTTAGGGGTTAGGGGTCCCATTTGGGAGTAATTTCAAAGAAATGTAAACAGTGTTACTTGGCAATTACCACACTTACCTTATGTTCAATAAATGTGTTAGTAGTACTATTATAAACAATGATGCTGTCTTTAACACGTGTTTAGTCTTATTAACACAATCATCTTAATAAGAATCTTATATGGGCATGTAAGAGCCTTATTACATATAAACTAACACTTATTACAAGGACGTTAATATAAAGAGTTACCAGAAGTTGCCTTCAAAGAATATATTATACAACTGATGTCACAGATTGAGTCATATTCGTTATGATTAGTAAACTAATCTTCATGTAAAACCAGTGGAATGTCCCTTTAGTTCAGTTATGCAATCACCTAGAAGTAGTTTATATTCATTGCACTATGGTTGTTATAGTGTGCGGTGCTGCGAATGCCAAGTACATATTTTAATAATATAAAAAAGGAAGTTCCCACCTTCATGGTGAATTTTCAGAGTAATTGGGTTCACTGACAAACATTTCAATATTTCATATAAACCTGTTCTTAGTTCTCTTCCTCAGGCTAACAGCTTTAAAAAGTACTTCCTTTCTGACTTTTTCCAGTTATGTCTTCTTGATAACTCACATATTATTATATTGTTTTCAATGTGCTGTAGCTTGAGGGGATTTTAGGACGCAGGCAGGACCAGTAACAGGAAAAACTCAATGTTCCAGAGCACCTGATTGACTTAGCCATGTGTGCGGCTGAAACGCCTGCCTCTCCCAGCCTCCTTTTAAGTTCGTTTTTAGAGCAAATTGTCAGTAATCTACCTGAGCCATGGCGGTCCCTCAGGAATAGGCAGGTACAGTTCGCCATGACAGCTTGGCCTAATTCAGGCAGCACATGTAGATGAGCGAAATCCAGCAGGAACATGGGACGCCCCCAATTTAAAGTCACCGGTGCCACCACCACTTCCTTACCCAGATTTTCTCCTTATGGCGCCCCGATAAGCGATTATTGTAAATCCCCATGAAAAATATGCACCAGTAATTCCCCTTTGAGTGTCTGTATTTTTGGATCACAATGGGCTGCTACCTAGTGACGGATGTGCTGGAGGAAGAAAGACTATCCCAGCCCACCTACATCATGCTGCTGTTAGAATGTGAAGTTTGCAGACAATAGACTGCTTTTATGAGGATAAATCCCCCTGTTTCATCCCTGCTGTGTTCATGTGGGTCTGCTACTGGACAGCCACCTCTAGAAAAGAAAGCAATCCACCTAAACTGACTCATGCCTGCACAAGCTCTTTGGCCTTGCATCCTCCTGGACCCCGTTAAATAAGTCACTGCTCTTCTTGAAAGCAATACCTGTGTGAGTATGTCTACAACCAGAGTGTCTTCAGCAGCTTCGGGCAGATGGAGGTGTGATATTGTACAAACACATGCTCGGCGCTGCTCCATCGTGTTATTGAAACAACCATGCCGCGTCCCACAGGCATGTTTGCAGAGCTGAGGAAGACACAAAGTGACACTCTTCAGCCCTCTGATCATTACAAGATCTACCTCAGTGCCAGCGGAGGTTATGTTGATCTTGAGCACACCGTACGACAACCACCAACTGAGGCAGCCTGACGAGAGGGGATTTAACAGATTCCTCACTGTCTCAACTCCACATTGTTTACAAATGTCACTGGGTAAGATTCTTAGGAAAAAGTGATGCCATGTGCGTCTGCTTGTTTGCTTTACCAGGGGCCACAGAGGCACAGGAAGGAGCGCAGCAGTGCCTCGGGGGACGGCGGCAGCGACGCACATCAAACTCCCCACGACCGTTCTAACCAGGGAGGTACAAGCTCCGAGAGCCAGGGGGGCGGCGGGGAGCGCCGGGTACAGGCCCCCGCTGTTAGCCGTCACACATGAATCATACGACGACTATGTAAGTCCAATCCTCTTTTGCACACACTGAAAAGTATGGCTGATAATAATTTCACATGAACTGTGTGTAAATCAGACTTGGTTTAATCCCCTTGCATGTGATCTGAATGGGTGTTGCCTCACACGGAGAGGTAGGGCATTCAGGGACAGGCGTTTGAGAAATTAGGGCAAGCAGGAAGTCACTACAAAATCTTTTTATTTAATTAACTTCAATTCTTAAGGCATACCAGACTTTTTATAATGATTCAGGGTCTGCTAGGAAGCCCTTGGTTTCCATTCATCTCGGGCTAATCTTAAAATCCAGTTGATTGACTTAAAAGTTGCCATCACATTGAACATCACATTGTCTTTGTCTTTTGTCAGTAGGTTGGGGTAAATATTGAGTCTGATGCAGTTGCATGCAGGGATCCTTCTCTTCCCCTTTTCACAAACTTTCCCGAACTCACGTCTCAGGAAAAACAAAATAATCGGATTTATGTTGCTGTGCAGATTTGCAGATAAATATCACACCAAACTAAAAAATGAGAAACTGTTAATTTAGCTAAGTGCTCAAACACTTTTATTTCCTTCTACTCAAAGGTGAAATTAGATCAGATTCGAGCTTTTCAAGGAAAAAAACATGCACGCACTTCAATTAGGTGTTTTGTCCCTTGAGCTTGCTCATCACCATTTAAAAGCATTTTTAACATGGTGATTTCAGTGTTTATTGCTTTTTCCTTTTATTTTGATTTTCAAAAACACACTGTATGTTGATGTGAATGTCGCCTCACAAGTTGACCCGGAAAATTCTTATTAGATTTGTGGAGTAAACAAGTGTAATCTTTCAGCGCTCTTGGCCTGTCCTCAAGGCAAACCAGGTTGTTACATGACAGTCTGAAATCCAAGCGTTAGGAGTTGGTTGACATCCTGATGATACTGAATTCAGGACAGGTGATAAAAACCTGCTCTGCAAAATTGTGAATTTGCTGGCCCGTGCATTAAAAATGTAACTGAACCAGATGTCAGAGCCTTTAAATTAGCGCCTGCTTGCAGCGAGTAGATTCTCATTCCATCCATCCTGGGAAAAGTAGCAACTGCAGTTAAATTGTGTTTTGTAGTTAATTAAAACACACACAGTGGGATCCTGTAAAGAAAACAAACAAATATACCACAGAAGAAAAAGAGACACTATGATTCACCTTGAGGAAGACTGTTATTTCAATCCTACCTTTGTATTTATGAACTTTATTTGATCATAAAGCCTAATTACTCTACAACTCTCTGGTTATTAAGTCAAGTTAATGAACTATACTGCAGACTGAGGTCTGTATTAACGGTGATAAACAGTCACAAACTCGTCTCCCTCATGTCTTTTTCCCCACTGTGCTGCATTATTAAAAAACTATAAGGCTGTTTATCCCCGGCATTCATATGCTTTCTTGGTGATCGGATCACAAGCGCACACCTCTAGGTACTTCATTTCACACCTGGCATTACATCAATGTGACAAACGTACGCAATGTTTCTTTATACAAGGAAAGACATAACTTAATGTAGAACATGCATTACATGTATTCTATAACCACATTTACAAGACGGCCCAAATAATTAAGAATTTGTCATGGACAGCATTTCACAAAGTTTATAAAGTTTTTCTGAACTCATCATCTCACAAAACTGAGCGATTTTGTAAGGGAGTCTGGGGAGTTTCTCTCCCTCTTCATCTACTTGCTGTTGCTGACTGTGTGGTTGCTGTGGCTGCTTTGACCTATATGTATATTTGCGTATATTTGCCGTCTGCTTTAGTGCAAAAGTGTTAAAAATTCTTATAAATTGTTGTTATGAACTTTCAGATAAAAGTTATCCTGGCCATTCAAATTAATACAAAACACAAGAATGTTACGCACCATTTACTTTACTTCACTTACTGTCTCTGCATTATTAATCGCTGCACCATTAACATGCAAAAAGAAAAAGTGCAGATACTGTAGAGCCTTGACCAGTGGTCTTTGTTCACATCAGTTAGTTCATGCTGTCCTGGGATCGGTGTCAAAAAACAAAGTGCTCGTGAAACGTCTGCTCGTGCTCAGATCTTGGAAATTTCTCAAGGTCATTTTGAAAAGACGACACAAGGTGAGCTCTAAGTTTCATCCAAACGAGAGAAAAAAAAGGCAACCCTTTTTTACGCGTCTATTTCCTCAGAGCCTTCCTGCTAAGCAAAGCCCCCATGTGTGCTGGCAATTGAAGATTGGGCTGTCTGCATGGGGAAATGCACAAGCGCAGTCTCATTACCAAACCAAATTGAGTTCTGATGTAGAGCCTGTGTATTTCTGAGGAGTAAAAAGCGAGGCATTTCTTCTCTTTGTAATTGGAGGTTGGGAAGAAGGGTGGTGGGAGACTAGGGGATTATGGAAAGATGAGTTTGTCCTGAACATTTTCTTCCCTCATATCTCACTTAGCTATTCTTTTTTTTTCCACGACATTACACAATTTTCTCTGAGCATGTTTCCGGAGTGTAGCGAGACCTCTTTATACAAAGGTCCGGGTTCTGTTTGTTTTTTCAATCACTGCGTATACAAGGTGCCGCACAGCATGTTGTTATTCCGCTACAAGAATCCTGCACTGTACAATCTAGTGAAACACAGTAATAAATCAACAGCAGCAGATGCCTCTTTGTTGCTACATCCTGTATTTGTCTTTGGTGAAATACGCGCTGTGGTGTGCACGGGTATCATGTAGACAGTTGATTGATGGACTGCGTCAAACTGTCAGTCCGTCTCGTACAAGTGATACTGCGAGAATGTCCATAATTGTCTCTAATCGAGGGTGGTATCGATTTAAAAACCTCAATGGAAAGCATGAGTGAGCTGGTAGTTATCGTGTATCACTGTCTATAATTTATGAACTCAATGTTTCCTCTTTATCATTCTCCCAAAAATCTCACCTTGCTATATCCTTTACACCGGCACTCCTCTTTGATTGCTTGCTTTTGTTCCTCCCAGAATGCAGTTCTTTGTGCAATGACTCAAGTAAGTTTTTTGCCATTCAGGTGTGCTGAATGCTGCAACACTGCACCTTTCTAACACTCGCCGGGACCATAAAAAGGGCAGCCGTGACAAAAGCAGAAGTGTTTCGGTGTTTCTTTATCTTCAAAGAATTCAAGGCCAAGCTGACTGAGGATACAGCTGGTAATGTTTTATATTTGTCCCGGCGTGATCATTTAAAAAAAAAGAACAGCGACCGACCACAGGAGAGCGTAGTCTTTTCTTTTTTCGAACACTTGCAAGTGCATCAACCAATCAACAAGAAATGTTATGGCATGAAACGCATATTTGTGGTCTGTTTTTATACATGCACACAACCTAAACTTGGAACAACTTCTAAAGAATGTCACATGTGCCGTGTTTTCCCACCGCAAATCCCATCAAAACAACAAAACCAGCAATGAATTGGACCTGCTAACAAGCGCTGTCTGTGTACCCAGTCGTGTTCCTTTGTGCCACAGAGCTCCATTCTTGTCCAAAAACTATTAAAAACACATCAGTAAGTCGGACTGTTGCACTCAGCGCCATTTTCTTTATTGGGAGAAACAGGGGCACACTTTCAAGCCACTGCTTCTGTAAAAACTCTCTGGAGCACCAAATGTGTATTACTCCACCGCTCAAAGTAGTCCCCAAACAAAGCACACAGTTTACTCCTGTTTCAATAACATTTGCGAAAAACTACAATTCCGTTAAAACCACAGGAGAGGATCACAGAGTATGGAGAAACATACCCTCGTTCTCTCTTTTGTAATTTCCTGACGGTGAGAAAAACGTGGAATAATTACAGCTTCATCCTTTAAATATGACAATGCAGCATCTGCTTGACTTGACAGAATGACGAGCGAGCATGGCATTGAAGGAGAATAATTATGTGGTAAGAATCGGGTAAATTAGGTTTTATCAAAATACTGCTACAGCACACTGATCACCACTTTGTTAATAGTTAATTACTGTGCAGTTAATTAACAATAAGTAATTTATGCATGAACAAAGATGGCTTTAATTAGTCCACATCCAGGAAAAAAAAAAATCTTGCTTTAAGCTAATAATTTTAATTCTGCTTTCTACAATTATTTATCTAAATATTGGTTGTTTTATGTAAATTATCCAGGAAACGCATTTGCTCTTTTTTATCATTAAGAGCTAAAAGGTTTTGATTAATATCACTTCATACTACTGTATATATAATATTTTACTCTGAGGATTTATCAATACACTATGAATGGATTGTTCTTATCAATAAGTAATAAAGGAAACATAAAAGGATACACGACGGATTTCTCTTGGTCACAGGACTAAATTCTTGATGCAGCCACTGTTTTGTTCCTTTGGAGTTGCTTTGTCCCTCAGCCTTTTTATCCACAGTCAAACGCAGCAAGTTATTAACATCGCAGCACAATCCCATTTGCATAGGATTGCTTATTCATACCCAGCGCATACATATGTAGTCACAGTGATGCATGCATCCTGCAGTTTGCAGCCGTTGTGACGAGTGAATGGATGACAGACTTTTGTTTTCTCCTCAATTTGGGGTGAAGTTCTCCTTAAACAGTCGCTGTGTTTCTGCTGTGGAGCAGGTCATCATGTTACAGGGAGTCCTCCGGAGACTGCAGTGATTAATGGACTCTGTCATGCTGTCAGCGTCATAAAACTAATACAGTGACAGTGGCCATTATTGTTCCTCTTAAAGGATTGCAACGATTCGGAAGTGAAGTGGAGGGAGCGCTTCACCGCGGAGGGAGTTTGGGAGGTTTCAGTCTGAATTCATTGAGGTGTGACCTCTATGGAATCAAATATTTGATTGCAAATATTGAAATCAACATCATTGCGTCGGCTTCATCATGTGGTTTGGTTCAGTTTTGTAACAGATTCTTTGCATGTTGTCATACAGTATTTCTTCAATACGACTTTTACATGGATGCTGCATTTAATCAGAATATAACCTCTGACATGCACTGTTATATCTTGAGACATGTAATGAACTCATTCATTCATTTGCTCTGCCTGATCATAAAAATTTCAAGATGGACCCACATCGTGTTCTGGGAACAATATTTGTGTTTCTGGTTTGGACAACTTGTTGTTTCGAGCCTTTTCGACCATCGCGGCATTCAACAATCCTTAAATGTTCAACAAAAAAGTATGAACAGGCCATAGACCAGTTCTGTTTTGCTACCTCCATGTTTCTGTCCCTCCCAGAAGCAGCATTTGGTATTGGCCCCATGTGAGACAATTAGCACAGAGAGAATATTTAGTTTACATGATTATCAGGTGCTAATATTTTTCCTATTGAACAGATTATCAAAGGTTTAAACAACCCATCTAGATCTGACTGAATGTTCATTCAAATTGCGCCAGATCAGATCAGTCTCTTCCGACGGAGGTGGTTACATAAGGCAGTGTTATTCTGATGGGCTATTGTTCTGAATATTAGTGGAATATTAGGGTCCATGTAAACACAGCTAATGACATTCAGGCTTTCAGTTTTGAGGAAAGACTGCAGCAGAAGTGCCACAAAAATCATCTGCTGTAAGTCTGTAGGATATCTCTGCACCAGTGAGCTTTCAGCGTCGTTTCAGATAAAACGATAAGCCCCGTAGTGATCAGTAATCCTTAAAAGATCAACTGATCATTCGGCCAATTTACCAAATAAAATATAAACCCGGTGCATTAAGTGTTCTTTTACTTATTTATAAAGACCATTTGATCATTTAAAAACATACAAAGCACATTTTATCCTCATGTTTCCTATGTTGTGGTAAATTATGATGCAATACCCTGAAACAGCTTTAGGTACATTTGGAACAGGCAACCATAATTAAAAATGCTGGCAGTTAAATGTGCAATATTTAATTCTTTTAGTTGAAAACATTAGAAAATGTACTAAAATATCAACAGAATGCAGAGATAACAGTTTTGACATGATTACTTCTACTCTATGTATTGTTTTGCAGGTGTATCCACTGGAGTTAGCATGCTAACCAGCTAGCCCCAGCCCATCCCCATCCAAAGCTCACCTGCTAGCAGTGTAAACACCAACGCGTTCACAGTCCAGACTGCTGGCTGCACCTCTAACTGAGCTAATTAGTTAATGACACCCACAGTTAGCAGGTACAGTTAGCAGCAGTTGGTGGTTACTCTCGTCATACGCTGCCGAGGTTGAATTAGACAGGTGGCCAATTCTTACATATTCTTTAATGATGGGTTAGCTTTTATCACACTATTTTAAAACTATTTGCCATTTTCATTACATAAAGAAGCCACGCAATCAGCAATGATGCTCCCATCTTTACTATGATAAAGTGCTTAGATAAGAGGCAGATCTGAAAGATGTCTGTTTTCCAGTGATACGTTGCTCGGTACATTGCTCGGTCAGCAACCAGCCATTGTTCTCTGTGTAAAATTGCAAAAAAAGTTGTTTTACAGCTGGACCAGAGAACAGTTCTTTCCACTATCGAGCTCTTACAGTACAGTATGCACAGTACAGTATGTGATCTAATGGGGCACTGCCTTTATTTAAAGTCTGAACAGGCATATCACTTAGAGTCGTTGCAGGTCTTTAGCTGTGTGCAGTCACTTTGAGTTCAATGTGAAATATGAGATTATTAAATGCACCGCAGAAACTTCCTCTTCTTCCACCACTGCGCTCTTACAGTGTGTGACGTGATGTGTGGCAACACTCTTCAGACGGTGTGTTTTTGTTGCATTTATATTTAATGGTTCACCACATAAAAGAGAGCTCTTACTTCAGCCTGATTCTTGTGCATCAGAAAATGAAAGCTACCTTACTGCGATATGTTATTAGGTGTAGTGCTGAGGTATACTTGAGTAGATTAAGTTGCTGATTAAGTGCAAAATTACCACTAATAAGCATGCATTTGTGACTTTTAAACAAGCAGTGAGGAATGAAGCTCCATAATCCCCCCAGAAAGAGCAGCAGGGGGACATTTCACAGCGGAAGTTCCTCTATGTGAAAAGTGCAGAGGGAGAGCAGAGGGAGATTAAAAGATGTGATTGATGGCGTTTTGTATAGAGTGGGAACACGGCCTCAGTTTAATGTTAAAGATCAAATCCCAGGATCAAATCTTATCTTTTAATGTCAGGGCTGATGATGGAAGAGTGGAATCTGAGAGTGATACAGGGATCTGTCCCCGACAGCAGACCATGAATTGTACAAATTGTGGGTAAAAATTGAAAGGCATAGCTCGGTTTTTTAAACCTGAGCCCTGCAACCATACCGAGGCAGTGCGGGAAATGCCATAATGTGATTAAACACAGAGCTTTGGGAGGCTTTGAAGAAAAAAAGTCTAATCTATCTACTGTGGAAAAAGCAAAAGGACACCCTTTTGAAATGGGGGAAAAAATTCTCCCCATATCATCTATTTCATGAACATAAAAGATGCGTGAGATTCGCGAGGTTCTGTGTATTTCTGGAAGGAGAGCAGTTTCTCAGGCCACCGTTATGCACATCTGCTGTAATTGCTTTATGACAATAGGTTCAGATACACTGCTGAGTTTACATTTGTTAGATTAATTATGGAAATTCTCCATGCAGAACCCTGCTGTTTATTAAAACAGATGTATGACACACACTGCCTCTCGATTATTCAATAGAAGAGAAACTCAGGTAGAATGCATAATGGCCTGAGACGTATCATCAGGGACCGAGACCGAGGGAAGAAGCAGACAGATGCAGTTACATTTAATGCTAAACTCTACAAGCAGAACTGAGAAATACTACTCTGATTTGTTAGCCTCGGCTTAGCCAGCATGATGAACATGCTGTTTAATGTCACTATTCTTAAAACCATCTCATCGTAATTATTTCATGTGAAAATCTAATTTCACCGTGACAGTCTGAGTAAATATATTAAAAAGTAGACTCATACTTTGAGTGTATAAGCGACAACAAAAGGTGCATGCTGATTGAATTTGCACAGGTAGAAAGCAGTGAAGAGCAGCATCTATTCACTGAGACAAAAGGCTGCAAATCTCATTTTCCTCTCCATTCTGCAGCGTGGAGAGGCATTCACGGGCAGCTCCCTATGAAGATCAGTCACTGTCAGGGGACATACAGGTTGTCAATTGATAATGAAGCACAGTGCTAAGGGCCTTTAGGTTCCTCGCTGTCCTAATTACACCGAGCGAGGACTCTCCACCCTTGTGTTAACATTTGATTTATTTCCTCTGCCTTGTTGGAAAGGACCAGTGTTAATTGTTTTCGTAGATGAGTGTCAAACCAGAAGAATAAAGCCTCGTTAATTAGGGGCCGGACTATTTACATGTAGCGGCTTGTCGCATCTCAGTGCAGTCCATGTTGAGGGTCAAACTATCAGTGAGGTCAGCGGAGAGATAAGTCAGAGTGTGATGAAGATTTTGTTCTGTTTTCTTTCAGCTCACACTTAATTAAAAGGCCTGATTAGACACTACATTTGTTGCATTGTTTCTCCCAAACAATGCTCAGCTGTATTGTCCTTGTTAGACTTTAACAAATGAGTAAAATATAATAATTGTCATACAAATGCTGTTATCTAGAACTGTACATGTATATACATGGGCTGTGCTTTGTTGTCTTTATTAAGACTAAAAAACAAAGATATCAGATGCAAGAGTCCAAAAAAAACTCAGTTGGTTTCTTCAAAGACTTCTCCTAAATAATGATATTATGCTAATTTTCAGGTTCATAATTTTGTTTTGGGTTTTCATGCTTTAGTGCTCAATAAACACATCAGTTTTCTCATACTGTCCAGTCCTGCAGCTCTGTATTCCCCCTCTGTCTGAAACGCTCTGTTTTAGCTCCTGTCTCTTTAAGGCCCCTCCTCCTGAATACCCAGTCTGCTCTGATTGGTCAGCTCACACATGCCTGAGCCAGCACCGCTAACAACAACAGAGCAGCTGCGCCAAATCAATTCCTGCGTGCCAAATTAGCCGTGAGGCATAAATTACGCAAATGTGTAACATGTGAGGAAGTGTAATGTCACAAAGTCACAGAATTAAAGGTGGGACTACTGACGAGGCATTTCAGGAGTTTTCTGTGGGAGAGAGGAGAGACTCACGTTTTGACTCAACCCCGACAAATGCTGCTAAGTGAGGTGTGTATAAAATGCTAAATTAACCTTCACTTACATTACAATTTTTACCAAAAGGTCAGTCTCGTTCAGATTTACTTGGATGTAACGGCTTTTAGGTTTTGAAATAAATCTCAACAGTCTGACCCAAAGCTTCAGTATTTCTTTAGAAATATATTTTTAAAAGCAACATTTTCTAGATGAGGCAGCATAAACTGGATAACTGCTGTGTTAGAAAGTGTAAACAGCAGCATGACACTGAGATGCCTTTATCAAAACCTTCCTCATGGTGAGCTCAGTATCTTTCCAGCAAACCAACAGCTACACAGGCTGTGATGTGCTCAAATAAAGTCACCGTCCCTATCACTTATTTACTTTGTGTGTCTAATGCACTAAAAACAACACTGACTTTTCCTTTTATGTCTGAAGGCAGCAGTTCAGCGGTAAAAATAACCTTTTTAATACTGTTAAGAAGTGTGACGTAACTGCAGGTTTATTTTTATAACACATTTGACTGAAATTAATCCACTACTTGCTTTACATTTATGGTCCAGCGTGGAGCGATTTTTTCATATGGGATTGCAAAACGAAACAGTCAATTACCGAGATATGCGGGTCTCTGACTCTGCCTTTTGTGGGGAGAGACTCATGCAAGAAATAGAGAAGTATTGGATCCCCTGAACAACTTAATCCCTGACATAATCCCTAACTTTAATTTAGTGAAATTCATGTTCATACAAATAAAGCCACACAGGAACCAGAGCTGTTTGAATCAGCATTACCAGACAGGAGAGGGAGAGTGTGTACAAGTGCCTTAAATATAATATCTTTTGTGTTGCTGCACTTGATGTCCTTCACACCGACGATGTGTCTGCCTTTGTGTCACAAAGCATTATCGCAAGCAGCCACACCTAAAGCAGGATGATATTACCTTATTGTTACAGGCAGACGTGGAGCTGTTGAGAGCACGTCTGGCATAAACCAGCTTCACTGAGGCTTTCAGCGCATTTCAATTCTAAACATATTCGACGTCTAAAAGCAACTGAACACTTGCATGTACGTTGGTAGTTTGATTAGAAAAAGCGAGCTTTGAAAGGATTAGAGGAGATTAGAGTACGATGAAAAAGAAACATAGGCACTTTCAACTTCGCTAAATCTTTAAATGAGCGAGATCCAACAATTACAAGAGCAGATAATAGCTGAGGTTACACTTCGGCCTTGCTCCAGTAAAGGTGTTATTCAGGTTAAGCTGTTTACATGAACCTTTGGTCTGCTAAGACTGATTATCCCAGCTGTCATGAATAAACCATTTAACAGATAATTATGTACTATCTTCTCAGTCCTCACAGGGGTGTAGGTTTGATTTTAAAGGTCGAGAGGACCCTATGAAGTCTGAGGCTTTTGGTGTTTCCTGCATTTACATGCATTTATAGCAAACTAGTGTTGTGCTTTCCATAATAATAGTAGCAGTATGAAAATTAGAGGTTAGAAATTAGATGTGTTTCAGAAATTGCTGCAATTGTCGCAAAAACCTTCTCCAACGTGATAAGACAGCCTGAGAGTTGCCCGACAGGCAAAACTGAGGGCGAAAAGTCTAATAAGCACTCACTTCTGCTCATTAAACTTAATTGCTTGGAGTGCACAGTCATAACTAATGAGTGTTTCAACATTTCGAACAACTCCTCCCTCTGATATGGGTTTAGTCAGCAGGACATTCAAAGGATGTTGCTGTGTTTAGAGAGAAAATAAACTGAAACTGTAAAACTGAGATGGACGAAAATAGGATTTTGAAAAGTGAGGGGGACATGTCCACCCTCACCC
The DNA here is from genome assembly GCF_040436345.1 of Pagrus major. Taxonomy (NCBI): domain Eukaryota; kingdom Metazoa; phylum Chordata; class Actinopteri; order Spariformes; family Sparidae; genus Pagrus; species Pagrus major. The sequence goes on along the minus strand of NC_133229.1, from coordinate 9,365,571 downwards.
CAGCGAAAATTACACCCTTGAGTGCACTAGCAATGAAAGGATGAAAAGGTGCAGTAACCCACTCAGTGTCTAGTACATGGGGAAGAACCTTTGATCCTAAATTGATGATGTTAAGCGAACATTGGATGGTTTATGCAAAGGACAAAAGTGTAAAGTGGAAGGAGTGAGATGTGTGTTTACATGCCACAGTAACCAATTTAATATTAATGTTTTTTGATCTAATAAGCTTCTTAGTCAGCCCCTCAGTGGTTTCTTCTTCTAACCGAGTTATAATGTTTACTTGAATTGTTCCAATACCATGTTACTCCTCCGTAGATGTAAACAGTCGCTAACGGGATTTACAGACCGGGAGGGAAAAACAGTCTGAGGCTCAACACAGAAATTTGCAAAAACGATCAGAAAATAAATTTAAAACTGCATGTCGACAACATATTTTCATTACTCAATGGCATTATGATGCATATTGTGATATGCAGATGTCTTTCAAGGTTCAAGGTTCATTTTATTTGTCATGCTACAACACAGGGTTGTACAGCGAAATGGTAATTGCAGGGCTGGGCAATATATACGATACATAGCGTTATCGGGATATGAGAATATATATCGTCTTAGATTTTGGATAGCGTTATGTCATGTTATGGCATATGGTTGTCTTTTCCTGGTTTTAAAGGCTGTCATTTTCTGAACTTACCAAACTGTTCCACTTGTTCCAATACTTATACTTATCCCCACTACTGATGGTTATTGTTCAGAAATCTTATTGTGGTAATTTGTTGTGAAAGTACCAATAGTCATCCCTACAATATTGCTGCCATATTGATATCGGCGGAGGGCCTATTCGGTCAAAATATTGTGGTGTTTGATTTTGTAGCCCAATCATAACATTTATCAAATGCTTTTGAGAAGATTTCAAAATGTTGTATATCCTGATATGACCTAAAAATATTGTGATATTATTTTGAGGCCACACTGCCCAGCCCTGGCTAATTGTAGTCTCTCTATGTTACGCATGGAAAGCTGTTTTGGGTGTTGGGGATGAGTTCAGCGTACTCACAGTCTGCGGAAAGACGCTGCTTTGTAGTCTGGTTGCACGGCAGTGGATACTCCTGTATGTGTTGTCAGAAGGCAGAAGGATGAAGAACCGTGCTGGGGTTGGAGTCGTCTTTTAGTGTTGTTTGGGCTCTGTGCAGAAAAGTGGCAATTCCAGAGTCTGTTGGTGCCCAAGGCAAAAATTCAACCAGCATTCATCAACATTATGTTATAAATAATCAGACATCTTTTTTTTTTTTTTGCAATTTCCATTGTTCACATTAGTAGAATTTTTTAAATAAAAATAACAGGGAAAAAAATGAAAAATTCCAACTTGAATTAAAAACGAAGCAACTTCAACATTGGCAGATTGTAAATAACTTATTATGAGGCAAGCGATTTCATTTATTCAGTTTATTTCCCAGGGACGGTGCATAATAATGAACATTACTGTAAATTGTTCATTCGTAGTCTCTGGCAAGGTGTAAAGTTGGCAACCTAAACATGGTCATTGTCAAATGTGCTAATATGCGTGGCCATCGGGGGGCCCTGTTCATCCAGTTTCTTTGGGGGGGGCCACAAACATTTGCCTGTTTTTCCTATTCTGATGGTGCAGACACCTCGCTTCACTGCTATCACAGAATGATCTTCCATCTGTGTTATGTGTGTGCTATGTGTGAAAAATGAGTAATATGAATTTGTGTGTTACCTGCTCTACAGCTTCACAGAAGGGGCTCTTCTATTCAATAATGTGGTTACAAAAGCATCTATAAAACTGTACATGAATTTAGGAAGTCTTTACCGTGCAGCATGCTTCAATTTTTATTATTATTGATCATGACTTTACTCGTACTAAATGAGTTTTAATGCCTGTTTCTCCAGTAGCTATCAATAGTAAAGATCCATATTGCAGTTTAAGACTCAGATGGTGTCCATAGGCTCCCCTACTGAGACATCTCCCCCTGTAAACCTTAATCAATAATCTCTGTTGGACATTAATTTTTCCTGTTTCCTCTCCTGATATGGACACAAATACATGGACCTTGCCTGTGGAACTGAGTATTGATTGTTTATACATTAATCTCTCAGCAGTCAGATTGGGTAGAGATAATGAGACAAGTAGAGGTTAATGCTTATTGCATGTTTCCTCGCAGGGCTACGATGACGGGTATGGTGGTGAATATGATGATGAGAGTTACGAAGCCTATGAGGATAACTACAGCAATCAATCAAAGAGGTGATGTTTACACACACACGCACACACACACAGACACACACACACGCTGCATATACAACAAAGCGTTTCAGTCAACATTTTTTTTCAGTCACCATCTGTCTACTGTTACAATACAACCGGTGAAAGATCCACTGTGACCAGCTGTCTCACTGCATCTCACTGCTGTACAGTACATTTCAGCATTACATATGTTTATTAATAATAAGTTAGGACCTTCACTTTTTGTTTGCTCGCAACATTTTGCCTGAACCATGAATTAGCACCTTGTGTATTTGTAATAAGCCTGGTGATGTTTATATTTTTCTTATTGTCAACAATTCCCATGAAAAGTGTATCTAAAGCCTGAAGTATCATGTTTCTTTTTGACATAGATGTTCCTTTTTGTAAATGCAACAGAAGTGAGCAACGTGGGCACTAGGGGTGTAAATCCCAAGTTTCATCATGATACGATATTCTCTCGATTCTTTGTTTACTTCATGAATATCGTAATTCTCTGTGCCATACAAATTTCATTGTTGTACAATGTAAAGCGATTAAAATAACACCAGTGAGCAACGTGGGCGCATCTAGGTAATCCCACATATCCCCGTCTTCCTGCTTTAAATACTCTCAGGAGCACCAAATGTGTATTAATCCGCACCTTAAAATAATCCCCACTATTTACTCCTGTTTGAGTAACGTTTGCCAAAAACTACAGTGCCCAGCTGTTTTAGAAAATCACTGAGCCTTTTTGTAGTCAAGAAATATATATTTGTTTAACAATCAGTGTCTTGAGTGGGAACCAATGGGCTCTGGGCTGAGTGATCAGTACACTATGTCAGTGTGTGGTCAGAAAGTCATCAGAAAGACGGACGAACACATTGTTGGTTTTGTTCTATATTTTTTGACTAACGTTTCCACTCTGTCTGATTTAGCATTTCAGAATATTATGAATATGGACACGGACCCAGTGATGAATCCTACAACAACTATGGTAAGAACAGCTTATATTGTGCTTAGCAGAAAGGTTTTTTGTGAACTGGTTATCATTAATTTAAACCCTTCTCTCTCTTCTTGCTCGCACTGTGAATTGTTTAATGTAGCAAAAGTGAAGTTGTCATTATCACACTATTAGCGTATCAAGTATTTAATTATATGATAAGTTGGTTTACGTTAAAATGATTTGGCCATTTGATGTCTGATAGATCATTTAAGTCATTTGTCAAGCAGAAATGCCAAATGTTTCTCTGGTTCTGGCTTCTCAATGTTAAGGATTCGTTGATTTTCTCAGTTTTTACGGATTGGAAATGCAAAATCTTTGCGTTTGGGACTGTTGGTCAAACAAACAAGCAAAATGTTGAGATGTATAGGCTTTAGGAAATTGTGATTAGAAAAAAAAATTGATTTTTCACTATTATTATATCAAACAATGGTGGATTATTCAAAAAACAAAATAATTCGTAGTTCTAGCTCTACGCAATACTTAGGTAAGTCACATCCGGTGGCATCAGTATGGTTTCTATTTCTATTGCAACATCAGTGTACAGTCACAACTCCTCCCCTGACATGTTTCCCATCCTTGTGCCTGACATCAAGCCAGTAGTATTTCGCATCAGCAATCTGCTTCTGTTGTTAAAGATAATTAGTCACATCTGTGGACACAGTGCAGGATCCTAAAAACAAACTTTTCAGGAAACATCCTTGGACCTTATTTGAATTAATTCCTGAGAACAAAAAAACAAGTCTTGGCCACACAATCCTGTCTGCTGCTTCGCTGATATTTAAAAGATGTTTCACAGCAGAGAAACAAAGGAAAAAGCCTCGCGGTTTCAGCCCACTTCTAATCATCCTCACCCAGGGAGCCGCTCCTGCATGCATCACCCCTCCTACCTTTCTGGCTACGAGCTGCTTTTGCCTGGAACAGTAAATGTGCCAGTGGAAGCTCAGGGGGCTAACCGATGCCCGTTGTAAAGGTGGAGTGTTTTGCCTTTTGGATAAGTGCCGTCGTTGGCTCATTCCAGGAGAGCTGCACAAAATGCTGCGTGTATCTCCGCAACACCAACTGTTTAGAAAGTTGCTTTGTCTTTTCACATTTTCTACAAGGTTGCATGAGCAAAAGAGTCTTTGCATTCTCTCAAACCAACTTCAATTCAAGCAAAAATGTCGAAATCACCAAAAAGTGGAGTTACAAGGTTGTCACATAACAGCGGGCAGCGACAAGCCAGTTGCCACAGCGGGTTTGCAGCCTCATTCATTTTCAGCACGATGAATTGTGCACTGGGGTGTTGAGGTCGGACCAAACCAAAACCAAGGGGCCAATGATTTGATTTTCTGCTCCATAAACACTTTCTTATTTGGAAGCAGAGCAATGTGGCATGCAGCAGCAGCGGTGGGCATCTCTATGTGATTTGGCCCCATAAGGAAGGAGCTGCTGACAGTCAGCGTTGGGCCAACAGAGGGCAGAGAGCTTATGAAATTAATTTTCCGTGGAGAAAAGCCTCCATAGTACCTGGGATGGGATTTGCTTGCTTGAATATTCTTGTCTTTGGTTAAATGGATCGTAAGAGAACGGTATAGGACACCATTGTGACACGAACCTTGTGTTTTAACTGTTTTGTTTTCTGCAGAGGAGGAGTGGCCGACTTCACGTCCCAGCCTCAAAGCCCCAGTTTTACGGCTGACAAGAGGGGGCTACAGAAAACATCCCTATGGTAGATACTGAAGGTGCTCCAGATATGTGACCTCCAATTTCAAACTATTTATATATTTTTTAAACTCCTCATAAAAAATGTTGTAACATTTGCTTTGTTTTTTTTTTTTGTCCGTCTCCTTCAGAAATTGAAATAAAGAATAACCCCATAAAGCACATTAATCCACAAACTTCAACATTTTAGCAGTACTCAGATTTTACTCAAAGCCTTTGTTTTGAAAATGTAGAGCGGTAATGAAAAGAGACTCTCATCCAGGCTCATCCATGTACAGGAAGGTTGTTATTAAAATTGGCTGTTTATAAATGCCCTTCATTTCACCTCGATATCCCCGAAAAACTGTAGTTATTTTTATTATCATTAAACTGCAGATTTTTTTCTTGAGTTACATCTAAGATTTTGATAAATGAGTTTCCATGTATTGCCTTCAATCAGGGGTTAGCAGTATTATATTTTTGCCTTTCGCGGCGCTCTCCGTGTCAGATCTGGCGATTTTAGAGTCATCGTTTCCCCCGGCCAATCTGTGCCGTCGCAACTCACTCAAAGTACGCAGGTGACTTCACCGATCTACAGACAGCGCCGGCAACATCCTCTGTGTTTTGCTTCATTATGTGTACAGTACTCTGTGCTCTGTGGGCCGGTGTCACAGTAAACATCAGAGTTGTCAGACTAGGAGAGAAAAAAAACAAAAAACGATCTGACAAGCTTGTCAGGGCATCAGGGGACATCCCATGTCAGTTGTCTTCCACTTTGAGGCCATAAAAAAAAAAAGCCAAGCAAAAGTCTGATTTTCTCTCATTTTAGCCACTTCCACAAATACCCCAAAGGCTACTATCTTTTAGATCTAGCGTTCTAAATATTAATATATTGACAGAATACGCACCACAAGCCCGATTTAGCTCATTGTGGTGACGACAAAATTACTTTACAGGCTGGACGAGTAAACCAGCCAGAGCTGCGGAGCAAAGGTGACGCTGCACTTCACATTTAAAATAATCCTTTCTCAGCCTCCGTCACCTCCCTCCAACAGTTCACTGACAGTGGGTTCAATCTGGTGTAGGTGGATCTTTTACAGATTAATTCCTTGTACCGAAAACGTAAACCATGTGAGATTCAGACTAGCTCGTTCAAGACACATTTCTTTTACAAATTTGATAACACTTTACTAAAAGCCATCATAAATAGATGGAAAATTGTTCAAGGTTGAATTGGTTTATAAACATCAGTTGCAACTTTATAGTGGCTATCCAAATAATGTTTATAGATTTACTAGACGGTGTTTATTAACCATCTGCAAAGGCTCAATCCTATCCTAATTTGTTTTCAAGTGCCCCTCAGAACAGAGTGACAGGGGGTAGTGGTTGAAATCTCCCCCTGTGAAATGGGACAACTCTTCAAGACTCTCATACGTCAATGACCCTCATACATTTCTGATATGTCATCTTCAGCTGTGGTGATTTCTTATGTGGCATTCCTGGTATTATGACAATACCATTTGCCATATCACCGATGGATGGACACTAACGGTTCCTTCACAACTTGTGCTGTCAATCAAGTCATCAAATATAAAAGAACACAGTTTCATTACCTGGTCAATAACATTAGCAACCTGTACTAATACCCTGCCAGTCTGCACTGATATTAGAGGAGCTGTACTGAGTTCAGCAACTTCGCTGCTGTACTTAAGTTAAATTTCAGGCGTCGTATGCCTTCAACATTGGTCTACGTCAAAATACGGGACTATCAGCAACAAATCAGTAATAACACTATAATGTTAGCTAGCTAGTTGGCAACTGACACATCAGTAAACTAGCAGTGATTGTTTTATGCTCGTTACAAAGAAAAGGACCATAACACACCTCTGTCCAAACAAAAATCCAGGCACCCTACCCCTGGGCATGAACATGCAAAACACATGCAAAACACAGGCGTATGGCTCAGTGGTAAGGGCAAGGGGTGTATTGGGATTGGGCCAAAGTACTACAGTATAAACATCAGTTGCAACTTTACAATAAACAATTGCTTAATAAATGGTAATGGTAAAACTAAAGTATAATTAACTATAAATATTCAGTTTACTAATGATGGTTATATAGAAGTTTAATTTGCCTTCTAAAGCTCCTGATGATCGGTGCTGCAGCAGCTTCCTGTTTTTGGTTGCATGACTTGCAAAATTCATTATTATGGTGACAGACGGAGTAGCACACACTGCTCTGAACACAATTGACCTGATAAACCGGATTAAAGGCAACAGATGGAAACCAAAACCCTTTCCAGAACAGAAGACCTGAATACAAAGTGACTAAATGATCTAGGTTTTCTTTTTTCTTCTTTTTTTATATACGTATATATGAAAATGTTGAATGTTCATGGATCTAAATCAGTCCTCAAGTTTCCCCCATAACTGATTGCAGAAACTGATTTATGACAACTTCATGGCAACATGGAGTCGTCACCGCAGACTAAAGTTAGCCTAAGTTACATCGTGATTTTTAAATTATATAATATGTGAGATCGTAATCGTGCAAAACACATTTTCTTTTGTTTGGATTGAAAGCAGTCGGCAATATACAGTGTGTGATTTATAATGCGTGCTTTGTTTTTGTGTGTAATCTGTATTTGTACATAAAGCATTTAATAAAAACAACATAAACCTCAACGCAGTGTGTAAGACTCTCTAAATAGGTGGCTATGGAGCGATAAATTGGTTTTTTGGTTTTTTTTGGACACCGAGACCATTTAACATCTGGTAACTGCTAACTTGCTTCATAAAGAAAGCCCACCAACCTGTCTCCAAATGACACATTTGTTAAATAATTTATATTCCTGCTCAATCGTCCTTGAATCTTTGATCACCTTCTTATTTAAAAACTAATACATTTCTTTTCTTAATCCATTTTCTGAAGTTTTACATCATTAAACAGACACTGATTGACTCTGAGAATGATATGGAGTTAAAAGAGGTAAGAAGTCCTCATATATTATCATAATAATGTCACTCAGCTGGCTCGTGGAGAGCATAATGGACCATACAGGATGTAGATATTCACCCTCTGATAGTATGTTATTGCTGAATGAAACAAGAGCGACCTGCAGTGTCTCATCAATGTCTCTGCTAACCTCTCTCTGCATTTCTGTCATTTAACCTGAGAAAGCTGTATATGCACTGTAATTTTCCGTGCTTTAAACCCCAAAGCTGAAGTCTATTTAGCGATTTGGATTCTCTTTTGTGATTAGTACACCTGAAGCCTGGCGCTCATTAAGAGTGTAGATCACGGGACTGAAAGGAAGACTAAACACTAAGCAGGTAACCCAAATAACAATAACACTAATTTAATCTTCAAATGCTAACTTCCACTTAAAAAAAAGTAAACCTGCCCTGTTTAACGCCAAATAAATGCCTGTTGAATTAAAATCCCTTAAATAGTCCATAAGGAATTCAGCTAAACTGTGATAAAAGAAATAACACGTTTTAATAAAAGACGCTAAAATAATGACCGGGAAACTAAAACATCACATTAGTGATATAAATAAATTACGAAAGATTTGCTCAAAACTCCTCATAAATATTCATGATATTTAAACTGGTTTACTTTTTTCACAGTGATGGAATGTAATGACTGTTCTGTATTGCATGCAGTCTGTCAGTCTATACTTCATTATTGCTGATACAAAGGATTGACATGTTCTTTATCATAGTGTTTTGTTTTCTCCCCACAGATAAAGACACACACTGTTGTGTGATTTGGTCAGAGCAGAGAGGGAGGTAACAGGTGAGTGCATGTCCTTGTGATTGTTTATAGTGCGTATGTATATAAGCCTACATTCAGTGGGGTCCAAACACCTGAGACCACTAGTCAAGATACTTCTTTTGTGTATAACGTAGTTTCAAATGTAATAATATTGTTTGTGATGGTGATAATATCATCTTAACAATATGAGTGAAAAGTTGAGTCTTCGAAAAATGTCCATGAATTTAAGATTATTTTAGTATTTGGTAGTTCTGATCCCATTTCTGTAAAGCATTTTGAGAGTTAGTCAAAGTCTGGCCGAGATTTGATGCCGAGAACGCCCCTCTTTACCTAGAACAAAAATCATTTACTCCCTGAATCCATGAACTTTCTGATTATTTTCAGGTTTATCAGACTTTTGGATCCCACTGCTCTTATACTGTATGCACATAATGAAATAAGATATATTTGTGACAAATGTTATATTCTGTACACGTGCGTGTTATTTTGTTTCCTCTATCTCCTCTATTCATTATCTATTTTGTTTTATTATATTTTTGTAAAATGTTTGTTCATTTCCTTCCTTATATGTCACACACATATACAATTTGATGCCAGTGAAGACTTTTGTATCGACTAAAATTGAACAGTTGAGTGGATATAAACAAGGCGACATGGAAGTATGTGCATTAATGCAAATGACAGTATTTTTAGTCACCAGTGGTCACTACTGATTACTTTCACATTCACTTTTAACATTTAAATGAGACATAATTAACAGTGAATGAGCAGTATTAGCTCATTTGTCCTCCTTAACTTATTTCATTTTCCAATTAACTAGCAAAGACTTTACATTCTGACTTTAACCAACAGCTTGAGACAGACAGAAACTGTGATCACGTGTATGTTTGTGATAAGGAGTAATATCTTCTCGTGGCTCACTGTGTGCACACTGTTAAAGGATTGAAATCTAATTTCCATCTCGCTGCACATTCCCATGAATCCCCCATTAAAGCTCATTTACATCAACCACAAGTAACACTGTGTGCAGTTTTTGTACCTCTGACACCTCATTAAAAACACAATAAAGCGTAGATATGCGATTAAAATAATGGAAAGAAAAGAGATAAAGGAAACAGAATCTTAGTAAAACTGCAAAGCCATTAGAAGTCATTAATCATATGGTTAGTAGAACAGCATAATAGTTACTATATGAGGCTGGCTTGAAGAGAAAATGTGCGATATGGTTTAGATTAATATAATAAATACAATTATTATTATACATATGGCGTGTAGAAAAACAAACTGAAGACCATTTAGGAAAAAAAAATTACTGTGCATGCATAGCTACAACTGCATACCTTCATTTCTGCCAGACAATGTAATTTTTTTTATTCCTCCTGCGCCAGCCTTTATTTGCATCTTTCCTTTTTGCTGTTTCTATAATAAATCCTATTTGTATGTATTTTCTCCCCAACCTGTGTTTCATATCTGTGCAAATACAGCTACACTTAATCCCTGCGGACAGATACGTGCTGACCCATTCATAATTCATGCCCTTCTCCTCACATTTTTCCAAAGGTGCAATTCTTTTTGAAAATGCATTCAAAGGCATAGCAGCTTAATTGCACACTTGTACTGACGATGCATAACAAGATTTATGAACAAAGCCGACCCAGAAATGCGAGATACAGCATCAATAGTTGTTTAGTTTGAAGTTATGAATATATATTTCTCCTGGAAGACTGCGAGACGTTTGGATTTTTCATTTGTTACAAGCACAAAGATGCCATTTTCTTTCGTTGAATTATTCTATTTACTGTATTGTAACAAATGTGTTGATTGAAGCTGTCTTTGGTCGTGACACCAAGGCAAAGTCGTTTACTTTTTAAACAATGAAACATCTTCCATCTGATCATAAAATAAGTCAGCGTACAGAAACTTACTTCCAAATGTAGAGCTCAGGACTTTTGTTGCAGCAGGCTTTACTGTAGTTTAATCTTCATTCTCCGACAAGAAATGTTTAATCAAGAACAAAGAGTTGGTCAACAGTCAGTCGCAAACATTTTTACAGTCTCAGGCATCGCAAGAGGAGATGTGTGTGCTTTGAAGTTATTCTGAGCTTGCGAAACAAAAGAGATCAATTGCTGCGAAGGAAACATCAATTTAATTAAGGAACAAGTTCAGGAGGAACAATCTGTTTTTTGGCTCGAAACAAGATAACTGTGGAGTTAATGAAAAAACTTTTCATCTAGAGTTAATGGAACAAATGTTGCATTTGAACTGGGATAAAAGCGTGGCCGCTACCATTTGTCTCCAGTGGGCTTTGTCATATGTCATTATATAATGATGGCCCAGTTGTCTGAACAACATGCAGTACACTTCTAACAAAAAAAATAAATAAATAATAAGGTATTTGCGTCTGCTTTATCTCCCAACTGGTGGCCAAATAGCTCTACATTGTTGCGGATAACTCATTGTGCTGCAGTGCTGTTCGCTTGTATTGTACAATTACTAGACAGCCTAACTCTGCAGTACTGCAACATGACTCATGCTCCCTTTGCCTTTTTTTTGCAAAATAGCATTTTCTACTTGTGCTTCTTTCCAGAGCAGCAGGCACAAGAATCTGCTCCCAGAGGACTGAGGATTGTACTCAGCCATCAGACATGTGCGGGCCCGTCATCAGTCAGGGAAGTATAGCTTGGTACGTGTTTCAAGTTGGTTCCATAAAGCAAAACATTTTTCCTCACTGAGTTAGAAAAGCACAGCCCAATCGCTGTGGTTAAATGCTGGTTTTGTTTGTGTCATACATATGCTACATACATTGTAGACGTTTCTGCAATACGTTCACGTTCACATTACATGTTTATCATCTGACTTACATATCTGGAGAGTGGAGGAGGTGGTGGTGGAGTCACATGCGAGGAGGCTGCCAAGCCAATGACCGCAGTTCAAAACTGTGTTTCGACCAAGTTCCAAACTACTGGATATTTTTAAGGGAGATGTTTTATGCTCATTTTCAGGTTCATAAAGATATTTTGGGTTACTACTAGAATAGGTTTTCATGCTTTAGTGCTCAAAAACACAACAGTTTTCTCACACTGTCCAGTGCTGCAGCTCTGTATTCCCCCTCTGTTTTAGCTCCTGTCTCTTTTGTTTTTAAGACATTTTACATGCCAAAGAACCTTTGTAATACATTGCCACATAACAAGACATTTGGAGATTTGCAGCCAACTTTAACTTTTTAGGCCAAGTGTTATGTATTACAAAAAAAGACCCAAACGCAAAACACAGAGGCAGGCCGGTTGAAAGAACAAAAGGCGAGCTTAAATCAATTCGGCTGTAGTCCACTAAAACGAAAGGGCAGGCAATAAAAATCTGGCAACAAAACAGGAATCCAAGAGTGCAAAAAATGAAACAAACCAGTACAAACCAAGGAGACACAAGGAACACAGCAGCAACACAGGACACAGTGCCGGGGAACAGAAGAGAAACACAGACGAACCAACTAGGAGTGAAGGAAAAAACACAGATTTCAATACACAGGCTGATTGACTAATGAAAAACGTGAGCACGTAAAAGGGCGGGAAACAGACAAAGACAGGAAGTGGAAAGGAAAACATGACACATACATGGATACAGACTACAAAATAAAACAGGAGAAGACTAATGACTAAAACACCAAACCATGACACCAAAACATGATCTTTTCCTAACCCTAACCAAGTGATTTTTTTTGCTAAAAGTACATTGAAAAACATTGGCGATTGGGTCGCAAAATAAACGATCACGTACAGTATTTCTCAGGATAAATTATTGTGGAGCAGCAATGAACAACCACAATGTGCTATTTATTAAATAAATATGAAGAAAACAAAACAACATTTCCGGGAATATCAAGCAGCTCAGACATACAGTATATATAATAGGGATTTATGTTATTCAGGGAGGATTGCTGATTAAATCCAAGTCTAGTTATGAGGGGAGACGTGGTGAACCGTCTAGAATAAAATGATGAGGATTAAATAGCTGTAATTATAAATATCTGTAAATGAGTCAAATTTTTAACTCTTTTCCATCCTAGGTTTGGTCTGTGACTTGTGTATTAAAACTATCTCTCGTGTTTATTTGCACCTAACAGTTGGAAGTGCTCACTGTTGCTGAAAACTCTGTTTATGCCAGTGATGTTCATGCAGCCTTTTGCCAGAAACACTCTCAGATCCATTTTCATAACAAGTCCGCCGCCAGCTCCAAAGCAGCCAAGAGCTGAAGTCCCAGAGCCTGCGCTGGATGTTGATGCATTTCTTACAGATAAAACTCTCACATTCAGATTACAAAAAGGATTTCGAAAAAAGAGTCATCACGCATTGTGCATTTTTCTTGTTTTGCACTACGAACGGGGTCTAAGATGCTTAAAGACTCTGCTGCTGTCTTCACATGTCTGCACCATTAGTGCTCGCATGGACCCACAGTGATTCTCGTCCATTTGGCAGAGGTGGGCTGCAGCCTCGAGCGCAATAAAAGAAGAGGCAGCTGTTTGTTTTGTTGTGTTTGCCAAGTTTATCACCTTTGGCAGCGTTGTTTATGCAGCCACAACACTCTTAATAGAATACACATTAGTCCATTTAGTGAAAGTGCGTATGCATCTGTTCCTGTGGAGAAATAAAGATAAATTCTGTTTACGTTTTTCTATGGCACACAGAGATGAATGTGGACTTGGAGAGGGAAGATGATGGAAGAGAAATGAAGATGGCATAGACTGACAAATGACTCACAGGTAAGGACGTGATTGTGTGTATCTGCTGTTTCGTTTCACAATTAGAATAGCACACTCTATGTATTTGCAGTTTATTTGATCAGTGTTTTAGAAAGAAACTGTTGTGATGTGTTTCAGCCTGAATCTTGTTGGTTTTTGAATATACTTAAGAGCTCTGCAGGAGACAATTTTATCATCCAATCCAGTGGGGGCAAACGACTTTAGAGCGGTTCTTCAACAATGGCAAAAAACTTAATTTTCTTCTTTTGGACCTTTTAAATGTCTCTATAGCTTTGAGCTGGTCATGTTTCACATTCCACAGTAAACAGAGCTCTTTCAGGCAGGTTCTGCAGTGTTAAAAAAAACCCTCTCCTAATGGATTTTTTTGAACTATTAATGTTGGGATTCATTGGCTCTCAAATAACTGGTTTTGACTTCAGGTTTTAAGTTTTGCTGTGTAAAAGCTTTTTAATGATATTATGTCCTTGAACCTGTTGGAGTCTTAGAAAGTTGTTTCCAGCAGAGGTCACACTAACTATTTAGTACTTCTCGAGACTACAGCCAACCTGTAGCACCCATCTCCTCCTCAAATCGATACTGAACTCATGTCTGTGCAGGACACCTGAGGAATAGCAACTCAGACTACAGTTTTAAACTCGGATCGAACCATTGTTCGGTCCAGATTATCCGGTTTAGGGGGTTTAAAGATCAAGTATTAAAGCTCACTTGAGAGTCCTTGTTTACATTTGTAATGTGTAAATATTAGAGTTAAAAAAAAGCATATGTTTTCATTTAACAATGTCAGGTGGTGTATGTCTATTTTGTATGTAGGTTTTTGTGTTGTTTTTTTTCTTCCTTCTATTTTTTGTAAAAAATGTAAAAAAGTGAAAATAAAATATTCAAAAAAAAAAAAAAAAAAAAAAAAAAAGCATATGTTTTGAGTTTTGGTGGAGTGAAATCAAAAATCAAGCCAATCACCCATCTGTAGCTCCTACAGTTCAAGAATATAGGTAAATATATATATAGATACAGAGTGCCCCTTTAAATCACTGCTACTTTGAAAAATAATCATAATGTCCCTTTTTGAGAGTGAGAACAAAAACATGTTTACGGTCACAAAACATTACATTAATCGTGAAATCTTGAATTCGTGAAATCGGTAAATTGCGGCATCCCTGGTGGTGACAAAACATATAACGATGTTACGCAGATTGCAGATAACTTTGGTCTAAAGGTTGTTATTTGCTTCTTTGCTGAGTGTTAGATGAGATCTTTGCCACTCCTTTATCTATACAGTAAATGTAAGCGACAACAAGCAGCTAGATAGCTTAGCTTAGCACAGAGAAACAGGAAGAAACCGATAGCCTGGCTGTAGCTTTATATGTACTGTACAAACATCAGAGTAGCTCAAATGTTCTCACTGAACTCTCAGCAAGAAAGTCATATGAATATGAATTGCTATTTTTTCATCTCAAAGTGTAGAACTATATTGTTCCTGAGTCGATGTACTAAATTATAATGTGTTAGTGTGTTCACTGACTTCGTAATGAGACAAAACAGTAGAAAAACATTTATGAATATGTATGATTGAATATGGAGGCTGCAGACTTGAGTTGATACCAACACATTTTGCAGTCATGTAATGACACCATCTGCTTGTGGGTTCAGACTGGCTGAGACAGAGTCATCCTCAGATATGCAACACGCTGTACTCGCTAATTCAGTCAACGTCTGTGTGAACAAATAAAAGATGGCTGCGAGCTCTTTGGTGCCAGCTCTCATGCTTAGCGCCTTATTTTCTCGAATGATTGCACCTATTTGTTCTTAACAAGACAATAAAAGCTCATTTGAAAAAAGGTTGAGGTGAGAGTGAGGAGGTCTCTCTCCTTCCATCTCCATCCCAAGGACGAGCTGATTGTCTCTGGCTAAAAGCTGCATCTCCATACAGAACGTCACCCTGAATGTCAGATGTGTGTTGACAGATTATAACTGGGGGATTCATAAAGAGACAGCCAGTGGATCGGGGGGAATAACCGTACTGCATTTGATGCGCGCCAAGACAAAATGTCAGACTCGGGGCTCAAAGGCTCGCTGCATAGACAAACTACACTACAGCACACCAAGGACACAGTGTCATTTGTCATACATCCTCAGGATCAATTCAGATAGATAACATGCATGTCACATCATTATATAGACTGACAGGAATAGTTGGATATTTTTGGAAATATGCTTTGGAGTTTCATCAGGGGATTAAACTCACTGTCATATCATATCTGTGCCTTAAGCACGAGATGGTCAGTTTAGTGCAGAGCATTTAGAAATAATCAGTAAATGAATAAATAATAAATAGTCCATAAATCTACATATTGTTGTGTTTACATTTCTTTTATGTCGGAATTTAAGGTGCAATATGTAAGAATTTGCCAACTGTGGAATTCATAATCCAAACAAATGGGGGGGAAGCATTTCACCAGAGTTAGCGTTAAATGCTGCTAACAGTAGCTTCCATTAGCTGTTAACTCAGGTAGCAGAGGAGCGAGTGGTCCAGACTGTGAGCTTGGAGCACCGGGAAAGTGTAGGTGCCTACAACACTAGCGTGGGAGCTTTGTACCAGGACAGGCCAGGCCAGGGCTAGCTGGTTAGCAAGCTAACTTCAGTAGATACCTCTTCAACATAATACTTCACATTCTGTTGGTAATTTTGATAATGTTTCCGACTAAAATACTTACATGTTGTGGCAGATGGTTTTCCCCCTGTATCAGAGCTAAAGCTAGCAGTTACCACCTGTTTCCAGTCTTTATGCTAAGCTAAAAAAAAATTTAAAAAAAACCTTCATAATCAGTGTGCAGGCACGAGAATGGTATCAATCTTCGCATCTGATTCTTGGCAAGAAAACAAATATGTATATGTCCTGAAATGTTCAGCTATTCTTTAAAGGAGACATATTATGCTCATTTTTGGGTTCATTATTTTATTTTGGGTCACTACTAGAATAGGTTTACATGCTTTAATGCTCAGTGCAATGTATTCCCCCTCTGTCTGAGACGCTCTGTTTTAGCTCTGGTCTTTTTAAGGCCCCACTCCCGAATACCCAGTCTCGTCTGATTGGTCAGCTCACACATGCCTGAGCCAGCATGGCTAACAACAACAGAGCAGCTGTGCTTATTCAATTCTAACATGCCAAATTAGCCGCTAGGCATACATTATGCAAATGTGTGACATGGTGACGTAGTGTGATGACACAAAGTCACGGAATTAAAGGCGGGACTACTGACGAGGCGTTTCAGGAGCAGTGTTTTCTGTGGTAGAGGAGCTTCTGTTGACGATGACTTACGAGGGCTTTTTACCTCTCAAGCTCTTTTACACATACAAGAACATTTATAAAAGACTGTAGGAAAGGAAAAAAATGAGTATAACAGGTATCCTTTAAAATGTTTTCATTTCCTTAATGCCTTGCTTCTTTTTGACTCTTAGTGTTTGTTTCTCCTCTCTTTTTCTGTGTTGCAGGTTGTGTTCTGAAGACAACAACAAGTCATATTCCTGGTGGACAATAAAACGTTGAACTTGTACTAAAGCATCCAAGTGTTATATTTTGAAAAGGGTAAAAATGGCCACGCCAGATGAAAGTCTATCCCATATTAAATATTTGCAGCAGAAAAAGACACAACCCTGCTTCTAATGTTAGAAATATATTTTTAGCATTAACTCACGTCTGTTCAGTTTTATCGCAGCAACACTTGGTGATGTTATAGCCTGAAGTAAAAGCACTTAACACTGGAAAATATATAAGAAAATCTGAACTGCACCTTATTATAGCCATGTTGTCATCTGGCAGCTGCTGTCATTACCAACCCATAGTGCACCCTGTGTCTGTTCCCAACTCACTAATAAATGGTTCACTTAGTGCTGCCAACGTGAACATGTTAGTTCATTAAGCAAGTCGAGCCCACTGCTGGCGCTCTGGCCAACTGTCACAGCTACTTTACGAGCCCAACCTGCCACTGCCGCCGGAATACACTTCAGCAGCCAGACACAGCTCACACCTCGTGTCATCTTCTGAGTGGCAGTCATAATGAACGGCGCCGTCTGCTGCTCTACATATAGCACGCTGTGATTAACGCTTGAGATTAATAGAAGCAATTCCAGCACATAAATGTTCATGAATGTCTTTTTTCTGAAGTTGTTTACTCATATTTGATTTACAAAACAATAAATCGATCACCCCTTAAATCAGGCACATCTCAGCTCAACTTGAACAGCTTGCAGGGCTAATGAATCAGCTCCGATGCAGAAAATCATCCATTGCTGATCTTTCCGGGTGGAAAGGGATTTCATTAATCTGCTCAATTGGGCTGATTTCATCGAAACATCCACCCTTGATTCTGGCATTTGTTTAATTCTGTTTGCTCCGTGACATCCACTCCACACAGCCTGTCAGACAGCACAGCATTTATCTTCCTCGATATCACTTGATCTAAATATTGGAAAACACAAAGGCACCAAAGTGGGTCAGGATCTAGGCGAGTACCCAGAAATGCTCAATGATGCAAAACAGTGCATGGTGATAACTCTAACACACAGCATTTCCCCCAGCCAGGGACGGATACCTGAGCAAACTCAGCTCTGTTTAGACAGCTGCTTGATGAGCCAGAATAGAAAACGAGGGGCTTATAATCACCCGAGTCTAAAAGGGCCTCTTCACTAGCGTAGAGCACTTGTGATGAAATGGTGCGCGGAGTCAGAGTCCTTGATGCGTTTTGATGATTTTCATGTCGTTTCCCCTTGCGACAGCAAGCTGGGATCTAAGCCAGGTGACAGAAGGTGAGGATGTAGCTTGAGCTGCAATTTTGAAGAAGTTGCGTGGAACTGTAGACGGACTACTATATCTGATCTAAGCTTCCTTTTTGCACGAAAGCCCCTTCCTCTCCATGCTCATTAGAGCTATTTTTGGAGAGATGATGAGTTTTGACATGTTGTGTTGCATTGTGTGGATGAACTAGGCAGCAACTAAATTGGGCTAACTATGTTTTTTTCACTGATGAAGTCATCACAATTATGGTATTGACGCACAAGATTTCTGTCAGTATTTATCCCTGTTCTGCACAAAAAGACATAAATCGACATCCATTATGTTGATTTTTCAACAGTTTGAGTTCAAGGCGTGAACCTGTTCAACAAAAACTGAACCAATTGTCTCTGAATAATGTCTTCAAACAAACAGCGGAGTCAATCTCTTCCAACGAGAGCGTTTTCATGCATAATGCAGATACAAGCTGTTAAATACATCTCCATATTCAGATTACAAATAGCTATTTATGAATAAACATAACATTTCCTTTTGTGACTGAGATTTTGTTCACCACAAACCACAAAAGGCTGATGTAAACAGGATCAAGTGTTCATATGCCTCAGTATCCTCACTAATAATGTTAGACAATCCACTGACTATTTGTGTTTTCCACTAAATCTAAACAGGATCAGGCAAATATGTATATTTAACACCAAGTCTGAACAGGATTCAGTGTGATTTTTGTCCATAGTGTTTAAAATAGATTCCAACAAAACCAGTCGGCGCATTGTGAGTGTGCATAGTTATCTTGAGTTTCTCAAATTCTCTTTATTTTAATCCTTATTTCTCAAAATTAAATAAAGTCAAGTGTACTCAAAAAGCCTTTGCTTCATTTGAACCGTGTCTGAGTCATAACTGTCTGTCTATTTGAAGTACTTTGTTTAAGAGCAACACAAAAAATCACTTTGGGTTTGTGAAGTTTTATGCGGCTGACTTGTTTTGAACATCTCCAGTATGATGATGATAGAGAAAGTTTTTATAAATGTCTAATGATGGAACTCAAACGCTCTCTAAAATCCTTTAAGTGTGACAGTAAAATAATGGGAAGGATGTGACGTGTTCTCTCTTTTAATCTGCTGGTTGTTTTTAAAATTGCCGTTACTTTATTAACACAACTATTCACCATGTCAAGGCTGAAAAGAAGTTTGGATCCTCTCATATTTTGTATGTTTTTCCATCTCATTCCCTATTGCCTATCACAGCCTCAGTGAACTGATCTGCTTTCATACTATTTCACAATCTTGACTAAATTCAAATTATTACAGTGGAAACAACATCTAAGATTGTTGTAAAGGATGATGGCACTGTAGGTATCTCTAGGTCTGTTTTTCAGCTCTTTCTCTGCTCTACACACTCCCAGGAGCTACAGTGCAAGATGCCATGTCGGATAAATGCCTCCGACAGTCGAGGCTGTGATGTAGCTGTCAAGATTCAGAGTCACGGACGTCCCCGATGAAGCCCTTTTTGTTTTGCCTAGATTGTATTTCTTTTCGCAGCGAGGAAATAATACACAGTTGTTGCATTCAATCTGGATGACAAAAGTACCTACAGCGAGCATTGCTCACAGGGCAAGGGGATCCATCTCGCCCACATGGAAACAGCGAACTATTGATTCAGCAGTTGATTGTCATTCAAGGTCGTGTTTGAGTCTTTTTGTTCCTGTTTGCTTTAATGAAGAGCTTATGAAAGAGCCTGCACCATCTGTGGGGAAGTTTTTACAGAAAAACAAGGGAAATTAGTCACAGCTCTGCAAAGGACAGTCAGGGCTTTTCACAATAAGTGACAGTCGACAACTAATGGGAACTCTGCACTAGCATACTGTAGGTGAACATAAATAACTGATGTGACTGTGCAGCATGCAGAGCAGGAGAGTACAGCAGGATGATCACTGATGCTTCAGCTATTATCAGAAGGGTTAGCATGTGAGCTTCTCCACTCAGTGTGCGAGTACATGACAAGTTGATGCTCACATCCACTTATTGAAGCACCCACTGCACGTGTAGGCTGGTGCCACTATCCACTATTTCAGACATAACTTATGCTGTCATTTGTAAAAAGAAATAAAGTTACACTTTACACTTTTTTTAACCTAATCAATTGGTAAAAAAAAAAAAAAAATTGTCGTGGTATTGCGACACCCCTACTTCTAAGTAACATTAGTTAGCCAACTGTGTTGGCGTTTGCTTGCCTGCTTAAATGCTTTAGCTATGATAGAAGACCTTATCCAGTTCTGCAGTGATATAGCTGGCTACAGTATATTAAATCTGTGCCAAGATCCAGAACATGGAAAAATAATATAAGCTAGTGAAGATAAACACATGAATGTCTTCAGTTATGTATCTAACACATCTCATATTGTCAGTTTTGGGGCTCCATATATTAGGCTAACCATAATTTTGATCATTTCAGCAACATCAGTCCACAGCCACATTATTCCTCTACAGCTGCATTGTTCCTTTGATAAAATGCCTGAAGCGTTGCTGCAGCAGGCTGCTGAAGTCAATTACCAGCTTACATTGACCTCACCTTATCAGTGTGGCAACCCCGCGGGGCTGTATTAGTGCATTGTCTCAATTGAAAGTCGTCCATGTCATTTTTCCAGAATCTAATAAAAGCCGGTAACTATGGAAGAACTGCAGACCGAGCCGCTCGGACATTTTCTAATTAACGCTTTTGTTGGTCCTTCGCTTCAGGTACTTTTTCGAATATGTAGTGTGAACGGGACGGAAATGTTATATGATGCCATGTGTTTCAATGCGAGTCACTTAATAGATTATTTCGAAATGTCAGTATTGTAAGTCTCTTGTTGTCCGATTTGATTTGACATCTCCAGCAAAAGGGCCAACGCCAAAATAGATTCTGCTGCTTGAGGACAATCTGGAACAGGATTACAAAAATATGGAGTCATCAGTCAGTGTGTATACCATCCAAGCCCTGTGAGGTGTTGACATTATGCTAAGGGGTCACACTGATGTAATTCTGAGAGCTAAGAGACTTTTCTGCAGCCTGCTGGGAAGTTGCTGGCTGAAATCTGTACATGTGTCCTGCCTACCACAGCTAAGACATCAGACTACAGACAATTATGGGGCTTGGGAAAACTGCAATCCTCTACAGTGAGTGCTGCTGGAGACCCTGTGAAGATGAAAAATGCATGTCAGTAGTGAAAAAATCTCAGCTCCCCGAGGGGCGCTGAAGCTATGAACCACGAGAAAGAGATTAACCAATGCAGCAGCGAGAGAGAGGTGAGCTCCCTGTTTCCCGCCTGCTCTCCCTCTCAAACAGATCATCTCCAAAAATGATTTATTTTTTAATAAATGTTCAATGACGTGTGATTTAATGGAGCAAATCGTTTGGTGTCAACTTGAAGGACCCAAAGGATGTTTATATGTTTATAGTATAAAAGCAAACGAGCCCAGAAACTAATGCATTTAATAAAACATTGATATTTTGTTTTATGACATTTCTTTTGTAATGTTGTGTCTCATGCCTACAAGGTCGATCACTTCATCCTTTTGTTATTGCATTAGGCAGAAGAGACACCATAAAAAAAGCAGCTATACTGGCTGCGGCTCCTAACTTATGAGATCTAACCAAAAGAAGATATCGGGGACATCATTCATCTAAATGTCGGCTTTAAATTGGAACGGATGGTGTAGGACAGAATGCACTTTTCGCAGCCTTTAAAGTGGCTAGAACTTAGCAAAATGTACCCCTTTTGGAGGGTATCAACACGGAAAATAAGGGCAAAAAAACTTCTTTTGTATCAATCAATCTCAAGAGGGCAATCTGGTGGACTGCTGGGAGCTCCGGCTCATCAATCTGTCAACGTCAAAGAGGAAATCCAGGGAATTGCTCTTAACTCTGGTTCCTCGCACTCCCATCTCTCGAATTCTTATCTCCCGTCTGTTCGGCGCTGACACAGACCTAACTCCGTGTCAGCTCGTGAAGCATCAGCAAGCGCCAGCGCTCAGTCTCCACTGACACCCCCTGTAGGGAAAAAGGACGGGCACTCAGCTGGTTGATTGTCAGGGCCATTATGTCCCCCCAACATCCCACAGTCCCCGCTTCCACAATTCCCACCATTAACAAGTGGGTTTGCTTTCCACTTCCCCTTTGATGTGTCACACTCTGCTGCAGATTTGTTTTTAATATGTGTGACAGAATCCACTTAACTGGTCGTGAGAGGAAGTGAGAAGACTCTTTCTTTTTTTCTGTGAAACGTCAGCAGCCAGTCAACAAAGAATCATCGTCAGAGGCAGCCATTAATACTGTACTGTCAATATGCTGCACACACAAGAGACAAGTTTGAATATACATTACCAGCTCCTCGTAGATATTCCATATTTCTACTTAAAGACATAGTTGGACATTTTGAGAAACACACTTGCTTTCTTGCTGAGAGTAAGACGAGAAGATCGATACCTCTCTTTTAAGAAGTGGATTTATCTTCCCTCCAGTTTGTCAGTGTGACTGCAGCAGGGCTCCGCGAAGTGGCCGCCATTATCAGGTGTTAATGTGCTGTAATGTTGACTGCCAACTGGAGCGGGAAGGGAAATGCACTATACTTCATGAATGAGTCTCTGGTGAGTCCTGAGTTTAGTCATTGACCTGAATGCAAGCACACAGATTCACACATTCTCTGCGTGTTTGTTAGCTCACGGCTAATGTAAGGTAAAGTAATCCGGCTGTTTGGGGAAAATGAATACAAATGATGCAGAAACCTGAAACTTCCTTCCTTCCTCAGCTTCTGACTCTATCCCGGAAGTTATAGCGACAGGCTACCAAATGAAAGGCACCGTTACCTTGAGTAAATCGGATTTCTCTGAGTTTAAACATGTTGGAAAAATTTGGAATAATGTAAGTACACAACTCAACAAAGTATATAACAAAGGTCTGGTCATTTTTAGACACGTTGATGCAGATATGATATCTTGTTTGTTTAATCCGTACAAAAACCAAAGTATAAAAATGACAAGAGGGCTTTTCACACTGCATATATTTAGCCCAGAGCTATCAGTAGCCCCAGGCTAACCATTGACCGTGGGGTAATTCAGTCCTTTTTCACACACAGATTGTTAACTGAGCATTAACCTAAGCCTCGGGCTATATGATTCACACTGTACTTCTACTAGCCCTGTCTGTTGGGACACACAGCTAATGTGTACATTCTTGTTGTGTGATCACTCTGTTTACTTTGATGGGATAACCCCACAAACCCGGGGCTCATATGGAAACTAAAGGGTACCTTGTGCATCTGTATTATACTCCAAGGTGAGTGACAAAATGTTGGCGGCCTGTTTGACAACCTGAGAGTGAATACGGTCTGTGGGCCTGCGTGCTGGATAATAACAATAACCAACCACACATTAACCCTGGATAAATATTTAATTTGCCTTCTGTAGCCGTGGTTGTGCATGTGGCTAATTGTCTCATTAATGCGGTCAGAATGTACACAAAATGGTTTCTGGTATTTAAATGTGGTCAAACTTGCGCTGGGATCATTACAGTCATGGGCAGGCAATCATCCAGCCACACTGTCCACACATGCAATAAACAGGGAGAGTAATGTAAACACAGATATGGATAAATGCAGCCAAATGAGATGCGAGGCCATTTTCAAGTACAATGTGGGTAAACAACAATGTGATCTCATTAAATACTGGCTTCAAGGCTCAAATAACTAATGGGAAAAATGATTGCAGAAAGATGAAAATGTAAGTTCCCTTCTGTGAGGCAAACTCTGCACGGGGAAGCATGAAGATGGTCAGCATTTAGTAAGCAGTCTGATGCACGACGCTGTGAGGAAGGGCAAAAACCAGCTGCCACGTGCGCCGCAGTGATTAAAGCCTGTTTACCAGAGCAGGAGCGGGGATGTTTTTAGCAGCTAAGGCTCCTTCTTTTTCCACAGGTTTTGTCCAACATTAAGTCTAACAAGAAGCGACAGCATGGCTGCAGGTGAAGCTTAGAAAGAGTGAAGAGTTTGTGAGCAAAGTTAATCACACGAGCAGCGGCTCACACATCTGTCAGGTTAATGAGACGACGCCTGGGGGAATAATGATGTGTTTACATACAGCTGCAGGAAGTTTGCCTCTAATTTTACAATCATCAGCGTTGTCACTTCTCGTGGCTGATTTTGTTTGGACTTGATGATAAATGTTTGACAACCCAGTTTTAACCAATAAGAGACCAACATCACTGAACTCTGCAACATAACAAGAACTGCCACGTTTCACATGAAGTGGACAAAACGCCGATGGGAGCGTAACGGATGCTTCCATCTGCTGTTACGATCAATACCGAACAACATCATCGAGAGACAGTAATGGACACTCGATCTCCAGATTTAAACCAATGGAATGATGCCAACAGGTGCATCCTCGCTGTCTTGTAGGAAGGACACAGGCCCAGATAGTTTCCCTGATAACTTCTATTCGTATATTGACTTCCTGCTAAATCCACTCTCACATTTTGAAGCCAAAGGTAGCTCCCAGCGAGAACTAAAACACAATTCCCAGCCACCACATGGAGAGTTTGCATGTTTACCTTCTGTTTGTATTGGTTTTCTTCCATATCCCCAAAACATGCAAGTCAAATAGAAGGAAATTCAGCCCCCTGTGTATGCTGGGATTAAATCCAGCCTCCAGTTCAGATGGCAAGCAATAAGCAGGTAGAGTGAAGGTGCTGCAAGACTTTTAATTTGGTTCTTTTTATACGTCAGCAAGTCATAAAATTAGACAACAATTACAGTGATGTCGGTCAGATAATTAATGAAGTAAAGGATGCTGCAAGGTCAGTTCTGCAGCAAAAACATAGTTGTGCAGATTGATTATTGTAATGGATTTGAGATGTGACAATGAAACGGCCTCATTTTTCATGGGGAAATTAAATATTTAAATGAAGATCAAGGTTTTTTAATCTTGTAAACACAATGCTTGGCAATGAAAAAATATACTTTTAATATTATTTCAATTATCAATCTTGCAACCTCCCACAATACAGTCGTACTGCTCTCACCTTGCCTCGACAGTGACTTTGATAGACTGAATAGAGCAATTATTAGTGAATCACGGGTGCTCAGGGGGAAACTGAAATTGTTTAGTTAAATTTGTTAATACAATAATTCCTTTTACACAATTTTTTAGAGATGCGGATAGAAGTGATGTTTTCCATGGATAAATAGTTTGTCCTGCTTTCTTTTCCTGCAAGTAAACATCCAAGCTGTGTGCGTTTAATACATCCCAATGGGACCGTTGGGTTGTAGAGTCGACTCAGAATGTATGTTATATACTCATGGATGACATTTGAGTGAATCTGGAGAGAAAAGGAATGAAATGTCAGCCTATTTGCCCTTATTTTTAAATACACATATTTATGACAGCAGAGGACTGTCGCCTAAATAAAATAATAGCAAAACCAATGTTTTAGTTAACATTTCAGCCTTCTCATTTATGATAGATGAGAGTGAGATTTCCATGTCCTTTTTTTAAAATCATAAAGCAGGTCTAGGTCCTATCTATGTAAATACTGTGCAAGTATCACAACGCTCAATCCATTGAGAAATGCACACAGCCGGTATTCAGAAACTGTGCTTTCAAACGAGCCTTCGGGACTTCTGGAAGGTTGCAATGGTTTGGTTGGCAGCAGAGCTGGCAGAGCTGATGCAGAGCAAGGCCCCAGAAACAGTGCAGGGCCTTGAAGCCAACCTGACATAGTGGCCACACTGTGTAATTACATCACATGACGCACACTGGCCCAAAACCATTCAAGTTAGCAGAGTGCTAAACGGAAGTTAGCCAAGTATTTTTACACACAGGAAGGAAAATGTTTTTGGCTTCGGACTCCGCCTCCGACACTGTATCCAGACACTGCTCAGGCCTGTGAGAGCTGACCAATGAGAGCAGACCTGGCTTTTCAGGAGGGGGGCCTTAGTCCCCTAGTTAGCTGCATGGCTAACTGAGCTAACTACCTAATGGCAGCTACAATTGGCAGCAATTAGCGGGTTACTCTGTGATATGCTGCCCCCTATTGGTTTGGAGCATAAATTCAACAGGTGGCCAATTCTTACATATTGCACCTTTAACTCAGAGTCCACTCACTAGCTTTCTCCAGCACTGTAATGATGCTTTTCATGGTCTTCATTAGCAGCTGGAGTTTCATCCAACCTCAGACCTTTCATCACTCGATTTTTGTCGAACTTCCCAGTTTCCTAACTCATGCACTTGTTTCAAGAAAGATATGTGAGACTTTCCCACAGACACAATTTTACGTGTTTCTTTCCACCAATTCCAAGCCTGCAAGCAATGTACTCTACACTCTGGCTTAACTAAGGATGTAGTTACTACTTTAACCTCCATCAGGCTTTGCTTCAGATCTGCTCAAACTTTTTATTACATTGGGAAAAAAGGGGAAAAAAAGAAAAATACAGCGGCAGCTCCAGTGCAGTGAGGATAAAGTTTGTGACAGCGCTGCAGCTAATTTGACAAGAATCCACTAAAGACCCAAAATAATCTGTTCTTCCTCCCACTGAAAAGCTAATACTCCATCACGACTGCACAACCTTTTATGAGATCTGAAATGAGGAATGAGACAGTTATCAAATAAACGGCGCTCATTTTATGAAGCCGGCAGGCGAGAGGTACAAGTATGCATTACGGGGATGTCATCTATTCCTTAACGATAAATAGGAAACAAAACGCACACAAATCGCCAAATTAACTTGAGCTGCTTCTGATAAATAAGAAATCAAACTGCCGCACATTTGGTCCCGAGTGACATTACATGAGGAAGAGGACAAAGGGAAACATCATGCTCTGAATAGAACAATGGAGTCAGTGCTGAGTAGTCAGAACTACCGACGGATTTTTTTGATTTGTATTTCTTTGATGAGTTTTATTCACCAATTTTTTGCAATGATTAATCAATTATCGATTAGTGACAACAATTAAATGAATCGATTATTTTGATGATCCTGTAATTGGTTTGAGTAAGAAAAAAAGTTAACATTCACTGATTTCAGCCTCTTAAATGTGAATATCTTCTGGTTTCTTTACTCCTCTATGACAGTAAACTGAACATCTTTGGATTGTGGACAAAACAAGACATTTGAGGACGTCATCTTGAGCTGGAGATTTTTCACCATTTTCTGACATTTTATAGACCAAACAACCGTTTGATTAATTGAGAAAATGATCAAAAGATTAATTAATCAACAAATCAAAATACTCAGTGGCAGCTTTACAACTCAGTTGATCATTTAATTGAATTCACTTTCTGTAACATTCCTATACCTGAAATCTTGCCCTCTTTGTTCACTTCATTATTGGAACTGAGATTACACGTCTGTGGATGCAATGCAAATGAACTCAAGGATTTGATGTTTGCAGCATTTACAGGCTCCAGATTGCCACACGCTCACAAAGCTGCAAGAAAAAGCGACACATCCATGCATACAGATTCACCCTGTACGTCAGCTTCCATACGAGGCTCATGTGACAAACGTTGCGTTTGGGCCTTGGATTCAATTTCTTGCCCTTTCAGATAATGCACCGTCCCCGAGAACACCTCTCGCCCATGTAATGAGCACTGGAGGAAAACAAAACACAGGGCAGAAAGCAAGCAAGTTCATGACTAATGATTGTAAATCCATTCGGAGGAGATAAACGCCGTCCCAGTCAACTGCCTGCCCACAGTCTAAGAAAGTGCCAGCTTTGTCAAACGTAGTCATGCTCAACCAAATATTAAACATCAAGGGTCTCTTGCTGACAGCAGCCCGGCTGCGCACTGTTATCCAGTTGCCTTATTATACTGAATAAATCCTCTCTATGTCAAGCACCATGCCTGGATTTTAAGACCTAATTTAATTCTGGCAATGTGCAGCTCTGATGCAGGCCCGTGTTTTTGTGCTCTGACGATACAAGCGTGAGACAGTGACGAACTGTGGTCTGAATGTGTCAAAGTCTTGAAACAGAAAAGCCTGCAGAGCAAAGTTGTTTTTTTTTAAACATCCGACACCCTCAGGGCACATAAAATTTAATTCAAAATTAACAATGATTAAATTACAGAAGGGGGCTTTCATTCAATCATCTCAATATTTCCTTTGGTCTCCTGGGAAATACATTTGTATTCATATAATTCAGGGCTGCCTGTATGGTGCATCTAATTGGATCTAAAGTTAGTAATCTTGTAAGAAGCATACAGTAAGAGTGGAGATAAGAGCTCAAAGAACCAAGATTAGAGCCTGTGCCACAGTTGTGCAAAAAGTTCCTGACATCTAGACCATTTTTCATAAATTATTCAGAGAAGAGTGAGGAAATGTCTCCTGACCACGTGTGCTCTGGATAAATTGTATTGTGCACTATGAGGCAATATTCCAAGGCAGCATAATACAACTGTGGAAATTGTTTATTTTCATCTATCCTCCTGCCACCATTCATCCATACTCCTGCCAGCAAATACAATGACATTGTTTCTGAGACAGCTGGGAAATGTTCTAGTCATCACCCCCAAAACCAAGTCCCTGCCAAAACACTGTGCACTGAGACTGGCTATAAGCAGTCTGAGTTCAGACCACAGTGGAAAAAAACAAAGACTGAAAACAAACTGTGAGACTTCTCTTAACACACGGGTTCAAGAGAAAAATTAACGATGCTGCGTCACAGACATGTGAACAAGGAATTTTAATGTCGAAAAATCTGCTTTGGTCTGATGTTCAGCTTTGAATAAAGTCCCATCAGAGTGATCCCAGTGACAATAAGACTAACAAATTATTGTGAAATTACTGATATGCAACTTTAATACTTAACATGTCAGATACAGATGACTCAGATCAGAATATGGTCCGCACTAGAGCTGTGACAATTAATTGATTAGCTGCAGACTTAAACCACAACCCCATCCCCCAGTTCTCATAGAAAAGACAAGCAAACATTTATTTCTACACGTATAAAAGAAAGAAGAAAATCAGGCATCTTGAAAGAATGAGTCCAGATCCTCCGTCATCTCGGCCAAACCCTGGGAGGCGTTTGTGGCAGCCTCTCGAGGTGCGTTGTTTCCTTTGGCGACAGTGATTTCCTGCGGCCTCTGTGGAGCGTCCATCTCCCGCTTTATGTCCTTGCCGCCGCCCAAAACCCTCTGGCTCTCAATAAAGTACTGGTTGGGGTGATTGAGCGAGAAATTTGCGTCCTCGATCTGCTCAAAACAAAGAGAAGACACAGGAGAGGAAGGATGTGAGGTTAGCAGCAACCTGGCTGAAAGTGATCTGGAATGGTTGCTAATTCTAACAATTCATTTATTAACAACAATGACGGCAGGTTTTTTATGGCCTAATTAGCAAGCTAAGTTGCGAGCTAACTATTCCATCAGTAAAGAGATGAAATGACCTTTCAGGAAATAAAATGTCAGAATCACTCATGATGAGTAAAAACCTATGAATCAATTAACAGATGAAGTTTGAGCTCTTCCAAACACTCTCCGTGTGACCTTTTCCATCATCTATAAACAGTTGTTGTTATAAACAGGTAATTGTGATTGATGTTCTGAAAGCGTTTCATATTGAAGAAGCAAATGTTTTTACTTGCTATGATGGATTTGTACACAACAGCATCATTGTCTTTCAAGTGCCAAATTATGATCTCTAAGAAGACATTTCACTCTGCTATTTCTACCTGTTGAGCCACTCAAGTGAAGAAAAACATCTTCTAAAACAAGTCTGAAGCACTTTATGGGCAGTTATGCTTCCTGGAAACATCATAATGTATCTGCAGGTGGCTGAACAATACCGACTACATCTCCTGCTGCTGAGATTTCACACCTGCACTCACACAACATCTTTCTGTTAAATCTTTGTTTTTAGCAGCTGGTAGTTTCACAAGAATGAGAATTCAATGTGAATACGTTGTGTTGTGAAGACAATTCATTTAACACATGACTGCAGAAAACTTGTTTTCTTCCTTATTTGATTGCATGGACTAAATGAATGTGTGTAGTGACTGTAAACAAACACATTCAACCCAGCATATTTCCAGCAGATTAATTAGATTAAAGTTAATAACCAGTGAGAACAAGTAGCTCAGTGATGAAACTAAATATTCTCCAGAGGAGGGTTAAAGTAATTGAAGGAAAAGTTCGAGATTTCAGCAAAAACGATTATTTGCTAGGCTAAAAGTTAGATGAGCAGACTGACAACATCATAATTTCTGCACGTTGAGCTGGAGCCAGGAGTGGGATAGTCTTGTAAGCTAGCTCCTTAACTTCCTTTAAAAAGCACAACTTTGTCATTGTTAAATTTATGTTTGTCTATGAACCAAACAAATGAGACACAATCTAGTAATTTAGAGGTGCTGGTACTGTAGGTGTTGTGAGCAGTTTCATGTAGGAACTAATTTCTTTCTACCGAACTACACCTGACAGCTGTATCGACAGCGCGGAACGTAAACGTTAATGGTGTCCTCCTCGGCTGAGTTGTAACATTAGATGGCTTAGCTAGCTTGGTGAGTTAGCCTCTCGTCCAGGAGTAACTGCACGCTTCCCTCTGCGCAGTGGTATGAAAAGAAAATAGTTCCTACATGAAACTCCTCAAAACAAGGTCTGTAGATTATATTAGTAATGGATGATGATTTCTGGAAAGAGACACTGCTAAGAGACGAGCCGAGTGCCATCTTGTTCCATTATATACAAGAAAAGGCAGACATCTCTATGGCGGATATCTACAAAACTCTTCAACACACACCAAAACAATCTAGATAGATAAATAACACTACAGTTACATCATATCATGTCCACAAATCCGTTTCTGTAATTACTAACAATTCAGCCACCTCCCCAAAAAACATGTTTAAAGTGTGTTGGTTTGTGTTTGGTTTATTATTTGATAGTGTATTTGACAGACTGTAGTATTTGCAGTTGATCTGCGTTGTAACAGCACCTGCACCTGATTTTCACAATCACATTTGCTCACTCTGGTGTGTTCCAAGTGGTTTGGTGTTATATTGTTTTAGTACTTCTTAAAAACTGACGCCAAGTCCAAACCTTGAGTTTTTATGAACCTGATTAAACGTCTGAACTGTGTGCCAAACTCAACTGGATGTCGTGCAGCGAATGTCACAAACAAACGTTCCAAGTTTAAAAACTGTAGACCTTGAGTGTGACTGAAAGGGATGATGACTCAAGCATCCAAACTTAAACAGATTAAATTAAATAAGTGTCCACAGGGGATAACATAGATCTGAATGCTATAATAAACCTATAAAAGTTAAGTGGTTATGACAGCCAGCTAATGATGGAGGTGTGACGGTGCTGGCTCTCTCCTGAGCCTTCATGCATGAGATGTAAGACCAAAGCCCCTGCGTCTGACACAGGTAGTCAGCTGCAGTTACTCTCCGCTTCAAATTAAATCTGCACTTACATTGTGCGTCAGCTCAAAGTATTTCTGGCACGCCAGCTGATAGTGCATTCCTTTAACCAGCTCCAGGATCTGCAAACAAGAAAATGAAGAGGATGAAGAAGGGGAACTTCCAGGACACACACTGACACACATGTACAGAGGATATTCTCAACATTTTGTGCTGTTGCAGCCTTGTTTTCAAAATTGTTTCAACAGGCCTTCGGTCGACTACTTCCAAAAATTCCTCATTAATCATAATGACAGCAGTGAATACATCCTTCAAGAAATGTTTGCAAATGTAATAAAAACAGATCATAGGCTTATTTGGGCTAATTTTAAGATATTCATGCCCTGAGTCAACTCTTTGTAGAACAACCGTTGGCTACGATTACACCTTCAAGTCTTCTGGTACATCTCCTGCTTACTTTCTCTCAGAAGCTCTTTAAAGTTGAAAGTGAGGACGTGATCAGATATTTTAAAGCCTGGGCTTTGGTTTGGTCACATAACACCTCTCACATTCCTGTACTAAAACCACTGCAGTGTTAGCACGACTGTATACTCAGGGTGACTGACCTGCTGAAAAATAAATTCAAGGTCTTCAGCAGTCGCTAAGAGAGACTGTTCTGAGGAATGTGCCTGTATTTGGCTCCTTCATTATTCCCCATATTCCTGAAGGCTGCCTCCAGCGTGATACTGCCACGAGCACGCTCAACGCTGGGGCTGCTATTAGATCAGTCGTGAGCTGTTCTTAGTCTCTGCCAGATATTGCAGTTTTTTATGATTTTGTTTAATGGTGTACCAGGAACATTTGCAAAATGCTCACAAAAAGATAATAATAAAAAGTAAACACGAGCTGTGCTGTGAGTTTTATTTCTATTTTCTGTCATGCAAAAGGGCAAATATCACACCTCCTATTTATGAGCTTTACCCTGGGAGGTTCCGTGGGGATTAGAGGAACAACATGTCAAACATCTGCCAGACACTTGATCATAATATTGCAGCCCCAACTATCTTTATATTTCAAGTGGTTCAGATATAAACCACTATAGGGGGATGATGTTGGACGTCATCCTGTGAAAACAGTCAATCATTGGTCTCTTGTATGTGTATAATTTGAGTGGTGTTGTTTTCTTTGTTGTTGTTTGTTTTGGGGTCTTTTTTTAAGACCATTTCTCCTTTCAAAATCTAAAATCTATATAAGACTGCTCATTGTTACACCAGCTAACATAGCTTTCAATAAAAATATCTTGCAAAAGAAAACAAAAAGAAAACAAATGAACTGCAGCAAAACATTATGATTTTTGTGTCTTCACATTGATTTTCATTCGGTTTTAGAAGGATGAATCCTAATCACTTTGGTGATCCTGACTTTGCATCACTTATCCTGTGAAACACAGTTTCCTCTGGCATCGGCATGATGTTGACTTTCGTGTTTTTGAGAGAAATATCTCAAAAACTATTGCATGTACTGCCCTAAAATAATGACTTTGGTGATCAGCTAACTTTTTATTTGGTGCCATCATCGGTTATTTTTTAAAAAACTCTTCTATATTTTGGTTCATGACAAAATACCTCAAACTTTCTGACATTCCCATCAGCCTCAGCTGTACCTAGTTTACTTAGTGTTTAGTGCTAATTAGCATATGGTAGCATACTAACACACTAAATTAAGATGGTAAACGTTACGCATGTAAACATGGTGAAATTAGCATTTAGCTCAAACGGACAGATGCAAGTACAGCCTCAGTAGATCATTAGTCTCATCAGGTTGTATTCAGTCTGTCAAACTAATGTGAGCAGCACACTGTCTCTCTGTTAACACGTTTACTCTTCTTAAGAAGTCAGTCACATGTTGGTGTCTTCCATCTGCCCTGCAGTGGCTGGTGCCAAGTCTGTCCTGCCACTGATTTGAACGTTTGTATTTTTTATCCTGTAACTCACGGCCTGCTAAGTCACACCATTTGCCAGTTTCTGAAATAATTTATCAGATTTTTTTTAAACCCGTAGACTAAATCAATATATATCTGCTGAGTTTCATGAGATCAGGGGAGCAATGTTTTTGGAGATGCACGATAGAGATTTATTCGAAAATTACCTGCCTCTCACGGCCAATTCCAAAAACATTACGGTTCCAGGTGCAGCAGTTTGACATCATTAGTGCAACAACATGCACTGCAGTTATTTTTCTTTACTGTGTGTATTGGTGGATCATAAAGCTACTTTAAAAAATGTACATACCACTACTGCTAAAGTGTGTAGATGCTGCACTTGTCAAGGCAATAAAGCCATGTTGGCTTTGTATGAACAGCTTAATTTATCTGCAATAATATTCTTATCTGCGATGGCCAATAAATTAACATTTTCCACTGTCGATTGTGCATACCGACATAATTTAATGCAGCAGATGTTAAAAGCAGATAATGGTGGCTGGATGGCTGTCTAACCATTTGAGAGACCTGACGGCACCCACCTGACTGATTCCACTGGGAGACACCTTGTAGAACTGAAGCTTTTGCTTCAGCAGCTCTGGGTCACTGTGTCGAAATGGACATCCTACAAACATAAAATGAAAATGAATTCAAATAAATGGTTATATAAATAAACAATTAAGATCGCAGACTGCATTTTTTAACGGAAGGGAAGGAAACTCGGCATGTGAAAAAGATTTTGGTAATGCCCACAGTCAGTTGCATCGCTATTTCCATCCAAATGCTAAACCTTAAAAGCCTGATAATGACAGCTGAGTGGCTTATCACATGGTTAATGGTTTCTTCCAACAGCCGTTGACTCACCATGATGGTCGCCCTGGCTGGGTGCGTTTGATAAAATCACCTTCATGCAACTGTAGGGGGTGTAGTCTGCTCGCTTGCCTTCTTTGCCAAACATGTGGCGAATGCCGTAGGCATATGCTTTGTCAAACTACAGAGAGGGAGAGAGAAGAGGGCAGAGAGGAAGAGAAGGCATTAGTGAGGATGAGAGTGTAAGAGGGACAAGGTTGGGGTGAAAAGAGACATTGTCATACATCATGTCAGTTTTGACAGGGTGTTTTCCTCAATGAAATATAGAGCTATTAGAGAGAACCTGCTGTAGAGGTGTCGCCACACTCGAGATAGCTGAATTATGGATACTGTGATATGGCCATCTTTCTCTCATCGCTTCTCCTGAGGAGCACTTTGATACAATTTGAAGAGTATATTTAAATAAACCACCTACCATTCCTAACTGAAAATGTAGCACTCCCATATTTATGGTTTACTGGTAAAGTTAATTACCAGCTCTTGCTTGTGTTAGAGGCGGTCGGATCTTTAAAGTTGGCTACAATCTGTGTGTAATTAAAGCAGCAAACAGTAGTGAGAGGGTAGGATCACAGCGTTACATACACGTTTACTGCAACACGTAATGAGTTTTTTGAGTACATTACAAGTGACATCTTATTACAGACCTGGGATTTGTATTTACGAAAGTGGTGTTGCAGTAAAAAAACTGTTGGGGGCGCCTAATTGCACTAAATGCCAATTTCTACATAATGTTGCTTTTAAGATCCCCTCCAGACATGTTTTAAGATGTTTGTGGACTGGAGGCGTTATTTTAAAAAAGGTATTTAAGGCATTGGACCAGGATTCGCTTCCAAACTATTTGTGATGTCACAAATTCTGCTCGTAGGCCATCCCCTTAAAATCAGATTTATCAATCAGCAAAGGGACAATTGACACTTTAAACAATAAATGTGACAACAACCTTCTAAAGTCAAACTCTGCATGGTGAAAGGCAAACATTCAATGTTAAGAACAAGAAGACAAAACTTATTTTTAAGTGGAGGGAGACTTTAAGTTACGGCTCTTTGGACTTCTGGAGTTATCTTGCTCCCCTTGCCTTATGTGATAATCAAGAGTATCTAAGGGTTTTGGATCATCTAACTGACTAAAAATAAAAGTTGAGGACTTCGACCTGGTTTTACAATATTGTTCTGGGTATTTATCAACATTTTCTGCCATTTTATAGATTAAGACAATGAGATTAATTGATGACAAAAAGAATGATTAGCTGTATAAGACCTGTATTGTATTTAAAGCTGAATAAACAAAGAGGTTACCTATTCACATTTTGATTTGGATTTATTTTCTCTGTCCTTTTTTAAATTTACAGTACAGCTCCAAGTTATTAGTTCCAAAACAGGCTGCATTCACAGTCGGACAGAACTGGACCTTGCCTAATTTTATAATATGTATGTATGACCACGTTGCGGCTGGGTTTGATTTCAATCAAACTATGTGGGTCACTGATTTGATATCTTGGGAAATCTTTATATGATCTCCCAAAAAGCAGAACATCAAAGTCAAGGACACAAGTGAACCGTATCAATAAACTTTTAAGTGCCAGACTTCTGCAGGCCGTCACACAATCTTCTGTCCAGGTTTATCCAAACCTAAAAACTCTTAATAGTTTTTGATGGGGGTCAATCTACACAGTCTTCACAGTGAACCCATTTTATATGTACAGTGTTTATGTGCAACCATAAAAAATGAATTACAGGTACCCTGCCTCTAAAAATCAAACGGTAAAATACACACAGAGTGCTTCAACAGTGGCAGAACACAATCACAATGACTGCACCCATCATAACACATTAATGTTGCAATAAAACCCTTGAACTTGCTAATGTGACAAGCTGCAGTGGCAATTTAAAAATCCATAAAAATCTTCTTTAAGTACAATAAATCAAATATTAATTATGTAGAGCTTCTAAGAACTCAAGAAGCCACTTCCTGATTTAAGACCCCCCTACTCTATTAAAACGAATCTTGGAACTCCACTGGCACTAAAGTGTGTTTAATATGTATTATGTGAAATAATTAGGAAATAAAAAAAGTCCTATGTGGTCTGAAAAAAAGTGATGCAAAGACTTGGAA
This sequence comes from Pagrus major, assembly GCF_040436345.1. NCBI lineage: Eukaryota > Metazoa > Chordata > Actinopteri > Spariformes > Sparidae > Pagrus > Pagrus major. The sequence goes on along the minus strand of NC_133229.1, from coordinate 9,328,988 downwards.
ATGATGATATTAAACTTTCACTTCTTCTAAGTGAGACTGAGGTGGTCTGACTTCTTTTTTCTTATGAATGAATGATGTGATTACTTCATAAACCCAACAGATTATACACTGGCCCTTTCTTCAACGCAGATTTGTCAGTGTTCAGATTCCTCTAAGCAATCAAATGTTGCAACTTGCCCTAATTTTACTCTATACTGAATGCAACTCCTGAATCCAATATGATATTTTCAGTGTTTCTTCTCATCACCAACTGCGTTCCTACACTTCAACCTACACTTCAGATAATCCTGGATATATGCTAATACAGCTGACCTCCAAAAATGAGGGAATTTGGAAAATCAGAGTCTAAACAGCAGCACAAAAGCTGTATTAAAAGAGCAGAGCCACAGCTCCTCTAGTGCACATCTTGGCTCATGGGGCTACATCATTGTAACATCCCCCCACACTCTAGGACACATTCACAAAAACCTGCGGCAGTGGAGACAGAGAAATAGGACACAATCAAAGGGATTACGTACGGGTGTGTGCGTGCATGTGTGTAAACTTGGCATGGCTTCTTAGGCTCAGTCCATAGTGACTGATATGCCTGTAGCTCCAATTCCTCTTGTATGTAATACCATTAAAATAGTTCCCTTTATAATCTCCACTACAGGCCTTTTCAGAGCCAATAAACAATAAAAGGTGAGGGACTATAAGGCACTGAAAGTGCACACAAGTTAAGAAGTTTGGTGTTGCAAAGAGGAAAGGACCACTTTTTAAAAGGTCATTTACATACAATGCACAAGGAGAATTTTAAACTAAAAGGCAATTGAGACAAATTAGAACCACAAAGACCTTCAAGCTGTGACAAGCTTACTGCAAAAAAAGTTGCACTATGTCACAGCCAGTAAAAGAGTTAAACCTCATTGGAAATTAATCAAACTTTTTTAGGGATTCATAAGTTGTACGTGTTGTTATGTTAGTACAAAAAAAGGAGAAGCACAGGTGTAAATAATGAAATGTATGGTGCTGAATTCCATTTAGCTGCTTCAGTTTCAGGGTCCTAATATTGTGCATGCTGGCTCACAGTCACACTGTCATGGCCTACCAGGACACTGGAATAGAAATGAGCCATCATTAATATCATTAATAACACCTATGCTTTGAGTGTCATCTCACTATCATACATAAAATGCTGTTGTGCAGTGTCACTTAAGTCTGTTTGATGGAAATGTCACTACTTTGTTACATTAAATAATTTTGATATTGGAGCCCAGCGGTGTGCAAGAAGTCTTTGTGTTTCATGTTTTGCTAGTTTTTAACTCAACACCTGCCCTTTTTGGCTTGGATGTGTGTACACCTACTACGACAAGTCAAAACGTCTGCTGTGAAAATTATCACAGCCTGACCAAAACTAGATTTTTAAGACTGATAGCACTTTATTTTTATTTTTACAGATAAACACCTTTGATAGGACCTAGAGACCTATTTCACCTATTTTAGCATGTCGGTGCTCGCAGGTGCAAAAAAATGTTATATGGGGACACAGTTTCTAACTTCCCTCAAACATATATCTTTGGTATTTCTGTACTGCAAGGTCTCATTACTGATCAGCCAACACATACAACTCTGGAATACATAATAGGCGAATATCAATTATGTGTCCGCCTGCTTCTACTCTGCATTTCTCAGTAAAAGTGAATGCCTCTTTGAAAACTTCCATATTCAGTTAAATTCTCTAGTTTTTTTTCTTTTCAAGTCATTTATATAAGATAACGATGGATTGGGCGATATCCCTTTTTATTTAAGTCAAGTTGTTAAAATGGTAGCGCTATTTTGCAACTCATCACAGAAGATAAGATAGATTGCTTTAATTGTAGGAGTCCCTGTGAAACTGAAAAGAATGACCATGCTATCTAGTTGAATGTCATCTTGTACTTTATGGACTTTCTGAAAAGGAAAAAAGAACAAAAACCCACAAGGGCAAAATAATCTCATGGATCCCTTCAAGAAAAAAAAAAAGTAACAAAGGAGGAGCAGGGGCCGACTTTCATTTGAAAATACCAGTGGTAAAAAAACAACAAGGTGTACATTTGTAACCAAACTTTCAGAGCAGTTTATAAAGTGTTGTCTAATGAATCTCTGCCGCTGTTGGAAAAGATCCCAGAGGAAAGCAAACCTATAAAGTGAAAAATGGTGTCAGTTAGAGGAAATTAATTAACCTGAAGTTAACGTCTGTAAAACAAGCAGTTCAAAAGAGGTCCTACCCCAAGGCAACACAAACACACTAAGATGTGGTACAAACAGACACTTCTCCAAATGAATAGGCTAACTTCGTGGCAAGAAAAATGGACAGATCAAGTCGATTTCATCAATTTTCTCTCTCCCTCTAGTCTAATATTACACTGCCTCTTCCTCCAGGCCTTCCTTTCGGCATCGCTGCCTCCCATCTTTTTCTCTGTGCCTGTCGCATACTAATGAGCAGACTTTTGTGCAGCTTGCCACAAAGTGCAGTCGTTGACTTAACACATACATCATTGTGAGAGCTGCGATCTGGTCAGCACCATTCTGCTGCGGAACAAGTGTTGGACTTTGTGCACATCCCATCACACTTTCTCTCCGAGCTTGTAGATGGGAACCAAGCCACCTCAGGAATGGAGACCCAAACAGTCTCTTAGGGTAGATAACAGCCACAAGGACAGGACTCTGCTTTATTAGTCTATAGGTATGTAATAGGGGTCTCAATTAAAACAAAAGACTGGGATCAAGGGAGCTGTTGTCTTCATGGTGAAACAACCACCATTGCTGATGATAATCTATCTACATGACTTGGGCGGAAATGTTCACGGACGATGGATTAGAATTTTGTTCACGTTATGTTTAGTCCTGTTCAGAGACTTCCTTTCTCACTCTGTGACTCTCTCACAGAAGTTAAAGGGACAGGCAACCCAATGAAATGCATCATTACCATGAATAAAAATGTGCATTTCTCTGGGTTTGATCATTGTTGGAAACATCTAGGATAATGCAAGTACACGCCTCAAAAAATATGACGTTTTTTAGACATTTTAATACAGAAATGTTACATATTATATCTTTAATATGTGTTAGTTGCAATGCTGCTTATTCAGCTATTGTGTTTTTGTAACAAGACAAAAATTATGAGAAATCTTTACATGGCTCAACTGAAAATACTTGTTTACTTTGACTTTAAAAAACAATTACTTAACTACCATTAAAACTACTTAAATCTTTGAAATAACTATTCAGAAAAAATACAAATTACTGGAAATATTTTTGTTTATTTCATCTCAGATTAGATCATTAGTCCTTTTTGTTATTTCCCATACCAGTATTTACCCTATTCTTAAATAAAGGTGCTCATTTCATTCAACAGTTAAACCAGCAGGATACTAATGTTTACAATAATAAATATATTAAATGGCCTGCTCTGGTAAATTGATGAAAAACTGTAAAATGCTTTGGACAGAATTTAGCTTTTCCCCCATAATGACCAATAAAGCACAACAGGCTTGCTTCAGCTCAACTGATGTAATTAATAACCTTAGGCTTGCCAAAATTCCGAAAGCAGTCCACTGGTCTAGCATTGCACCCAACACAATGGTGTTGGCCTCATTACAGATTGTTTAAAAAACAAATAATCCAAATCTACATAGCAGAACCAGACATAGTCTTTAATTCCACTCATTTTTCTTCGTATTCAAAACCTGGTGCCAACATTACCCACAATGCATCTAAGCCACTTGGTGATATAACTGTTACAGTTCGCCCGATTACATGCAGCTTCCTCTGGAGCTAAGTCTTTATACTACTTTTTTCACATACAGTATGTAGCAGTACTTCCCAAGACCTGTAAACACACCTAATGTGTGAAATTGGTGGAGTTACCCTTTTAATATAAAGCGTTACTACCAAACCCCCGACTTTGTTTCTATTCACTGAGGATTTTTCTTCCCTTTGTGTACAAAGTTTATTTTTGCACACAGAAAAGAGGTGTGAAAAACCTTACGAGTTGTTGATTTTCAAACAGCTAAAAACACGAGGGTCTCTGTGAGCCTCACAGTCTGAATTCCTTGATGTGTCTACCCATTACTACTGAAACTGTGGCCCCAGCAGGAAACAGACACTCAGCGTATTCCAACAACATGCCTGGACACTTTGTGTGGCTGATGTAATACATGTCCGCGGACTGGAAAGAGTGCAGACTACCTGGGGTGCCAGGCAGGCCAGATGATCTACTACAACAAATCATTATTCAAAAGATAACATGGCTTGGGGATCAAGGCCCACACCACATGTACTACTGTGCCAGATTGGTGCGCTGAGTGTCTATTCAGCTCAGCAGAATTAAAGCATTTCTTGGCACTCACCTTGCACCCTGTTAACACTGCATTGTCTGATGAGCATTCAAAAATAAAAAAAACATCCTTGTTAGTATTATTAATGAAAATAATTTAAACTCTAAGTTTGATCCAAAAATAGAGAAAAATCAGCCCAACGAATAATCGATTATCAAAATAGTTTTAATTAATTTATTAATTTCCTGTCGACTGACTAATCTTTTTAGCTCCAGTTGGTAGGTGGTTTGTTTATTTTTAATAAGGGATGCCCCCCACCCACTAACCCCCTCGCTAGAGAGTATTAAAGATCCAAGATCCAAGATATAACAGATGGTGGGAGCCTGAGAAAAAAAACGAACATTAAAACCCTAAACATTGTCATTTTAATAATCGTCTTTTTTTCCCCAACTGTTGTTTCTTACCTTACCTCTTCGTGTGTGTTCAACTGTCCGACTCAAATCACAATGATAAATGCAATACACAGATTTGATTTTCACGAGTAGTGTCACATGAGTGATTTACAACACATGCAACTGGTTTGTCAGTTTCCTAGGTCGCTAGTGGGGTAAAGGCTAAAACGCTGTGCAGTTTTAAATATAAATGCTCCATCATAATGTCATAATTCTCAATGATTTATCAGTTGTAAGTCCTGGTTAAAATAGGAAGGCGCCTGGGTACGGCACCAGACAGCGGCCCTCCTATTATTGATCTCAGCAGGGATGGAAAGGGATGGTCATTGGTCATTTTGATAACAAGGGGGGTGGCTTTCCTCCTAAAATCGCCTACTGGCTCTCATCAATATTTCTATAAAATGGCAACCTCAAGATAGACCATGGAGCTGAATAAAGTTGAATCGAAAGTTCATTTTCATGTTTCATGCATACTTAACAGTGTATCTTTTAGGAGTCATGATATCTTCACAGCGAATTCCCAAGTGGCTACTCTGAGACTGGAGCATAAAAATGTGCCAGCCAAGGCCAGGCACTCAGGGATGCTCTAACAGCCTTTAGTGTGTACAGCGCAGTCATATCTGTGAAAGTACAATCCAAGCAATTATCTCTTCAACAGGCAGTTATTGTCTTTATAGTCAATACGGAAGTGCATTAACATTTATAAGGCCAGACTTTTGAACCATGTACTGAAGCCAGTCAAAGTCAGACACAACGTGTAACAACAAATCTGCAGCTGTCTAAGGAGCTAATTAAGGAAATAAAACCTAATGCTCTAGCTGTCAAAAATACAAACAACGAAATCGTGTGAGAACTGTTAAATCAATGTTGGTGTAGTCCAGGCTTGCTTAAAATAAAAAAGCATTAAAACAAGAATGCACGACATAATGAATTCATGCTGAACAGCACAGTTTGATATTCTGTCTGTTCTATTCAAACTTTTCCATCATGTGGAGTCGTGCGTCACCATCGTCTCTTATTCTCACTGAGAATGGTGGTTCTCTTCATGAAAAACAACATCAGTGTCTTTACTGTGTATTTGTCGTCTATTGAGAGCCACAATAACTGAACTCACGACCACTTTAGTCTTCATTAGACTTCACAACACTGCGTGCAAATAATGATGCCAGTGAACTCTCCTTCAATCAATACAGTTTTGATGGGGTCACTTTATCGCCAATGAAACAGCATAACCCATTTAAGTGTTGGACAGCACTCTGGAGAGGGAGAGGCATTCAGACCGCTGTCCTATAGTACACTAATGTGGTGATCAAGGATAAACTTGCAAAAAACTGACTCTGGGTATTTCATCAGGTCAGCATGTACAAGCCTTTGACAATGAAATGGCCTTCGAAAAAGAAAACATTTGGTTAAAATCTTTTTTTTTTTTTTAATAATGTTGGATAAAGTTAAGTGTATAATCTAAGATTTATGCCCATGTCTTTTATAATATGAACAGGTTTATCACATAATTGTCAAGTCTTTCTTTGTCTAACATGTAGTAAATTTAGTTAACTATAGGGCTTGGAAGCGTCTACTGTTGCCATGGTAATCAACATCCAAAATCAGAATGGGAAGGGAGCTGACGTTGCAACAGCTTAATGAAAGAGAGCCAACAGAGAGCGGAAAATGAAGCTACTTTGTGGCATTTAACTAGTCTCAAAACCCACATATAAAAACCCGTGAGGGAGCATTTTACAGGGCTGTGACGACTGCAATCCTCATATCCGCAGCTGCTCAACAATCGCTTGTTCGTTAAGTTCACTTTTGAGACTTTGGAGACGGGGACAGTGGCTGACATCTCCACTCCTGTCCTCATCTTTTATTGGACTCATAATTACAATAGCAAGGTGTATAAGTAAGAAATGACTCTAGTTTGATAGCCTGTGTTGCGTGAACCCATCCATGTCTCCTTGTGACAATGTATCCCATAAATCCATCCCCTTGGTTTCACATCAACATTTAACAGGAAACTGTGAGAGGTTACTGCATTTATTCCCTTGTTTGTTTTAAGAATCCAGGATGGGTCTTTTTGAAAATGACAAAATAAATATAGCATTTATGTTGTCAACACTACCTTGTCTGCATCCACTTTGCCTCTTGTGAACTCCGACCTCCAGAACTGCAAAGCTTGCTCCAGAGAGAGGCCGATGCCTTTGAGGAAGAGGCCGTACTGCATACGACCGCCATGACGGAGGTGGTGGTTCTCTCTGAGGCTCTGGTGGAGTTGCCTCATACAGAGTGGGAATGACTTTCCTGAAAGCTGGAGGCAGACAACAACTGATGACTAACATGCAAAAGGGACTACTGTACGATGTACCTGTAAATATCTGTTCTTATTTTCATTAAATGTTTCGTCTTGTTTCCACTTTGATATCTTCCTTTTCTGTGGGGCCCATATTAAACACAATGTGATCTTTAAATGGCATTAAACACAATTTCTTCTCATTCCTAGCTCTACCACCTGAATTAAGGCACAAACCTCAGTATTTCCCTTTTACACAATTCATACCCAACAAAAATGGCACCTTGAACTTGACATTTCAGGAATAATAAAAATGGTCAAAACAACTTACTGAATCAATTTGTTCCAGGGAGATTTTCCCAACGTTCTTCTGGATGCTGTAATCCTGCCCCACATAGGCATGACTAAAATAAGATAAAATATATATTTAAAAAAAACAGGACTGTGACAAATAAGACTGAATTTCTTTAGTAATAATAATAATACAATTATAGAAGCAATCAGGGCTGCCGTGAAAACTGATTATGTTTCCAAAGACATGTCTCCTCAATGTAAAGTCTTTTTGATAGAAAATAAGGTTAAGAGCAGAAACAAAAACTGAACATAATAATTTTAAAAAACAAAAATATAATGCATCCCTTGTGACCTCCCGCCAAACAAACTTAAATCGACTAAGCTGCTATCAGTTGATTTTTAAGACGATGACTTTGGCAACCCCTCGAGTCCCACATTGTGTTCGTCGTTACCATAGAGCTTAGTGGCCTGCCCACTAATCTCAACAACCTGCCCACTAATCCCCATCAACAATCAGGCAACATGACTTCTTCCACCCCTATATTCATGTTCTTACTTTTATCTAAAATAAGATAAACACCCTCAGTGTGTTCTGAGCCGCTCCGCTCTTCTACTGAAGCTGAAACTACGTCTGCTGCTAGTAAGTCACTATACAATGCAAACTCGTGCTGATTTATACTGACCTTGAATGGTGAACATGTTTTTTATGTTAAAGGCAGTGGGTGCAGCTTAGCAACAGAATTAGTTACAGTTGTATTGTTTGATCAAACTAAAACAGTCTCGGAACCCACTGGCTATTGTCTGTACAGGTTGGGGGAATCAATGCTTAGATTTATCGCAATCTTCTCTTGAAAGATTATGTCGTGATGTAGAAAAGTCAATAATCAGACATTTGAACCACAATTCTTGACATCATAATTGAATGTAACCATTTTGGAAGACCAGGATGCACATTAATTCATACGTTTTAAAAAGGCTATTAAGAGCTAAATCAACGTCAGGTTCTGTCACCGTGGGTTCCAATAGTGCATTCTGCACTCTGCCTATTTTGCTCTCCATACAGACTGATTGCCAGCATGCAACCAAAGCCCGCTAAAACGTAAAATGGTCAATACTACTCAGACTACAAACTGAAACCAGAATGCTTCATCAAGATAAGCAACAGCTTTTAATGCACCATTCCTGTCTTACTGACAAAAACTTACACTGTATCCATATCATGGACTCTGATTGTACGACCAAGTATCCAAAACATTTGGAATTTGGCTGTAGGGTGCATACTGACCTCTATGAATCTTTGTGTAAAACCTAAAGTTATTATTAATCAGTTAAGTAATCTGTGGGAAAAAAACGTGGCTTCCACCTCTCAGTAACTAATATTTCCCACCAGTACAGTCATACAATAAAGAGTGTTGGAAATTGTAGGAAAAACAATTAGGAGAACTAATTATTCCCAGATTTGGTAACTTTAACAGTAGACGGTTCTGCACACATAGAGCCAGGCACCACAAGTTCACACAACATCTGGACAGGGACAGATTGGGTTAACTGAGACCAGCAACAATCCTCCAATCTTTGGAGCCTCAAATCAATTCTGCTAAATCTTCTTTTTCAACAGAGTCCTGGCAAAGTGGGGGCGAAGTTATTAATCCCTCTGCTTACCTGAGGTGGTTAAGGAGCGGTTGGAGCCGTTCATCAGAATGCACTGCTGGTAACGAGCGGGCTGTCAGCTGCAGAAGAGATGGACATCCCATGAGTAGTGGTAAATAGTGTCGGTCAAAGGACTACAACGGCCTGAGATTGCAGATTAGTTGAAACAAAGCTCAAGCACTTCACAGAACAATAATCAAGTTAGTTCATTTATAGATTAAGTACTTCAGACAAAGGAAGTAAACACTAAAGGTCTTCACAGGTCCACCTGAACCCTAGGACCAGAGATCTGACCCAGGACCTATATTGGGTCAGATTCACATTCAACTGTCAAGTGTAGATGGGGGTCTTCAGTTGGTTTTCACACCTTGTCTCAGTCTAAACACAAAGTTCAGCAAAATGTGAACTTTTTCAGCTTTAAGTCTGACTGATTTGTTTTATTTAGAAGCAAACATACAAATGTATGAACATCCCTTTCTCATAAAACACTTCATTTAGTCTAACTGTTTTCTAAACATGGCTTTATAAATGCTCATTTCAAGGTCTGCCTTATACATGCACAACAACAGCTTAATATGATATATTTCTCTTATTTCCTATAAAATAAACATTGCACCAATAACTGGAGTCATATGGAGAAGCAGCTTTCAATTTCATGCCTTTTTAATGACACATTTTCTGCAATGTCCCCTCGTCGTCCCCAGTGGAGGAGAATAACCATTATAGTAACACAGAAACAGTCACCATGGCACAGATACAAGACAAATAGTTTTGGAACATTATTTCATTCCAACAGTTAGTGGTCCAGATAATTACTAGGAATTGGAAGGATGGCGGTGAAAAGATGGTCCTGCCTGTCCCATGATGGAGCCATGTGCTCGTGTCAAACAAGCCAACAGTAGTACAGAAGCAATGACTTTCTATAGTACATCGGGAACAACACAGAATGGATTCTACAGATGGTGTAGTTTTCAGAGTAGATTCTTCACCTAACACAATTGCAACAAAGTGTTAACTTGTTTCTGTGAAACTGAAAAAGCACATAATCGGAAGGAGCAGGTCATGGTTTGGTGCCCAAGATATTCTGCATGCATTCTGAGATTATTAAGCTACATCCAAACTACTCTCAGAAACCCTAAATGTGTAATTCTGGTAATAAAACACAGTTCCAGTTGGCCAATAGTGTGTACTTCCATTCCTCATTAAGCATTTTAGATTTTACTGGCAAAACAGAGCTCAATTCTGTCTCATGAGTACAGGCATTACCTGGAAACGCACCGACTAAAAGTGACAACTCAGTTAAACACAAGGGACAAACAACTAAACAAAAAGCACACAACAAAAAAGACCTTTCTTCAAACTTCCAAAGATTTTCCAATGCACAAAGTAATTAACTCAATCAGCTACTGTGGAAAGGCATTGCATCTGGGGGGTATTAGAGATAGACCAATATATAATTGGCCGACATTAGCTTATTGCAGATATATCCATCTGTGTATACTGTGTGTCAGCATTTAAGTGACAGAAAAATTGCAGCACAGAAATGCCAAACTACTTTGGCGGTAGGGCTGGTCAATATGACAACAAAATCACAATGTTTTTGACCAAATAAAATCAATAGGGATGACTATTGGTGCTTTCACAGAACATTAACACTATAAATATGATAAGAAAATCAAATCAAATCAAAGGTATCCATATAAAGTTTTGTGTGTGTATATGTTACATATGCATACGAGATGGAAGTTACTGACTAGTAACAGTTGGTTGTAGTTATTCCATATTGCTGCACAGTTAAGTTATAGTTGTTATGGCGCTAATGATAGCTACTGCTACAATAACACACAGTCTGACATTTGATTGGTATATTGAATGCTTTACCACAAAACACTATACAAAATAGTTCTGTATACTTGTAAATAGGCAAATATACAAAACCAATATGAAGTAGGATATACAGTCACATTTTCTGTGGGAGAACATATTGCATGTGGAAATGAAAATCAAACAAGTGTGATTTGGAGCCTGCTGCTCTAAATAGAAAACCTAAGAGACAAATGAACTCTTCCCTACTGTGACCCATGCAGATGTAATAGCATCTGATACATATTCCTGATAGCAGACAGCTCCACTTTAGACAAACTGTCTCAACTGTGTCTCTGCGACTGACAACTTGCGATGGAATGCCAATTGAAGCCATCTTTTCAATGATCAGCTCTAAAAATCAAGGCTGTATAACAACCGAACACAATGAGGGCCATTTTGAAGAAAGTGAACACAATCAGACGAAAACATGACCTCCTTGGCTGAGGTAGAAATGTGCTTGTTATGATCTCTTTACCACCATTATCACTAATCGTAATCACAACAAAAATATCATAACTCTTACACAATAACCTCAAGTATAGAATTCACACACATTGCTGCCTGATAGCAAGTAAAATCTAGAAAGTCAGAGTAGAAAGGTGAAGACTTCAATCAGAACAGTAATGATTTGCAGGTCTTAATATCGCCATATTTCTATTATAGATTTCTTGCACCTCATTAATAGAACAAATCTGTTCATAAATACTTAGTGCCACTGCTTCTGGCTGTTGAGCGTGCTTGTTCCCCGGTCAGGACCCCTCACCATGATGTAAATGAACCACGGTTGTCTCCTCACATGTATTATAAACAGAGCCTCTGGTTCCCAAAACATCATGTTCAACATTCCTCGGGGCATCCAATGCAATGCACGAGTGTGCAGATATTAGACTACCCTTCCACAGCCGTTAAAAAAAACATCATGCCTGTAGGGACAGTAAGCACTTTCAGACTAGCTGTCCTCAGTCCTCCCTCCAGACACTTCACATCATGTGTGCATACTTATTCCCCTCATTCGAACCCTGTTTTTCTCCACTTTCCCTCGGGGCACTGAAGGCAACAACCACGGCTGCAATTTAATAATTCGCCTCATGGGACCAGACATACGACATGGACAAAATGTATTTGCATAAACTACATGTACAGGGAGTGGACACAACAGAAACACAATACAACGCAAAGTGAAGCTGTGCTGGAGTGAGTCAGAAAGGTGTTGATTAAAAACCAAGGACTGTGGAATTTCTTTTGCTTTTCTTATATATACACATTATACTTTGCATTTAAAGCAATTAATATAATTATGTAATATATTTTGTATAGATTACCATTTGTTAAAACAGGAAAAGCCTCTTTGCTTTGAGTTTTTTTATGGGTTTGTTTTGTTTAAATGCAGCAATTATACGCCCATGCATATACATGCTATATGACTGTATGTAAAAGGCTGTACTTCATTGCATTCAACATTTAACATAGCCCAATATAACCCCCAACCCCTGGCACAGTCACACGGTCATTTTGCGGGAAATGATTATTTAGCAAGAACGGTGAAGAGTTGCAAACACTTACTGCAAGAGCTTTAGAAAGCCTGGTTCGGAAATCATTCAGAACAATGGTGACGATGTCCTGGTGAGGGATGTACACGTAGCCTGCTTTGAGGTACACCTTCCTTGTTCGCACTAGATCCAGGGCATCTTGAAATGGAACCTTTAAAATAAAAATAATGAATACATTAAAAAAACATATGATTTCGTATTCTGTTTGCATGCATGGTGAGTGTCAGGATGCTAAAGTCAACCCTTTGCTTTCATAATTTCACACTTATTCCAGAGATGTTCAATAAAGTGATGATTCACATTCTTTTAGGGAGTAAGACTGTCAGCAACAAGCTAAAATGTCAATTTAAAGTCAAGTGGCACGCCATGACATTTCCCCCCTTCCCTTTTGTGAACAGACAAACTGTGGACTTGAATCCATTCAACTGTGAAAGGCCACGACTGCGATCTGACAATCAGCTAATTACTTTTGCACTCTCCATTCATACCGATTTGAGAGATATGTGAACATTTAGTGATTCAACAGCATTATGTCAAAGCATTTCTTCACAACTAAGGCGAGATACTCAGATGCAGAGAGGAAAGTTTCCATTTGGGAGAGCATGAATTCTCCAGTAAGTTGATTTAAACTGCCTCGGGGGCCAATAAATGCTAATTTATTTTGTATCATAAGATGGTCTGTCTCTAACATTGGCCCTGAAGGTAGGGAAGTATAGAATTAAGCAGACAAATCAGTATTTTACTGCGATGTTTTAAATGTTTTATTTTTTAGAAAGAGACTAGGCATTGCCCCGTTTGACTGGTACTCACAGATTACACAGACTGGGGGACACTAATGAAAATACTTGTGTGGTATTAAGTTCAACATGGGATAAGAGGGGAAACTTAAAATTATTTTCAATATCGATTAATCTGATGGTTATTTTCAAATTAATATTTGTAATTGTTGTTTTCCAATCCTGTTCCTGGGGGCCCTGCTCTACATGTTGTAGATGTTCCCTGCTCCAACACACCTGATTCAAATGAATGCCTCATTATCAGGCTTCAGCAGAGCTTCAAGACAAACTGATCATTTGAATCAGGTGTGTTGGAGCCCTCAAAAACAGGAAGACAAAACACTGCAGGAGGTTACTAAAATCAAAATCCCCCTTTGGGGGGAAAAAAGGAAGTCTTGTGAAGTCATAGATTTTGTCTAGTCAGATTGCTCTTTGTGTGATCTGAGTTGTTACATGTAAAACAAAGAATGGGGCCCAAACAATGTAAAAAGACTTATTTTTATCCAAGTAATCATCTAATCTGTTATAAGGTCTTTACAAACTAATGTAAAAGAGCACACCAGTAATTTAGGATTGCACTTCCATTAAGCTGGGGGACTCATCAGAGACAGATTTCAACAGGAGAGGTCAACATTAAAGCATCAGAGGCTGATGCTGCCTTCATGTGCTCCTTGGACAGGTCCACTTCCCCCACAGAAGTCGTTCTTCTGACTTCCGCGCATTCATGTGCGTTATGTGAGAGCAACATGGACACCAAGAAGAACCAAAATTTTCTGAGACTTTCCAAGTTGTTGTTCCTTGAGAGGGCATTCAGGTGAATTTTCCCGTTTGGAAAAACATTTTTCCGACAATTTCGACAGCACATGAAGGCACGGTGAGATACTCTGACTTGTAGTTCCTAGTATGGGTCATGCTCCAACAAAAACCGGATCTTACATTTCCCATAATGCATCTCATTAGTATCATCATCTTTTGTTAGTCCTTCCCCCGACAGGTAAATGTCATAACTTTGAAGCGTGGAGAGCTTTTACAGTTATCTTTGCAACGACCCTTAACTTCATGACAAAACTGGGTAAGTGCCCATTAAGCATGAAAAGTCGCAGTATATAATTCCTGTTGTTCTAGACACTGGACACTTTTTGTCAAACTGAGCATTAACAACTCGAAATTACAAAAAAAATGCTAAAGTACCCTTATAATGGACTCCCTAACAATGGAGCCTTTGAGAGTAAAAGGAAGAATGACTTTGAAGATAATTACAGGGTCAGGATAATTTTAGCATTACCACATTTTCTAGTCTTCTGTTAAGATAACAACATTAGGAAGAAGTTCTAACATCCAGAATACAAAACATTACATGTATGGTAGTATGTCTAGATTTCAGTATATACTGTACGTATTTTTTGCAAAATAATCTGTTTTGTGGAGGCATAAGCACTTACTCTAACTCTGTTAGTGGTCTCAATGGAGGGCGAGAGATGAGTAACTCACTTTGTAGAAGTCCTGATCCTCCACAGTGATTCCACTGACGGCGTAACTGGAGTTGACAAGTTTATCCAGCAGAGACTTCTTATCCTCGACACTAATCTGAAAAGTTATTGATGAGGAAGATGAGGTTCAGCGAGGAGCTGCAAAGGCAACACTGTGTGAGTGTGTGAGGCACTCTGTCAGTGTTAATACATTAAAAGTTGAGGCTCACGGTAACCAGAGACCATTTATCAGATGAATGCACCGTTTTCATCGTTGCTTGACACATTAAGTGTTGATGAATTATTAAATACTTAGTCCTTTTCACTCCATTTTATGAATACATGCCGCAGTGCTTCCTTAAGGTGGGTTTAAAAGTAAAAGAGAATCTGAACAAAACTGTTATTATTCACATGTGATAAGAATTAGCATTTATGTACATTTTATAATCCCTGCTATTTTTTTTGTTCACAAATAAGAAAGAAAACAACATTTAAAATGTTTAATCAACATTCCAGGAAATCTTAACGCTCATAGGTCCTATTAGGATGATCAAACAGCTCCATCTAGTGGACATAATACTGCACACATGTTGTGAATGGAGACACTACACATGCAGCACTTTCCCAACTGTTTTTTTATGCTCTCATTTCCTACTATCCACTAATACACAGGATTCTGTCTCAGCTTCGTGGTCAGGCATATAACATATACATAAATGTGCTTATACGAACATAGTAGTGGCCTGTTCAGATCAGTCTATGAGCCTCAACATTCACAGATGTGGACAGAGGTAAACTAATAAGAATGTCAGCTGTGTACGTAAGCCTCAGATAACAAAAATATTACAGTTTTTAGCCTCATGAGTTATGGTATTTATCTACATTACAGTAGGAAATAGGCATTCAAAACTCTTAAAATAAAGAATTTACCGTGTCATATTGCAGATTATTTCTGTGGAGAAACTCAAGCTTTTGTTTTGAAGGCAGTTCATTGAAGCGGTAGCGGAAAAGATCAACTTCCTGTTGTATAAACCACCGTCTCAGGTCCTCCCTTGAAGACACCATTGAATATAAAAAATTTCTTCAGTTGCATTTCTTAATTATTTTCCATTTGACAGCAAACATACTATAGAAACTACACACTTACGTTTGGCAGTAGGCAAGTCTGAGGATGAAGTGGGAGATGTGGTCCTTTCTTCGTTTGTCACATTCATTTGGTCCACTCTGAGGTTTTCGGTCGTCCTTAACGGGTTAAAGGAAATATATTTTTTATATGACATACTGCTTTTCATTATTCACAACTTTTTATAACTTTTTTGTTGTCTTGTGGATTATTATTATTACAAAATTCCAGAGAACCCAATACAGTAGTTGTAATTGTCTTTTGGCTGTCAGTCAACTGTATGATTCTAAAATAATTTGATGTCTTAAAAAGCTCACAAAAGAGTCAATTTATCCTGATTTGTAAGAACAATGTCAGCAATCCAGCCAATTTTTAATCCTTCTCCTCCTACAAATTAATTTTCATGTTAATCAATGTTATGTTCACTATAAATTAATTTCAAGTTTTCAAAATGTTCTTATGTATGTCATGCTAAACATACTCACAGCCTCTGGTCTGTAAGGAAAGCTCAGGTTTTTAAACTCAGACTCCAGTTTCTTTGTGTACTGCTCCGACAGTTTCACATAGCTCACTCCCAAATTTTCAACGGTCTTCAACACTGCAGTGGAATTAAAAGAAGACATGTAAATATCACGCCCATTAAAACTGAATTTCAAAACAGTAGAGAAAACACTGCTTTCTGCAATTTTCATCACTTATATGTCACCTTACATTTCAGTCTGTCCACGGCGAATGCCTCGAATTCAGCGAGAGAGACGTTTTCAAGGGGAGGCTGCCCATAGAACTGCAGAGCGTGGACATAGAGCTCCGTCTGAGGGTTGGAAAGCAGCTTCCTTCTTCTGCTAGAAAACTGCATTGTGTCTGATGGTAAGGGAAAAGAGCATTTTTAAATACAATACAGTAATGTATCACCAGATAACAGATCACTGGTGGTCATGGCTGGCATATTTAGTAACATATTTAAATCACAGTTTAATTTTTGGTTTATAGCGGTTACAGCTATTTTGTCTTCACCGGGGTGATGGTATTTGTGGAATAAAGCAGGTATAATAGAGAAGAATTGTGTGACTTAAATTTTATGGACTTAATACATAATAACTGGTAACATTTGGCAATCCATCAACCCTGTTTGGTCAAACAAGTCCAGGGATGCTGTGAAACAACAACAACAACAAACATTAAATAAATGTCTAACCTCGGTTGCATTGTGCCATTCAAGAAGTGGCACCTTAAACACCTTGACCTAACCTAACATAACATAACATAGGCAACTGATCTTACACATCAAAAACCATGATAGTTATAGATTATGTAGATGAGAAGAATGAAGCAGCTACACAAGCAGAAAGCAGTTGCTATCTGTCAAAATGTGTTTTTAACTGCAGTAACTTGGCAAGACCACCACCTTCACTGAACAGGATCTATTGTGTGGTTTATTCCAGCAGGGATACAAAACCTGGCAAAGGCAGCTGTGTTAGCTCACCAGAGAGACAACTGACCTAATGAAACGAGCTAGCTAGCGATTTATTATGTTACAATGGGTCCAGCAGCCGTTTTAGAGTCAAGTGTTACTGCTCTTTCTCTATAAAAAAAAACAGCTGTATCCCTTAAGGCGACTTTAATTTCATGCTGTAACAGACAGCTTCGCTAAAGTTGACAAGACTGATTCCTCAGTCAACAACACGCATCCTGGACACAAACTAGCAACTTGTTTGGAGGCGCTAGCTAACATGCACCGAACTAACGTTAGCTAAAACAACCTCAGCAGCTTATTACACGGCTAGAATTGCATTTAAATGCTCATTGCGTCGTAATATTACCGTTTATTCGATAGAGGAGCCTCTCCTGTGCTCGGTCCCGCCAAACAAAGTGGGTTGTTCAACAAACGCGGGTAAACGGTGACGATTTTTGACAAGTCAGGAAGAGAGATGCTGTCGTAGCGTCGGGGCGCTCGTTTAGTTGTTCCGCCCGCCCCGTCGTATCGCCCCCGTTAACGGTGACCTCTGTGTAGAAGATAACACTTCTTAGTTTTATGTGATAAACATCAATCAGTCGTATGAGTGAAGAAAGTATGTTTTTAAATAAGCCATTCTTTACACATTGTGTCTTTGTTGTGAATAGTTTTTCTCCGGGTGCAATAGCAAACTTGCGGGGGCATCTGTACTACATAACAAACGCACCCAGAACTAGTGGGTTTAGAGCTACAATCATGTCCATAGACATCTATGATCATGTCTACCCACAGAGCCATCAAGGACAGAATCAACCAATAGCAAGCCTCCAAAGAAGACACCATGCATTGTGTTGAACATCAGCTTTAATATACTGTGGCATCCAAGATCGTTATTAGAAATGATCAAGTAATAGAATAATCCTATTAATCCAATATTCTAAAATCTAAGATATGAAAGAGTTAACTCAGTAAAAGGATGACAATTGTGGTCAAGCAAGCACAGATTCAGTGGCAGAAATGTGGGAAGAAGAGAGGACAGAGTGATGGTTTTATAGAATTCAAAGAAATGTCTGTGAACTGAAAACTGCAGAAGAAGCAGTAAAGAGGAGATGGTGAAATGTTCACTGTAAGATTTGGTCACACAGAGCTAAACAGCCCAGTATTGCAAATAGGAAAACATAATGCAGAAAGATGTGACTTTGTGAAGAACATGTGACGGCTCATTGTCAAAGATTTCAAGCCTGAGTCAGATCCTCGGAGACATCAAATTAAACTTTCATTTAAACTTTCCTACGTGATATTTTGAAAGATAGTTCAGAAAATGAATGTTCTCCATTTTTGTTTAACTATCTGGGAAGAACAAATGTGATTTACAGGGCTATGCTAGTTTTATTATTAGCCTTGTGTTGAGCTGGGTCTAAATGTAAACTCTATGACAGTTGGTGGCGGTAATGCGCTTTTTCATCGTTTGCCAACATTTAAAAACATCAAGAAGAAGAAGGAGAACAAGGAGCACAAGAAAAAAAAGAGGAGACGAAGAAGAGGAAGAGACGACGAAGAAGATCGTGAAGAAGACAGATGACTATCTTGCTTTGTACACTCTTTGAATCTGCTGCCTAGCAACAAACATTGGCGAGCTAGCCAGGTTAGCTACTCTCATGCGCAACGTAGTTAGCAGGAACGTAGGCTCACAGACAGATAGCAATGCTTTTTCATCCCGTAAATGCCACACATTTTACTCAGTTGTAGACGTTAAATAAACTTTATCTGTCGCACTGAAGCGGAGAGCATTCGGCTTGAGCAGTCATTAGCTGGGTATCATTCACTAGCGGAGCGGGAGGTGCTTTTCTCTGTGGAAAGTGGCTAACATTAGCTAAGTAACCTTAGCAGCGGAGTCACTAGCGTCTCCTCTTGCCACGGAGAAGAGCAGAGGGAGGCTGGAGATATGTGATTGTGGGCTAGCTGGCTGGTTAGCTCATCTAATGTTGGTGGACACCGGATGAGCTGAAACGCGATTTTACAGGTAAGAAAGTCGCCCCCGCTAATATTTTTGAGTTTTCTAGCGGTTCGCCCTTCCTTCGGTCAGCTTTAACAGACAGTATCAGCTGCTGCTCGGTACCTGAACACCCCCCCAGACAGCTGTTCAACAGGTCACATCTCGACCAAGGCAAGGGACTTTGATTTGAGGGAATAAAGCAGAAAACTTTGGAAATGCTGCCTAGGATTCAGCAGCAGTAAACATCAACAGAAAGGAGTGGTTACATCTCATGGTATTACAGTATAAGATTTTAACTGTACCCTAAAATATTGGCTCGCTTTGAGTCCTGGCCAGAATAACTGTGAGTCTGAAGATGACTCACTGTCTAGAAAGGGGGGTGAACTGTCTATTACATACTAAGTTCACTTGTATGAGCATTGTAATGCGTAGGATACCCTGCTACCATGTCTTTACAATATGTAAGTTATAGTATGTATGGGGCAATAGTGAAATTTCATTGAAGATATCTGTCCCTGTATGGAAAATGACTTGGAGTTGATGGTAATGAGGAGTCCAACTGAAACTGTCCATTTCTGGAGTATATTCACTGGCATCTTCATATTTTACTACATTTTGAGTTGAAAAATTCAAGGTATGAAACAAGATTACAGTGATCGACAATAGGTGATCAATACGAATTGATTGTCCACTACTTTTGTTAATGTTGTTAATGTTAACTGCACATTATTTGAATACATTTTGATTCATTGTGTGTCAGCAGACTTTCAACATATGTATCATGAGCGTGCATAACCAGCCTCATAATCCCCAATTTTCGTTCTAGAGATGATTCCAATGAGAGATGCGAGGGCTGCTAATGTGTAACGTGGCTCATGAGTCAAAGCTGGAAGAAAAGAGGGGGTCTATAGTCTTCCCTTAAAGATGTAATATGTAAGATTTCTGCATTAAAATGTCTAAAAATGATTAGACCTTTGTTGTATATTTAGTAAAGTTTTGTACAAACATTCATCCGAATGTTTCCAATAATTTTTACAGCCAGAGAAATGCACAAGTTTCCTTAAGGTAATGGTGCATTTCATAGCTTCCCTATAACTTCCTGGGTAGAGTCAGAGAGTGAGGAAGGAATTTGGCGAATGTGACTAAACGTAATGTGAATAAAACTAAAACATTACCTCATCTGCCAACACTTGTGCCTGAGTCACGTCAGATAGATTTTCACCAGCTATGGTGGTTGATTAATGGTTTATTCACCACCAGCGAAGCGACTTTGACTGCGGGATCGTTTGTGTTTATTTGCGTTACTCAGTGAAGCGTGTATTCCCCTCAACAGCCAGAATACTTCACTGTACATGAGCCGTGAGCTAGCAAGCAATGACACAGAGGGTGACTGTATCTATGTTTGTACTCGGGTCAATCACTAAACTCAGCACTCACTAGAGACTCTTTGTTATTTTTCCTTCTCCTCTCTGTAACATGTCAATGAAGTAAAGCACATTTCCCCTCCAGCTCCAGTTGGCAGTCAGTATTACAGAACATAATCACCCAACATTGGATGTCTGTGGGTCACTGCTGCAGTCAGGTTGATAAATAGGAGCGAAGATAAATCCACATTTTAATCCTAAAAGTCAAAAGGTAATCGCTGAGCTCTCCTGTCAGTAAACGACTCTGATTCAGAGCAGAATCATATGTGACTCTGGGTGTTTATTCCTCCAGAAGGTCTGGCTCTGCACCAGACTCTCTCATCCAGAGCTGGCCGTCTCTGAGGAGCTGCAGTGGATATGCCACCTCTCCCACTCCGCCGAGCCCTCCGCACACAACACTCGGCAAATGTCGTTTTATTTGTTTTGATAGATACTGCTAGCAGCAGGAAAACTGAGCTGCGTAGTGCAGAATACAAGATAAAAGTAGTAATATGATAGAATAGAATCAAGTAGTTACTTAAGAAGAAGAGCATTAGTCAAAATAAAATGGGCATTCAAAGGCTACTTTACATTTATGTCTTTTGCAAAATAGAATTAAGCAGTTATCTAAAATAAATATATATAGAAAATAGTCAGCACGTATTTACACAAAGCTGTAATAGTACCAGAGCAAAATGTTCAGATCGCAGAGGTCAAAGTACATAATTCCTGTTAACCAATGTAAAACATCACATTAAAAGAGTGTTCAGACAAAGAGCAGGCTGTTTATTTTAAGACATGTTTTTTGCCTCCATGTTATAAAAACTGCTGCGTCATGCGGCTCAATTACAGTTGATGAATAATATCTGGTTCCGCAGCACAAATCGTGACTAAAATCCAGACTGGCTTTTGGACAGCAGTCACACAGTAGGTTGTCAGTGTCCACTGGGAACAGCTTTCCCACAATATGTTGTTTAGCGTCGCACTCAGCAGCCACACACATAAAACTGTGGAAGAGTTGCCAGTTGCTATGTGGAGTCTGCTGCTCTCCATGCTAATGGAAGAATAAACACATTACACAGTTGCTCCGAACAAGTTCATGGTAAAATTTACAACAGTGGGTTCAATGTGACCACACGCAATCATTTAAAGGACAGTTCCAGTCATTGTGTATGCACTGTAAAGCACTCCCCTCCCAAATACATTCTTGAGGTAAACGTTAGTGCTGAAAGAAATGACAATTCAAATTTGACAAGCTATAAAACATGTTTAATTTCTTCTTTTTGACTTTTGATTGTCAGCCAAACAAATGCTTTAGTCTCCGTTAATATGAGATTTGGTCATTATTGTTGACCTATAGAAAAAGACTAATGAAAGGTGTTCTCAAGTTGTTTCAGGTTGGTTTCTAAAAAAGGCTAAAGCTTCGAGAAGCAAGAAGATAGTTTGTTTATTGTTAATTTACTGAAGAAAGGGAGCTTGGAGTTAATTGTAGCCACAGTTACTGGGTAGAGACAAAGTTTTCTGTGTCTGTACTGTAACAAAAGAAGTATTAATTATTTTATCACCAACAGAGGGCAGAAAGTTGATTCTAAATCAAACATGAACAGCATTAGTACAGCAAATAAACTATGTAACTACTGACCATTATATAGTAACCAACGTGAAGTTGAGGATATTTGCTAAGCTACTTCGCAGATAACTGTCACTGATCTGAGGGCTTCAGATGTGTGAAATCACTGGAGAATATTTGAGTTGCACTCACGTTGCTGAATGTGTTTACTTATAGTATCTAAACATGTGTCACACACTCATGTTTTATTTATTTCACACTTTCAGCTTGTATATGTGTCCGTGTCACATCATTGAAACTACCCAGGCAGAGTGGAACTGAGAGAACCAGCCAGACGTCGCCACCATGTTGGAGGAGGACATGGAAGTGGCCATCAAGGTGGTCGTGGTCGGCAACGGAGCCGTCGGCAAGTCCAGTATGATCCAACGTTACTGCAAGGGCATCTTCACCAAGGACTACAAAAAGACCATCGGAGTGGACTTTCTGGAGAGGCAGATACTGTAAGCAGTTGTTTAACGCAAGTTCTCATTGCTATATCAATTATAGCTTATATTTAAAGCTACTGCTGGGCTCCAAGGTACTATAGTTTAGTCGTTTGTGTGACTAGAGTTTCTCAAAAAAGTTGACAAGCGACAACTGCAACGTCACCAATAAAGAATTTCTTAGTCAACAGTAATGAAGATCCCATAAGGTGCATTATCTGTGGATATTGATGAAGGTTGTATCATTATGTCAATGACAGTGACCAGGAAAACATCAAATAATGATACTTAAGTATATTGTGAATTGCTGGAATTTTTTAATATGAAAAATAAAATAATAAAAAGTTAGAGTACAGGTCTTACAAATTTTGGTAGACGTTCATAAATACAACTGAAAAACTAGAGTGATGAGCTTGGTAGGATGTTGTTATGCTCACTGCAGAGAAGTTAATACATATTTGTCCCTCATTACATGCTCATTGTTTTAGCGTGAATGACGAGGAGGTCCGACTAATGCTGTGGGACACCGCGGGGCAGGAGGAGTTTGACGCTATTACCAAGGCCTACTACCGCGGTAAGACCCCCCGCCACTGTGACAAATATACCACTGCTGCTTTGGGTCACTGACCTCCCTGACCGCTGAGGTTACGTTTTTATTTGTCACACATTTTATGGTTGACAGGCAGCGCAGTATTCAACGAGAGCATGTGCACTGTGACTCATCAGCAGGGTTCTTTTGAAAGTTTAGTCAATGTTTTTACAATGTCAGTTATGTATCTGATTTCTAAAAGTATAAACAGCTTGAAAACACGACCAGTTGGTGTGCTGTCTTGCATTCCAGGTGCCCAAGCATGTGTGCTAGTCTTCTCCACCACAGACAGGGAGTCGTATCAGGCTATCGACAGCTGGAGGGAGAAGGTGGAGGCAGAGGTCGGAGATATTCCCACAGTCCTAGTGCAGAACAAGATCGACCTGCTGGAGGAGACTGTTATAAAAAAGTTTGTAATACTTTATTTTATGCCAAAGTAATTGAATGTTAAAGACAAATTGTACTGTTGTCACATTTTGTATTCTCTTTGCAGCGAGGAGGCAGAAGCCTTGGCTAAAAGGCTGAAGCTGAGATTTTATCGAGCTTCAGTAAAAGAGGATCTGAATGTGAACGAAGGTGGGTTACTGATAATGTGGACAGCTGGTTTAATGCACGTGAATCAATCTGATTCTGGAAGTTCCCGTCTCAACACTTGTCCTGGTTTTCTCTTTTTAGTTTTTAAGTACTTAGCTGAGAAGTATCTTCAGCGACTCAAACAGCAAACAGCAGAGGAGACAGAGGTGGTCCATACAACAAGCAATAAAATAGGTAAGGAACCTTACTGTACATCATGTTGCAAGTTTAAGTGTTTTACATTACTCATAAATTGTTTTTCCACAGGTGTTTTTAATACCACGAGTAGTAATGTCTGCAACCAGAACTCCAGCAACGGCAGAGAAATCATCACTCTGCGACCAAACAAACAGAGGACCAAGAAGAGTAAAAATCCCTTCGGAAGCTGCAGCCTACTTTAGACAAAACCATTTCATTTTAGTGACTGACTATTGTTTCTGACACTACATTGGTCATCGTTGTATTCTGTAATCACATTTAGAGACCAAAGCCCACTCAGACTGGGACATACTACTCTACACTGCATTAATAACCTGATGTTTAATCTGAATCCTGAGTTGTTTCTGCACATTGATGGTTGAATTTCCTTTAGTTCAGCCTCCAGCAATGATCTGCACACAATACCTGCACATGCTTGGTTCCCCCTTGTGGTTGCCTTAAGTAACAGCAACAGCTGCAGCTACACTGCATGTTTGTTGTCATAAATGTAATTACACCCCAAGAAACAAAAGATAGTTTTTACCGTCCTGATTTTGGCGTTTCAACTGTGCAATATGTTTGCATGTATCGTAGAAGATACACAGATTATTTTGTACCATATTTTTATAGCTGTCAACAGAATATGGTTCAAACTATACTGTTTATCGGGACGAATACACTATCGAATCCAGAGTTATTTCTCTGCGCAGAAGTATTTTTGTACGAATCACAGCAGTGTTGGGTGATATTTTCACTGAAGCGTTGACATAGTGCCAAATTAGCTCTTTCTGAGCTGTAGTTAAATACTAATGCTGCAGTGATATTGATGTAACATGGAATTAGTAGAATGTGCTCCTATGTATAACCAAATATATGGATAACCAATAATCAATAACAGTAATTTCTGCTTATACTCCACTTATTCACAGCTCTGTTAACCAAATCGTAAGACTCTCACAAATGTTAGAAGTTGAATAATGGTCCTTTGCTCTTTGAGTCATAGTACCTCAAGTCACAATGAGTTATAGCACTATGTTATGTTTTTGATTGCAGTTGTTTACATTTAACTGTGCTTTACTTTAACTTTGGTACAGCCTTGAGTAACTGATCAGCCTCAGAGTGAAGACTTCACTATATTTCTAACATTTGAAAACACTAAAACATGGTACAATTTTGTTTTTTATGTTATCGATTTGGCTTCTGTAGTATCAATTTCTATTTTGTAAATATGATTCTGCTGCTTTTTGATGCAGAAAAAAGAAGAAGGAGTGGGGCCAGAAAGTTTCTGGAAGACTGATAGCTCACTGCTAAGTGGTGTTTGTCCCTGTGGTACAAATTATTTCTCTCTGAAGGTACAAAACCTGATCACCAAGACCAGATATTTTGCTTGTGTGTGCCTGAATATGGAAGAGAATTCAGTTTCTTCTCACTACATGAGGGTACTCCAAAAAAGATCCCCCAAACTACAACTACCTGTGAACTTTATATTACTGCCTAGTCTTTTTTTTTCTTTCAGAACTTATTATATGAAAGACAGCGGTTTACCAAGCACAAAGAAATATGTGGAAAAGTTATAGAGTCCCCTGTCTGAAATGATCATCACTTCCTTATAAATACAATTCTACATCATCTTGGAATAGATGTGCATGTACGTTTTGTCTTTTTAGAAAGTTCTCAGATGTCTGTCAGAAGATTCAAATGAACTTTATTCTCGAGATGTTCCGATGGGACTGAATTCATTCATGTTTTCACGTTATAGTTTGTTGTGAAAATCCCATCAGGTGCTTTAAAATATGTTCCAGTTACACCACTGGTACAAAGACCATGTCACGTTTCAAACGTTCTCATTTGTATGTAAACAGTGCTGTTTGAAAAGAAAAAAAAAAGGAAGTGTGGTGTAACTGTGCATGCAAGCATTTTATCCACATCAGTGAATGTCCGACCATGCCACACTGCCTTGTCCATGTTTACATGCTCCACCGGTAAGCATTTTAATCCCTACTCTTGCTGTTTGTTTAAAATTTGCCTGCACAGTGAATCTGTAAATAATTATTTCTCAAGCTTTCTCTTATTGTTAACATTGTGTTTACTTTGCCTTTCTTGCTTTTTGACTGAATGGATTGAGAGCACTTTACCATTAAGATGGCATATAATCCAAAATAATTTAAAACTAAACTAACCGTACTTATGTGCTGTCACTCAGGTGTTGTAATAATCTTTATGTCTTACTATTACTCTTCTTTTTCACACTTCATAAATCAATTTCACATATTTAGATAGACAGACCAACACATGTATGCTTTCAGTCGGACAGAAACAACACTCATTGTTGGATTTTAGTTGTAACAGTTAAAAGTGTATCACAACTTCAGGTGGGCAACACCTGATTTTATGTCTGGGGGGGAGTTGATGGTAATCTGACATGAATAAAACTCTACTTTTTTCTTCAGCATCCTGTGTGTAATTTCAAACTAAAATATATAAGTAACCAAGATTGAAGTCTTCAGGTTCACTTTCAACCATTTCCCAGATGTTTCAATCCCTTATCACATTCTTACTCAGCAGATGAGAGTTTGCTCAAACTCCATCCACTGAGGAAGAACGTGTTGGCTGGAAAGCAGTGTTACTCAAGTAAAGACTTAATGGTCAAACGTACAAAGATGTTAAGAGTGTTTAGAGTTGAGAAAAAGGGCATAAAGTTTAGCAAACTGTCAAACAGATAAAGGTTGCAATGCTTTCATTTAATGTCTTTTTAGCAGTTTAGCTTTTCTTCTCCATCACGAGTTGACTTAGCTGCTGTCTTATTTAATTATGTGGAATAACAAAATAAATAACCAAACTGTCAGTTCATTGAAATAGATATTTTTCATTTACAGATAACAACTAGGGGGAAATCAATTACTTAACTATACTGCGCTACAAGTACAGCATTTTTGTTTTTAGGTCCGTTTTTGTAGTTGTTGCAAATTTCCCGTTAATGGAAATGTCACGTTTCTAGAGCATAACATTTTTCATGTAGTAGAACATTGTTTATAACTACATTTTTACTAAATATGTACCCTACTTACAGGGTTTGGTAGGTGGTAAAGCTAACTGGCTATAGTATATAATTGTGTCGAGCTTCATACAGTAAACTATCGTCTATATCTTTAGTGCAAACAGGATACATAGATACCTGCTTCATTTTAACATTTCATGACAGCCATCATTAATACATGGTAAATTTATAGTTAATTAAACTTTAGTTAATAGTTATTTCACTGTTAACAATGAAATTCTTCTGAAACCATTTATTAAGCAATTGTAAAGGTTTGTGAAGATCAGTTGCAACTGTCTATAGATGAAATACAGTGTTAATTCACCATTTACAAAGTTTTATAAATATCAGTTGCAACTTTACAACAAACAATTGCCTAATAAATGGGTTATAAGTAATTATTAACTAATGATGATTTATTAATGATGGTGTTACCAATGTTCATTTTGGCTCTTGCACCTCACATAGACGAGGGACCCTATGAACAGATTCATATGACAGCTCTGTGATGAATATAAGCACTGATGTGCTGTTGTATTCCCATGTATTACAGCATCACGTCACCTTTGACAAAAACAATGTGCTTTTTATTCACGTTTTGACACATAATCTGACATAAAAACAGCTTTGTGCAAATATGAAGTAAAATCCACAGCTTAATGTGATTTGTGTTGCCTTCACACATGGAGGTAGTGTGTGCACATCTAACATCCTTCCCAAGTGCCGATTTAAAAGGTGAGACAAGGAAACTAAAAAGATACTTCAATGTAGGATTCTTTGTCGAGCATGCCATCGTATGATTTTCTGTCTTATTTAAGTGCACATGTGAACACACATTGTGTACTGGGTAAACACATCATGCAGTGTAAATGACAATCATTTAAAGATAAAACTTGATTATGCCAAGAAATCACCAATCACAGAGAGTGATGGTGTTTGTAGCTTTACTGTATTATTGGCCCTCAGGTTCAGGCTCACTGTAATTTCACCCATAAGGACTCGTTTGCTGCTACATCATTCTCAGAGTTAGTACAGGATTACGACGGTTCTCGGTGAGGTTAGTGGTATTAAAGACACGTTTTTATGTTTCGATGACCAGTCTCATTAACAGCCATTGGCTTTGGGTTGCTCCAGTTTCTGGTGATCCATAATCTTGATGTTCTTGTCAGCGTTTTCAACGTTCCTCAGCAGAGTCTCCAGCCTCCGCTTGATCTTCTTCTGGTCCTCCAGAGCGCAGCTGATCACGATGGCCTGAAACTTCTGGTCGATGGGGCACGGCGGGGCCTCGGTCACACAGGCCGCGTGCAGGGCCAGGAGCCGCTGGCGGCCGCACTCCATGTCATCCAGTAACTTCTTCACCATTTCGTCAATTATGGCGGTGGCCTTGTTCAGCGCATCCTCCTGCTGGGGGTTTCTGATGGTGCCAACAGAGATCTCCACTGACAGCGTACGGCCCATCAGACGGTTTGCAGTGAGATCTAACTCTTCTCTCTCACCTAGGAAACAAAAAAAAGACCAAGAAGGAAATCAATGCTGCATCTTTACAGCTCAAGATTCAGCTTCCTTCATCCTCCCTGTTTGTCCTCCCAGCACCCAGAGACAAGCAGCTCAGGTGAATGTGATTGTATTACTGCAGGGTGGATCCAGGCCAGATTTTATGCAGTGTAATCCAACAGGATGGCCCTGCAAATCTACTACACTTAGGAAATTTACAAAGTTCATTTTTTAAAAGGCATGCAGGATTTTTGAAAACAAACAACAACAACAAAAAAGGATAAACTCCAGCAAAGATAATCCAGCACTTGCGTGGCAGCGTCTGTATCTGCAGACATCTTTCCCACTTCCTGTATTTTCTTATTTTCTTAGTATTTTGTTGTGTTTGCGATGTTTCTTGGTGATTCTGGAGAAAGATAGCTGATATATAAAATTAAATAACACTTTTGCCAACCCAAAGTGTCGGTTTCTTAACTGAGCTGGAAATGAGACTCAAAGATTCAACTCTGTGATCTTTGTTTGCGGTGCTCAGGAGTTAGATTACTTTATATTGTTCTTTTGTGATCTGAAAAAGCAAGACCTTAATAAACTGTTATTTTGTCCAGCAGGTGACAATAATAACACAAATGCCCTACAATAGGAAGCAAACGACAGCCTCCACATAATGGATTCATAATACATTATAAAAGCTGAAAATGGTGGTATGTAGAGCAGGATTACTACATTGGATTGTACTAGATTACATTTCCAAACCCCTGTACGTACAGTACTGTATAGTTAGGCTATTGCAAGGTGGACATACATAATTTGGGAAATGAGGACACTGTGATTCAGGTAATCAACACATTCTGTATCATGATTTGCATGTAATCCTATAATATGAACTAGAGATGAACAGGGGGAAACAAACTATGACGCAAACTTTTATGTTTCCTTGGGTGGAGTGCAAAAACTATCATGTTGCCTCCTTTCCCATGAGGTTCTTGAATGACACAAGCCAGCACCCAAAAGATAACCTCACTGGATCACAATGTTACAGAGAAATCAGAGCAGATACACAAACACACACCACTGAGCACTATACAGTCGGAAACAACAAGGTGGATCAGACTCTATAATGTCTGTTTACTCCCTTAAAGTCTCACCAGCACAGATGTTACGCATTTCTTGTCCGTTCTGTATGGACTGAATCATTTCCAGGATACACTCCCTTTCCTGCTCCATGGCCGATGCTGCTTCGCGCAAAGCCTCCACCCTGACAGGCAGAGACAACAATACATGAGCACACATTCATCCACAACCACAGAGAACTGCTGATAAAGAGGGATAGGGCTAAAAAAAAAATCCAAGCCCACGTTACAGTATTGTACTGATACAGTGAAAGAACCAAACTCACAAAACTTATATTAATCACATAACCAGCTGCAACCACCATTTTCTCCCTCATCCCGTTAGGATTACATTAGTATCATACTAATATACTATATTATATAGTATATAAGGTGTGCGTATGTTAACGATCACGCACATGCTGAGGCCTGGCACTTCACTGTACCTCATTTCCAGCTCATCCAAAGTTTCCAGAAGTCGTCCGGACCGATCTGCCATGGAGAGGGTCCGGCTGAACTTGGCGCACTGAGCGTCGGTCATTTTCGCCTGTATCTTCGTCTGAGCCATGACGGTGGATGTTTCTTCCTCGTGTTATTATTATTATTACTGTGATCTTAGGGAAATCCTTCCTCCCGTGTGCGATCGCCACCCCGAGCTGTCCGGCTGACTGGTCTGTGGCTGCAGCAGCGCCCCTGGGAGAACATTTCCTAACATGGGCTGAGACTTCCTTCACGCGCTCCTCGCAGAAGTTTCCCGAGGAGACCAGAACGGTGGGTCGCAACCTCTGGTCCGCGGACCCCCGAGAGGTCCCTGAGGAGCTGAGGGGGTCCACAGAAGTACATTTTCAGATATGCTTTTAACATAACTTGGGATGACGTTTTTATGCAGACAATCATTTTTTAGAATCTCTTTCCCTTAAAATCAGAGTTGTGATTGTGAATTAAATGATCACATTATTTTGTTTATCTCTTGTGTGAAAATGGTTGCTTTTAGCTTCTAACAAGGTTTGTTAGCCAATAATGTTGTTGGTGTCAGTGTGTCTGTGTTTGTCAGTTTGTGGAGAAAAAAACATAAAAAGTTCTACAGTACGCCGTACTGCCTCCAATTAGCTAGATAGCGTAAGCGATGTTAACCTTACCTAGCATTAGAGATGTTAACGACAGCTAACTAGTGTTAGCAACATTAGCTCGCATTAGCAATGTTAAAGTTAGCTCACATTTACAATGTTAACGCTAGCTCACGTTAGCAACATTAACGTTAGCTAGCGTTAGCAATGTTAGTTAGTGCTACAAACTGCCTGAAAAGTGGATTCAACGGATGGGGGAGATGGGATGGAGGTCATGTGGCCCGGGCACCACTTGGTGATGCCTCGGCCTGCTCAGTCGTCCTCCTGGATCAACACTTCACACATCTGTCAATGCAATTTGTAAATTGTGATTTTGTTGTTCTGTTCTGTTAGTGCAACATCTATTGCATGACTGTCCGTCCTGGGAGAGGGATCCCTCCTCTGGGGCTCTTCCTGAGGTTTCTTCCATCTTTTCATTTTCAATATTGCAAGTTTTTCCTCACTGGACTTGAGGGTCTAAGGACAGTGTATGTTGTTCACTGTACAGTTTGTAAAGCCCACTGAGGCAATGTGATTGTGATTTTGGGCTATATAAATAAAACTAATTTGATTTGATGGAATGCCACATTTAGCAGCAGAATGTTAACAATAACACTTTTAATTTCCACATTTAACAAATATCCGTGAGTGAGTCTTCATAAAAGTAGGTCTATTGCAGTACTCATTGTTACAATTTTTGTGAACTCTAATGGAAAGTGGACTTTAGACGGCTGCTTTTCATTTGAACTGGTTAATTTTTAACATACAGTAACTGGCAAATAAGAAGAAAGAGCAAAAAGTGATGTCAGGACAAAGGCACCCGGCATGAGAGCAACATCATATAGACTGAAATGAAGAAAAAAAGAATATTATATTATATATAGGAATATTATACTGATTCTATATTTGATGCATGTTAAATAAATTGCCCAGATACTGTTTCTCCGTCATGTTTTCAGGTCATGCTAAATGTTCCGTAAATGTGAATCAGATGAGGTTTCATCACCGGTGGGTGACACAAGCCTGTCCACATTCAAACAGGCAACGTCACCTCTGAAACTGCAGTTAGATGGTAGCTGATAAATTCTACAACCAGGAGAGTCCAATCACAATTAACTTGCACGATGACTGCATGTATGTGCACTCACTGTTTACTACCAGGGCTACAACCTCAAACTATTTTACTATACTGGAAAGTTTAATTCATTATCTGATTGACCTATAACTGAACTTTGCAAACAGATTATGCAATGGACGAGTGACTAAGAGGGTGTGAACAAAAAAGCAACGAAGTGAATGAAACCTATATACATGTATATCACAATTACAAAGGTAGCTGCACAAAATACATCTGGATTAAAGTTTTTCAGTGTGTAAGAATCTGTATGTTGCTCACTAATGATTTTGAAGACAACTTGAGGAAACTACCATAAAGATCAGGAGCTGCATGACAGGAAAGACTGAAACTTTTCTACATACAAAGGGTGGCCCTACTCCTTACGGTGCATTCAATACACTGGATTTCAAGTCTGCAATGTAACCCGAGATGGCGATTGGAGATACAGTTCTCAACGTGGTCACAAGTTCAGCCACGGCATTCTGCAGTGTCATCGATGCCATCTATAGCACATGTTTCGACACACAAGAATCTTTACAACAGAGGACAGTGTGTAAATCCACAAACCAACCTTCAGAGTACAGAATGACCTGTGATGGGAATGCCCTGTATTGATTTTACTATATAACTATAAAATGATTAAACACACAGAAAAATAAAATAGCAACTAACATTTATTGAATATATTCTGAACACAAATATCCTGGTACAAAACATCTCCACATGATATCTGAAGAACATCGTGTCACAACAGAATTAATCTCATCACATCCTTAAAACTCCAGAAGACTTCTTTGAAGAGCCTCTTCCAACTCTGTAAAACAGGAAAAAGTAGAGATTAAGGATCAACGTTACACTATGTCCAAATAAACTTACATTAACCTATAGTGCTACATTACATTTATACATTTTAAACTGCAGCCTATCTCCCCCACCACTAAGGCCAATAAAAGAAGAGTGTTTATCAGACTAAATTCTCTTTAGCAAAATGTAATCGGTCAGTAATTGGTGCACAAAGGGACGTACACTATACTCAGCAATGAAGGGAAGAATCTAGCTGAGGATGTAGCCAATGGAATCAATCTGTGATCCTCACAATTCAGTCGTAGCCTAAAGCCTGGATAAAGATTAAATGCTCAGACTCATACCTGCTGACTCTCTTGCTTCCTCTGCACTCACAGAAGTCTCGTTGTCCGATTCATCTGGAACAGGAAGGTTGTGACAAGACCAGAATTTTAAACTTCGATGAAAAAAGAAGATGATACTGGACACCTTTTTTGATACCATGGCAAAAAGAAATAACAATCTTAATCACTCTAAATAGGATGTTTTTTTTCCCTTTTCTTTTTTAAATTAACAACCTGCACACAGTTCTGATACAGTACACATACCAACACATTGTAATATTAATATCTGTGCAGCCTTTAGTTGAAAAGTGTCTTTTAAACACATGGTATCAAAGAAGTATCCAAGTATTGATACTTGTGACAACCTAAGAACACAACAAATGAGCAACTATTAATTTAAAACCAGTATTACAACACTTAATAACGAAAAATACGATTCCTTATGAAAACAATAAGGCATTACAACGTTTCATAACTTCCTATTTGTGGATGTAACACAATATGCCAAGATTTAATTGTATCAACGCTTGAGCCAGATTCCTCTTTGATGAAATCATAGATACTCCATGTCTGTGTATGTACATACTGCATCTTATCCATTTACACAGCGGTTATGTATTGTTTATTGCCTACCTTCATGCACTTCACTCTCCTTGTTGGCCTGATCCTGGTTCAAAAACTTCACCAGTGTCTCATCTTCTATCTCTGAAATGCCAACATGAAAACTAAATTAAACTCTGCCTGCAAAACATAGATTAATAAATGAAAAACATTTCTAACAGATTTACCATTGGTGTCTGGTTTGATCTCCACAGCATCGAGTACTTTTACAGTGGCTGCTTTTGCTTCTTTACTGCAGGTCCTGGAGCTCATGCATGGCTCCATTGTACAGTGTCGGGAGTGATAGTGTTTATGGAAACTTGGTACGCCTGTGAAACTCTCCTGGCAAGCTTTGCACTCTACGTCGAAGGTCTTGTCCAGGTTCAGAGCTGGGTGTTTCATGTGGACGTGAGTCTTCATCTGTGCGTAGGAGGGCACGGACACACCGCAAGGAGCACACACATAATGACATTTTCCCTTATCGGCCAAGTCTCTCATACATTGTGTGTATATAGCTTTCATTTCGTCTTTGCTCTTTTCTGAACCCATGCATTGGCATGTGAGCTGACTGGTGCTCTCAGCAACAGCAGGCTGAGCACCATCATCCATACAGTAGTAGTCCCTGCTGTGAAGACTCTTGTAGTGCTCCAGGAACTCGCCCTCTGAGTTAAACGGCATGCTGTCGCAGAGGCCGCAGAAGTGGGAGCTTTTTATCTGCCCGTTGTGCTCATTCGCACAATGTCTGCGTACGGTGGACTCTTTGAAGAACTTCTGAGGGCAGTGTCCACAGATGTATCTCTGATAGCTGTGACTGTTCATGTCGCTGCAGTGTTTGTGGACGTCCTCCTCTGAGTCAAAGACGTCCTCGCACATCCTGCACATCCAAGTCTGCTCTGCTTTTAAGGAAGATGTCCCTACTGTGTTCTGCTGGATTGTGGACTTTTTGGAAGACGAATGGTGGGCGCTGGTGGACGGCTTGGCATCGATGAGAGTGGCGAGCTCCTCGGGCACTTCTTGTTCGGTGAAGTAGGTGTGTCCGCTGTGAACCTCTGACACATGTGACAAGATATCTTCGTAGCGAGGCATTTCCACTTTGCACTTGCGGCAGTAGAAGAGGTAGTTGGAGAGATGAGCTCCCCCGTGGAAGCGGCTCATATGCAGGCGGGTAATTGAGGACTCTCCCATGTGTTTGCCACACACGCCGCACTGATGGAAAATCTGGTTCACGGCCAAGAGATGCTTACTGGCTGCAGCCTCCTCTGAGAACTGTGCACCACACTCACAGAACCATGCTGTTGTTGAGTTGCCATGCACACTTGGGCTTAGTCTCTGCCGTTTGGCTGGAAATTCTTCACAATCATTCCTCTTCTTATTCCTCTTTTGAAAAGGTGTTTCAAGGCCAGTGGACTCTCGTTTCCGCTGTGCCTCTGTGGCTCTGTGTGTGTGTTGAATTTCACCAAACCTGCAGTGCTGAAGGACTGCTTTCTCCATTGTTTGGTTGACCTCCACGTCGTGCTGGGTCGATTCCTTGTGTCTCTCAATTTCAGCCTGGCTGAGGAAGATTTTACAGCAGAGGGAGCATTGGCCTCGCACTTGCAGCTGTTTCATTACTTGCACTACGGTTTTATCGGCCTTGGCCACCGCACAGCCCTGTCTGCATTGCACACTATAACAGAAGGAAAAAGAAAGTAAAATTCAGTTACACAGAACACTTGTCAAACAAAAACAAAAACAACAAAACGAACAAAAGTCATGTCTGCTGAACACATATGGAATATCAAAAGATAGTAATACAGATTTCACACTGGACAGAAAACCTGCTCACACCCATTAACATCTGCCTTTTGTCTTCAGTGAGAAAAATAAAAAAGGTAAAATCGGCACCAGTTTCCAGGTTTACTGGCTCAAGCTCCAACAGGCTGTGATGGAAATATGTCACAAGGGTTCAAGTTAAGGACGTAGGCACATAAATAGTGTTCCTTCCATCTATCCCAGTTCAAGCAACATTTTTCAGTTAAGTTTAAAAGAGAGACTGAGGTAAAAGAGTAAGTAACCATGGTAGCATTATCACTGGCCAAAATGTCTGTACTCAGTTCTTGCCAGCTGCCCTATCCATCTGCGTACGTGCAATTCTTAACAGCGATGAGAATGAGCGAAATGTCTCACTCCTTAGCAAATTCCATCATCAGCTCCAGAAAAACTGATTCGCAATGTTATTCAGACTTTTTAAAACAAGTGAAATGTCTTCCCGATGTAGTCTGATGAGGTATATGATCTGCTGCTTTCTACTGTCCCATGTTTTCAAGCGCATTTGCGATGTTGAATGTGACACACCAGCAGTAAAGCAGAAAAGCTAACTTGTCCACTGGCAATGGGAAAGGAGTCAATTGCTTATTTTTGCTTGGTTCAGCCATGTTAAAGGAACCTGCACATATGCGCTTATATTGGAATAAAATAGTATAATATATGCAGGTGTACTGAATAAATCACGATAAACTTACTTAAAGTGAGCTTGAGCTGCCTGATGTGAGATCAGTACTTTGTGACATAAAGAGCATCGGACATTGAACGTTGCATCCTTGCACAAAGTGATGAGACGATTCTTCACATATTGTGGGATGGGTATTGGCAGTGCTCTTCCTCTGGTTTCTTGAAGAAAAGAAAAAGAAAAGATCCCGAGTACTTTTTAAAGACAGTCTTATGTAAAATAAACTTAAATGACAACCAAATCATTTAGAATAATTTGCTTATCCAGTGTGCAATAGAAACTTGCGTATACAAATCCTTTGCAGACACAATTACATATAACCAAAAAAGTTATTCTTTAATAATTTCACACATTTATCAATTAAGCAATCCCTACAATTGCACGGATGAAATAGAAAACTGTTAAATGTTACTGTTTAATGACTCAATTTCCACTTCCCTGTGCCCATTTATTTTGAAAAAATTGTTGCATTTAAATGAAGGTGTATTGAAAATACAAATATTCAATAAACCTTACCAGTCATGGCAAGTGAATCTGTGAAGTGGTTTCTGGCTGACATGTGCTGAAGACACTCATCTCGCAGGTTGAAGAAGAGGTAGCAGGCGGGACAGGCAAAACACACAATCCTCTGATAGGTCTGAGCGACGCTGTGACCATCAGGAGCGGATGAGGACACCTGGTAACCAAAACAACGTCACTCAAAACGTGTTTCTTCTCAAAATAATTATGATATAAAACCCAGTCATTAAAGTGCAACAACCTTAGACTCAACGTGTCTCCTCCAGGCTTCTTTAGTCTGAAAATGTTGACCACAGGCAGCACAGGCAAAGAGCTCATTTGGACATCCTTTCAGATTGATGGTTGGGTCACAAGGGGAGTGATCAAACCTACACATGAGATATTTCATTGCAAAAGATGCCAAGTTAGTACTCAGTAAATGGTGGGAAAGGTAGTGAACTTACTCTGAAATTAACAGACGAGGATTACCTTTTTAAATGCCCTTCGAGGAGGGACGCATTCTCATAAACTCGACCACAGTTAATCACTGGACAAGTGTGTCTAGTTGAACTATTGATGGGAAAAGAAGCAGCTCCTTGCCTTCTTCCAAAACCAGCACTGATCACTCCAGGTTTAACACCTGAAGAGAGACACAAAGGCTTGAATCATCTGAGATTTACAAGTGACAGTGTTGGTGATTTTGCAACAGGTTTCTGATTCAGATTGAAAATGTACCTGGCATCTTTAACCACATGTCTACACAGCGCTTTGCTTCCCGATTAACTCCATTTGTTGGACTAAAAGCCAGCTCCTGCTGTCCATGAGCTCTTTGTGAGATTTGCTTCGCCTGAAAAAGAGAGTCATGAAGAGATGACACAACATATTAGATTACATTTTTTTTTTTTTTTTAGATGTAAGTGGAAACTGATGGTGTTGATATGAGTTCTCTAAGTGTTAGCCAGCATAATGCTGATGGTGTTGATATGAGTTCTCTAAGTGTTAGCCAGCATAATGCTGTATGGAGTGACCACGCCACTGCTTGCCACAGTTACTTGTTTTCTAACCATTCTGTCCACAGGGTGGCACTGCAGCTATTATTTGACACCATATACCAACTCGACACACTAAAGACAATTTCTTCAACATTAAAGTTACGTTTACTGAATAAAGGAGACACAAATAACAACTGGTTGCAGAAATGCTAAGGAGGTTTTGCCAGTGCTGAAGCTACAGACTGGACTCTGCTTTCAATGGCTATGGACACAAACACATTTTTGCGGAGCAGTTAATAAATAAAATATTACATAATGATAATGTAGAAGCACTATTAGTGTGATCATATCATTTTAATGCATAAGGCGTCTCCTTTCCTTTGCCAGTGTAGATGGAAACATGAGTAGAATACAGATATCTCAGTACTGACGGCATAAAATTAGGAAGAGGGAACAAATAAGGTATGCAATATAATGTAATTTTGCCTTTTCTAAAAAAAAAAGAAAGAAAGAAAAGGCAACAAATTCTAAATCAAAAAAGCAATTGAAGGCGATGGTCTGAAACATAAGCAATCTTACCTTGAATGCTCTACATTTATTTGCTCTTTCCTGTTTCTCTAGAGCCACCTGGTGTGCCAGTCGGTCCAGTGTTGATGTGACACGCGCTTTATGGCAGGTGATTTTATCTTCCAGCTGCAAGAGAATAAAAAGGTGATTATTAATTTTTTTTTCTTAGAAAAACGCTAGACAGGTAAAAAAGCTGTTCTATTCATCCACTCACAGTGCCTGCTGATGATGAACATCCCTCATCCTCACTGTCACTACGTAGATCAATACAGTCCAATACTGGTCTGAGAGGGGCCTCCTGAAGCAAGTACAAAACACCATGTCATTTAGCGTTATAAAACACACCTCCCTTTATACAATTCATTATTTATTCTGGGAGTGCCCGTGAAAAGGTGAAGTGATCTGTGCTGGAATCATCAGCTACAGTCTTACAACATAAGGAGCAACCTGTTATATGGTTCAGCGGCTCAATTAAGATACAATTGTGAATTAAGTGAAATGGAAATTCAGTCTGATTATCAGGCTGGATCAAGATGTGCACAATCGGTTCAATCAATGTCGGCACACAGAAAGTAAGCAGACGGTTTTAGTGATCCTTTGAACCCATTGATTTTTTTAAATAGATAAAAGTGTACACGTCACTTACTGATACAAACTCCACTTCTTCCACCTCATCTTCGTCTGATTGGACTGGAGAAGACATTTCTCTGTGGAAAAAACAAACTTAATGTTACCTATGAAGCTGCAGCCCACACTTTGAACACTCATGTGACAGGAAGGGGGTGTGAACTATTTGACCTAAGCCAGCCAGACAAGTATCACTAACAGCACTGTCTGTAACACCGCCGACTGTGACCTCATCGTCAAGCCTGCTGGCTCTGTTTAATAAAAATGTGGCCATAAACCTTCGCCGTTTTGTTCAATACACCTCTTAACAGTTTAATCATTCTCTAGATAAGCTAACCCTTAGCAACAGTACGACAATACGTCAATATTGCTTAGTTACAGGAATGACTGCATGAGATTTGGCTGAAAACGGCATGTCAGGAGACTTCACGTCGATGTGAGGCTTGCATAAAGCAACAGAAACACGACTTACTCCGGTGTAATGCAGGTCAGTTCCATTAAACCCAATATAGCCCATCAAAAATCCAACATGGGTATAATTTCTTCATTGCCTTCCCACTAGAGTGCTTCTCCTAAGTGCTGCCACTAATGGGTGGAAGCTAAATTGCAACGATCCATGCTGTTACAACAGGGTGTTGTTGTAATGCACCGCTCCGCCACTGGTGGCAGCACTGAGCGCCGGACTGCCGAACTGCCTCCAGCAAGGAAGAAGTTACGCGCCACAGAAGAAATGTCATGCCGTTTACATTTATGGTATTGAGTTTAGCTTTGCAGAGCATGTAGCTGCACTTCATCGATTTAAGTCCCATTTTTTGCAACTTTACACGCGCCTGTCATCGACGTGAAGTGCCCTAGTCTGTCGCTGGTAAATTAATTCGGTGGTCTTTGGTTTAGCATTATCAACCAACGTGTTTTCAGCAACTTTATTGGAAGCAACATCTTGAAATGAGTGCTCCACTGTGGCAGCCATCCGGGACGGTGTTGTTGCAGTGGTCCGAAAAGTCCGGGCTGCTGTTAAGCTAACGTTAGCTATGACGTGTGCGCATGCAACGGCTGTAACGTTAGCTCACGCACTTAATCAGTGTAAAGTAAACACGCTAAAGTTGCTCTTGAGTTTTTGCGTTCAGCCAACATGTTTGAAACCATCAGAGGAATGAAGCTGGATATCGCATTACCTACTGTTCCTGTCGGCTCCTCAGTTGACAGAGAGGTAGCAAGCTAGTATAACACCCCAAATCAGAGCAAAGGAAGCTAGTCTGGTCTGCGACGTCATGTTTGACGGAAGCGCTCCTTTTCTACCCGCAGTGTGCCGTACGGACGGGGTTAATAGTTGTAAAATTACAACAGACGCAATAGTCAAACCCCGCCCGTCTGGTATTACCAGTCCGGGCCGAAGTGTGATCTGTCACCAACTACAAATCTATTAATATATTAGTTCTTCCCCTCGGATGAATAGCTATACATAGACTGAAACTAAATGGCACCGCTCACTTGAGAAATCAAACAGACATAAGACTCATGTATCTGCTGTGATAGATCATGATAAATAATAGAGGCAATATTGTGCACAGAGGCGCTCCCCAGGGCCCTGCTCTCTCAAAAGTACATGCAACACATGTAGTAATGATAGATACATGTAACAGATTGTGTGTGACACTAATTTGATGATCACAGTGATATTATATAAAACTATGTGTATGTGTATGTGCACAAAGGTTTTAATAATGTAGTTTGTGCATAAATGCATTGTGATTATGCAGACATATCACCTTAAGCAAAACATTCATCATGATGATTAACTGCAGTCCAAGCCTCTTTCATCTGGTGTCATAGTCTTATATAGGGCTGCAACCAACAATTGTTTACATTGTTGCTTATTCTGTCCATTATTTTCTAATTTAATCAATTAGTTGTTTGGTCTACGCAAAGAGTAAAGAAAACCAGAAAATATTCACATATCAGAAGGCAAAATCTGAGAATTTTGACTTTTTTTGTAAAACAAATTACTCAAACCAATTAATTATAGATTATCAAAATAGCTGGTGTTTAATTTGATCGTTGCCAACTGCGTGATTAATAGCTGCAGGTCTAGTTTCTGGGAGTAATGTGAACATAGGGAGAATAACTCAGAAGACAGAAATGACAAGACTTCAAACAAGCACCCCTGAAAGAAGGACTGAATGATACTGCAGTCCCATCTAGTGTCCAATGAAAATGTGAGTACCCAAATGATTCTAGCAATTATAGAGGCTTTGTTTTTACATGTATTACAATAATCCTGACCACACTATACATCTCTTAGACAAACAGAAGATATGTACAATCAATGTGAACATCTGTTGGAAATAATACATGTTGACAAACTGAAAACTCACCACTACCACCAAGGATAGTGGGTGTCATACACTGTGCAGATTATAAACCCCCTTGAGGCTAATTTCTGACATTGAGCTATGTAAATACAATTAACTCCACATGGTAATTAATTGTATTTGCATACAGTGTATTAACATGCATGACACAACTTAGTGAACATATGCTCTGTGTTGCCATTGACCATATGCCCTCTTAAGAATCTTGTGATGACAAAAAGACTAATTTATGCATGTGTTTTACTTAGTAAGGCCACAAGTCAACATATAGGTTGTATATATAAGAATAACTATACAAACATTCAAATCATTGATATGTTCGGTAACATATATAACAATTGTGTATTATGTCCACATGTAAAATATTTATATTGACACATGCAGTGTATAATATACCGCCTATATGGATGCAATGTATATATATACCGACACATCTTGAAATACACAAACAATGACTGTTGCATATTATGTAAATGAATCTTAACATACCAATCATGTAGGCGTCTGGTCTCTTTGTTTTAAAATTGCAAATAAAACTTATTGTTTCTCCCTTCACACTTTTGTTTGCCTGAGTTTTTAATCTGGCTGAAGAGAAATAAAAAGCTTTAAATGATATAACTTCACCCAAAAATTACATAACCCCTGGTGGATTATGATTAGATTTGGTTTCTGTTTTTTTTCATCCCTCATCCTGAAAGTGTCTGTACATGACGTTCTGCCTCATTTCAGAGCCTGACAGTACAATAGGCTACATTTCACATGGATACTGAACCTATACAGCAAAATATACTTTAAATACATCAAATATGAATGTTGCCATAATAACATATAGGCCCTATCAGTATATTGTAGGCATTGGATTAAAAGTAAGACATATAATCCCTTTAAACTCTCCCATTAGACTGTTGACCTTCACATAACACTAACTAATAATAACAATAGTATTATTATTCAGTGTTACAGCTTGATCCTTTGGGCAGCAGACTGCAGCAGATTACTGCGATGCTCAGATGAATCTGCTGACTCTCCCTGCCCCTAAATAAATAAATAAAACTTGCGTCTCTGCTGAGTCATGCATTGTACCTCACAATAATGATATCAATATTGTGGGCAGTCCACTCTGGACCTATACGCTCTCCTGGGCTTGCTGTGCGATGCTTCACGTGTGTCAGTCAGCGTCTTTATTCTCATCTTGAGCTCTCCGCGACATAACGGCAGGAGAGGAGAGGAGGAGAGAGGAGGAGAGAGGAGGAGAGGACAGGAGCCAGCTGTTTGAGGCTGCGGGATCTGTCCTACATCTCGCCTTATGATGATTGCTGCGGCGTTTTTGGTCCTCTTACGGCCGTACAGTATTCAATGTGTGCTGCTATTATTGTTGCTTCTGCTCGGGACTATAGCGACAATTTTGTTTTTCTGCTGCTGGCACCGCAGGCTTCGTAATGGAAAGCATCCAATAAAATCAGTGCTCTCCGGACGCACCAAGAGCCGCGGTGAGTAGCGCAGGCCGGCCGCATCTCCCCACCTCCGCTCAGCGCATGTTTCATATGTACACATAATGTGTTTCATCTGCTCTTCTAGTCAGAGAAGTCAGTCATGTTAGCCTGACCATATGTTCAGTGTGGGCTGTTGGAGAAATCAAACAGACTCATGTAGGCGTTAGTAAAGTGTGGAGCACTGGCTGATGGAGAGGGTGTTTTTAGTTTGTATCTTTTAAATATTTGGAGTTATTATTAATCAAGTAAATGTATAAAATTGATACTTGACTTGTCACACATTATGTCATATGTTAAATGACAACGTGTCACTCTAACATCTGTTATCTGTCCTGTAGTTGGCCTCCGATCACATCATTTTCGATCAGAGGTAGGATGAACTTTTCTCATTACGTCTTTGAGTCAGTCCTCTGTGATATTTAACATCTGTACATGAAGCAGTCAACATGTAAAACCCTTGCTGCTATGCTTTCTGTGCGCTTTAGGGATAATATTAAGAGATGCTTCACCCAAAAGCCTGTTTCTTTGGACTTTTGCACAACTGCATGACTATTTTAAGGACCATGAAGTGCGCAATGCGCATGTGTTAGGCTATCAATAAATAATGTAGGTGATTTTGCAGTTTCATTCATTCAGCAGGACTGAAACTCTTTACAGTGGATGCTCTGTGACAAACTCACACATGTCCGCCGATAGAAACCCACTCTGTGGTATGACACTGAAGATATAGCGTATTTGTCATCATGTTTGATGCCCGAATGCGTCAAGTAGAGTCTCAGTCGATCTGTTTCCGTTTTACGCACGTTTCACACTTTCAAAATAAAACTGCAAAATTTAGTATGTATGTACTAATTGAATGAAAACAGACTAGAATAACTTCCCACAACAAATTGCCATCTCAAAATCAGCGTTTTATATGATGCTGTTTAAAAGCTGTTTTAATATGCATAATTCCAGTGATTGAGTAATTGACACATGATTTGTCTGCAATTTAAATGAAACCAAAACTAAGTTATTATGGCATATCTCAATACACAATTAGCCTTGTAAACACCATTTATTGAAAGTGCCACATAGACCCATTAGTTTTACTACTAGAAGCTTAGATTGCATTTGTTTTAATACACTGCCATGCCTAAAAATAGAGCTTTTTTTTGTGCCTCTCCATGGTTTTGAAGTTCCCAAAGCACAAGCTTCAAAAGGCTGCCTTCCTGTGCAGCTTTTGTTATTGAACCACAGGACACTGAGCCCATACTGACTCAGTACTGTAGCTGGTAGGGATTTGGTATCATGTTCAAGGACATAACAGCCGGACAGTTGCTGAGCCTTAATATTGAAGCACAGTCACTGATCATTACCTTCAAACATATTAAGTCCAGCAATAAACAGCTCTTGAGGAAAAAGGCAAGAGATGGTCTAAAGAAGGTGATAGATCAAATTTTTACATTCAAAAGTTGGCTTTTCTCCTGTTGTGAATGAAGCTGCTGTCTCATCTTTCTGTAACACATCTCTGAAATCTAGGCCAAACACCACATCGGCCCCTCCCTAGCTAAATCACCCTGAATCACACCACAATTGTTATTCATATCAAGATGAGAGCTTTTAATTTCTCTCTGCTGAAAGTGAAATCTGTTGCCAGCTTGACAGTTGTCCACGTTTCCCAGGGCTTCAGGCACAGTCCACGTCACGCGAGACG
Source organism: Pagrus major (assembly GCF_040436345.1). Lineage (NCBI taxonomy): Eukaryota > Metazoa > Chordata > Actinopteri > Spariformes > Sparidae > Pagrus > Pagrus major. The sequence goes on along the minus strand of NC_133229.1, from coordinate 9,284,639 downwards.
GAGCATTCATGCTCGAGTGACAGAGGAGAAGCCCAATCTGGTCGAGATCCCTGAGAGCGAACCAGATTCATCGTCTGGGCTAAGGAAACGGAAAGTGAAGAAGAGAGTCCTGCCAGAATTTTACCAGTCTGTACAAGTCACCCCCACACGCAAACCTGTAGGTACCTCCCTTAAATGTAACCATGATTAATACTGATACTATTTTTTGCTTGCTCCCCTCCACAGGGACATCAGTGTGCCTTTGAACCTGGTAAGGATTCAGTAACTTGCTCAAGGACACAGGAAAGTGTTTGTCCACAGGGTGTGAACCCTCCTTTTCAAGGATGGTCATTTCAAGGTCCTTTGAAATGAAGAATTTTTGTGGTTGTGTGTTGTTAACTTGTATCTCTGATGAGAATATGGATCTGAAGAGGCATTTTCACATGTAATCATAATCATAACCAAATGTAGTCGGTCTCTACAAACATGAGAAAGAAAGCAGGTTCAACACAAAACAAAATACAGATATCGAAGTAATTTAAAGACTCCTTTAAAGGTGCAATATTTATGAACTGGCCACCTGTCTAAGGTAAATCCAAAAAAATAGGGGGTGGCGTATCATCACAGTAAGCGCTAACTGCTGCTAATAGCTAGTTAGCTAAATTAGCCGTGCAGCTAATAGCTAGTTAGCTTAATTAGCCGTGCAGCTAGCAGTCCAGATTGGGAGCTCAGAGTGGTATTATGAGACAGGATGCTGTGTCGCTAGCTGGTTAGCTTTTTTATCATCAAATTATACCATCTGGGTAATATGAAAATCTATATTCAAATTGTTCCACCAGGCTTTAGTGTAGCAGTGCCCAAACACCTATTGCATTATATATCATTAAGATCCAAAATGGTACAGTATGGAAGCCCTGAAGGCAAGTGGGACAAAACTTTGGTTATCCATGTTTACAAGTTGTTGTCTCTCCTGTGTTTCTGACAGTGTTAACAGGTGAAACAATGTTCAGAGAGGATAATCTTTATAAGTTCATTAAAGTTTTTTCTTCTCTTGCCTCTCAGGGCTTCAATAGTACTTAGAAGTTCCCTTAATTGATGGACTTTCTGCACAAAGCACCACTCAGCCCACTGTGCTCAGATTCTGAAAGATGATTCACAATTAAGGATTCTACATATTAAAATAGCATTTTTACCTTCTTTGTTCACTAGAAACATCTGGCGGGCCAAATCAAACCTTATTGAGGGCCAACTTTGGCCCGGGGGCCCCTTTATAGGCAGCCTTGCTCAAGTGTATCTTACATGAACAGATCACAGAACATTTGACTCATTTAAAAATGATTAATCTATGACTCATTCACACTAGTCAGCCATTAGCCGAGGGAGTGCACAAACATACAGTATGTCATTGTGTCAGCTCTTGACTGATTTTGATTTCTGATTTGAATTTCAAATGACAATCCTCCATTTTCCTCATTTTGCAGACCTTCATTGACATGCTGTTACACGTCTTCTCTAATCCATTGTGAGTCTCTTAACAATTCACCATGTTGGCATGGGAACATAACATGTATCCTCGTATGGATTAACAGCTCAGCTCTTTGTCAACTCAACACGGTTTTAAGGCCTTTTGCTTTTTTACTTCTGTGTCTTCGTGAAGTAGCTCCACCGCTTCCAAACAACAGTGAGTGTGCTCTCCACTACTCAATACTTTTATCAGTTGCAGACAGTCAAGTTAAAAGGTAAGGTGAGGAGAGAGACTGTAACACCTGACCCATATATTGATCCATGTCTTCTTGGAAGTGAACATACAGGGAAACACAGCTGAAGAAACACACGGCCTCAGCTGGAAACGTGTACCTAAGGGAAACATAAACCACATTGGCTCCCTGTGGTTTGTTTCTGGCTTTCTTTGCTGCTTATCTGAGAATCTTTTTCTTTCTCCAGAGAAAGGAATTCACATCCCACATTCACAAAATCACAAAGTCCTGTGGGTGTTTCTGAATGTGTCTGATGTTCATTGTCATTCGTTCTATCCAGAGTATAAAATGTCCTTCACAGCTTGTATCCGTACTGCAAAGGGTTAAAGCTGTTACTGCTACATAAAACTCTGATTTGGTACAAGACTTGACATGACAATGATGTTTGAACCGACTGTGTTCAAAGGCACCTATTGATCTGTTTGAAGCTGCTGCAACTCCCTGCTTACACTGTCGATAGCAGACACAGGTTTGAGCTTTCTCTTATTGCCTCTGTCAGCTAACATACATATGAATTTGATCAGAGACAGCTATCATGAAGAGCCAATTGGTTACAGTCTTGTTTAATAGCTCTAAATCAAATATGTTGTGGCCAAAATCCACTTTATGATTCAAGTTGTTGTGCAGGTGAAAAGCTGAACCCTACTGAGCAAAAGACAAACAATCCTGTGTTTGCCAGTGTTTATCTTCTGACAGTACATAGGCAGAGGAGTTTCATATACTACTTGAACCACGACAAGAAAATTAATGTGGAGATTTATGGACTCATGAGCAGACGTTAATATATAATAATACTGCACAAACTACTGCAGGCCTGGACCTGCCATCACCATGCATCATTCATGATATATTTGCATGTGTAGCCTGCACTTAACTATGCAAAATGAATAATCCACAATGGTCGACTTGTCTCGGTGAAATCATATTTATGTGTGTTTTGAACTGATAATGTCTTCAGGGAACTTACTGACTGACTGCTTCACATATTTTAAAAACAGCAGGCCAACCGATTGCAGTTCTGTTTTCATTTTAAAAACAGAATGTGCATCACTAACATGGGAATACAAAAGCATTTGGCTTCATGCTTGTAAAGATTTGAGCTCAGTGAATGTTTTATAAATGAGTGCTCCTCTTTTTACTGTTACTGAATAGGGAGTGCACATTTAGCAAATAGGCCATTTAACATATACTGTGATGGCTCGATTTCACTGATACTGACAAACATCGTCAAATGGTGTAAATAATGTATTTTCAAATCAGTTTGATATCAGGGCTTGCATAGACTAGTCCTTTTTTGGGGTATTTTTTTAAGTCCCCATCTACTTCAGTTGTTTAGGAGAATGCTGCAATGCTGTTTTTCTCTGAAGCTCCAGAAATGTTTTGAGGACTACCAAACTTCACCTGACTTTCCACTGGCATCAGGGTGAATAGATGATTTATTTTTGGGTGAACTTACCCTTTTACAAAGAAAAAATAATTTCGAACTTTCCCTAATGGAGAGCATAAGCCGTGCATTAAGTGAAGGGGAGGGCCACTAATCTTCCAGCTATTCTTATCCCTGTACAGTTAGCTCCTTATATAAAAGAAAGTGGAAAATACTGACTCAGGAGGACATTCACTGATTCCTATAGGAGCCTGACTCATAATTATTTCACGATAATGACCATAAAATTTCCTCGATTCATCTAATTTTTCCCTTTTAGTAGTAGGAATCATGAATAAGCATAAAAGCTGATAAAAATTGCAACACTAAGCCGCCTTTTTTAGCACCGAGTCTTTATCCTGATGAAATGGGATGCAGCGATGAAAAGGCTGCTAATATTAACAGCATGTTGCTTTTATCAGCTCTGCAGAGTTGACAGTGACCCAGCTCTGAGAACAGATTCTCACTACGACTGCTATTTAAAGACGAGGGACGATTTTCTGCACTCTTGTAGAAACACTACCAGAGGCTCTCTCAACATTTACATTTGAGGCTGAAGCATGTTCCTGACTGCAGACTTAAAGGTGCACTATGTAGTTTTTGGGAAGAAATTTTAATCTTCATACTGTTTTACTTTGTTTATATGTGGCGGACCCTGCCACCTTTCTAGCTTCAAACAGTGTTCTGGGAGCTTATTTTCCCCTGAGAACAGCTTGTTTATTCACTTATGGAAAAAATAAATATTTCTGAGTTTGTATTATCATCTTATTAATATTCTGAGTTTGAATGTCTCCTCCAAAACTACACGGTGCCTCTTTAACTCAGGTTTTTATCATTAATCAAACCGTGTCTTCATACAGTCACTTTGCGCCCCACCTCCTTCCTTCTCCATCAGGATGTGTTTACCTCCCTTTGTTCTCTTGCTCAATCTTCAGGTGTGTCAGGGTGCAGCAGGAAATTGCAGCAGAAGGTCACTCATTCATCATTTTCTTTATGAGTGATGTGTTGCTGAGTCTGCCAAAGACTAGCAAAATTAGAGATAATCCTCCAAAGGTACGAGGAGTTTTTGATTTGATTTTTTCTGGTGGAACAGGCTTAAATGTAAACCTGGTTAAACCTCCCTTAAATCAAATGCAATCCCTTTTCCCCCCTCTCTCGGGTAATTAGCTCAGCTGTACCCTCTGTGGTTAACACCCCATTTACAGTGTAGACTCTTATGTAACCGCGTCCAAAGTCCTCTCAGCAGTCATGTTGTGATTCCGTGGCAGCCCTTGTCCTCTTATTACCCCCGCTTTTGGTGTTTTTGTAGCCACCCAGCACCTTTTGTGCGGGGATGGCGCTCTAACACTGTCGGAGCCCTGCTGCTGTTGGCTGCCGGGTATGACGCGCACAGACACATTCAGTCTGCTCTCCTCATCACGGTCCAGCTCTGCCTCGACAGCACGCAGCGTACCATCCCCGCAGCCCTCTGGAGATCTGACATCACCCCACACCCTCAATGCTCGGATAATAAGGGACGAACTCGTGGCCGGAGCATCCCTCAAAGGGCGTGGCACCTTTGGATATTGACGCACGGAATGTGTGACTGATGGCTGGAAGCTAATAAGGCGCAAAACAGGATTGTGTGTTTTTCTTCCTCCCAGCTGACAGGTCTCCATGTATACAGTGGTAAGTCTTACAGTCGACCTGGCGGGGGAGCCAGATACTATTGATTTCACATTGGCTTTATTTGGCTCAATCTTTTATTGTTATGGATCCTTGCGAGCCGGTGGCTCGTGTCACGGCGCGTCCTCACACCTAACAGGCGCTCACATTACGCACTTTGACCCTCGATGGTGAGAAATTGCGAGATCCGTGCGCGTTAGAGGTGAAATCAAGACAAGCATTGTTCTTCTTTTTTCTTGATCCCCCGTTTTTCTTTTGTCTCACAGAGCTCCAGTTCGGGGAACCCTTCCCTCCACGGCTCCATGTCTTCCTCGGCGGATTTCTCAGACGAGGATGATTACAGTGTTAAATCCGGCTCGGCATCACCTGCACCCGGGGATACTTTACCCTGGAACCTGCCCAGACATGAGCGATCCAAGAGGAAAATCCACGGCGGATCCGTGCTGGATCCGGCGGAGAGAGCCGTGCTCAGGATCGCAGGTGAGGAGCAGTCTCCTTGTTGTCCACGACAAAAACAATGCGCGAATATGGTGCGTTTAATTGCATATGGGGGCTACATGAGCTTACAGCGACCTGTTAAGGCTCTTGGTGTCGCTTAGTTTTATTTTGGGTCATTCACAGGGTGTAGTGATGTGGATCTGTGGTGCATGTGATGGTATTTTGGTGCGCTCTTATTCTGGATATGATGCCTTAAATTTAACCACAGGGCAGCTGGATAGGTAGTCATTATAGGATATTTATTCCCCTGCATCTTTGAGCCACACTATTTCTTCTCATGGGCATCTTAAATACCAATTTAAACGAATCATTTTATTTTATTATTTTTTTTTTGCGAATAATCTGTTGAGATGTAATGACGAGAACGCATCAAATGTGCCCAAAAGTTAATAACGAAAGTAGATTCAGAGAGAAGAAATGACATCATTCCCACTGACTTGATAACGACTTGGAAGATTAAAGTTTTACAGCTCCTAAGTGTTTTATAATGACACTTTGACGCTATTTTAGGTCGTAAAACCCCCTGACAGACGTGCAACACGGCAGATCTCGATACAGGGACTGTTGTGGGTGAAGTTTCCACAGTGAGCCTGCACCTGATGGTTAATCTGTGTGAGAGATCACAGACAGCTGATGGACACAAATGTAATTTCGACCACTAGTCTTGTTAATCTGATTAAAGTTGGGAGTCTTTGGCAGGTGGACAGCAGTGAAAAGGAGAGTGCTAGGAGCCGGTCCAGACGCCTGACAAGGAAAAGCGTTTAATATTACACACTGTAAAAAATGAGCAACTCATTCAGTCTGGTTTGGACATCTTATTTTACCTGATAATGAGAATCCATGCACATTATGTGAGAGCTGAGGAGACTTAACCTCTTGTTTTAAGAACATCTGATTTACATTTTATTTTCATGACGTTAAAGACTCAGTTTCGGATCAGTTGGCTCGTTAAGACAGTCACTTCTTGCAGCGCAGCCCGTCCACCAGTCCTTCCTATCAATCCATTGAACTCCGGAGAGGAAGTGTCGCCTATTGGACGGGGCGCAGACAAGGGAGGGCTGTAGGGCGTTTCCTTCGGTACAACAACAGCGCCGATCACTCTTGAGTCCTCAGCACACACACACATGCACACAAACACACACATGCACACACACTCACTCTCACACACGCTGTGTCCCTGTCCGCCGCCGCCGCCACCGCTGGTGAATGTCCAGTTTGAGGAGCCCGGGTTATGGCTCAGTACGCACCACATACGGACGAACAGGAATACCTTCAAGCCTATGAGGATGTTTTGGAGAAATACAAAGGTAGGGGCAAGTCCGATTGGTCTTCTTTTAGCCTTGAAGGAGGGTGAGGAAATTTGTGTGATTGCTGGCTGACAGTTCAATAAATGTCAGCCTGCCCCCTCTCTCTGTGGTGACTGGCTGGTCTTACTGTCTTTATCCCTGCAGTGGAAAAGTGGGAATATTTCCTGCATGACATCACATTCAGGCTGAATTTTGGTGGCCAGGACAAAGGATTTATTATGAGCTTTTTATGATCCCAGTTAATGATTAGATCAGTGGATTATTTCTGTGGTTTAGCTGTGAAATTGGAATATTAAGCTTCGAATATGTGTGGAAAAACATTTCAAGCCTGGCGATGACACTTATTATGAGACTGAATGGTCTAAACTGAGGAATCAAGTCTGTTTTTGATCAGATTACAACTCCATAATATAAAAGTTCTAATATATAATTTAAATATAGGAATATGAGCGACTGAATGCTGCTTATATGTCCTGTGTGGTGTCTGAAGGCGGACAGGACAATGACATGGCAGGGTGAGGCGTTAGCTCATAGCTCATGTCATTCCAGATAGCTGCTCCTTTTGGGTCTATCTCATTAATTGGAGTAAATCCATCACACATATGAGCTCCATGTTATTCAACGTCTCTCTGACAGCCAGCTCCACATGCAGTCTGAGGCCCCGGCCCTGCATGTGCAGATCTGGTGGGGTGGGTGGGGGTGAGGCTGAATTCAAACTGACAGCAGCGCTTTTAACTCTTTGTGTCTCCTCTCGCCACACAAGGACCCAAACTAAAACAACAATCAGCATGTATACTGTGCACTATTGTACTTAGCGCTTGCCGTGAGCATGTTCTCTCTCAGCTGTTTGGGTATTGCTGCCAGCAGGGCCAGTCAGCTGTGGTGTATGGCTTAAAGGCCCTGACTGGGCTCTAATGGGATCATATGATGTGGCATCATTAGGAATCTGTAGCTGTTGTCTGCAGGGAGAAGAGCTGTGACTCACAATGATCTTACTTATCTTTCATGACTTCTTCAAGCACTAACTACCAGTCCGCGATTGGTTTTTACATGATATATATTGATCTTTTGGTATTCGACTCCTCGTGGTTGTTGCATGGACAATGAACCCAACAAGGAAGGGTAAGGCATTTTATTTAGTATTTTCTTGATCACACTACCACAAAATGTAAGTTTCTTGAGGTTTTGTAGCCTCGAAATAATGCGAGTGATTTTCATTTGCACTTTTGCTCGAACTTTAATCAATTTACGGTTTCCTTTATGTAAAACTTAATTACATAAACTTAAAACTAAATTTCCCTCTCCTGTCAGTATTCTCCTGCTCATAAACATCTGGTTATTGAGTGATCTTGGTCGAAACTTGAGATCAGCTGGTGGGCTAATCATTACTTCTAGCACACTCACCTGCAACCCTGTTTCCACCCGCTTTGTTTACATCTGTCTCCTCGTGGCAGGAAAGCTCTGACTGTTGAACCAGAACAAAGAATTTTTTCAACATTTATTCACCAGACGTCAGTTAAGGATATGTAGCAATAAAAATGATCAAATTTATAATTTTTTGGCTCAAGTTGTGGACTGTTATTATCTGAGAAGTGACAAGAGAGAAATTTAAAACAATAGATGTGAGAGGAAAGCCTTACAAAGTGAGTTTATACAATACCATGGTAAGCAGAAGTGTAGTTGAGCATATGTGACTGGATAATAAGGTTGAGAAATGTACCTTTAAATTAATGACAAATGTCTTCTTTAAACAAGTTTGTTGTTAATATAAATTTGACATTCAAACTCAAAAATGTAATATTTACAATATCGATAAGGAAATAATACAAATAATACAAAATATTTTCCATAGCTGAATAAAGAAAGCTGTTCTCAGAGGGAAATAAGGTCCCAAGAACACTGTTTGAAGCTAGAGAGGTGGCAGGGTCCGCCACATATAAACAAAGTAAAACAGTATGAAATTGTGTTGTCCTTTAAGGTCAGTTTGTTTCAATCAATGAGCATTTTTCTCTTCTGATTGAAATTATTCCCCCAAAACTATGCAGTGCACCTTTATACAAGAAACCTGCTTCAAACTGTATTTATTGTTTCCATAAAAACGTCCGAAACATTTTTCCATAGGGCGATGGCCAAGTCTTGTAAAAGTCCTTGCCTTTACTTTATTTTTGTTTGCAGTTGATAGGAAGCGATCACCCAGAGCCCCGAGCTTCCCTCCATGTGATGCGTAGAGTATGAAAGAGAGACATTTTCACAGAAAAATCATCAACAGTAACCAAAACAAACAGACCAGTAAACAGAATAACATAAACAGATTTGTCTTTGTCTGACTAAATCAAGACACGGGATTGGACCACTTTCATATGTAACTGTGCAGGTTATGCGGGTGCTTGTCACTTGTTGGCTGGCTTGACTCCAGAGTCATCGAGCACCGTCTGAGAGTGTTAAACTGGAGGAAAAAGATACAGTACAGGCTTCACTGTAATGAGTGACTGCCACATGATGTGTCACATTGTGCTAGTTCACCACCAGTGTGACCGTTTGAGAAAAACATTGACAGATATCTAAATTAATGAAGTTCTGCACAAGGTCCTGATCTGTGTGTGACAAGAATGAGAGGTTTCAGATTTTTGCTGACTCAGCACAACAATCACCATCGGCAGGGAGCATGTGTGTAGTTCTTATTGCCCCGGCTGTGAGAATACCACACTAATTAGGTATTAGAGCTAATAGTACACCAAGTGGAGGAATTCCTTTGGTTCGGGCTGAAATTCAATGCAGGCTTTACAAAAGACTGTAAACCTGAGCAGTGAGTTAAAGACATGGTTTCTTAAGACGCGCACAACAGTTAATGGCACTGGGCAGGGGCTGTGCCGGATCGCGCTGTTCTTGCAGAGCCTGCTCGGTGGGCAGTCAGCATGAAGGGGCCATTAGAGTCTCTAACAGTTGATCACTCTGACATCAGGGAAGACTTAATGGATTAGACATTTGGTGGTTCGGTCAGCTCTTCTTGCAGTTCATTTTCTTTTTAAGATGCCATTTGGTGTAAATAGTCTCATTAGATTGAATATACAGTGTATTTATAGAGTTGACCACAAGTAAACATGTTGTGCTTATTGAAAAATTTGAATTCAAGCTGGAGAAACATTTTATTACCTCTGCCAAGGAGGTTATGTTTTCACCCATGTCAATTTGTTTGTTGGTTGGTTGGTTGGTTTATCAGCAGGATTACACAAGAAATACTCAATGGATTTCTGGAAAACTTGGATGAATGATGGATCTCGGGCCAGAATACGACCCATCAACTTTTGGTGTGGATCCAGATAAAGGGACAGATCCAGGAAATGTTTCTCTCGTTCTTAAATAAAATGAGATGGGGTGTTGTTTCAATGTTTTTGTTAATTTCCTAGGGAATGATGCATGGACCTTGTTGTGAAAATCTGGCGTATTTAGGTGGCTTGTGTCTATGAGTGAGTACAGTTTGATCCTAGATCAGATTTGCTCAAATTATGGTGAAGCAGTCATGGGTGGTTTAAAATTTAGAGTGATACTGTGCTGTAAAGATTGAGCTTGTATTAGCCTCGACTGAATTAAAGGGGAATGTTGGGCATTGGCGGAGGTATGCACTCTACTGAGTTCCATGAGTTTTTGACCTCCCTTTTAGTCACACTAACATCAAAACATTCATGAAGCTCATTTCCTGTGTGTGATTTGATACTAGGGGTAGGCGATCTGGCCAAAACATAACATCATGATCTATTTAAAGGTGCAATACGTACATATCCAAATTCATACTCAACAGGGGGCAGCATTTTGCCAGATTAATCGCTAACTGCTGCTGACTGTAGCTGCCATTAGCTAGTTAGCTCAGTTAGTCATGCAGCTCCCAGTCGACTCCGCTAGCTGCTAGGGGAGTGTTGGTGTTTACAATGGTAGCTCAGGAGCTTTGGACCAGCACCAAACTGGGCTAGCTGGTTAGCATGCTAACTTTAGTAGATATCTCTGCAACAAAGAACATAACCATCCTAATGAAAACTGCTATATCTCCATCTTCTGTTGATAATTGTAGATCATTAAATTCTTACATATTGACCCTATAATTTTGATCCAAGATATGAATTGCATTTTTTTCTCGATTGCCGTGTAAAAAGCCTACATATTTCTCCATTTGCTATAACTTGTGTTGCATTGTTTACGTCATTACGTCACGTAATAAGTCAATCAGCATAGCCATCTAATTGGCAACGTCAGTCTATTGGTTTGTTCACGTGGCACTGATCTGTCAGTCAATGAGGTGATGTAAAGTTTGGAAACAGAAGTAAGAGGACATTAAATACCACGCCATGATCGATGATCTAAAACCATCAGAACGTCCACCCCTATATGTTACGACAACATGATTGATATTATCCTTTTTTCAGTAGAGATCTTCCTTGTATAAAATATAAGTAAAGTCTTTCAGGAGGATCAAGTGTTAGCTGACAGCCATATACAGCACAGGACCAGTCTTTAGGATGCCAGCTCTGTATGTTGTGTATACTCTAGAGGAGGGTGTGGTCTGCCAGTGTCTGCTTTTGTCTGTGAGTCATTGCAGTCTTCATTATGACTTAATCTCTCATTACAAGACTGATTTCTATACATTAAGGAAACATGTTATCATCAACATCAACCGTATATGTACTATCTTGCATGATCTAACCCAGCGACGAGTGAGAGAGCATTGTGTTTTTTGCACAGTCACTGCCTTTGTCCATCCTCCTGGGCCGTGCCCAGCCCAACCCCTCTGCTCTATGTCGACAGCCCACTCATCACATTCAAACGGCCTCAGTGGCCCACACACACACACAGCCTGCTGCCTCTATGGAGACTGTCTGCCACCGTACAAAAGACACTTTGTTGTTACGGGAGCAGCATCCAAGTTCCAGAGACTTGTTCATGTGTCAAGTTGATGGTAGTGACACTTTCTTTTTTTGTGGCTTTTCATTGAGATCAAACATTAAGAAGGCACGGTTTGAAAGGGGGTATCTACCCACCTCACTCAGCCTTCAGATTAACATTCCTTACTGAATATTGTGCATGCACAGTCGGCCACTGCAGTCTCCCAAAAAACGGAGCACGAACCCGCCAACTTATGTCATTCACATTCAATAGAAACATGCTTCATATTTTAAATCAAACATAGTTTTTCAGATTTGGCGTGGCATATTATGGCTTTGATTGCTGGACGACCGGAACTAACCTGTTGGAACTAACATACAGTGGATATCTGATTATCAAGGGTAATTTCACAGCTACCAAGGCCAAACTCCTGAGTGCTAATGGCCAATTAAGTCCCTCAGATTTTTGGATCAGGATTGGCGCTCTCTAATTTCACAATAACATCTAGCAGGAAGTGCTCTCACCCTTACACCGGCTGCTTTTGGTTTCATTTTACAGGTTTTTATCTCAGATCAGTTTGTCAGTTTATATCGGTGGAGAATAAAGAAATGTAAAATCAGATTGTTTTGCCGTAATTGTCCGTCACTTTCACAAGGTTTTATGTGGAAATAAAATGTTAAAAGATAAATCCCTTTACAGTAAATACACAGCACACTATATCAACTGATGCTTAGACCTAATATTGTTCATGTGGCCAAGCCCTTCATTGATTTAATCAATAGACTTCATTTAAAATGGGCAGTGTAATCCGAACCAGCAGAGCTCTCAGAAAGCTTTTTACTGCTTCATCATCTTCAGCTACAGAAATATATCTGTTTTTTATTTAGTCTTGAATCATATGTTATTTTTATTTTTATTTCTATAATTTAAAGATATACATTGACAGTCCTTCTGGAATACATTGGTTTTTATTATCATATTGTATTATAAGTTATATGAGCTATAACTTTAGTGCAGTTCCAGGCATTATATCTGTGAGTGTGATGTATTTCTGTTGTATTTATATGCTGTCATGGTGATGGGAAGACCAGCATGACTGAAACTCATTCCATGGCTTTCCTTAGCTCCTCTCACATGAGATCATCTTATGCCTCGCCGTCCCACCCCTGACTCATGCTCTGTAGCCGCTCCTCTCTCGCTCCGGCAGCACCACCCTTCTCTCCTGAATGCAGCAGATGCTGGGAAGCAATCCCATAGCTGCAGCAGGAAACAGCTTTCCTTTCTCCACTATGTCATAGGAGGCCAAGAAATGAATAGTTCCATCTGGTTTACTGTTGATTGTGAAGCTATTGTTTGGAAAATCATGGCTGTCCTCCCCTGAACTGTCTGAGATCAGTCGTGAGTTGTCGAAAGAAAGAGCATTAGTCAGAAGGTGATTTTGTCACATCGTCAGTGAGGAGGGGGCAGTGTACCATTTGCCACAACCTACGCCATAGTCTGATGCGCACCTCCTGTGGCAACAGCTGTGATTGTTAGCATTGCATGACCTTCTGCGCATTTCCGGCTGCTCTTTCTTCTCAATCAAATTAAGGAGAGGTTAACTGAGGAAGTCTGTGAATATGTACGTTAGGATGACTCTTCTTTGGGCTTTGGCTTCATCTGATGTCTTCTCTCTTTTCTAAATTGCAATAATTTCCAGTGTTTAATATTCATTAGTTCCAAATCCAATATCATCTGCTCAGTGTCAGTCCCCATTGTTTTAAGTACGCAAAAAGAGCAGCACAACACTCTAATGCACAAGCATACTGATATGATACAGATGGGTGACAGAGTTAAATGATAAACCTGGATGAATAAGAGGTGAAACATTGTGTTTGCAAACGCTTCCACTCAGAGTCAATGAATGGTTTGATGAGTATGGACATGATGTGATTTACTGTATATGCTATGGCCTTCACCTTCACCAGATCATGAAGCGTGTTAGACAGCGCTCTCCCCCACCTTCATCAAAGCACCAAATGTGGGAACAGCTTTTGGACATATAGTGTTTATCCCTTTGGGAAAGTTAAAGAGACTTGTAGAGCTTGTGTCAAGGAGCACTCGAGCTGTTCTGACGAGTCATCGCTGCTTATTACCTTACTAAAACACATGATTTGGGGTTATCCTTTAATTTGTTGCCTTTCTGTTCATATTTAAGAACATTATCGTTCTGTTAGAGCGATGATTGCCACAGAAACTACTTCAAACAACTTTAAAATCTGTTTCTGATTATTAATATGATTGTCGTCATTGTTTCGTGACTAATAAGGCTCTAAAAATAAGATTGCTGTTGATCTAATCTACATCTGAAAACTGAATTCTCATAGCAGCCCATCTTACTAGTTGTTAGCTTTTTTTGTTTTGCATGTTCAAGAGTGAAACAACTCCAAATTAATTCAACATTGTGTGAATGTAGCACAACTGAGAATGTACACAGGATTACTTTAAGACTTTAAGTTATAAGTCTTGATAAGGATTCTCTATAATCCGAGTGAGAGTCTGGGGAGGAAAACAGATTTCCTCACATCCACAAATGCTCACTCAAATGTGGCAGTTGCAGCTGTTGCACATATGGTCGCGGAGTATTAGCAACTCTGCGTGTGTGTGCGTTCATGTTTGTCAGTGTGTATGTATGTTCCATTAGCTGACATTAATGCTTCCTCCTTCCCTCTCCTTGAGTTTGTTGAGTGCCTTTTGTACTGTGATAGCTCATGCATGAGGGCACTTTGCCAGCTTCACCTTCATCCTCCATTTGCTTTTCATCAGGGGTCAGACAGTCTTCCAACCCAACTGATGAGCATATTGAGTAATACATCTTAACAACCGGGAATGTAACATTACAAATGTCTGTACTGTTATTAATTAAGGTGACACCTCTAGATTGCACTGCAACCAGTAAAATTAGTCACAAAATGAGTCAATAGGTTCTGTCACTAACTACAGCAGCCTCATAGCATCAGTTCACTTAGCTTTACATTGAGAAAAATGATGTTGAGAGGAAGAAAAAGCTGAAAATACAGTGACTCTTCACTGGCTATACTGCCTACTTTGCAGAAATGAGCTGCATACAAGATGATAATCTTTTCCTTGGTTTCTTCTTTGCTTTGTCTTAAACCTGGAGACTTTAAAAAAAACACAGACTGGATGGGCTGCTTTGAAGGCTTGGCAACCTGTTTCAATTACTGAGCTGTTCCAGTCACATATTTCAGACGCTGCCCTGCCCTTCTGAGCAGACTGGCTGTAGTTTTCTCACTTCCAAAGAATCACAAAAATGCACCTTCAAGTGTCTGCCCCCTCATCCTCGCATTTGTGTTTTGGTTTACCACCTATATCATGTTCACACCATGGTCATTTAAATGCAGTGGCAGAAGGTTGCTATTTTGTGCTGAGTCATCACTCCTGCAGGCCCCTATTATAATAGGCAATGTACATGAAAGGTCCCGTGTGCAGGATTTAGTGGCAACTGAACACCCCTTGCTTCACCCTCCCCTACTGAAAACATGAAAAACTAGAAAAGCCCTCTCTAGAGGCAGTTTTTGGTGTGTCCACTCTGGGCTACTGTAGAAACATGGCAGTGCAACATGGCACTCTCTGCTCCCTCTGTAGATGTAAAAGGCTCATTCTGCAATTCATTATAGATGATTATGCACAAATGAAAACATCGTCATGAATATTACATTCCATGTCTGCCTCTAAATCCTACACACTGGGCCTTTCTGCCATGAAATGTGTTGCAGATATTCACGGTGCTCAAGGGGTTGAATTCTTACAACTTCAGCAATTTTTCCAGCGTTTTAGCTTGCGACAAAAGACCTGCTAAACTATACTAATTAGCAAATGTTAGCGTGCCAACAAGCTAAACAAACTAGAAATGGTAAACATTAGCGTGCTGATGTTAGCATTTAACTCAAAGTACAGCCTCCCAGAGCTGCTAGCATGACTGCAGACTACAAACAAAATAAAATTGAGATTGGCTTAACACCCAACAAAGCTCTTATTTAGACCCAGTTAACAAAATACATTTATTTGTGCATTTTTGTTTTTTTTATTTTCAATGCATTTCAAGAATGAGCATGTTGTTCATCCTATGAAGCATTAAGTGGCTCTTGAGTAAGCTTTGGTGAGCAAGTGGTTGTTTTTTTTTTTGACATTTTTGTTCTCTCACGGCATAAAGCATGGATCTTGATTAAAAAAAAATCATGTGTATTTACATTGATGGTTTCTATGAGTGGGTACAATTTGATGCAGATCCAAATAATAATCCAGATCTAGTGGATTGAATATGTTTTATTTCATTTTGGAGTAGGCTTGATTGAATTAAAGAGAACCTCCTGGACAGGTATGTGCTCTGCTGGGTGTCATTCAAGTTTTAGTTTGGAGACATGTCATGACACTGCTGAGCAGGAGACTCACCTAATTGATGGTTCCAACAAATCATTTCCTGCCATTGTTGTTTTTAATAGGTTTGTTATTCTGTTAAAGTGATATGATGATAACTGAGATAAAGTACACAGGAACATAGACCCAACACTGCTATGAGACACAGCCTCACTCAAAACAAACCAAAGGTAAACATGCCTTTGCCCACTGAGCTGGTTGTGACACAAGAGATGTGAAAAGGGAGCTGTTGAGCAAGAATGTTTAGCGAGTCCTTGTCATCATAGCGAAGGTTGAGGGCTTTTCAGTTTAGCGTTTATGTCTGTTTTAAATTCCCTTCCCATACGAGGTCAAGAGGATTACACAGTCTGGATTTTGATTGCTAGGACTTTTTGACTCTGTTCTGCTCAGAATGTGAGGATATATTAGGCATCGTGACATAACAAGATGCCAAAGGGTGACACCGGCCCCCCGTGTCCCAGACATTCTCTGAAAAACAACGATTTTATCCGTTGTCCTGTACAAAGAAGCTTGACAAAATCTGGTCATGAAAGATCAGAGTGAGGTGCTATGGACTGTTCTTAAGGTCTGCTTTTGTGTTGTTGGACACAGTTTAGTTATTATAATCAATGCAGACGTACCACCAGTGTCATGTCCTGAATGGCTGTTTTTTCAATATATAAATTCAATACTGGCTAAAAACATCCTAAATTCTTATGAACTTTCTTATGATCCTTTTACGATAGACAAATCACATCGACAAGGAAATAAATGAGACAAGGAAATCGACTTCATATCCACGAATACCTAAAAGTCAGCTCTACCCGGGCAGTTAGTCATCTTTGTTGTATGTAAGAACATGATGGTCACCTAAGTGGCACAGATTATGTGGCCTGCAGTTGCAGGGGCAGCATGGTTTAGGGTTGTTGCTATTTATAGCCAGGCACATGTGCTTTGCTGAGGTCTACAAATAAGTGTCTGAGGATCTCTATGGCTGTCCGTTTGAACGCTGTGGTGCACAGACAGACACATAGGCCACTCAGATGCAAGCATGGCTGCTGTGTGTAAGGATTTTCAGTGTTATTTACTGTCATTGTTAAAAGAATAGTGTGCCCATATAGTCTGCAAAGAACTGCAGAAGACAGTATATTCAATAATAATAATTACTACTTAATTACAACCAGTTTAACCAGTCATGGTGTAAATGTCCTAATCAGAGACTAACGGTTAAAATGTCAGCAAGTTCAAATGTAATGTGAGAGAGACGAGGTGGTTATTCCGGCTTTCAGGATCCTTCAAACATCAACCCACTGAAGTCAAAGTTCACAAGCTGCTGGTTAACACATTTCTAAACCGTTCCAAGACCTCTGAACTACCTGAATTTAAAGTCAGAATACTGAAACAGCAACAAGTTATTCCCAAATATTAAAAGGTGCAGTATGTACAAATTTTTGTTTCATACGTTCAAAAATGGACTAAAATTATCAACAGAATGTGAAGAAATAACTGTTTGAAGTCTTTTTTGTACCTAGTTTGTACCTCAAGAAGTACAACAACACTTCCAGTCCAGGCAGAGTCAGCTGCCACGACTGCTGGCTGCTCGGTTTTCTCAGCTTACTAGCTAATAGCAGCTACCGTTAGCAGTTACTCTGTTGATATGCTGCCCCCTACTTGTTTGGAGTATGAATTGGACAGGTGGCCAATCTTACATATTGCACCTTTAAAGCAAAATAGTGAATTTATTTCAAATAATTAATAATTAATGTTTTATTGGAAACCAGTATTATTTCCAAACTCTCAAAAAGAAACAAGAAAAAAAAACATATAATAAACTAAACCAAATAGATAAATAAGACAAAAAAACAGAAAAAAATAAAAAACAGGGAGGAAAATACTATAGGAAGGATGTTCAAGGTGCTTACTTACTAAAGT
Source organism: Pagrus major (assembly GCF_040436345.1). Lineage (NCBI taxonomy): Eukaryota > Metazoa > Chordata > Actinopteri > Spariformes > Sparidae > Pagrus > Pagrus major. The sequence continues at coordinate 9,266,787 of NC_133229.1, read as the reverse complement.
ATGCATTAAGAATCAGACGATACGGCTGCCATCTTTTGTAGAAATTGGCAGATGAACCTCTCAGAGAAGATTTCACCTTTTGTCATGACAGGAAGGACATTAAATGAATCATCCAAGATGTGGCAGGAGACGTATCTGGGCTTTCCCACTGTAACAGAATACGTCTGTGGGCAATGAGTGAAGCAAAAGCAGCAACAGTGAAATCACACGCTGTATGTCACAAGGTTTTTCACAGCATAAACAAACCTTTACAATGAAATAGACATCATACATTTACTGCCATCAAGCATAAGCTCACGTGTTAATGTTATTATTGGATACATTTCCCCTGAGTGTCACACCAGAGCTTAAAAAAGTTGGTTACTCAGTCACTCTTTAACTTGCACCTCAGCAGTTTGCTGTTCAGGGACCATATCTGTTCTCCAGGCCTTTACGGAGACTTTCACCTTAAACTCAAACAAATCGACACTCACCCTTGGATTCCACACTTGTTCCACAAATGTGTGATGACAATATCTATTTTTTATAATTCAGGTCCTTTGTGTTTGGAGGTTCATTTTAGTTTTATGGTTGCGTGTTTTGAGTTAACTGCCTCTTCACAGGGGCGTTGTTAAGGCTTGTTGGTGAAACTTAATAGGTGATTTCTTTTGAAGTGCATTTTTTAGGATTATGAAACGACACTAAACAATGAGACAAGATACTGATGCAACTTTGAAGTGATGAATAAAATATATATCTGCATGATCAGTTGTCAGAGTCAAAAGGTGTGAAAGTCCAAGTTATGTAAGCGTAGAATTTATTAGATGTGATAAGTAGAATAAAGATGATCGAAGCTGATAAAGGTGTGCAACATCAGGAGAGCGAGTGAATGGTGATATTCGATCTGACATTATGTCATTGTTATTGTTACAGGGTTTGCTATCTGATCCTTACTACTGCTGTCATGTGAGGACAAAAATAATGTACGACTACTATTTTAAAGTTTGCAGAATTCAATGTCACTGAGTTCATGCTTACTCTTAATTCTCACGAGATCCTCAAGAGGGCACCATACTATTAAACACACCTTAATTTTTGGGAAGAACAAATACAGAAACAACTTCTCTCTTGCATATTCAAAGCTGCTCTCGAGTTTATACTGCTAGTATTTAAGCACTTAATCATGGTTATCACACCATCTGACAGTGGCTGATGCTGATCCATTAAACATGCCTGTTATCAGTAATCTGTATGTGAAGCAGCCTCTCTCTGACCACGTCTGATAGCTGGTTCAGCTCCTGGTCTGGGCTTTGAGCTGGAGAGTTTCCTGGAATACTTCCTCAGCCAATCTATATTAATGAGTTTCTCTGGAGAGGTTTATATATTATGCAGCCAAGAGCTTAGATTATGGCATTACAAGCCAAATTGGTGTCCTACTGCAGGCTGCACTGCTTTATTTCTTAGCTGTGGAGTCAAAGGGACACAATGACACAGCAGCAGCAGCAGCAGCAGCAGCAGCAGCAGCAGCAGCAGCACTGCCGCTTAATGTTTCTCATTGCATCACATTTTTTCTATATAAAGACCGACTGCTTCTGTGCTGAGGACTGAACCTGCCAAAAGGCATTCATTAATTTATAAAATGTGACTAGATATTTCTGCTTTAGTTTGTCTCTATTTATTTACCTTTTTATTAATTCAACCATTCATTTACCTTCCCATTTCATTTTCCATTTTAGTTATTCATGTATTTCTGTTTGTATTTACTATTTATTTCTATCTATTTTTGTATTATAAAGCATTTGCATTTTTTTTTACGTAATTAATAAATGCCAATGAAAATATTACAGAAATAAACACTGTCCTATATTTCTTGGAATAGTTAGGTTTGTGGAAATAAATAGAGGAGAAATGCAAATGTAAATATTACAGAAATATATAAAAAAAATGTATTTAAAAAAATTAATTAAAAAAAATAATTGGGAAAGTAAATACAAAGCTAAATAAATATTAATTGATAATTAATTAACAATATTTATTGAGCCATTTATATATTTCTTTATTTATATCTGGTTTTGGCAGGTTAAGTCTTATATGTTTCTGACGTGTTACTTCCTTTATTTGATGTTTGGCTGCATGTCCTTGATCTAGATGTGTGGAACCATCATACAAAATAATTGTCAGCTCAACCCACATAACAATTCTCAGTGGCTTTTACTCGTGCACTATTTTTAGTCGATCTAAATGTAAGAATCTGCAGAGAGTACAGTCACAGGGCTCGTAAGGTACTTCTGTTATCCTGGGAATGCATCTGTCAGGCTTTATGATTATTTAAAAGTCCAATTTAAGCTTTTTTATGCCACAAACTCCAAATGCATTCAACATAATGTCATTAAGAGCTGAAATAATGCTATCTGTTCAGCTTACGTACATGTCAAGCCCTTTATTTTGAAAGAGCGGGAAGAGGATATTACTCTAGCCTGAAAACCTGACTTAAAAGTGGATTTATGCTTCACTGACGTTCCATATCTAAGAACAGGGGCACTTTAATTTTAAAGTGTCTTATGTAAGTGGTTTGTGCAGTATATGAGGGAAACAAATATAAATAACCTCCATGGAAGGATTGTTTGTCCTTTTCATGATGTATCATGAAGGGCGTTAGTTGTTATTTGCCTGGAGTTGTTCTCAGTTGTTTCTGCTGATATAAACAATGTGGTGAGTCTTGGCAGCCTCACAATAGAGAGCCGATCGCCCAAAAACTTGCACACCCATGAATGAAAAAGGTCTTCGGTTGAACATGTTTATATTGCTCAAGATATTTCTGCTAAGATATTTGCAAAGATAAAGTGACTCAGGCTCTCATCAGAAATTTAATTGCAGCTTGAATAAACTGAATACATACTGCCAAAGTAAACTGGAACCATCCGGAAACATTTCAACAGGGACCTTGTTTTCGTTTTCCATTTTTTTCTAAATAAGAAACACTGATTTCTTCTGTGGTTATGAGCGCTGCTGCTAGACAAACACTGAACCGCGTGGAAACCCAAAATAGTGAGCAGCCATGGAAAACCTGACAGGACTCGTTCTGAAAGCTTGATGAGAAAGAGAGTCACGGCTGCCCTAGAGGCTGGTAGGCAGGCAGGCAGGCAAGGAGACGGAGACTGTTACTGCTTTCTCAGTCGCTTGTCCACATGGCATCCGTCTCCCTGAACCACGACGCTGCTGACGGCCCTGAGGAGCTGGTGCAGAGGATGAAGCTCCTGCTTAACACCGAGAGGGAGCACAGAGCTCACCTGGTAACTCTAATGTGCTGCATGGGTCAGTATTAATCTAACTGCTTCATCTTGAACGTCAGTCATGTCTGTGCTCGCTCATGACTAACATGTCCTTGAGCAAAACTTATTTTGTAATCAGCGCTGAGGCTTATTAAAGGGAGGAGGTTATCTGTGTTGTCAGTCCTGTGGTCAGAGTTCAGGAAAATAGTTGCGGTGTGGAGTAAACGTGACCTCGCTGGTGGACTGTTGTTAACGTTACTGATTGTACATGAGAGTGTTTTTCGTGCTGAGGAGCATTTGGAGGAGTTGTGTCTGGCAGACGTGGAAGCAGTGAAATGAGTCACGGTTGTGGTGACTGGCGAGAATCCTGCTCTGCTCCGACAGAGAGGGATGGAGGACAAGCTTAAGGAAAAACACAGCATGGAAAAATACGATGCAAACCATTTTAATTCAAGTTTAGTACTTAATTATACTGCTGCTACTCCTAGAAAGGAATCCATTTTGAGAACATTTACGTCAGTGTCCTTGCATCCATTTGCGTCTTGGACAGAGTTATTGGAGTTTTCAGTTTAGTTTTTCATTTCATAAGTGCACAATATTGTTTCAGTTAGTTTTCCTTTTTTAAATTTTGATTTAAATAAACTTATCTAATCAAAGAAGATATTCTCACATCCAGCTGACTCAAATGCAGGAGCGTTAGAAAGTGTCATGTCAGTCTTGGAAAGAGAAGCTCCTGCACACATCTCTGGCTCAGCATCAATCAATTTATTCATGTTACCGATGCTTCAGTCCCTCTGGACCTTCAAGTGTATCAAACAATTCTTACAGCTATGATCTTAAATAGACAATGTTCTGAGTCTGTTGGGATTGTATAAGCATATGTATGGTACACTCAAGATATAACAAGTTCATTTTCAGGTCAATAACCTAACTTTGAATTACTTATGGAAGCTTTGAAGCCGATGTTTTTATTCATTAGTCATGTCATTTCTGTTAATATTTTTGTGATTATGTGTTGGGGTATTTCACTTGTTCATATTTACTCCTCTGCCTGCTGGACTTTTACTTTTGTGAGGTTTATAATGTGACAGATTGAACACACATGTCACAGATAATTGAGAACTAAAATGTTTTTTTTACCACCTAGATGAAGTTTTTAGTCTAGTTTTAGTAAGTATAATAAACACTTGGATTCACATATGTCCCTGGTTGCAGGAAGTATGGTTGCCATGGTGACTGATGGGAAACAGAACATGATGTGGTCCAGAGCGTGCAGGAGAGAGTGATGTCATTCAGCCACTGGGACATGACATCCTGCTTTTAGCTACTGGGACTTGTGGTCTTCATATGTCATTACTTTCACTGAAACTATAAATCCAGAAATAACGTGACACTGTGCAACAGGAAGCAAATGATTGAGACACAAAAGTGAACTGTTTAAATCCTTCGAAAGTTAACTGAGTTAACACAGGACACAACAGGCGTATACAAAGCAGGCCTGTCTAATTACAAGCCTCCTTTAAAAGAGATGTTTGTTGCCCAAATACTTGTATGGTGATTGCTTTGTAATTCACAAGATGCCTTTTTCTTTTTCCTCTCCCTTCCTCAGATGAAAGAGACAGAGTGCAGAAGAAGACATTTACAAAATGGATAAATCAGCATCTGATGAAGGTAAGACAGGCGATGACAGTCGCTTGTCATTTTTTCAAAGTTGGAATTTTTGCATGTGAAAACTGATCTAAAATGTCAGTCATCTGTGTCTTGTGTGTTCATATGGAAACTGCATTCATCAACAAAGAGATGAAACCTAAATAATAGTTAAAATTCCAACATTTTCCCCCACAGCAATCAGGAAACCATTTTCCTCCAACATAAACAATCCATTATAATAGTATTGGCAGTAATAACAATTACCACTCTCCACGTTGGGTTCGAACATGCTGACATTCCTCCTCAGATATTATTAAAGCTTGTTAAAAGTCATTTAGCATGACATTTGCTGTTGCACCGCTGCACTTTTGTTGAGTCAGGAGTTTGAATCGCTTTCTGAGGCGTCTGTCTGCAGCACTTTAGCAGACAGACGAGCTCTGGCATGTCTCATCCAATATGTCTTTGTACAACAGAATCACTACCTGGGATACATGTGTAATGATTCATGTGTAAAGTTGTAGTTCATCAGGGACACATTAATCACCGCTATCAGAAATCACGCTCATTTATGTCACGTAAGGCATTAAACATGTAATTCTGTGATATATCCTAAAGGACACATTTTATGCTCATTTTTCAGGTTCATCATTTTATTTTGGGTTTCTACTAGAATAGGTTTTCATGCTTTAATGCTCAAAAAACACATCAGTCATCTCAAACCTTCCAGTGCTGCAGCACTGTTCCCCCTCTCTCTGAAACGCTCTATCTGAGCTCCTGTCTCTTTAAGGCCCCCCCTCCTCAATACCTAATCTCAACTGATTGGTCAGCTCACACATGCCTGAGCCAGCACCACTAACAAAGACAGGGCAGCTGTAATTCAATTCTTACGTGCTAGTTGCTATGCATAAATTGTGCAAGTGTGTGACATGGTGACGCAGTGTGATGTCTCAAAGTCACAGAACTAAAGGCAAGAGTGGTGACGAGGCGTTTCAGGAGCAGTGTTTTCTGTGAGAGAGGGACTTCTGTTGGTGCGTACTTTGACCTTTTTAACTTTCAAGACCTTTAAATTAGGGATTTGAATCATTTTGTTGGTGGTTCGATGGCAGAGAGCTGTAGTGCCTGACTATATCGCATGTCATGAAAGTATTTTTGAATCCTAATTGATCTCATTTTTATATTATTCTGTGAGTCAACCACAGTTTTAGCCCAATAAATGATGTTTCAGACTACATCTTCTCGTGTGCTTTATAATAAGCGTGTATCGGCTATTCCCCACTTTGGTCGAGACTGAAATATCTCAACATCTATTGGATGGATGAATTGTGACATTGACATTTCAATCAGCCTCAGCTCTACTTTGTGTTTAGTGCTAATTACTAAATGCTAGCATGCTAACACACTGAACTAAGATACAGCCTTTAAAGAGCTGCAAGTGGCTGCAGACTCTTTATCTGATATTATTTGATGGGCTAGAACAAAACCTGTACAGCACTGTATGGTTGCTGTATAGCTAAGAGGCACTTATATCATTACATGACTGGTGGGCCGCTCTTTTCTCCTCGACCATGATTATATTTATTGTTTTTTCGCTCCTGAGGGGGTTTTGGCGTTCTTTGAACATCATCGTCAGTGTGTGGGTGGATGTGGGCCATAAACCTACCCTGAAGCGTCTGGTTCAGGGTCCTGTCAATTAGATCAATCCCTGCTTGATGGAGATGAGGCCTCCTGTAGATTGGAGTGCTAATGATGGTTTTTATGATCATCTGCGTGTGATGTTTTCAGACAAGAATGTATTTATTACTTCCAGTAAGAAAATCATTAGAAAGATGTATTCAGGCCCCGAGGAGCTGCTGGTTCCAGCTTTGCCTCCAGGAAGCAGTGTTTCATGAGAGACACGTTATGCAAACATTGTCACAACCTTGGCAGAAGAAGGAAAAAAATAATATTTTATCTCTATAGTACTGCAATAAAACAAGACACATACAATTAAGCTGCAGAGATGTTTCAACGTGTTGAACTTGAGCTAATGGTTTGATTGGAATGTTTGCAACATTTTACTTCATGTTTTGACAGCCAGATTTCAGCAGGTCCAGCACACGGTCCATGAGAAGGTGCTGAGTAATAGTGAGAGACCTGCTCAGCTGACCCAATAACACAAGGGTGCATGTCTATTTTGGCGCCACAGCTGTGGCTGCTATCTGGGATTACAGTGCTGAAAGCCCTGTGTGAAAGCAGGTCAACGGGCAGCGGGGTGATTTCAGAGGTGCGGTATGTAGGACAGGAAGGAGAGATGGGCCTGCTGGAAGGAGAAAGCTGTGAAGTGCCTCGCTTAAGTGCTTAGATAAGGTGTCACAATGATGTCCTGCTTGAGTTAATATTCAGAGTGTTTGATGCTAACGTTCATTTTTAGTTAATCAGGACTGTTTGGGAAATAATGAGGATTTTCTAAACCTGGGATTGAAAGGCATGGGGAAGAAATACCAGGGGTGATGGTGGAGTTGATGCGGGAGACTTTCGTGTTTCCTGGTATCATCCTCAAAGATCAGTTCTTTAGAAATTGAGATTATGGTTCAATAAATGTGGTGAGAAATTTCACAATAACACCCGTTTTGAAGTACATTTGTTGATAATGCACAGCTATCAATAAACAGTTGTGTAAGAGCAGTAATGCTGTGTCAGACTGCAGGCAAAAGTCGCCCAATTTTTGCTCATATGGAAGTCATACCTGTTTTTTTTCAATCGCGTGATATCTGATCTTTTCTATTGTGATTTGGTTCATTCTCACACGTGCTCCTGAATCAGATACAACTCTGTTTTTTTGCAATATGAACCCCAGCTGAACAGTCATATCTGAATTCATGCATCATTACGTCACTTTACCTCGACAATCTTCACAATCATGCACTGGCAGGTTGAATACAAACATGAAGATTCAGTGGAGGAAAAGTGAGGTGTTAGACCTTGTAAGTATCGGGGTGAAGCTCCACCTGTTTCTGTGAAGCCATTCATGTTATAATCCCACCACTCCTGGCTCCGACTTCACATCCACACATACCTCCGTACAGAAGTAGCAGCCATTGCTCCACAAAACGCCATGATTAAAAATCTGCCAGTTTTTCCCTTGTTATCCTCTGCTCACACGTTTGGTGACCTCCACTACACATCAACCCCCGTGTTTATTTCCATATGCCACACTGTGCTGCGTGTAACATCTTTGTTGACATTCTTTTGGCATGCGGGTCAGTTCAGGACTGTGACGAGATCACACAGCCAAACAAAAAAAAATCAGATCTGAGCAATAAATGGTGTGTGTGAACACAACCTTTGATATTCGCAGCTAGCTCACATTTTGCTTTCTCCCTCATGTCTGTAGGTACGGAAGCATATAAATGACCTGTATGAAGACTTACGAGATGGACATAACCTGATCTCACTGCTGGAGGTTTTGTCCGGAGACACATTGGTGAGTTTTTCCTGTTATCTTTGTTTTCACGGTCAGTGTTTCTTTAAGGGATAAAGAGAAACTACAACTAAAGACAATGTTTTTGTGCAAGGGGACTTCTTAGAGAGGGTAATTTCCTTTCAGATCAGTCTTACGAAATCACAAGACATTCAGATTGTCATAAGACACCACTGAGGAATATGAGAATTCTACTTTTCTTCCTGTAGAGCAATCTATCACACCTGTGCATGACTAAGCCAGTTACCACTCCTCCCTCGTACTTATGTAACAGATAGTAGGAGGGAATCCTGGGATTTGATGGTCTGTAATCAGATCTGCTGTGATTCTGAATCCGCCAAAACCCACTCATAAAGTCACGTTATTTTGTGAATGGTATGCGAACATTTTCTGTTTTTTGTTTCTTTTTCCTTATCCATTCTGGGTTATCTATGACTATTGTGCTGTGCTGCCACCCATACGGGTGGTATGGTTTGCATTGCTTTATATATACATATGTTTTTTTTGGAAACCGTCATGGATCGGGCACTTATATGTACAGTGATTACACACAAAAGGTTGTTGTGTTTTAGTCACTATAAGAAGGAAGTATATCCAGGAAAAACTAGTCCACAGATCAGAGTTTCCAGCAAGTTCTCCCCAGTCATTAACAAAGTTTAACTTGCTAACTTGCCTTTTTAACGCACTAACTGCAAAAGGCCTCCTATATTCTTTATTTTAACATTAACTACCTCAAAATTGTCACCAGTTGTCCACACGAAAGCAACTACAATAAGAACAATCAATTTAAAAATCACATAGTATCAACAATCCAAATATAAAAAAATAAGTGAAACGACTCTACAAAGGACAGGCTGAGCTAATACCATTGTGAGATTCATCATTTAGCCTCCACAGTTAGCCATGATGATTGTTCATGCATCTCACACGAGTTAGCACAGAAGGATTTTCAATTTTAAAAAAAATGTTTTTCATCAGCACTTGACAAAATGACCGGGTGTGACAAAAAGTATAACCAAACAATTTCAATCGTAACAGAAGAGGGGGGAGATGCAGAACATTTCCTTGAAATTGCAATTATGTATTCAATCTGATCAGACCAAGACAGTAAATTATCTAATTTAACAGCCAGCTCTCATTGGTGTTATCGAGAATGCTCTTTTCCAAATATCAACGCAAGCATTACTAAAAATGACACACAGCCAGTGCAAAAATGTGACATTGTTTCTATAAAATTACATTGTGATGGAATAATATTACAACCATGAGCAGTGTTTCTATTGATGACAGGAAGCTGCGCTGTTAGGGTGACACTGTACAGCTGTATAATCAATTTCCACTCCGTCAAAACTTGGAATGACCAGGAAATGAACTACGAGTTGATTGTTTCCATGTGTGGAAATTGTTTGAGTAGCTGCCAAAACAAATAAGACAATGTACTTGTACTGTGTAAACTCAGCATCCTTTGAGTACTACAGCACCACAAAAAAGGATTGTGGAGTTTGTGCTACATCTTATCGAGTAAAGCCTATGAATTAATTAGAAATGTTAAAAAAAGCTAAATTAAACGTTGTAATATATTAATAAATTACAGTAATAATAGCTTAATAAAGCGGTCATATTTTTTTCTGCCAACTTTAATGCAAAACTGATGGATTTTCTTGTAATAATGTTAGTAAACAATGTCAAAATCACATCAAAAATAGGAATTTCTCATGTTTGTGGCCATGTTATCGCAAAATAAAGCCTTTTTGACTTTCAGCTCAAACTCTGTATAGTTAAATATGTATGTGTGTCCAGTCCCTCACATGTAGAGCACATAGCTACTCAGTAGCTGTAGTACTTTGGCCTCAGACAGTGGAGGGCTGCATGTTATCCAGCAGGCTGTTATTATTTCATTTCTCTCTTAACATGTCATTCTTTCATCTTATATTGACATATGGTAACTGTACAGTCCTGAGTTCAGTAATGTTATCATGCTGTGATGTCCCTTACTGTATTAAATATGCATGTACTCCTGTGAGCAGCCCCAGCTGTTATACTCCCTCTCCACTGTGACTAACTTTCATCCTCTAAGTGGCTTTTTATCTATTTTCTGTTTACATCCTGTTCCCCTTCTACTTTCCCTCCTTCTTCTGTTCTCCCCTCTTTAATTGGTTCCTGTCCATTGTCTAACGTCCTTTGATTTGGCCGCCATGTGTGTCCATGTCTTCCTTTCTTCCCGCCATGTGTTGCCTTTTCGGTGATAAGCCAAGGGAGCGTGATTTTCTGAAGACATTGCGGTTGGTGAGTGGGACAGAAGCATGTGCGGTTGATCAGCATGGCGACACGGTGGATGATGATAAGGGGGTACGTGTGGCTTGCCCCCTCCCCACCCCCCTTTTAACCAACTAAATCAGAGCGTGTTGTGACCAGTTAACAGGAGTGTAGAAACAATCCCACTGTATGATTTGACTTCTTGTAGTCTTACATTATTCCTTTAGCACGTATTGTAGTTCTTCTATGATAGAGATTACCTTCTCCCAATTTTTTGAAATCTGTGATTTCTGTGCAGCACTTTGTTTCATAATGCAACTTGTTTTGATCAGGGAATAATGTCTGAATCCTTGTTACATGACACTGATGATGTGGAGAAATGTGCACATGATGTAAAGACCCACGCATCCTCTTTCACAAACCAGTCAATTTGGCACACTGACCTTGCAAAGGCATTACAAAGATGCATTCATTACGAATGAAATTGGCCGTAAAGCTCGGGTCTTTATATCCATTTCATTAGCTTTGCCCATCATTGAGCCATCCAGTCAAGTCGCTCAGATCCAACCTGAGCACCAGGACATTTTTCATCTGCTGCTTTTGGGGTGTTCTGATTTTTTATTGAAGCCTCCAGAGGGTTTCATAGGTGAATGAGATTCACTGAATGAATTTATGAAATGTTGTTGCTTTGCTTTTGAGATGAGTGGGATTCTTCAGCTGTTACCAACTAAGAAAACGTGGCTGAACGCAGCACAAGTCGTTTGCTGCTGCTGCTGCACCCTGGCTTCAATGCATTTTCCATTTCATTACCTCATGCTGTGGCCTCTGACCATCAAAGTGCCACAAGAGATTGGATACTTGCTCGAAAAATGCAGCATTCTGATTTATCTGATTTATAAAATGTACATTCGCGAACCAAATGTATTAATGTGTTTTATGAGTTAACTAGCAGGGTTACTTTCTAGTTATTTTTAGGATGCAAATGGTGGAAAATGTTCTGTATATGCACAGATTTTGAGTGGGCCTGCAGATATGGCTACTCTTGATGTGTGTTTTTTTATCTCACCAGATCAGCGGGTAAGAACCTGGAAGCATGTCCTGTGTCCTCCATGCTACTAATCAAATTTTTAATCTGTCCTCTGATGTTGAGAAAAGCCTGATTAGCATTCATGGTCTCCCTTTCCGCTTTATGTCCACAGCCTCGGGAGAGAGGGAGGATGCGCTTCCACAGGCTCCAGAATGTACAAATAGCACTGGATTATTTAAAGAGGCGGCAGGTATGAATCAGTGCAAACACACTCTCGAACTCTTCTTCTGACGGCCTTTACATTGAGGACTGGACGACATTTGAGCCCACATAGACAATATTCACATGGTGGCCATTTTCTTCTGATGTCATACTCAGGGTGGGAAGCTCAGAATCATACAAACGTAGGGAATCTTACAAGTCATTATCGTTTAACCACTACCTAATTAATCAGAAAATGAAAAGACAATGGAAAGTGAAAATCCAGAGGGAACTGGGCCATATTTCAAGGTTAAACAACATATTTGATGACTAACGTTAGCATTTAACCACTTCCTAGCTAACATTACTGCTTGATAACATTCAGCACATTTAACTTCCAGGTTTCGATAAATGTGTCCAAGACGTGTTGATATTTTAGAATTAATTTACACATTTCCCATAGTATCGTGTAACACTATTAAACAGTAATGTTAGCTAGGAAGTGGTTTTATGCTAACATTAGCTGTTGTCTAAAGTGAAGGGAACTTTTAACTTGAAATATGGCCCAGGTCCTTCTAAATTTTAACTTTCCATTTTCATTTCAGTTGCTAATCAATCAGGAAGTGGTGAAATGATAATGTATTGTCAGATTCCATACGTTTTTATGATTAGCAACCTGTAACACAGCAGTACTACATTTGATCTTCCCACCCTGAGAGAAAAATGGCCGCCGTGTCAATATGGTCTATTGTCACTATGTAGATTGATGAAGCTACTAGAGGTCAATCTGCAGCCAGAGTTAAAGGGAGAGTTCCCCCCCAAAATGAAAATCCACCTATTATATACTTGTCCTCATGCTGAAACAGCAATGAAGTATTCACTATTTGCACCCTCGATGTGTGCACCCACTTCATTCAAACACTTTTAGCTTAGCAACTACAGTGAAGATTTCAGCTAAAAAAAATGATGTAAAAAATGTTTTGGTCCATCACGTCAGTCCACATAATTAATTGGGAGCTTTCACAATTGCAAACATTATAAATATATCAGTCTATGTGCAACTTCATTGTTTTGCTGGCGTTGCATCATCTTGAGAGGGACGTGTTGCCTTGTAACCACCAAGGCGAATAAATGCAAGCGAAGGCACACATGTAATTGAGCTGGGACAGCCCCAGTGGTGATTAATTCAACGCTGTCTGTTCTCCAATTGGACTCATGGCACCTTCCAGCTTTCTTTATGAAAATTACCGCTCAGTGGCCACAAACAGTAATAGCAGCGTTTAAGAAGCGCTGACTCCAAATCCCATCCGTGGGGGTTCCACAGAGCTCTGATTGCCCTCCCCTCCCCCACCACAGCCAGGATGTGATGAGGAACTCAGCCCTGCTGAGCCTCAGCCAGATGTGACGTAAGGCTTGAGACAAAGGAATCATAGATGGTCACAAATGAGTTGTTCTATTGTTTTGGCTGCAGAACATACCAGACACATCCACGCGACCACTGAGGTCATTAAATGTAAAACGATCTCCCTGTTGTGACACATTACATACACATTATTTTCCCCCTCTGATGTATGCTAGATAAAACATTCGTAGCAGGTTTATAGTATTTAATTAGTAGCAGCATTTATTCTCTGTGTCAGCTCAGACCCACTGATTACAGTAACAGGGCTCTCTGACATAACATAATGAGTATTGTGCCACCTTGTGGTGCTTGTGGAATGACAGGCATGTGAGTCAAAATAGACAAAACACAGTTGCACTCATGTTTGGGCTGTATGATAGGATAAAAAATATCTGATTGTTTTGACTGATATTACTATATGAGTTAGGATTAGTGGGAATGGTCATTTTTACATCACAGTTTTCAGTTTCACTGAACAACAAACTATAAAAATCATGCAGATGTGAAGTCAACAAACATGTATATAATGCTGTTTTGTCGCACATTTTACCTTTATTATTAAAGAATTGCAGCTTTTGCGATTTTGATATTGCACTTGAACATTTTGCTTGCACTTGTATTTAATTCACCAAATCAATGTGAAGGCGAATGCCATCATTTACTTACTGAAAGGCAGCATCTGAGCGCTTATTATTCAGTGTATTAATCATGTGTTTTCTGTCAACAGGTCAAACTTGTAAATATCAGGAATGATGACATCACAGACGGTAACCCAAAACTGACCCTGGGATTGATCTGGACCATAATTCTGCACTTTCAGGTCAGTGTTTATATCTCATGATTTAATAGCCAAGTAATTAAGATTATTTATTACCAGCATAATGGATTGCTATTGCTTTTATTTCATTATGTAACATGTAGATGCTGATAAAGGCTGTTAATTTGTAATGATTGTGTTCCTCATCTTTACACCGACTCCATGTTGATCTGTTGAATATTGTCGACATTTTAATGCAGAGGATTTCCAACAGCGTCTCCTTTATTTCTGTGCTACAGAGCGCTGGCATGTTTGGGGATTGTGTTGTGTAATAGCTTGTCAGAGTCCCTCCAGATTAATGCTTTTAAAAAAAGCTCACACTCGCACCCAGTGGATCTTTCTGCTTTTGACCACAAGGTGTCAAAGTTGTGCAGCGTACCACATGCTGAATGATTGCTGTCTGACTTACTGAAGATTATTGATGCGTGTGATGTAACTGTTGACCTGGCACTGTGGTTCGTGTTGGATTCAGATGGAGTTGTAACAGGTTGCTTCTAGTAGCAAAAGTTCTTGGCATTCACACAGTGTATTGAATTTGCATTGGATGTGAATGCAGGTGATAAATGGCTTGAAAGTAGTTTTGTTTTGTCTATGTAATACATGAAATTAAAGCCAGATTCTACTTTGTCTACAGTGTTTTAACCTTGTTAACATCAGTACAACCAAGAATTAGTGTGTGATTACACTCAGAAAAACTTTTGAAGAGCGTTTTAGTGGTTTTCAAGATATTTTGTGCTCTAGGCTCAGTTTTTATTTCTCCCTGATATTCATGTTCTCAACAAAATGTTCTCTTAGGGAATAATAAATGTCAAGTGGGTTGCTCTGTTTGTGCATGCCAGAAAATCCAGGTGTCTGCTGAAGTATTCACAGTATCTATCCAAAAATCCAACAGTATGCACAAACGTCATACTTTAAACACGTCTGCATCTCTCCCCCTCTCTCTGACTGTCCTGCGTTGCATTATTAATATCTTTGGCACTTAGTACATGACTCAGATGTTGGTGCTGGACAGGAATATTCTAGTAGTCTTTAAGAATTGAGGCTTTGTATTAATGTTTTAGAACAAGGATGCATCTGTGCGACTAATGTCCTTATTGAAATAATGAGGGGAAAGTAGTTAATATGATTTCTTCTGGACTCCAACGCGCTGACAGGTAGCGTCTGTGATGGTGCCAGCACCTGCTGCTGTCAGTCTCACGCAAGCCCTTGAGCAGTTATTCTGCCAGCGATGGGCCTGTTTCTTCTTGATTTGGAAGGATAGCAGGGCACTTATGGGGAGTACATTGTGCTATACACCTTTTGGCTTTATTATGTAACGATGACTGATGGCAGATCAACATGTATGAGCAGAACTCTGTTATTATATTAAATGCTTTTATATGAAAGGATTTGGACTCACGTGTCCAGGATCTGTTCCTGTTTAAGGACAGAGGTTTTTTAGGGGCCAGACTTAATGTGCTTTTCTTCTTGCTGCAGGGTGGGTTTTTTTTTTTAATTATATGAATTGATACAGGGTGTGTGCCCTCTCTATTTGCTTTGCTGACTTTTTGTCAAGGTGTTTCAGGCACTATCCATTGTTTGGTCATGTCTGTACAGATAAGAAGTTGATTTCATCATTACACGTGGCTGCCACTGTGACTGGACTTTTCAATGTATGCAAACCTTAACCCTCCTTATCATTGCTTGAATATTATACACAAAAATAGTTTGTAAGGGAGTTGTGCACCGCCTCACATCACGTTTTCAGCGTTTGAAAAATAGAGTGGCAGAACACAAATAAACTATAAAAACTATAATGTAGATTACCCTATGGCATACCATTTCCATTGTTGTCATAATGGCAACAACAGCCTTTTGAAAATGGAGGATGTTGAGTTTGTGGAGCGGTCTATTAGGGGTAGTATCATTATTGTATTTTATAAATGTGATGCTTTGGTGTATCCAGGAAATAGATTTCAGACCTTCTCTGTAAACTGGCTTGATATGTTGGTATTATTGTTATGGATATAACTATCACTGTTACTATTTACTTCCTCTCTTAATTTTCCTTTGTGGTAGTTTTAATGTGTGATATGCAGGTTTCGTTCAGCCTCGTGGCCACTTATTGTCTGTATAACTAATCTCTGTCTTTCTCTGGTTGACTCTTCTTCGCCCTGAGGAAGACTCTGTGGGTTGAAACCAGCTACTTTTTTTCCTTTTGTGATGTTTTTCTTTGACCCTGATCTGCCCTAACCAATAAAGTTTTTTAACTACACCCTTGGCTCGGTGCGCCTACGCCCAAAGCTAGCCACTGTGCTTCCTTTTTTGAAGCTGCCACACTAGAATGTTTTTGTATTTTCCTGTAGCTGGTGACCACCATGACAACACTCTGCTGTCAGGTGTTTCTACGCTTGGTTGTTTGTTTTGCCCGGATGACTGTCACTGTCTGTGTGTGTACATTCACATGTTCACACATTCATGAGTCATTGCATTGACTGCATTCACTCACTGTTATTAAAACCCTGTCAATCAAAAAAAAGTATCTCCAGTAGAAGTCATATAAATGCTATAAACCATAATTTTAATGTAATTTAACTTAATCTGATAAGGACATGATATCAGTATTTGATAGTTTGATGATAAGATAGCTATAAGAAGCACTTGGGGTAATCAGCTCTCTGTAGTTTGAACTGTGCTGGCTGTCAGGTGACTTTGACCTTCAGGGAAACTTCACTGGCGTTCAAATATTGTGCGCTCACAGTGACACGCTGTTATTTTTAGTTCGAGCTGTGTGGTGGCAACACATTTACTCTTTCACACACGACTTATTTCTCTCTCTGCAGTGTAATAACAGTATAGATTTCTCCACAGTGGGCTTGCGCCACACTCTGTCATCCAGTGTTATCTTATAGTTGCTGTAATGGTTTTATAGGGTGAATCACTTCCTGGTCAGAGCGTTTGCCCCCCTGTGAACTGCGGTGGTGGTGATCTGCTCAGATAATAGTGTTTGTTTAAACCATTGGACTTCCAAGCCCCACCTCTGTTTCCACCATTGTACGTAGCTTGATTAATACACAAAGTGAAAGCACTTTGTTGTCCAGCTCGGATTTGCCTCTGCTCCTGCCGCTCTGGTTGACCCACGCTGTTCTGGTTTTCAAAGCATTTCTCACCGGCTGGGACTCCGCTCCAGTTCACGCAGCCAAACGTGCTGAGCCAAAGTTTCTCAGAGCATAATAGCCGGCCTTCCCTTGTCCTCCCTTCACCCTCTCATTACAGACAGAAATATTAGGAAACCTAAGAGGTGGCTCTTACGTGCGCATGTTTACTGTGTAGACGAAGCAGTCTGTCCAGCCTGAAACAGGTCTGTCCACAAGTCTTTTCTCTCCTGCTCAGCTGAGAGCTATAAGCACGTGGGCCACGTCTGTGTGTGCATTTATGGCGTTTGTGCTGGATTAGCAAAGCAAGAGAAATGTTTCAAAGGTCAGAAAGGATTCCAGTGTCAGAGGAGAAAGACATGCAGTGAGGGAGAGAGCCAAAGTGTGACCAGTTCTCAGCTGGGAGTCAATGAAAGGAAATCTCTGGACTGAGTGGAGCTTTATCTCCGGCTGCCGGGTTGTCTGCCACTGTACCGTCTGAAAATGACTTTCTGTCTCTGGGATAGTGACTCGGCAGACCGAGCGGAGCTCACTGGATACTGAAAAAGGCTCGCTGTTGGGAGTTCAGCACAGTCCATGGGTAAGGGAGTGTACGACTGTCAGCCATGGGAAACATCTGTGGCTGTGTTCGAGGACCTAAAGAGGAATGCTATGTCGACCCCAAGAAAGCTCCACTGAGGCCAGAATCTAAAGAGCTCAAAGGTCGCCGCTATTTTCAGAGGAAGAAGAGGAAATCAGAGGATTTTCAGCCAGTTGTATCTCCCAGGAGTCCTGGAAGTGAGGCTGTTACAAGCGAGGCCATTTGCAGTGGTGCAGAGCCTCAACATGGCCCAGGTGGGAACACTGAGGAGCCCCAAGTAGAGCTGGATAAACCTTCACAGGTGGAGACACACCTATCCAGGCAAGAAAGCCTCAGCAGGGGTGTCTATGTCGGAGAGGTACCAGTTTTAATCCTCAGAGATTCCAGTAATCAAATCAGCAAGAGGTTACCCTACAGGTCAGGAAGGTTTTCAGAGGAGACGGATGGTGATAGAAGCCGGTTCGCTGTAGAGGCAAAGCTTCATGGCACAACTTCCAGAGGTGCCCCAGCTAAGGATGGTCTGCTGGCGAAGAAGCTGCTTCGACGTCAGTTAAGGAGGGCTGTTAGCTTTGGAGCAGTGGAGCACATGCTGAGGACTCTGAGGGGTAATGACAGACCAGGGAGCGAGGAAACGTTTGCCAAGATTATATGGGGCTCTCAGGCACACAGGAGGAGGAGACGGAGGGCCTCCATCTCCTCTGGTTACGAAGAACATCTTCCAGCTCCTGCCAAATGTATTTCCTTCCAACAGGAGGTAAACTTATAACCTGTTATTAATAGAGGTGTGGGGGTGTAATTCAGCAGCAGCACTTTATAATAAGAGTTCAAATCATATACTTGAGTAGTGCCTAACTAATACATGACTCATGATGATTGAATGTTTGAATCAATACATGATACTTCAGTCCCTTATGCTAAATATTAACAACTGGTCAAGTCTCTGACTTTATGTGATCACAGTTAAAACACATCAATTAATCAAGTTACCTGGATTTCAGTTTCATAAAACTTCATTTATGTAACTGTATTGATGTTTATAATGTAGATATTAACATCTGACGCTTCCAGGCTGATAAAATAAAAATTGTATTAGGGACGCACAATATGGATTTTTTTCAGCCAATGCCAGTAACCAATAATTACCTACTTCTCAAGGTCGATACTGAGACAGATAACTGACAATTTCACATTTTTATTTTTTAAAAAGAAGTTTATGCACAACTGAGGATAAGAAAGGTTAAGATGATGTTGTCAGCAAAGATGGATGATTAAATATTCCACAGCTCTAATGAGTTAAAACTTCTTCTTTTTCTCTTTCTTTTTCTTCTTCTTCTTCTTCTTCTTCTACTTCTTCTTGTTCTGTTTATTGGCGAATGGCAAACCAACTTTCAAGGTGCAAACACCTACCTACTATATTTGAGTTTGTAAATACTTTGCTTATTAGGTCAATGAAAGTTGACTGATGTCGACTATAATTTCACTGATACAATAAATATTCGATAATATAAATTTCCCAGTATTGATCTGATATATACTGTGCTTCCCTCATCTCTATGAGAAAAGGTGCTATTCTGCTCTCACTGAGGCTGAGCAAAAAAATTGGGCCTAAAATAGAGTTTTATGTAACTTAAATCCAGTTGATTTGGTGACATATCAATTAATGTATTAATGCACGAGCGAACTACAGTATGAATCAACATACTTTAACTGATGATCTATGAAGTGTGAACGAATCACATAAAGTGAAAGTAGCTTGTTAATTGTAAGCAACAGGAATTAATGATACAGTCTGTATTTATTCATGCATTAAATCATCCCGAGTCATGAATTCATTAGGCATTAAAGACTTGATCCCCATTGTTAAGTGCTCATCAGCGTGGCCCGTTGTTTGTAGAGCGTTATGTTATCACTGAGGTGTCTTTCTGTCTGTGTTCACGGTCATTCTTGGAGACGCTTTGGCCGAGTCCAAATGTCCACCCTCTGGACTTGTGGACTTCAGTTGTATGTACTGTGGCATAATCACATCATGTCAAGTCTGTGGACAGACTTGGACATGTGGATGCAGCCAACAACTCAACAATCATGTGTTATAGAAAGCATTTCTACACCACAAGCATGACCTGTGCAGAAAAGAATGTCAAAAGTACTTTGGCAGCATCATCAGATTTTTGTGCTGCTCATCTGTATGCAGGGACAGGAACAGTATCTGTCATTGCCCAAGCAATAGTTAACCAAGGAAATCATTCACATGTGTAATGGAAAAGCGACTCTTTCAGTGGAAACTAAGTAAAATAAAATGTGTTTTTCTTGAGAGATCATGTTTGACAGAATCGGAAAAAATGGTATCTTAGATTTAAGAGCTTTCTGTGAGATTTGTCAGTTTTGGAGTGATGAACAGGCTCTGTTCCTGTTTTTCACCTTCACTGAGGAGGCTTTGGTTTTGTTGAGTACATTCAGATCATGAATTAGGTGTTCACACTTAATTAGTCACCCGGAACAGTTGGTCATGTTTCATATTATAGTGATGGAACAGTTGGTCATGTTTCATATTATAGTGATTGCACAGGGTTCATTAGAGACTTGTAGACTGAAGTTTGTGAAAGTGAATGGTATTTATTCTCTTTTTTTATTTATATGATTGTTTTTGTTGATTTGAGGAAATCTGTTCCTCCTTCAAGATCAGCTGTCACGCAGCAGCGCTCTGAAATCAATCTGATAGATAACTGCAAACGTCTTGGGACAGTAATTGACAGATAACAGTAATTTTGTTTGTAAGAAAGCACAACAGCGCCTTTATTT
Organism: Pagrus major; assembly: GCF_040436345.1. Lineage (NCBI taxonomy): Eukaryota > Metazoa > Chordata > Actinopteri > Spariformes > Sparidae > Pagrus > Pagrus major. The sequence continues at coordinate 9,246,210 of NC_133229.1, read as the reverse complement.
TCTTTTTTTGTTGCTCTTATTGAATCTGTTTTATCCTTCTGAGTTTCCTACATGCAGTAAAATTCAGCTCTTTGATTTTTAAGAAGTGTGTTCTTATGAAGACCAGATCATCCTATGTTTTGGGTCCCAGCAGGACTAAAAGGATCAAATCAACCTTTCTTTTAGTGGCTGTATGCCCCGTTAACATGCCCGGTCATACTCACCTCAACTGCACTGTATAAATGTTTGAAGCTGTGTGTAAGTTGGAAGTTTTTTTCTTGAGGATGGTGATGTTTGTGTCTGTGTTGATCCAGGCAGAGCTGTTGTGTTCTGTATGCCTGACAGTTCTTTCTGTTTCTGTTTTTCACTGCTGTTTTTATGACTGAGGGCGCCTGGCTGCAAATTCCCCCCTCAGGGTGTAATAGAGATTGATTGATTGATGGATGATTGATTGCTGCTCTTCTGTCTGTGTTTCTTTTTCAAACCGTGTTGTGGCAGAACATTTTCGATGATATAGAAAGTGGAAACAAACCTTTGCAGATGTGTTACATGTGCTCTCTGGCAGAATTATGTCTGTAGTGGTCGTTCCTTATCTGGCTGGTTGGGAAACCAGGGATACCTGTGCTACAGCAGCACTGTGGAACTCAACCTGTGAGGTGGCATTGTTTGTTTTGCGTCATCTTAATCGTCAGTATGAAATGTTGTAAAACTATTTATTACACATCTCTATCTCACACCTCCAACCAGCTGCCACTTCACATGTTTAAAGTGCGAACAGAGCTGTTAGTGAACCAGATAAGGAAACTTTAAACTCATTAACAATAGAGTCTTATGAAATTAAATACATCCCAGCTAGAAATTCGTTCTGAGAACGTCCCCCCTGGTGTATGGACTTTGCCTTTTAACGTTCCCAGAATGTTCCCAGAAGGTTGTGATGTGAGTTGCGTTCTTTAAAGGGTTATTTAGGGACTTTCAGGGAACATTGAATACGTTTTGAGGAACGTTACTAAAGGACGTTCCCTCTCTACATTATATTCTTTTACTGTCATTATAATAACTTTTGTAATTCTTTTTTTTCTTAAATTTTTTTGTCTTATTACAATAAATAGTATCTTTGTGATGTCTATGTTGAAACAAAGATTTTAGTTTGTGGTGTCATTACATCTGAATGCATTAGGCAGGGCTGTGTGATAGGACCAAAATCAATCATCTGGATATGAATCAATCAGTTGTTTCATATCCAGATGACTATATATATCATGTTATCACGTATTTGCTGTAAATTCAATGATTAAATAGCTTATATAACATGACCACATGGAGAGACCTTTTTTCATATTATATACTCCATCTATATAAGGTACACGCTCATATTTGATCATTCTCTCCTTTTATTTAGAGGCTCTGTGCAAATTTTCAATTAAGAATGTAACAAAGTCTAAAATATTAGTGGATAAAACTTAAAAACAGTGAAAAACACTTTTCTTTTTTTGTACTTTATTGTAAGGATGCTAAAAAAATACATCAATTACTACTACTAAGCATACAAATGATAATGAAGTGAATTAGAAAAAAAAGAGGAAAGTAAAATAAGTTAGTTGATTTACATACATATATACTTTCTACATACACACAGAGTATCTATATATTAGCTCCTTTTTGGGTAGGAGCTCCTCCTTTTGTTCTGGCTTGTCGTAGTCGTGCTTTTTGAAATAACTTTGTTCCGTGTCACGTTCACTCTCCTTCATGTTTATTTTTGTTAACATAATGCAAATATTCATGCCTTAAATATCTCAAAGCGTCATCAAAATGACAAAGAATATTGGTGTAAAGAGTGTGATGTGCGACATGAAATAAACAAGCATAATATGAAACGACAGATGTTTTCTCTTCTCACACTGTAGTATATTGTCATATCACACAGCCCTATATCAAGATGGTGCTGTTACCATGCCTAATCTCACAGGGTTTTTGGTCACAACTTTGTGGGTTAGATTTTCAAGCCTCCACAACTGGACATTTAACGTTGGTGCAACTTATATTTAACATCTTGACTGTTTTTTTTATTGTGACAGATCTCGGAGATCCACGTGACAGGGGAGTCCGAGGACATGACAGCCAAGGAGAGGCTGCTGCTTTGGTCCAAGCAGATAACAGAGGGCTACGTGGGTGTACGATGTGACAACTTCACAACCTCCTGGAGGGATGGGAGGCTATTTAACGCCGTCATTCATAAATACAGGTACAGTAACACTGAAGGAACTGCAAGGGTTTTTTAGAACTTTAGGGTATCTTCCCCTCTTTATTTTAGTTGTCATGCCTTGATTTTTGCTGTCTTTATAGTCTCTCTTTCTCTCTCGTGCAGGCCGGACATGGTTGACATGAGCCGTGTGTCGACGCAGACCAACAGATCAAACTTGGAGCACGCGTTTGGTGTAGCAGAGCAGCTGGGTGTGGCCAGACTCTTGGACCCCGAGGGTGAGCTCCATTCACACTGTCATACTTGGATTTGTTGAAAAACACTCTTTGAACACCTCTGCGCTATAAATCATGTGGAGGGAAGCTTGGATTCTGTACAGCTGATTGTCATGTGTTGCATTCGTGACCATTTTGGCTTTTACCTCCCTCCTCAGACGTAGACGTTCAGTCTCCAGATGAGAAATCAGTCATCACGTACGTCTCGACACTGTACGATGCCTTCCCTAAAGTACCCGACGGTGTTGATGGAATCAGCCCTAATGTAAGTGGATAACATTGGTCCGCCCAATCCAAGTGCTGAGAAGTGCTTTATTGCTGATGATCCTTCTCTCTCTCTGAACAGGATGTTGATATCAAATGGGTGGAGTACCAGAACATGATCAAATACCTCAGCCAGTGGATCAAACACAATGTGGCCATAATGTCAGATAGATCATTCCCCAACAACCCTGTGGAAATCAAGGTACTCAAGGATTTGAATCCTTATTATTTGCTTTGTTTTGCATAAGTTGAGTTTCGGCTGTCTCATTTTAAAGACTGCATAAATCGTCGGTGAGGTAGGGATAACAATCTGCTTTAGATAGCTCACATGCAGCATCTGTCTGCTGTAACTGAGACTCAAAGAGGTATTGATGGATTCGAGAGAGCAGCAGCATCCATTTGCTGCAAGACGTCGATAGCTGTTATCGGTTAAGGCGCTTTTACGCAGCTGTTTTAAAGACAAAGAGGGGGTACGGAAGTATGCTGAGAGAGATTTCACCTGCATCTTTCATTGTGATCTCTGCTTCCTTTCACAGGCACTTTACACACAGTATCTGCAGTTTAAAGAACACGAAATCCCGCAGAAAGAGAACGAGAAGACAAAAATCAAAGATCTCTATAAAATGCTCGAGGTATGCAAATGCACAACACGAGAGCACGTTGGTTTGATGGTTTTAGTCCTACACACTGTAGTGGTAACAAGTCTCTGTTTGGCCGACAGATGTGGATCGAGTTTGGACGTATCCAGCTGCCCCCGGGTCACCACCCGAACGATGTGGAGAAGGAATGGGGTAAATTAATTGTTGCCATGCTGGAGCGAGAGAAGAGCCTGAGGCCTGAGGTGGAAAGGTATGTGCAGCCACTGAGCGTATTATACTCTGTCCTGCCTGGCTCAGCATTATAAGGTCTAATCTTTATAGTCTTTACAGCCTAATATTACAGATTACTTCTCAGCCATAAGTCACCATTTAACTAAGAGTGTTGAAGTGACACGCAACTGGTGTTTTATATGACAAAATGTGTGAGCGTTAGCAAGAATTATTGTTGTCATGAGCTTTTCAAAAAAAGGTAGCTAGATAAAGGAGCGAATATGCTACATGACTCAGCACAACAGCTTCTGAGGTTGGTGCAGGCGGAGCGCTCCAGCATCGTATTACAAGCCGACTAATGTCTCTACTGAAACTGAAGATGAGGATCAGTGTTGATGTCGATGTAGAAATCCCCTCACAGGCACGTTGCACGCCACAATTTGATTTCTATCAACATATTTATGAGCGGCCGAGCGTTCTGCTTTTTACACATGATCGAGTGATTCGCAAAACATGCAGAAAACATGAATCGTTTACAAAAGCACCTACTGAAAAATATGCTTGAGTAATGAGAGACTTCAGAAAAAATGGAGTTACTGTAGCCACGGCTGGTCCTTCATAAACTGATAACTCCAGTATAGATGTCCCAGTTCCCATCACAGACAGCCACAGATCAGGTGTGAGCACACCGCATCCAGGTCTCTCCAATCACATGAAGACAATAAGATTGGAGAAGTGGTTTTTCATGTGCACACTGTGGTCTCTACTTTACTGTCTCTCGTCATCAGACTACACCGATGATGCATGACTAGTAAAATTCAGATGTTAGGCGCTCACACACTATTAGCTTGAATATTTACACGCCGCTGAAGGAAAACCAGCAGACTTTAGTATAAGTTTTGAATGCTTCAGTGGAGACATTTTCTGATATATTAAAGAGCGACTGCTCTCTCATGGCAAGCTCAGTCAAGTTTTTTAACTTTAGCTCTGTGTGTTTACTTGCAGTTGATCTCATTGCTATGGAAGCTCAAATGTCATTTTTTTACTTCTCTGTTGACAATAGTTTCGACATGTTATCATCTCCATCCCTGCCTTCACAGTGTATAAACACAACGTTATTAATGTTGGGTGTGGTGAAAACTTTCAGAGACAGCCATCCAGCCCTTTTGGCAGCGCTTTATACAGTGTCAGCTGGTATAAAGGTGTACTGTCTCAACCTGCTGTTTAGTTTTTATCCCCGAAGGCAGCACATTATTCAGGGGTGGGATTCATTTTACAACGCCCCTCACCTGGCTGTGCTGCTATAAATATGGGTGGGTTGAAGGCGGCTCCCTCAGTTAGGCGAGCTCGAGGCCGGGACCCTTCCAGAGGGGCCATTAGGATGAGAAATGTCACAGTGATTGTTTGAGTGGCTGCAGGTAGCAGCAGCGGTGAAGTAAGATGGCCTATCTGAGCGGGATGTCGTCTATAAGCAACAGCAGCTACAACAGTTTGTGCTCCAATGACACCGCTCTCATGGAGCCTTTACAAATCAACAGCTCAATCTTTCTCAATAACAGCATTGCCTACGGATCCAGGTGATGTTCGAGTGCGCTTGGTGTTTGTGTTTGTTAAAGTGATAACAGCTGTAAAGTAACACTTCTACCATTTTGTTTTTGCAGGCTTGAGATGTTGCAGCAGATTGCCAACAGGGTCCAGCGGGACTGTGTGAACGGAGAGGACAAGCTGGCGTTGGCAAGAATTGCACTGCAGTCTGTGAGTTTTGACTTAATGTTAAGTGGGGATCAAACAGCACAGACTATTCATTATTTATCTTGAGCTTGAGTCTCTTTGTTTCTTCTGATAAGGATGCAAAACGTCTCGAGTCTGGTATTCAGTTCCTACATGAAGCTGAGATCGCCGGCTACCTTCTGGAGTGTGAGAACATCCTCAGACAACAAGTGGTGGACATCCAGATTCTCCTGGATGGGAAATTCCCCTTCGCAGATCAGCTCGTGCAAAGGTACAGAGCATATCCTCTTGTAAAAAAACAACACACTGGCAAAACTCACACTTTTTTTACTTTCTACTACTTTCTACTTTTATTTGTATCAAAATATGATAAATATGAATTTGTGATCATCATCCCAAATTAAGCTATGGAAAGGAGAAAGCTTTCTTGCTGCAGGGTGTGACTATTTATGTCAAACATGCTGCCTGTGCATCTGAAATGTTGCATCTCATTTTTTAAACAATTGGTTGTCACAATTTCCTGTTGTGTGTAAACGAAATTAAGAAAAAACATGTATCTGCACATTTTTTCCCCGTTTTCCTGTGCAACCACTGTGAGAAATCAGTCTGGAGCCTGCATATCCTGTTACTGCTGCCAAACAAACAGAAACAAAACAGCTTTATCTTGGCTCTAAACCCTGCCACCCACTATATATTACGTTATGATTGTTGATATCATATGTTTCTTAGCTGAGCTGTGAATAGTTCTTCTTTCTCTTTTTTCTAAATTTCTTGACGCAGATGTGTATAATCCAAATATGCATAAGTATAAATAAACATTTTATTAAAAATTAATACAACAGATTGGATTTTCCCCTTTGCTTCAATCCATCTCATATTGTTGTTCCTGTTTGGTTTCAGGGTATCGAAGCTCCGGGATGACCTCCTCGCCCTGAGATCCGAGTGTTCCTCCGTGTACAGCAAAGGTCGCACCCTGACGACGGAACAAACCAAAATGATGATCTCAGGCATCACGCAAAGCCTGAACTCCGGCTTCTCGCAGAACATCAACACAAACCTGACACCAGTCCTCACTCCTGCACTCACCCCAGGGGGGTTAGGCACCCCTGGGTCCACATTCACCTCTAGCCTTACACCGTGCCTCACCCCGTCCTTGACCCCCGCCTTGACCCCCGGCCTGCAGCCCACTTCAGTCCAGAGCTACATGGGCGGCAGCGGCGGCGGCATGGACCCGGGCAGCCTCAGGCAATTGAAACACATGCAGATCCGCAAGCCCTTACTGAAATCCTCACTGGCAGACCAGAACATGACCGAGGAGGAGGTCAACATGAAGTTTGTTCAGGACCTCCTGAACTGGGTGGATGAGATGCAGGTGAGACGTCATCATCAGTTTCTGTATAATCTGCTGTAACGTTGAGTCATGATATTAATCTCTTTTTTTTTGTTCGTTTTAAAGTTGCAGCTGGATCGTTCAGAGTGGGGATCAGATTTGCCAAGTGTGGAAATGCATTTAGAGAACCACAAAAGTGTACACAGAGCCATCGAAGAATTTCAAATGAGTCTTAAAGATGCCAAACTGAGTGAGGTAAGCGTTTCCTCTCTGTTTTGTTTATAATCTAAAACCTAAATGTTGGCCTGAAATGGTGCTGCAACTGCCGATGATTTTCTTTATCGAATAATCTGCAGATTACTTTCACAATTAATTGTTTAGTCTATAAAATGTCAAAAAATTGTGAAAAAATCATCATCCCAAATTCCCAAAGCCCAAAGTGACATCCTCAGTTTGCTTCTTTTGTCCAACCAACAGTCCAAAACCCAAAGACTCTTCATTCACTTTCATGAATTACAAAGAAAAACAGAAAAATCCTTACATTTAAGAAGCTGGAACCAGAAAATGTTCGACATTTTTGCTTGAAAAATTACTGAAATGATGAATTGATTATCAAAATAGTTGGCAACTACATTTCTTTTCGGTTGACTCATCTTTGCAGCCTTAACCCTATTTTCACTCTCTGAATAAATGAAAGTAAACCAATACATTTCTTCATTTCTTTCCTCAGATTCAGATGAACATGCCCCTGAAGCTAACCTATTCAGACAAACTCAACAAACTAGAAAAACAGTATGAGCGGCTACTGGTAAGTGATCCATGATCCAAAACTTTGCTGCTGCAAACTCTCTAAATGAGCGATGCGCATTGATGAATGGCGCCCATTCCTTTCAGAGCTGTTCACGAGAGCGACAGAGCCACCTGGAAAGCCTCCTTGACTTCGTGTCGCAGGCGACTCAGGAGCTCATCTGGCTGAACGAGAAGGAAGAAGAGGAGGTCGCCTTCGACTGGAGCGATCGCAACAGCAGCATCTCCAAGAAAAGAGACTACCACGCGGTGAGCCATTCAATGACCTGTAAACTGTGAAATTAACTGTGCAAACAGAATAACAGGGGCTTGCTCAGACACTTTTGGTTGTGGAGGTTTGGCTGTGTTACAGCGGCGTCATTTAACGAAACAATACTCTGAGTTGAGGGATTTGTGTATTGTTGCCTGAATGATTAATTTCATACTGAGAGCTGTGAGACAGGATATGAAATTGTGTGAGAGGACGGAGCAACTGGCGCTTTTCCACTGCTGGATGCACGAGATACTCAGCTTAATGTCTTCCACACAGGACCTGATGAGGGAGCTGGATGAAAAGGAGGAAGCGATCAAGTCTGTGCAGGACAAGGCAGAGCGCCTCATGATCAAGAGCCACCCAGCCAGGCTTACAATTGAGGTAAGCCCTTTTTTTGTATGCTCAGCTCTGCGGTCAGTAAAATAATTAGATAGTGTCTCCACCCTGCATTCAGCTCCCACAGTGATTAAAAGATCAAGGAAGTCTTGTAATTTTCCAGAATCATACCTGGGGTTTTGTTGTGTTTCTCCTCTAGGCGTACAGAGCTGCCATGCAGACTCAGTGGAGCTGGATCTTACAGCTCTGCTCATGTGTAGAACAGCATCTCAAGGAGAATGCTGTTTATTTCGAGGTGAGCTGCTGCCTGTGTTTCACTCAGTGGTGTATTTTTTTTAGTTGTCACGTCTAACTTCTCACTCTCTACCCCTGTGCAGTTTTTCAGTGATGCCAAAGAGTCCATAGACTACCTTAAGAGCCTGCGAGATGCCATTCAGAGAAAATACAGCTGTGATCGAACGAGCAGCCTTCACAGACTGGAGGATCTCATTCAGGAGTCCATGGTAAACTGATAGGAAGATGTGAAGTGTGTGTGTGTGGATATTGTAAATAAGAATGAATAAAACAACATTTTTCTTTTTGTTATCTCAAGGATGAGAAAGAGCAGCTTCTTCAGTACCGCAGCACTGTGGCCGGGTTAGTGGGCAGGGCCAAGAATATTGTGCAGCTCAGGCCCAGGAACCCTGACAGCCCTCTGAGATCCTCCATCCCTGTGAAAGCCATCTGTGATTATCGTCAGATAGAGGTACGCTGAAGTTCTCTGTGCTTCATTAGACCACATTTAAGTCCCCCTCCACATATGTATTATGGCATACAAAAACAATTGTCAAATTTCTGACATGGTTTTTGAAGGGGAAAAAAAAGTATATATGGTCTGTTCTGGGCCAAGATCCATCCTCCATCCAAATTTCGTTGAAATCCGTCTCAGTAGTTCCTGCTGACAAAGTGTGTAATTTGAACAAAGACACATTATGGAGGCAAATTCTCCCCTGTAGCGTCTCCCCTTAATCTCAGTTTATTCAAGATTTATAGTAAATCTGTTCTGTGTCTCTATCTCAACTCTTTCAGATTACCATCTATAAAGAGGATGAGTGCGTGTTGGCCAATAACTCTCACCGAGCCAAGTGGAAGGTCATTAACCCGGCAGGGAACGAGGCCATGGTGCCCTCTGTGTGTTTCACTGTGCCCCCACCCAACAAAGAGGCTGTTGACATGGCTGCAAAGTGAGGCTTCATTTTTTGTCTAGAGAATTCTTTATTCTTGAGTTCAAATGGCTTTTACCAATTGTGTAACCTGACCTGATGAATTATCCTTCCTTCCCCTGCAGAACTGAGCAGTTGTACCAGAACGTCCTGGCACTGTGGCACCACTCCCACATCAACATGAAGAGCGTGGTGTCATGGCATTATCTCACTGCTGATATACGAGCCATCCGCAACTGGAATGTGTCCTCAGTGCGTTTGAATCATTACGTTTCCCCTCATTAGACTCTTCAGCACCAGCTAATGTTCATGTGAGGACAAATGCAAAGTGCATTTTTGTCTCATTTCCACTTTTATTCCTCTAACCACTACAGATAAAGACCATGTTACCCGGTGAGCACCAGCAGGTCTTAAGCAACCTGCAGTCCCACTTCGACGAGTTCCTGGAAGACAGCGAGGAGTCTGAGGTGTTCACAGTGGCAGACTGTAGCCAGCTGGAGAGAGACGTCGCGGCCTGCAAAGAGTACTACCAGGAACTGCTCAGATCTGCAGAAAGAGGCAAGGCTCACATTCCTCTCCTGTCCCCCCCCAGCAAAGAGCTGCTGGTGTACATTAAACACAACATCGTGAGGGAAACACATGGCTCCATAAGCCTGTTAAGCCTTAAGTTAATGCCTTCTGGAATTATGCTGTTGTTTTTAACTGAATTAAGAGGAGTTTTTAAGCTGATGTTTGGCCTCGCTGCAAATGAAAAGAAAACACAGGGATGTTCTTAATGTGAGCTTATGGGTTTTAAATAGGGTGGAGCATTTGATTTATTACGTTGTGGTGTTACACAAGGTTGTGTTGATAAACAGGGACAAATATACATGTATATAAAGCCCTTTTTTTTTAAAGCTCTTATTTTAACCATTTTTTCTTATTTGTGTGTGACATCACCTTAGCAGAGTACAAAGTGCCATTGATTTGACTGCATTGTAATAGGTCCTACTTGGCCTTATACTGTGATGATGATGCCACCTAGAGGCAGACTTGTGTAGCTGTTGGTAGTGTGTTAGATTACATGTTGGTCGAGTAGTGGCATATTTCATATGAAACAGTTGTGATTTTGGAACGTAGGCAACCTTTTACGTTGGCTAGTTATCAAAAACTACAACAAAACCATCCTGTCACTGTCATATTTTATGCTCTTATGTGATTATTTGTACTAATTACATCTTTCTCATAAACAGAGGAACATGAGGAGTCAGTCTACAATCATTACATCTCAGAAATACGCAACTTCCGGATGCACCTGGAGGCCCACGAAGAACACCTGATCAGGCAACTCCGCACACCACTGGAGAGAGACGACCTGGAGCAGAGTCTGCAGCGCATCACAGAGCATGAGGTACACATCGGGGTATCAATAATCATTTAGCAGATTCAAGGACTCAACAGTGTTGTTATTTTAATGGTGGTTTCTATGTGTTGTCCTGCAGAAGAAGACAGCGGAGCTGAACAAACTGAAGGAGGACCTTGACGTCATGAAGGAGAAGTGTGAGCTGTTCCTCAGACAGGCTGCGGGTGCTCCTTCTGTGCCGACACTCTCCTCTGAACTCACCGTCCTAGTTCAGAGCATGAGTCAAGTGTACTCCATGTCCTCCATTTATATGGACAAGTAAGACAATCCTCTTTTTTTGGAAGTAATATAATAGTGGCGTTTACAGGGTTTCTATAGGTCCATAAAAAACTTTTAATATATCTCAAATTCGTTTCATTAAATAAACTTGAAATTTATCCTAATTGCCATAAACATTTTATTTAATTTCATTCACCCATCTTTTAATTTTTGTCATTTTTTTTTCTTTTGGTGAAAATCAGTCAAGCTCCTGTGCAAAAGTCCACATTTCTGATGCTGCAAAGCTTTAAACCTTCAACTAAACCTAAATCTATTTGCCATATTCCTACTGTACATAAAATCCACCCCTGCATGAGACCACAGACATACTGTACTACATACCTTTATACTCACCTGCAATGCTTGAATATGCTTGAAGATGATTTATCTCAAAATCACTCTTAAATTTGCTTTAAAATTATCTTCAAAAGGTCCTTAAACGCATTAAATATAAGTGTCTGATACCTGTAGACACATTGATTTAGATCTTTTTCCTAGTTAGATATTTGAACTTAAAGTACCTGAATTAAATACATGTTCTCTGTGTTTTGCAGACTGAAAACAGTGAGCTTAGTGGTGAAGCACAGCCAGAGTGCAGAGGCGCTCGTTAAGGCCTACGAATCCAAACTGTACGAGGAAGACGCCATGAACTCTGACGTCAAGTCCATTGAGTCGGTCATATCAACACTTAAGGTAAAACACTACTGGATTCTACATTTTAGACACATTGGCGACATTATTAGCTCATTTTGAGTGACGAGTCCTCCTTCTGTTTATAGCAATGGCGGTCAGAGATCGACGAGCAGCAGGAGGTGTTCCACGACATGGAGGACGAGCTGCAGAAAGCACGAGTCATCAGCGACCGCATGTTCAAGACGCACAACGAACGCGACTTCGACCTCGACTGGCACAAGGAGAAGGCTGATCAGCTGAGTGAGAGATGGCAGAACATTCACTCTCAGATTGACAGCAGGTTAGTCTTAATAACTCTTCAGATGGTTTGGTGAAGTATTAAAAGTGTAAGTGTTGCTCATTGATAATACTCATTCAATTTCAGGCTTCGTGACCTGGATGGTATCAGCAAATCTCTGAAACACTACAGAGACTCCTACAGTAGTCTGGATGAATGGGTCAGAGAAATGGAAGCAGCACAGCTGAAGGCCCAAGAAAACAAACCTGAGGACAGCAAGGCACTGGCTGAGCTGTTAAACAAACAGAAGGTAGGAGAGTTCACTTCCTCACTGTCAGATATATTCATGGATGTGTACATTTATATTAAAATAATGTCTTTTTCAGGTCCTTGTTGCTGAAATTGAACACAAACAGAGCAGAATTGATGAGTGTCAGAAGTACTCAGAGCAGTACTCATCTGCCATCAAGGTAACCCAAATAATTTCAGTTCCATTCATCCCTTTTATTTTATTTTTGTTGATATTTTAGAATTTAGAAGTTTGTGTCTTTTCCAGCTTTGTTTGGTAAAGACTGCTTGATGATCTAAAGTGGAAACTGCTGTCGTTGAGAAAGAAACAACCTTGTAAACTTTCACATTAACCTCTTGTTAGGACTATGAACTCCAGCTGATGACCTTCAGAGCGATGGTCGACTCCCAACACAAATCCCCTCTCAAGAAACGGAGGATGAACAGCTCTTCTGATGCCATCCAGCAAGAGGTAAAACAGTGGTTTAACTTTAAGTCCAGTCCAACTCTGCTCTATGCGGAGTACATCTTAATGATATACTTGCTTTTCTTTGTCATTTTCACACAGTTTATGGATCTCCGGACCCGCTACACTGCTCTCGTGACTCTCATGACACAGTATGTGAAGTTCGCCAGTGAAACTCTGAAGAGAACTGAAGACGAGGAGGTGAGAGATTCATATTTTAGGACTTGCTGGCTTTCTACATTTACAGTGGCTTTTGCATCACCTTTCAGACTGTTGGAGCTATTTACTGTACTGTAGATGTTTAACTTATCATGCTTGCAGGTATTTCATTTCTTAATTTCTTCACTTTGAAATAGTAAATTCTAAAATGATGCAACAAACAAAAACACTTCTGTTTTTCTACTCCTTATCTGCTTTAAGTTCTTCACTTGACAGCTCAAGATGAGTGAAGATCTTTGCTTCATTACGCTGATGAAGCAAAGGAAATGTGCAAATGCAGAGCATGTCTGCATCCACAGTTATCGCTGGTGACGGTGGCTTGCTGGGAGGAGAGAGATTTTTATACGAAAATCCTCTCTCATATAAGAGCCGGTTCTGTGGGAAAATGAAACCTCTCCAGGAGTTTGTGTAGTATTTTGTAAATTCTGGTACTGAAAGATATTCTCAGTCCTATTTGTTGAAACCATGAGTGGTACAAGTTGATGTCAGAGGACAAAGGGGTAACACTTTATAATAATCATTATTAATAAATGGTAAATTTATATTTCATTAAACTTAAATCTGAATATTAACATTTTAACCCTCCAAAATATTTATGGCTCACCAAAAAATCAAGCAGTCTTGAAAATTGCACATTCCTGGAGAGATTGTTTAACATCCCTGCAGCATTCTGGTAAGAAGGAAAATATTCCTGCAATTCATTTTGATAGTTTTCAATGAAACATGAAACAGTGGATGACTTATTTTTTTGCATTATAGAGCAGAAAGGCTCTTGACAAGGTCGAGAGTGCAAAAAGGACAGAGAGCCTGGAGCTCCAAAGGGCTGCAGGGGAAGTAGAGATTAGTCAACTTAAGCAGCGGCTCCAGGAACAGGAGGCGTTGCTGGTTGAGAGACAAGCACAGCTGGAAGAGCTGGAAGGAGAAGTAGAAACTCAACAGAAGACAATTGATGATCTCACCTTCCAGAAATCACAGCTCGAGCACGACATTCATCAGTATTGCACCAAGTTAGAAATAGCGATGAAAGACAAAGATGCCAGTGAGCAGGAATTAAATCACACTAAACAGCTAATTGAGCAGTCAGAGGCCAAGCTGTCTCTGGCTCAGAGGAAACTAGAAGAGCTCTTAAAGAAAATAAATGAAGACCAAGATCTGGAGAAACAGAGCCCGACACTTCAGAGAAAAATAAATGTGGAGGAAGGTACAGAGGAGCAGTTGCAAGTCCAGGCTAAAGAAATTGTTCTGGCTCAGCCGCCTTTGGTATCTCACAGTCAGACGACAGTCAACAGTGAGCCTGAGTCATCTACAGTGAGAGAAAATGAGAGCGTGATGGCGGAAGCCCTGCAGCAGAAAGTAGACGAACTAGTCCTGGTGCAGAAGAGGGCAGACATGGCTGAGGAGAAAGCACAAAGTTACAAAAAGCTGTTGGACGACAGCAACAACAGACTGAAGAAGCTGCAGATGGACATGGAAAGTGAGAGGAACAGCATGAGACAGAAATCGGAGGATCTCCAGCAGGAAGCAGCGAACATGAAGAAATCCGTCAATCAACTTCAAGAGGAAATGAGAGCTCTCCATAGAGCAAAGTCCTCACTGGAACAAAACGCCTTTTTCCAAAGCACAGAGGTTGAGGGTCTTAAAGAGCAGCTGAAGATCACTCAAGGAGAGCTGCACAAGAAAAGCTCCGTGGAGCAGGATAATAATCACAAGATTAGCAACTTAGAAGAGGAGGTCGCTTCCAAGCAGGCAGTGATAGATCAGCTGAAGTTTAAATGCAACGAGCTAACGAGGATAAACGTCTCATCTGAGGGTGACGTTAGAGGTCTTCAGATCCAAACAGAGTCATTAGAGAAAGAGAGATCATTTTCTGAGCAAAAGATCAAGTCTTTAAAGAGTGAGTTAGAGAGCTGGAAACAGCAGCTTCAAGCAGCGAGGGAAGAAAACAGCTTAATGAAGACAGTAGAGCAGGCGTCACAGCTCAAATGTAAAAGCCTTGAAGCAGAACTCCAAAAAAGTGAATTAGTTGCTTCTCAGTTGCAGAAAAATGTAGACGAGTTAAAGCAGGTAAACATGGAGATGGAAAAGAATCTGAAGAACGTCAGAGCTAAGCTTGATCAGGTGACGGTGGAAATTGACAGCAAGGATCAGCAAATTAAAATCTTCAAGTGTCAAGCGGAGGGCACCAAATCACAGGTTAGGATTATTGAGGAAGAGCTGAATAAGAAATCGCAGACCTACTATGAGCTTCAGATGAAGCTGCAGGATTACAGTGAGGAGGTGAGGAATATGAGCGAACTGGAGCAGAAAATCAAAACACTGAATTCAAAGATCGCCAACTATGAGAAAGAAATGGCAACTCTGACATCAGAGCTGCAGGCGGTGTTTGCCGAAAGGAATTCTGCAAATCAAAAGATCCACATGCAAAATGCTGAAATTAATGATTTGAACATGTTGCTAAAGACAAAAAATGCAGAACTACAGAAAGAAAACGCTGAGAGTCAGAAACATCTCAGTAAAGTGAAGGCGTTGGAAGATGAGCTTTTCAAACACAAGACCAGTATGAAAGGGTTATCCAACAGCTCAGAGAGGGTTACAGAAACCCTAAAGCAGGAGATGTATGCTCTTCAGAGCGACAAGAAAGCAACAGAAAGGAAAGTAGAGAACTTGAATGTTAAACTATCAGAGTTCAACGCTTCCCTCCAAAGAACTAAAGATGAGTTGTTGAAAGAAACCAGAGACAGAAAAGTCAAAGAATCGAAAATATTGCAGCTAGAGAATGAGCTTGAGAAAAGTAAAGCAGCATTGAAAGACGTAATGTCGAATTCTGACAAATCCCGATCAAATCTACAACATGAAAACACGATCCTTAAGAGGGAGAAAGCTGAGGTGCTAGAGAAAAGCATATCGTCGGGATCTGAAGTCAGAATGCTGAAAGAAAAGCTGCAGCGCGCCCAAACAGACGCAGAACAAAAGCAAAGAGAGAACTCAGTCCTTCAGCTGAAGTCCCAGCAGATGGAAGAGCAGCTTGAGAAGTGCAAGAAAATGCTAGAGGAGTTGAAAAATAAACTAGAGCTTCAGAAGGAGGGCTATGAGAGGCAGTTGTTGCTAGTGCAGACTGAAATAGAGAAAAAACTGATTGTGCTCCTATCTGAAAACTCAGGTGAAGGTGAGAAGTCAAAACATAGCGCAGAATTAGCAGAGATGCTCAACAAGTATTTCAGACAAGATGTCAGACAGATTAAAACAGTGTATCAGACCACTGTGGAGTCAAAGCAACAAACGGACCAACAGCTGCAACTCCAGATCAAACTGGACAAACTGCAGCAAGAGAGAACAAAGCTCGGACATGACCTCACAAAGGCAAAATCACAAATCGGCCAACTTGAGGAAGACAAACTTAAACTCACCTCAACAATAAGCGCTTTGCAAAGCCTTCGCAATGAACAACCGAACGAGTCGGCGAAGTTCAAACAGCTGTTGACTGAGAGTGAGTGGAAACTGACAGCAAAGGACAGCGAAGCGAGATCTCTTCGCGACCAAATAGAGTCGTACGTCAGGGAGGTCAAAACTCTCCAGGAGAAGCTTCTGACACTAGGAGTCAGAATGAAGACTGAAAACCAGACGACAAACAAACAGGAAGTCAGTGAAACCAGTCATCACTACGTCAAAGACAGCGAGCCCGGTTCGCTGAAGACGGATCATACAATGACGCAGAGGACGATGCCCTCATATGAGAGTGGAAAATTCAACCTGGAGGACGAGATTCTCAAAATGAAAGCGTCCTCAGAGGTATGGATGAAGTTAGTTCAGCAACTGACTGCTTGTGGAGTTAAAGGGTAACTCCACAAATTTTACACATTAAAGTGTGTTTACAGGTCTTGGTAAGTACAGCTGCATATGTCAAAAAAGTTGTATAAAGCCTTTTGTGGCTCCAGAAGAAGCTGCATGTAATCTGATAAATTGCCTCCAGTGATGTCACTCAGTGGCTAAGTTGCATTGTGGGTAATGTAGGCACCAGGTTTTGAATGTGTGATCACTGTGATCATTTGTTTTTTGATCTCTCATAATGATTCCAACAGTGCTTAAGTAATGCATTGCTAGGTTAGTGGACTGCTTTTCAAAACCTGGCCCCAACATTACCCACAATGCATCAGACTGTGTGACATCACTAGAGGCAATTTAATAGATAACATGCAGCTTCCTCTGGAGGCAAAAAGGCTTTATGCTACTTTTTCACATATGCAGGACCTGTAAACACACTTTAATGTGTAAAATTGGTAGAGTTACCCTTTAACAATTACAAATATTTAAATGTAATGCAGTTTTAACAAAAATATCTATTTAACAGTTGTAGTTATCTGTAACAGTGTAACTTATAAGTTCTTCCGTTGTCACATCTACAGATGTCAACAATGGGGAAGGAAAACATTCTTGAAGGCCTGAAACAAGTCAAACAAGATAAAATGGAAGTCATTCAAAGCCAAAGTCTTCATGATTCACCAACAAAGAAAGCTTTGAATAGCCCTTCTTATCAAACTCCTACCCTCCTACAAAAAGACGTTCAAAATGTGAGTTCAACCAAACCTGATGAGTCCATGTCTGCGGCAACACGTGGATACCTGGCTCTGTGTGGACTAGCAGACACACACAGCACCACCAGGACAAGAACCTATCGGATCACTGAAACCTATGAAACCTTAGACACATCAGAGAGACCAGACGGTGAGGGAAAACTGAGTGACATGTATTCAACTTCCCAAAAGCTCCCAGAACTCAAAGGCAGCACAAGTATCCAAAACTTAATCAAATTCAAGTTCTTGGATGAAGAGGTTTTGCGCAAGTTGGACACGGGTATCATCCCAGCAGAAGATCTGCAAGCGTCACTTACTCTGCACGGCGACAAACCAACAACTATTGCTGGAATTTATGTGGAGTCGAGTAAGAAAAAGATATCCTTCCTAGAAGCTGCTGAGAAGGGTTTCTTAGCAAAGACGTACGCTCTTGAGTTTCTGGAGGCTCAGGCTGCGACAGGAAGCCTCACAGATCTGACCACAGGCCAGTCACACTCAGTTGGTGAGGCTTTGGAGAGAGGTATCATAGAGACAGGCCTGAAAGATAAACTGATGGAGGCTCAGAAAGCTGTTAGTGGATACATCCATGCTGGCAAAAAGCTGTCTGTGTTTCAGGCAATGGAGGAAAGGATTCTCGATAGATACAAAGGCAAGAAGATCCTTGAGGTCCAGGTAGCCACTGGAGGACTGATCAACCCAGAGACTGGTGTCAGGGTACCGGCGAGCGTTGCTGTTGATCAGGGTCTTTTGAACAAGGACACTCTTCAGAGTCTGCATGATCCAGTTAGTAACCCCAAAGGTTTCCACAACCCTGACACCGGACAGAAAGCATACTACTCTGAAATCCTGAAGAAGTGCCTCTATGACATTGATGGTGGGGTGTTTCTCTTCCCATTCGGTGAGAGAAATCTTACCAACACCTCTCCCCTGAGTTCTCACAGAGCGTCTGTCGTCATCAGCACTCGTGGCATCGAAATGTCGACGTATGAAGCATTCAAGATGAGACACATCGACAAGAGGACGTATCTGTTTCTGTCCCAGCAGGAAAGTGAATGGCAGGAAAAGACCGTAGTCGACGCCAGAGGGAGCCCGCTTCACATCATTATTGATGTCAAAAGTGGTCGTCAACTTTGTCTAGAGTCCGCTCTGAGTCAGAGATTCCTTGAAACGTCCGAGCTTGAAAGCTACCGCAGCGGGCTTCTAAGTATCTATGAGATTGCGGACATCATATTTTCAAGAATGGTTGTTGTGGAAGACGTCAACAGCCCCATTGCTGGTTTCTGGGATGTCACTCGGAGGAAGAGGCTGTCAGTCCTTCAGGGTTTTCAACAAGGCTTTACTGATAGAGTCACTGCTTTACGCCTGTTGGAGGCCCAGGCCTGCACTGGAGGTATTTGCGACCCTTCTTCAGGAGAGAAAGTTCATCTCTCTGAGGCTCTCAAAAGGAATCTTTTAGATGAGGCACTGAATCAGCAGCTCCAACAGTTCGAGCAGGCATTCAATGGCATCGTAAACCCCAAGACTTCAAAGAGCTTGTCCGTTCCCCAGGCCGTTCAGGAAAATCTCCTCCCAAAGGATGCCGGCTACCGCTGCATGGAATTCCAGCTCCTGACTGGAGGATTGATAAACCCTGACACTCACGATAGAGTCTCACTCGAAGAAGTTATTCAGAGCGGCCTTGTTGACAAAGTCACTGCCTCTGCACTCAAAGATGAGAAGTTCCTCACCAAAAGCCTCACCTGTCCAAAGACCAAGAGGAGGATCACGTTCAGGGAGGCGCTTGAAAGAAGCGTGTACGACTGCCACACAGGGTTGAGGTTACTGGAGGCTACAAAGATTCATGGTTATGGAGCAAAATCAACATTTCATTATGTTTCCGCGTACAAGTAATAAACATCTGTAAATATATGCTGGCATAAAAGCAAAACCTGCAAATAGGATTTCCTTTGGTTTAGCTTGACTTTACTGTTTAATGTTCTTTTTTGGTTCACACACAGCTGAGCTTCTGTGTTTTTAGTCTGATTATAATATCCCTCCTTTTTCAGATTCCCCCCTCGAGTGTTTTTTGTTTTATTTTTCCTAACAAAGTTAACAATCTTGTCAAAAACCCATCTGTTTGAATTCTAGAGATCTGTTGATGAGGAGAAGAGAGAACATGGTGATAAAGTTAGCAAACTGTTGCACTGGATGTCCAATGTGAAACAGACCTCTAACAATGGTGGGAATGCTCTGAAAGATAGCAATGCCAACACAGACGCTTCTAATAAGCCCCAGGTAAATGATGTGTATTGTTTGTGGTGTTCTCAGTTTGTCCTGTTTTCATATGATGCCACGTATTTGTTGTGCATGAGAGAATGCTTTGGTTTATTGGTGAAGAGTATTTTTCTCATCAAAATATCGCAGCCTTTTGCTGTCACGGTGTATGATTTCCAATAAAAGCACACAGTCTACTTTCTGATTCATTGAATCAATATATATTACTATATAGGTAGTGGTTGTACTTAGTGTATTACATCCCATGTTCACTTTGCCTACAGAAGCATGGTTAATATAATGGATTTGATGGTGTATTTGATTATGTGTAATCACCTCCAACTGATTCAGTGACCCCCAATGTTGCACAAGCACTCATATTTCACAGCACCCTCAGTGACCAGTAAATAATCATCAACACACTGTAACGCCCCCCAGCCCCAACAGGTTTTGAAAATATCAAAATACATTTCAGATTTTTGTCCCTGTGTATCTATGGAAACATGCCTTATACTGTAGATATGGTCCAACGCTGACATTATTCAATTGAAATATGAAAGAAAATAGAAATGTATCTTATGTGTGCCTGAGGTATATCACAATAACATCCTAACTGTGATAGATTAGTGCTGAGAAGCAGTTTGAATGGGTTGTGATTAATGGTTTTATAGGATTCAAACTATTTAACTTAACAGAATAGAAAAGAGATTAGATGTATTCATTAAAGGGGTTCAGAATATCATTACACATCTACTATGCTAACTTGCCAGAAATTTGATTATTGACTTATTTTACACATTGCTATTTAAGTAGAGGGTTGAGTTTTACATTAGATCAGTGATTAAAGTTGAGCTAAACTGTATATAAATAAGATTATATATAAATTTAAAACATCTTACTTTTTAAAACATCCAGATTGTTTATACCCGACCAGATTAACTGGTGGCCTGCGAGTCGAATGTGGCCCTTTAACAACCTCATTCTGGCCCTTTGATCATTTTATAAGTAGACTAATTAGCCCATTCATTAGTTACTTATGTTATCAAACATGAATATACTCTTATTTCATTAAAAAGTTTTAACCCAGGCTGTTTAAGCAGAGGGAATTTAGTTGAGTCAAACTGACAATGAAAGATTTAAAAGGTCCATTTCTGTCCCGCACTTTTGATTTATATAATTTTTATTTTAGTGAAAGTGCATTGTTTTCACACATTAAATTCCTAGCTTTACAGGCCAGACATAGGGAAGATAAATGTCCTCAGCAAAAGTTTTTTTTATTATGTTTGTTTTTTTTCAAATCTGGCCCTTAAAGAAGTTGTTGAATAGGTTTGTCCTACACTGTCAATGCCAATACATTCATTTAATCAATACATCAATAAACCTAAACCATGGGCACTAGATATAGTTATAAATATTGCATCCACAATTTCAGTAACATTCAGTTATATGAATAAAAAGTTTAATTATTAATAATTAATAATTGTTATGATTTAGGTACATATAATAAAATGTCAGTAATGTTTATTTTGGAACAAATCCTGGATTAGGAATTAAAAATATTTATTTGTTGTTCTTTTATTTAAATGTTTTAACATTTAATGCACACAAATGTGTAGGAAAAAAATTACAGTTCAGCAATTACATTATAATAATGACAGCTTTGGACTTCCTGTTCTCTCAGATTGTGTTTCTGAACATAATCTATTGACATTCTGTCCCTCCATGTAAGGCAGTTTGAAATAATGCCGTAAAAATACAACAACACCACAAATGACAGCCTCTAAAATGACTTTCAAGTTGACTCAGCTGTCTTTGACACATAATAAACAAAGATTGAACAAAGTTCATATTTGTGGCAAAGCTGCAATTGGATTGCATTATAATTTGTGCTGGGATTTATTTGTAATCCAGTCACTGTAGTGTAAAGAATATCTTTATTCTTTTAATCAATTAATTTTCTATAAGTAACTCAACTGAAAAAGGTCATGCAGTCTGTTAAAAGTCTTTTCTAGTGTGTGGATATTTGTGAGCTGTGTGTTCCTGTTGACTACAATCATATTGGTCACAACAACATCGTATGATATGTGTATATAATAAAAAAGAAGGTTAATTGTACTTTATATAAAGTGTTAATATGTCGCTGTTTGATGTTCTAGGTGTCAGTCGAGGAAATGGTCACGAAGAAGGAGCAGATCGCAGAAGCACTGAGGGCCACACAAATGATGTTGAACAAACACAGTGACAAGTGAGTCAATCTACTGTCACCGACATGCTGAATGCTGTCCGCTGTTTACAGTCTGAGCCTCATTCTTTGTGTTTTCTCTCTCAGAATGACAGAAGAGGAAAGAGAAAACGCCCAGGAGCAGCTGAAGGCGCTCAATCAGGCCTACAATGAACTCTCCAAGCATTGTTCAGATCAGACGACCTCTGCAGAAGAGGTTGGAAACCTGTCTGTATTGGTGTCTTATGATGTGTTAGAGAACAGTGCCACCTGATGTTCAGCTGCATGACTAACCTTTCTCCTCCTCTCCCTAGTACAGTGTGAGCAGTTGTCTTTTGCATTGCTCTCTTTATCCTCTGACACTGGATCATTAGAGACAGAGAACATGATTTTTAAAGTTGAAGCCCAGAAAATCTGAGTATGCTGTAAACATGCTTCGTTGCGCCCGGCTTTGGTCTGACATGTCACCATTATTAATATGACACGTAACCCTTTATCTACAGTATGTGATGTGACTAACTACCCTCTTTTTGCAAGACGCTGGATACTGCATTCCCAGATGCATGAAAGCTTTAAATGTGTTATCCGTCACTCTTCCGATGCAGTCTTGCACTTGTGCACATGATGTTTTAACATGCCCGTATTTGTCTGGTGGTGAGTACACCTTTTGTCCTGCTTTTGAATACATTAAAGGAACAGTTCGGCCCAAAATGAAAATTCGGTGAAGGGGAAAAACCTAGGGGAAGTTTCCGAATCAATTAAGTATTTCTGGAGCTTTGCAGCAAAACAGCGTTGCAGCATTCTCCTTTAGAACGTAACAAAAATACCCCCCAAAACATGAGAAACATAAAATTGCTTCATATGAGCTGTATGGAGCAATTTCATTAAATTTTTTTTTTTCAGTTTCTTTTTGTGCCTGTACCTGACTTTCAATCAGCATTGGGCTGAGTAGATACTGACTTAATTTGTAATTTGTGGATGAACTGTTCCTTTAATTTCAAATTTGATATACAGCACATTATACATATTTTGATGCTGAAATCACACTAAATGTTCAAATTTTCATTTTCTTTAGGATTTTAAATCCTGCAGTGATGCTCGGCCTGAGACTGGATCCATGAGTGGCCTGATTGATCAGATAACTCTCCCAGAGGCCCAACCTATGACCTCCAACCTTTGTCAGTATGATCCTTATCTCTGTCTGGACGAGGATGATCCTATCAAACAAGATCTCACCTATAAATCCACCCTGAGCCACCTGCCAGAGTGGAATGAATCAAGCAAGTGCATAGAGAGTTCACATGTCTCTTCCGTGTCGCTCTCTGACATAGCAGCAGCTAGAGAGGGGGCTGCGTGTGGAGACCCGGTCATCAAGATGATAGAGGTGAAACAAGGCAGTGATGGATCGACGGCGTCCTACACAGGGGACACGCTGACACTGGAGGGGGCGTTACAGTGTGGTTTAATACCTGCATCTGTTTATGTAGAGATTCTTCAGAGGCAAAAGACCTGTCAGGATGTGTTAGAGCCTGTGCAGGAGGTTGAACCATGTGAGGTCAATAGACTGATATTAAAGTGCCTCAGCAGGAATAAATCACTGACATCAGGGAGGGATGTTCACACTCTGAGGTCTTGTCATGATGGTTTAAGTGATCAGGAGGCTGTTGAGGCGTCGGAGGACATTATGAGTGGCATCCAAGATGGCGATAAGCTAAAGGTGGATGCAGCTGTTCAGTGCGATCTGATGAGCTCTAGCAGCACGCTCACTGTGATCGGAAATCAGCAGCAGTTTATTGGACTCGTGTTGCCTACGCTTGAGGAAAATGTGTCCACCTCATTCCAGTATGACCAACAAATCACCAGCGATGAGTTCACCAGCATACTGTTCCTCAGTCGGGAAAAAATTGCAGCTTTTTACATTCCAGAAAATTCAGAGGTGGTCGACATCAACTCTGCCATTCGAGATGGTTTTATTGACAGCTACACGGCAGAGGTTTTAAAGTCTATAGAAATTCCTGACGTGTTCCCAGATGTTGATCGCCTGAATGAAAAGTTTTCATCTTGGCTTATATATAAAAAACTCATAGTTGATGGATGCTATCATGCTGCCGCTTCCTTACGAGTTGATAACTTCCCAACCAGCACAGAGGCGAGGCAGTTATTCATCTCCTACCTCATGATAAACAGCTACATAGATCCCCAGTCAGGACAGAGGGTCCTAATACTCGATAACGAGCTGAGTAAAATTATTAAAATCTTTCTCGAAGATTCAACTTTTTCTGAGAAAAACGTAACTTCTCTGACTTTGAATGTTCGTGACCTTTCAGAGCAGGTAGACTTAGAGAGCCCGCTGCACATAAATGAGGAATCAGAGGAGGTAATGATGAAACACAGCTGTGATCCTCACAGTTTTGTTTCCTCTGTCAACGGAAGAATTACCTTTGATGAAAAAACGAATGACATGGCTCTAGAACAAGATGATGTCATGGAAGTTTTTATAGATAGTGACACTGACATGGATACATCAGAGGCTGGTGTCTCGGAGGAAAGCATGTGTCAGAACACCGCAAATTGGACAAAATCAGGTGAATTTGCAGAAGGAAAATGTGGAAGTAGTTTACAAATTGATGTTAGGGGTGATGATAGTGAAGATCTTGATATTCCAGCTGTTCCACCTCTATCAGTCCTTTCCTCGTCATGTTCTCTAAACAGAACAGATGTTGGCTCACCAAGTATGTTTGACTCCCGCCATCAAACACTACCATGCTACGATACTGACTCACTTTATAGTGAATCAGAAGATGCATATGTGACCCAAGCTGAGTTTCTATGCTCTGACGACTTGATGGACGATGAATATGAGCAAGACTACGCTATTCATCTTCTGAAAGTGCAGATGGAGGAAGGAGGTATTTTGGACGTCACCTCTGGGAGACGTTACGACCTGGAGGCAGCTCTCAGTAAGGGCCTGGTTGACGAGAGGACAGTGTGGAAACTGCTTGACCTGCAGTCAGAAGGAACAGGAAGTGTTGTAGGTGATGAGGAGGGCGAAATGTCAGAAATGTCAGATGGAGCCTCAAATATCGCTTTTTGTTTAATGGAACAGCAGAGTGTATCGAGGTCTAGCACCACCATCAGTATCAGGGAATCACTGCAGTCTGGGTTGGTTGAAGATGAACACATCCTTAACTCAGACCCTGAAGAGAGCTACACTCACTCCATCTCTCATGATCATAATCTGGGTTTCATTAATATTAATGAAGCTGGAAACACACAGCAGCCGTCCGAGAGGAAGGTAGCTGTCATGGTGCTCGATCTGCCTGACAAGGGGGCTGATAACAGAGAGATGGAGAGTGAGAATGTGGGGAAGATGAGCAATTATCAACATCATTTCTCTCCCTCGGTTGGTGGCCACGAGTCTCAGATGATCTCACCCTCCTCGTGGAGTCAGGTTACTGCAGAGAGTGTGCATCACGCTTTACTGGCAGAAGATGATGACTCACAGGGTGTAATCGATAGCCGGATGACGGATGCAGAGGATGTGTTCAGAGTTGTGATAGAAAGTGCTGCTCCAACCACACAGAGTGACAGAACCTCCAGCATCAGTACCGATCCAGAAATCCAGACTCAGTACTCCACTTCTGCTAATTACTCTAAATCTGACAGCTCACCCTTTGATGAAGAGTTTTTCATCGCGGGATATGATGCAGAAGTGGGAAATCAGACCGTTAGTGAGAGTGAATTACAAAAGTCCTCATCAAATCGCACTGTGTCGCCTGAGGAAAGTGGAGCGATTAATGACATTAATGAACGATCAATGAGTGCGGTTCCGTCACCTCTGCACAGCGAGCCAACTCCGAGTGGAGATTACTCATCGCCCAGGGGTTTGGTAGAAAATGCCATTATCTCGGATTCCAGGGGGTATGGTAACCATGACAACAGCATCACAGAAGATGACAGCGGAGTCGCATTACCTCAGCAAGCAGTGCTTAATTCAGAGACTAGTTTTAGTGTTGAACCCGAGTCCAGATGCTCTCAAAACGCTCATGTCGGTCAGAGATCTCCACAGTCGCCTGTTGTTACGGATGAAGTCACTGCAACAAATACTATCAGTCGGAAGTGTTTGGATGTAGAAGATTCTGAGCGATATACTCCGACTAACACAAGAGTTTCTCTTGAACCAGCAGTGGCTGATAAAGATTTGTCGGGTTCAGACAATGATGAGTTAAGCACTGATGTTCTTTCCCCAGAGAGGCAACACAGGGACATATTCCTAAACAACAGTGATACAGAACAGTTTCCTACGTCAAGTAATGCATGGACAAGTGAGACGAGTGATGAACAAAATGCAGGTATTTGTGGAAAAGCATCAGAAATGAATGAAGGACAGTCTGAAGCTGTAATGGGAGAAGAGTTAGAGGAAAGGGGGTATGGTAACCATGACAACAGCATCACAGAAGATGACAGTGGAGTCGCAATACCTCAGCGAGCAGTGCTTAATTCAGAAGGTAGTTTTAGCGTTGAACCCGAGTCCAGATGCTCTCAAAACGCTCATGTCGGTCAGAGATCTCCACAGTCGCCTGTTGTTACGGATGAAGTTGCTGCAACAAATTCTATCAGTCAGAAGTGTTTGGATGTAGAAGATTCAGAGCGATATACTCCGACTAACACAAGAGTTTCTCTTGAACCACTAGTGGCTGGAAAAGATTTGTCGGGTTCAGACAATGATGAGTTGAGCACTGACGATCTTTCCCCAGAGAGGCAACACAGGGACATATTCCTAAACAACAGTGATACGAAACAGTTTCCTACGTCAAGTAATGCATGGACAAGTGAGACAAGTGATGAACAAAATGCAGGTATTTGTGGAAAAGCATCAGAAATGAATGAAGGACAGTCTGAAGCTGTAATGGGAGAAGAGTTAGAGGAAAGGGGGTATGGTAACCATGACAACAGCATCACAGAAGATGACAGCGGAGTCGCATTACCTCAGCGAGCAGTGCTTAATTCAGAAGGTAGTTTTAGTGCTGAACCCGAGTCCAGGTGCTCTCAAAACGCTCATGTCGGTCAGAGATCTCCACAGTCGCCCGTTCTGACGGATGAAGCCGCTGCAACAAATTCTATCAGTCGGAAGTGTTTGGATGTAGAAGATTCAGACCGATATACTCTGACTAACACAAGAGTTTCTCTTGAACCACTAGTGGCTGGAAAAGATTTGTCGGGTTCAGATGTTGATGAGTTAAGCACTGACGATCTTTCCCCAGAGAGGCAACACGGGGACATATTCCTAAACAACAGTTACACAGAACAGTTTCCTACATCAAGAAATGCATGGACAAGTGAGACGAGTGATGAACAAAATGCAGGTATTTGTGGAAAAGGACAGTCTGAAGCTGTAATGGGAGAAGAGTTCAAGGAAAGGGGGTATGGTAACCATGACAACAGCATCACAGAAGATGACAGCGGAGTCGCATTACCTCAGCGAGCAGTGCTTAATTCAGAGACTAGTTTTAGTGTTGAACCCGAGTCCAGATGCTCTCAAAACGCTCATGTCGGTCAGAGATCTCCACAGTCGCCCGTTGTTACAGATGAAGTCGCTGCAACAAATACTATCAGTCGGAAGTGTTTGGATGTAGAAGATTCAGAGCGATATACTCCGACTAACACAAGAGTTTCTCTTGAACCACTAGTGGCTGGAAAAGATTTGTCGGGTTCAGATGTTGATGAGTTGAGCACTGACGATCTTTCCCCAGAGAGGCAACACAGGGACATATTCCTAAACAACAGTGATACGAAACAGTTTCCTACGTCAAGTAATGCATGGACAAGTGAGACGAGTGATGAACAAAATGCAGATATTTGGGGAAAAGAAGGACAGTCTGAAGCTGTAATGGGAGAAGAGTTCGAGGAAAGGGGGTATGGTAACCATGACAACAGCATCACAGAAGATGACAGCGGAGTCGCAATACCTCAGCGAGCAGTGCTTAATTCAGAAGGTAGTTTTAGTGTTGAACCCGAGTCCAGGTGCTCCCAAAACGCTCATGTTGGTCAGAGATCTCCACAGTCGCCCGTTCTGACGGATGATGTTGCTGCAACAAATTCTATCAGTCAGAAGTGTTTGGATGTAGAAGATTCAGAGCGATATACTCCGACTAACACAAGAGTTTCTCTTGAACCACTAGTGGCTGATAAAGATTTGTCGGGTTCAGATGATGATGAGTTAAGCACTGACGTTCTTTCCCCAGAGAGGCAACACAGGGACATATTCCTAAACAACAGTGATACGAAACAGTTTCCTACGTCAAGTAATGCATGGACAAGTGAGACGAGTGATGAACAAAATGCAGATATTTGTGGAAAAGCATCAGAAATGAATGAAGAACAGTCTGAAGCTGTGATGGGAGAAGAGTCAGGGGAAGAAAGATTAGATCTTTGTGCTTCTGAGCATCCCCAGCTAGTTACTGATTTCCTGTCAGATGACAGCATCCAACCTGAAGTTTCCTCTTCAGCTCCATCAGTGTTTTCTGACGCTGTGAGGACACGTGTAGACGACCAGGGGGACATTACAAAAGGGACTCATGTCAGTGATTTACAAAAGGCACAAACTCAAGATCTTGAAAGCACTATCGTTGTAGTTCAGAATCCTTCACAGCCTTTAGAGAAAGGCAGTTCCCACGAGACAGAAACTTCACATGGACTCATTGAGAGCAGTCACCCAGACCTTCTTATGGATCTGCTGAAGCAAAACGTCCTCAGTCTAAACAACAAAGACAAAGGAAGCTCAGAACTGATACTGGAGGAGGAGAGTGAGAAGTCAGATCAGTCTGATGCTCCAAACATCCAACTGCAACTGCTGCAGGTGCTTAAGACTGTCTCCTCCAGCCAAGACCTCTCAGTGCTGCAGGAGGTGATGGAGACTCTGAACTCTGCTCTGGGTGGGGACTCTCAGGAGGAGCGGCGGCACGTGCTGGAGAGCATCAAGGAGGAGAGCTCAGAGGGGGAAGATGTAGAGGATGACAAGTCAGATGCCTGTAAAGTTGAGCAGGTCAAACATAAGGTATGTTAATGTCTCAGTGTTAAGCTAACCTTCTCTCTTTTAGTAGTTTTAGACATATATAACATCTGCTAAACTTTTTTTCGTTTCTTTCTCCACAGCTGTTCTCCATCCAGGATTATTTGGAGTGTGTTGGGAGGCTGCAGGATCACGCTGATGCTTTAGATGATGTCAGAAAAGACCTTTCAGTGCAGCCACCAGTGAGCAACAGCCTGGAGGAAATGCAGATCCAAGCAGAGGAATGTCAGGTGAGAGATAAATGATTGAAGTGAATTTGGCATCCGTGGTATAAATAACCATCACACAGTATGAAAAGTTCTGACCTAAATGTGCTCTTTTATCCAGACTCTTGAGTCCCAACTCTCTCGGCTGGCTGGTGTTCTGACAGCAGATATGGAAAAAGCCAAACAGCTCTTAAATTCTGTTGATGAGGGCATTCCTACACAAATCCGCCAAGATCTGGCTGCAACATATCTGGAGTTGGAGCCAAATTTTACTGCTGTTTCCCAAATGTGTGCAGAAAGGAGTCACTCCCTGATTCAAGCGATGGAAACAGGAAAGGTCAGTGTGTTCACTGCCTTTAATTAAAATACAGTGACATCGCAGTTGTATCAGCTGTTAACAACTCAAAATGTGATTTTTAGGAACATTTGGAATCAACGTACCAGAAACATCTCAGTGATCTTGAAGAGCTAGCGGGCCTCATCCGGAACAACTCTGAGATGAGTGACGCGGATTTGAACACATGTGATGCGGACACACTGAATCATTTGATTCAGCAGAACAAGGTATCTTTAAAGTCTAATTAAAAACATCCAGCTACAGTAACGACAGACAAATACTCATATTTTCATCTCTTCTTCCAGGACATGGAGAGCAACCTGCTAAAAGAAGCCAGGCTCAAATTAGAGGACGCCACATTTGACATCCAGTGCTTTATTTCCGAGCACGCTCAGTTCTTGACTCCAGCTCAGAGCAGCTACCTTCTCAAGTTCCTCAGCACCACCCAGCGAGCATTCAGGGACCAGACTGAGAGGCTGGTTACACAGAGGAGTGCCTTAGATGTCCTACTGGACACCAGAGAGAGGGAAGACCAGGAGAAGGTCTGCCTGGGGATACACTTTAAAATATCTCTCGTTTCCAGCTGTGTGTATATGTTTGATTTGCTGAATGAGATGCTGAATGCTTACAGTGCATGTAGAGTAGAGTAGGCCGTATCAACTATGTTAGTAGTCACATTCAAGCATTGGTACTGTTTTATAATTTGTGGATTAGAATGAAAAGTAAATCAACTCAAACACAGTGAATGAGCACATACAGGAATGTATTATAAGACTTTTTACACATGTAGTTTCACAGTATTTATATTGCAGTGAGACCTATGAACCTCAGATCAATCAGCTCTAAGAAAATACTTGAATTACTTTGCAAATATTGACCTTTACGTTGATTTATGGTGGATTTAAATTAAAAGTTAGACTTGACAAGTAAAGGCTATTCAGCAGCATCCCGGTGTTGAAATATTTGGAGCGTCACACGGTAGTTACACCCATCGCCAAGTGATGCAGCATAAAGAGTGTATAAAAGAGAGCAAATCCATCGAACGTAGGACTTTAAAGTCTCAGGAGAAAGGGTTAACACTTTTTTGAGACTTAGATGACTTATTATCAGCTTTCAGTTGCAGTATGGTGAGGTTCAGGGAACAAAACTACTAGATCAGGTCCAGGAAAACGATCAGTGTTTGTATTGGCTACAGACGTCTGGGGGCCAATAAAATCTGTCTGTTTTGTTTGTTATGTGAATTCTGAAGTGAATTATTGGCTTTTGTTTCCAGGATTCAGATTTGGGAGCTTCAGCTGTGAATGCCTACATGTTTAGGGATAATAACAACATTGCATGCTCAAGTGCTTGACCTCTTCTGCAGACTAACGTTTGTGTGCTGATTGTCTTCTGCAGGCCTTCAAGACACCAGAGGACAAAATGCACCTCCTCTGTTGGAGTACTTTCACCCACAACAAACCCGTTAACATGTCAGATATGATGTCCCCTTGTGGCGAATGGCGAAAAAGCATGTTTACAGCATACTAGATTTTAAAGGGAAATGTAAACTAAAACATATTTTGCATGTTATCTCTCTTTGCTTCGATGTTTGTGTTCCCAAATATTTGATTGTTGTGGATGTAAACGGGAACTCACTTGGTTTTTATTCTCGTTCTGCAGTCGATGTTGGCGAAACACAAGGAGTTTACCGAGAAGTTGGAGGAAGTGTGTGATAATCTCACCCTGACAGAAAACCAGCTGATTGGTCACCAACAACAGGCTGAAAGTGCTGAGAGTGTCACAGACCTGCAGCAGTACCAGCAGGAGCATCAGGTTAGAAATCAGTTTGCTTTGCTTTTAGCGTATGAGTCCAAGTATGTTTTCATCACTTTAAATACATTTTATTCCATGACCCTCCTCTTCTGATCTCAAGGCTCTGCAAAAAGATGTACTGACAAACGCCAGTGCCTTGAATGAGGTCATCAGCAGTACTAAAAAGTTTCTGGAGGAAAACCGGAGCAAGCTGACTCCGGATCAAATCGCCGTGATTGAGAGCAAGCTGGAAGAGGCTAAAAGCAAAGCCAAGCTCATCAACCAGCGGGCGGAGGAGTCCAGGAAAGATCTGGAGAAGGTTGTTACCACAGCCATAAAGCAGGAGAGCGAAAAGGTCTGTGTTCAGATTACCTCCATATGTCTAACTATGTCATGCATCATAAAGTAATTGATAAGTTACAGTATAATTAATTTATCGCTAAACTTGTTAATATGTAATCCATCTGTCTGTTTAGGCAGCAGCTGTTGAGCGTCTTGAAGAGAGTAAGAACAAAATCGAAGGCCTCCTGGACTGGATATCTAACATAGGGAATGAAAACGAGAGTGGTCTGGATCAAACTGACCATATAAGTAAAGAGAATGGAAACCTGCCAGAGGAAACTACAGCCAAGGGACTGATAGGAGACGATGACGATGCCAATGGAAACGCTTTGCAGACCCCTGAGAAAGACTTTGGCAGAGAGACAAGCGGCAAGAACTCCGCCTCCCTGGACCTCGATAAGCAGTACGACAGGGTCAAGGTATAGTCGGTTTGTTCCAGTAATTCATGCGGGATGTTTTTTTTGCAGGGGCTGACTTTCTTTCAAAACAGTACACAAGTTAATAAAAATCACAAGGGAGATCATCAGGGTTAAGTTGAAAAGACAGATGATGAGATGGAGATGAAGGGATGGATTACATTGTGAAATGTAGCTACAGGTTATGTAATATGTCAAATAGTATCAAGCAGATTAAAGTTAAATTAAAGAAATGCAGAAAAGGGGATATATTCTTAAACCATGAAGACAAAAAGTAAGAAAAAATGTAAAATTAGACTAATAATTACTGCTATATGAATTGGTATTTTATTCTCAAGACTTCGTTGTTCCCACAGGCCCGTCATCGGGAGATCCTCTCCCAGCAGCAGGATCTGATCATGGCCACGCAGTCAGCTCAGGCTCTGCTCGACAAGCAAGCCGACGTGCTGTCTCCGCAGGAGAAGGAGAAACTCCAGAAGAACATCCAGGAGCTGAAGGGGCGCTACGAGGCCTCGCTGACCCAGGCTGAGCAGCAGATGAAGCTGGTGCAGTGTGTCCAGGAGGAGCTGAAGAAGTTCCAAGATGACTGCGAGGAGTTCGAGGGCTGGTTAGACCAGGCGGAGGGTGAGATAGAGGAGCTGGGAGCTCCCGTAGGCTCCCTCAATATCCTCAGTGACAAACTCCAGAGACAGAAAAACTACTCGGAGGATGTGATCTCGCACAAAGGGGACCTTCGCTTCATCACCATTTCAGGACAGAAGGTGCTGGATGTGGCTAAAGCCTGTGGAGCGGGTGATCCTGCGGCTAAGAATGCTTCACTGGACGTGGACACTTCAGGAACCTGTTCTGCTGTCAAGGATAAGTTGGATTCAGCAGCCAGTAGATACAAAACGCTACATTCACAGGTATTTAATCTGCAGTCAACAGATGGAGGGGTTGTAATGTCTTATTCTTGCCACTGGGTGGAAGCATTTGTCTTCGTGATTGAAGCTGTTTAATGCCTCAGTAAGGTGTCACATTATCTTCTGTAAGCATCAGGAAAATGTTAGTGTTACATCTTATATCCATTGTTATCGCCATGTATTGAACAATTCTACTTAATTATCTGGTTTCTGAATATCTTCTCACACCTACAGTGTAATCGTGTTTCCTTTGTTTCAGTGCAATCAGCTTGGCAACAACCTGAAAGATGTGGTCGACAAATACAAGAAATACGACGACACAAGCGCCAGTCTTGTGAATTGGCTCAACGGCTCAGAGGAGGAGGCTAGAAAACAGCAATCGGAGGCCATAGCAGCTGACCCACAAACACTACAGAAACAGCTGGAGGAGACCAAGGCAAGAAAATCTGTGGTAGTGACCAAGCCTCGTCTTGGTTCTGAGTCTAACTTCTGACTCTTGTATTGAAAACCTCAGATTTTATTTCAGATTGTGGTCTTTTTTTGTCTTGTAGTACATTTTTCATATTTTTTGGGAGGCCTCTTTTGATCTTGAGGCCCACATGAGGGTCATATGAAAAAGTCCTTATGATCATTCTTGCATTTTATCGTTAAAGAAAGTTGGGATGCCCTCATCACAGCTGTCATAAACTCTGTGTGAACTTTAGTGGATGTTAGGTTATGAAGAACTTAAGAAAATAGACAAGCAAGAACTTGGAGCACAGACTGGTTTACAAGGTCACAGCACAATAGACCCGTGTTACCATATACAGTGTTTCCACTGACTTAAGTGCAACGCAGTTATTTTTAGCTCTGTGTTCAAATTCAGACCCACATGTGAATAGTTTGACTCTGGTTATTTGTAGCGTACATACTCCTACAGGAGGATAAGAAACTAGGCTGCCTCTGTCAGAGCTTTTGGCTGCAGTTAGCTCAAACATTTCTCTGCAGGGAGGTAGTGACTTACAGCAGAGATATACCCAGATAAGAGGCGCCTGTGGGCCAACAGAGGAACACTGTGCTTTTGGCTTTGGTTACAAATCACTGCAAAGAATCCTAAGCCTTACTGTAAGTGTACGAGTCGAGGCCAACAGGTACTTCTAAATATAAATATAGAATGACTCATGATTTTCCAGAAGATATTATCCAGATGTTCTTGCACATCTTCACTCGTTGTTCTTTAACTTCCAGCCACCACACCACTGAAATGCATTGATGTAAAGTATTGATGTGGATACACTGGTTGCACTTAACATTACAGCTTGGTAATAACATGGTAATGGTGGCGTAAAGGTTTGATAATAAAGATGTTATAATTACGTAATACTTTAATTAACAAAGTATTAACAAGGTAATCGCTTGGAATCAAAAATAGGGAACAGCGGGTGATTAATGATATTAATTGATATTAATTAGGATAATATAGGTTTTCACAATATTATGAGCTACTATCAGCATAACACCTTCAAATTGACACTGTACAAATTCTATTTTTAATGCTGTGACTTGTTTCCAGGAAACACTCATTGTTGCTATGCTAAATGCAAACTTTCAGTCTAATATTACCCAGATATACCCATTGTTTATACTAAGTCAATACTACACCAAATAATTTGGTAATTACATGGTATTACTTAACCGTTACCTCTTATCAAACTAATACCCCACTATTGCCATGTTATTCCTAAGCAGTAACATAAAGTGCTAATGATACAGTTTAATTTTCTCTTTTTTACCTCTTCTTATTTATTGATCCACAGGGCCTGCAAGGTCAGATGACGGGACATCAGACTGCTATCGACACACTACGCAAAACAGCTGAGTCTTTGATAACATCTGAAGGAGACCTCCTGAGCAACACAGATGAGATCCAGGAGACAGTAGGTGAGGAAAGAATCAACGTAGGGAGCAGATTGTGCGCCGTCTACGTAATATCTGGATAAAGATTTCGGCCTTTAAATATGCAAGTTAGAGGGCGCTTGAAGGTTTAACTTGTGAGTAGGTGGGTTGTGAAGCAAGCAGAAAGTCCGTTGCTAGCAAGCTAAAATGTCAACATTGGCCAAAGTGTCCACCATTCCTTATATTAACACAAGTTATCAGTGAAATATGGCTTTTGGAGCGTCTCTTTTGTTTTCCTTTTCCCTAATAATTGGTTTCTTGGCTTACACTTAAAAATGCTTTTAATCCTTTATTATAACAAACTTCTAAAAGTCAAATAAGACTCTGCTTTTGTTCGAAATGTTTATCTCTCAACGTGTCCCAAACAGTGAGATGATGCTCAGTTTTTAAACATAGCCCGGTTTGTTCCCATGCCCTGTAGATGACATCGTTGAGCGCTATGACAACCTGTCCAAATCTGTGAGTGATCGAAATGAGAAACTGCAGATCACCCTCACTCGCTC
Source organism: Pagrus major (assembly GCF_040436345.1). Lineage (NCBI taxonomy): Eukaryota > Metazoa > Chordata > Actinopteri > Spariformes > Sparidae > Pagrus > Pagrus major. The sequence goes on along the minus strand of NC_133229.1, from coordinate 9,210,932 downwards.
CATGAGTGTCCAGGATGGTTTGGATGAGATGATGGGATGGATGGAGGGAGTGGAGGCCAGTGTGAAAGAGAAAGAACCAACCCCCCTGGACTCTGCATCCATTGGAGACATCCTCAGCAGAGAAGCCGTATGTCTTCTTGTCATCAGTTCAGCAGTCCAGTAACTATATGACAAATCTATATGACTAAACTTTGCTGTCCCTTCTTTGTTTAAAGGCATTAGAGCAGGACATAGCAAGTCGCCAGAGCAGTATCTCAGCCATGAAAGCCAAGGTGAAGAAGTTTGTGGAGACGGCCGATCCCTCCGCTGCTGCCCGCCTGCAGTCTAAGATGGACGCTCTCTCCCAGCGCTTCTCTGATGCCTGTGACAAGCACAAGCAGAAAGTCTCCCAACTGGAGCAGCTGAAGGGAAAGGTGGAAGAGTTTGAGAGTGTCGCAGATAAAGTTCAGCAGTTTGTTGTGAAGCGTTCGCAAGACCTGCACGAGACAGACGGGCCTGGGAAAACTTTCAATGAGCTGTCTCAGCTAATGCAGGTAAATATACTTTACAAGCACGAATGGATGCATTTGGTGACTTTCAGTAACATTTAATTAAATGTACAACAAGGAGTTTTTAGCTGGTTATGAAACGGTCTTGATTTGATGCCTCTGTATGGCCTACACAAGCAAACAAGACCATCAGTGAGAAGATTGCCACTTTCTATGTCGTTATTATAGTTATTCCTCATGCCTGTCACTGGGTCAGAATCCCCACGAAACCATAGCACTCCTCAGGAATGTCGGTAACCTTCACTTTCTCAAAGAAAATTAGTATTACTGAGCAACCGAAACTGTTAGCTGTAGGCTACATGTAGTGTGTCTTACATAGCCACAAGTAGATACATTACCTCATCGCCAAGCATCCTGCAGACAGGTTCTCGTACTGCTTTTTCGTCCTCAGGGGTCGCCAGTATCAACACAAAATGAAAGTTCATGTAGCAGCTTTAAAAAAGATAATTTTGTACTGAAAAGATTGACTGACTGTTATAATGGCTTTGCAGGATACCAAAGCTGAGATGGCTGAACACGCCGGTGATTTGGAGAAGCTTCAGACACTGTCCAAGGAGCTGTCTGAAATAAGCCCTGATGGAAACAAAGCCCAGATCCAGAGCAAGATGGACAATCTCTCAAATATTTTCAGCACCTTCAAAGACACGGTCAAAGAAAAGTAAGTTTGGACAGGGAGGGGATCTTTGTATTTCCCCTTGTTAGTTTTTTGGGAAACTTTATTTTGTGTTTTCAAGTTAAAAAAGAAAAGGACAAGGGTTGGTTTGGGCCATACATTAGGACAGGAAAGGGTTTTTTCGAATACACAATAGTGTGGTTGGTGGTCAAAAGTAAATTTTTCCTGTATTTTATATACTGTTGAGATTGTAGCCTTCAGGGTTATTTTGTCAAAAGTGTTTTTTTGCTGACAACTGCGATTCAGTTGTTCTATGATGGCAGGATTTCCTACAGCTATTCCCCGGGATGTCTTTCTTGTTCGCAACCACAAGTTCAGTTCATAAAGATATCCATCCTGCACCATGAGTTTGACCAGGATTTGACCCACGTGTACTGTGACCCAAAAAGAGCAATTAACTTCTATTCAAAAAATGTTCCTCATTATCCTGGTAATCACATGCCAATATGAGTGGATTGTATTTCTACTTTTAATGATCATTCATTCATCATTTTCCTTCCTTCTATATTGTTGGGAATGTTCAAATGGATGTATAATATGACTGATTCTTGTCTACCACAGGGAAGAGGAGGTCTCATCCTGTCACGACCAGCTGGGAGAGTTCAGATCTGCAGCCAGCGCTCTCACCCAGTGGCTAGAGCAGACCAATGAGAAAGTTCCTGCGGTTCAGCTGAGCAGCAGTGAGAAAACTCTGGAGAAGGACCTGCAGATAGTCAATGTGAGTCAGGAGATAAATAAAAAGTCGAACTGCACTTAAAGTGCTGGAACAGAAGCAATTGATGTTATACTGTGCATCTGGCACAGTAGTGATTCTCTATGTGTTTTGCAATAGATAGATGTGAGTGTGTTTTAATAGATTATAGGTCTATCCTCCCTAAACTCCCTGCTATCCCAACCTGCTTTCTCTGCCAACTAATGACACATGGATGATATGTGTTTACAAGGGAGTACTGTCCAGCAGAACGACGATTTTCTTTACCAGATGTTACAGAAAAGATCACAAGTAGATCCTGAATCTGGTGTGAAAAGCAAAAGTGAAAAAAAGTCTTTGAGAGGAGAAATCATCCACCGCCCTTTTCTTACATATTTGCCTTGTTTATACTATATATGCCATTAATCTGTCTGATTCGTCTGTCATTAGGGATTATTAGATGAATGGACATCAAAAGACCCCGCTGTCCAAGACTTGAACAGTAAAGGATCAGCACTCTGCAGTCTCATCACCTTCCTCACATCCCCGGCCAAGACAAAGACTCCTAATAAGTCAGGTAAACATCGGCACACTTAACCTCATATGTCTAAATTAGAAGCATGGTGTTGGGTGCACTTCTAAGTTCTGTATAATCACTAACCTAATTAGAGATCGTGGAAAGATCTTTAGCCAACAGTCGTAAACAAGTCTGCCTGTCCTTCACACAAGCTTTGTCTTATGTCTTTGCATCAGCTCTTACTAATGGTGGTGGTCCAGGGAGTCATTCCTACCTAACAAATAAAGGTAATAAAGTCTGTATGTTCATGCTGCTGTGGGAATACATTGTTTGCGGTGGGCTGTGTCGGCATTATGGCTGGTTTTTCAAAACACTGCTACAGCTCTGGTGGCTCAGTGCCAGACATATAGTAACAAATGTAACTCAGTGTGACAGTATGTTCAGATTATGAATAATACAGTTGCAGGAACAAAGACACGAAGACAGATGGAGTTTATTGTCTTTTAATGCTCCACCTGTTGTGCTGATTGTGATTACCTATAATTACCTCACCCGTGTATATTGATTGGGAAATTGCCAAAATACATGTTGAAGAACATCAGTGTGGCAATAATAATAATAATAATAATAATAATAATAATAATAATAATAGTCAAATGGGAGAACTATCCTTATCTTTCTTTTTTGATTATTCACTACATTAAGGATTCAGCACCCAGCATTTAGGTCCAAGAGTAAGGTGAGCGTGTTGTGCATTTTTTTTTATTGTGTGCACAGTGACACAATGAGCAAAATATTAATTGTACATTTTTACAAGTTTTATTTTTGTTTGTTAGCATTCAAACTCCAGATTATTTATTTTTTAAATGGGACATTATAATTCTTAAGTCAAACTGTTTTCCCCCAGTTGGACAAAGTTACTCATATGTGCCACTTAATGACACATCTGTTCATGAGTGATTCTTGCATGAGGCTGTGATGACTTATTGTAAAGGTTGCAGTCACACTGATGTTTTCCACAAATGCTTCGATTCCATTTGCAGGGGGTTGGTGATACTGTCCTCACTCATTTTCTGAACATACTGTACCACAAGGCTACCGTATTAACAGTTTTTAACAGCCGTTATCGTAACCTCATTATGACTCTGACTATAAAACCCTGGTAAGTAAACTTAACAAAGTTATTTGATGTCCTCAGAGCTGATGGTAATACAGCAGAACATGTCATTCGTAAATGAGGGATACGCGAGTCTCGGGGAAACGCTGAAGAGTCGAGCAGCAGATCTGAGTAGTTCGGTGCAGGAGGTCAGAGAAGCCCAAAAGGAGACAGACGACATGATGACGTGGCTGAAGGACATGAAAAAGACTGCAGCTTCCTGGAACAACACTGCTACAGAGAAAGACTCGGTGAAAACACAGCTTGAACAGCAGAAGGTACTGCAGTGTTGTTGTCGCTCACCAAATAGACTGTTTCAAAATGTCATTATGCTTTGAATCTGCACACAATCCTTGCTGATTTCCCTCAGCTGGGAATGAGAGTTGCATATCACAGGATTCTGTGATTGTAACTTGTTTTTATTTCTCTCAGGTGTTTGAGGATGACATGAAGCAAAAGCAGGAGCAGCTCCAGAAGCTCAGAGAGAAGCTCCTCAACTTGATTAAGACTCATCCAAACTCCCCCGAGGCAGCAAAGTGGAAGCAGATGCTGGCAGAGATAGGTATGCACAAGGTGTTGTCTCCAGATGGCCCTGGGTAATTTATGTCACTGAATCTGTCAGAGGCATGTTGAATCCCACTGACAAAAAATGTGTCTCATTACGGCACTGGACTTTGAGTTAAAGCTTTTTAAAATAGACCAGCTACAATACTAGTGTTCATCCAGACATCCACCCACCACATACATACATGTCAACAGAAGGTGAGCCTGTGTCAGTACCTTCCTCACCAATGAAATTAACACATTCTTAGTGCCAAGTTCTGCACAGCAGGAGGTTTGCTGAGAGAACAGTAGGACAGCTGATAGAAAGGTGCTGTTGTGCTGACTAATGCTGACTGGTGTGATTATTCTGCCCTCCTGCTCAGATGCTGCTTGGGCAGACATCAGCGGCTCTGTAGAGGAGAGGAAGCAGCACCTGGAGCAGTCCAACAAGAATCTGGACATCTTCCAAACGACTGAGAAGCAGCTCGGTCAGTGGCTTTCAGAGAAAGAGCTGATGATGAGTGTCCTTGGTCCCCTCTCCATAGACCCCAACATGCTTAAAATGCAGAAGCAACAAGTTCAGGTAGGAATGGCATATATTGTAGAGGCTTGTGCATTCCTTAAGAACCAGTATTTTCTTTGAAGAGATGTTCATCTTGGCTCATTTTTGTCCTCCAGATCCTCCAGAATGAATTTAAGAGCCGTAAACCTCAGTACGAGCAACTCGAGGAGGCCGCCTCGGCCATCCTGAGCTCCTCGGGCAACCAGGACCTCTCAAGCGGGAAGCTGGTAAGAGAGCAGCTCGCTGGTGTCACCCAGAAGTGGCAAGGCCTCACGGGACAGCTGGACCAGCGAGACAGCCTCATCGACCAGGCAGCGGTGAAAACGGGCCAGTTTCAGGAGTTACTGAGGGGTCTCAGTCAGACCGCCAATCAGCTGGAGAATCAACTCACCAACCACCAGGGTCACAGCACTCAGCCCGATGCTGTGAAGAAGCAGCTGGAGGACGTCCAGAACATCTCAGGTCAGCTGAGAGAAGAGAGGAAGAATCTGAAGGAGGCCGAGGCCATCAACGCAGAGCTCACAGCGATGGTGACCGAGGACTACCTCAAAGCAGACTTAGCCAGGCAGCTGGAGAGTGTCAGCAAGCCTTTCAAACAGCTGGAAGAGAAAGCAGGTTGGCCTTTTTAACTTAACCTAATAATGTCATGGTGTAATGCTTGGAGAGAGAAGTCCATTCTATGTGTGTTGAGTCACAGTTAATATATTTATTCTATGATAACAACTTCCCAGAAGGCTAAATTGGTGTAATCATAATCGCTCTTGTGGAGAATTCTGGTCGATCTTCTGTCAACTTTATTTACAACCCATTTTATATTTGGCATCTGGTGTTAGAGCCTGACTGATATATTGTTGGTACATTCTATTTGCCGATATTGGCCTCACACAAATATATTGGTATTGGCATATATCTTATATACGACTGTGTCAGTATAAAAATCCATTTTACCTCCTAATGTCGGTACTGGCCCCAAAACTCAGTATTGGCCGGGTCTGTCTGTTATAGTCAACTAAGAATTGCCACTAACTTATATCAGAAATGTAGATTGAAAGTTTACAAGAGGTTGCAGCACTTAAGTCACTAATTGTCAAATTTCTTTGTTGTAGCAAAACGGATCGAACAGCTCAGCTCAACCTTCGCCAGCTCGCAGCAGTTCCATCAGACCTCCAAAGACTTCCAGTCGTGGCTGGGTGAGAAGCTCCAGGACCAGTCCAAGCCCCAACTCATCTCTGCCAAAGTGGATGTCCTGCAACAAACCCTGGAGGAGCACAGTAAGCTCCAGAAAGCTCTCAGTGAACAGGAGGAACCTTATAACACAATTATCGGGGAAGGGGAGACGCTGCTGCAGAACACTGACGGTGCAGAAAAGCTGGCGCTACAAGGACAGCTTACCACACTGTCTTCCAACTGGGACGAGGTGAAGAAGAGCTCTGCGGAGCAGGCTGACAAACTCCAGACTGCTCTGCAGAGATCACTGAAGTATCAGGAGAGCGCAGAGAAGCTCAGCTCTTGGATTCAAGAGTGTGAAGCCAGCGAGGGCCGAGTCAAACTCACGGTCGATCCGGTTGCTGTGGAGAGCTCCATTTCTCAGGTGAAAGCTCTCCAGAAGGATGTCGACAAGCACAGAGGGATGGTGGAGCAGCTCAACACGGCTGCAGATGGCCTTCTCGAGGTGGCCAACACAGACACTGAAGCCGTCAAAGAGGAGATGGCTAGTATCGGCAAAAGGGTGGACAATGTAGCGGAAGGTTTGCTGAGCAAGAGGGAGTGCCTGGAGAAGATCTCGCACACTGTTAAGGAATTTAATGATGCTTACAAAGAGGCAAAGGGTCAGCTCGAGGGGGCTAAGAAGCAGGTGGACACCTATGAATCACAGGGAGTGCAGGCACACAGCAACAAGAACCTGACCAACATGAAAGCCCAACATAAGAGCTTAGAGGGAGTGCAGAACCAAGTAGAACACATGAAGAACTTAGCCAAGGACCTTGTGGTGGATGTCCCAGATGCTGATGGTGTGACAGACCTCTTACTGCAGGCCGACAGTGTAGAAAAAGACTATAGCACCCTTAACAAGAAACTAGAGGACACGTGCCAAGTGTTGGAGGGTAAACTGCAGGGTATCGGGCAGTTCCAGAACAGCATCCGTGAGATGTTCGCCCGTTTCACTGACCTGGATGATGAACTGGACAGCATGGCCCCTGTTGATCTCGATCTGGCCACTCTCAAAGAACAGCAGGAGAGCATTCAGAGCTTTGTGACAAAGCTGCAAGAGCTGATGGCCAACACAGCCAACGCTGGAGACAGCTGTAAGAAGATGCTAGAGACTGAGACCTCTCCCGACCTGTTGGGCCTGAAGAGAGACCTGGATGCTCTGAGTAAGCAGTGTGGTAAACTGTTGGACCGGGCTAAAGGCAGAGAGGTGCAGGTGCAGAGTACTCTGAGTAAACTAGAGGAGTTGTACAGTGAACTCCACCAAACGGAAGGAAAACTCTGCAGAGCTGTGGACAAGGAGGCGTCTCAGGAGGCAGTCGGCATGGAGACAGACGTCATCAACCAACAGCTGGAGGCCTTTAAGGTATGTTGTCCTCACTTTAACATTTATTTTATTTTTTAGGCCTAAACATGGAATTTCATTGGATTAAACTGGTTTAATAATAAGTGGATGAGTTGGGTGATGGTTGATGGAATAGACGTGAAATCACAGCAGCAGTTGTTGTAGTTTAATGGTTATAGCTCCCTGGTACATTTGCATTGTGTTTGTTTTCTGCTCTCTGGGGATTGGTTCATGTCCCTACAGTTGTAAACACACATAGTCTCGTTTAATTTGCCTGGTAGTGTGATGAGCCATAAACTGCTTCTTCCAATAAATTAAGCTCCTACATTATTTGTTTTCAGTGCCAAAATATATTCAGATTGCATCCAGTAAGCTGGATATTTAATTTTGTCATGAGCAAAAAAAAAAAAAAGGACTGAAAAAGCAGCAAATATTCACATTTAACATCTTAAATGTGAATATTTGCTGCTTTTTCCTAAACAAGAGAATGTTTCAGTTATTAACTTACAAAAATGTCTAAAAAGCTGTAAATGAATTAATGGACAAATCATTTCAGCTACTATAGATATTAAATTAATTTGATGTGGAATAAATGTACAAACTCCAGTGGAGCACATACCTCCGCCCAGGCCCTACAGTCCCCTTTAATTCAATCAATCCTAATCCAATATCAAATAAAAACATGTTTAAATCTGCCTGATCCAGATGTGATTTGGATCTGCATCAGATTGTACTCGCATATAAATAACAGCCAACTAAATATGCCTGATTTTTTTCATAAATGCCCTGCCAATGCCAATGTTAAAGCATTTCTTGTAAAATAAGATAACAGAAAGAGCAACATTTGATTTGGCTGATTTAACTCAGTCATGATCTTTACGTGATTTTAGAGCAGTGACCAGTGTGACAAATGTGCCCTTTGGTTTCCAAACTGGCAGTTACTGACAAATGCTTTTGTTACTGTTACCATGAATTACACAAAAGCTATATGCTAAAAGCTATCTTCTCCCCTGGGTTTCACATATCAAAATATTGACATTACTCTCATTACACAAACTTATAATCAGTAATTCAGATGCTGTCTATCTGCAAAACCTTGCATTTTGGTCAGATAAGCAGCAGCCTCTTCACTGAGCACGACAACCCTCAGGGGACTGCTGGTTCATTAAGGGCATCTGCTGTTAACAAAAGAGCTGCGGCCCATATGCAGTGATGGTGCAGGAGGGATGGACCGTCACAGCCAGGTGGTCGCCAGCAGGGCGTCACTTGATTCAATGGTCCCAATAATGAAGCCGGGCCTGATCTCTTCACACTGATAGTGCTCTTTAACATTTGAACCTTCAGGGCCTCTCAACTTAGAGCAGCCTGGTGTTAATTTGATTATTTTGACACCAGATAGTAAAGTGTTGGTTAGCGGTCATTTAAATGAAACCTGATAGTAGTTAGTGTCGGGCCAAGTGTCCATTAAGTTTTACCTACCGGTTAATTTAGTTACTGTGATTACATATAATTCAAAATGCAAAAAAGAGCCTTATAATTTAGATAAACCAGCTGCTGTGTAATTCTGCTTTTCTGCTTCTATCTGGGCTTTTGAAAAGGTTGAGTGAGAGGATGATAATGACAATGAATCAGTGCACACTAGTAGCAGATTTAATAGGTTGTGCAAAAAAGCCCAAAATGGTCCAAAGCTTCCTAATTGTCCTAATGGTCTGTTTTCAATCAGTCTAACTCTCCATATTGTCTATAAAATCATGGAGGCCTTTGTTGGTATCAGTGAGGGATAAAAGACGGGGCAGCCATTAGCAAGATTCACAGACAGATGCAAAATATTTTAAAAGCCTGTAAATTCCTGTGGAGTTTTCCAAAAGAGGATTAACCTATATTTAGGGAAACCATGAAACACTTCTTCATTTATAGAATTAGATAGCATTACAATAAAACAATGTAAACAGATGTGTATAGGCAAATGGCACAGATCTGTCCTCAGATGTAGGTCAAAGGATTTCTTTTCAGTTAAGGGGGTGCTCCGCTCACGTACATGGGCTGCACCCAAACCTCCAGTTGAACTGCGTGGATTAAAATATCACCAGGGTGGCGGGGGTGGGGGTGTCAGTTTGTTGTGTGGAGTCCCGTTTAAAAGGCCTCGCAGGGTAACTATTAAAGAAGTGATTGATTCAAATTGTTGCTGAGCAGCGTGGTCACGGTGCATGTTTTCACCCCCCTCTTTGTGCTGTCACCAGTCTGGGTTCAGAGGGCCCGTACGCGGCCTCAGCTGCTGGTGGAAAATCCCCTTTGTGCTTATTCGCAAAGCAGAGTTGGAGCTCGAGTTGTTTCTTTATTTAGGTTCAGCATGAAAACTTTAAAAGATTGTGTCATATTCTGTTTTACATTCAGCGATCAGGCTCTTGTTACTGTAGGTAAGTGGGCCTTGTTGGCAGCCGGTGAGAAAGAAATAAACAGAGAAAGACAGCGCTTTGGATTCGTCTCTTTCATGTGCTGTTACCATTTTAGGTCAGGTTTTGAAAGAGACACGTCTGACTTCATGTGTTTACTCTTGTTTTCCACATGAGATTTGTAGGAGCTCGACTGGCGTATGTACTGTATATCTTTAAGTGTACCTTTAAGGGCAGCTCCAGTGACTCAACACCACTGGAGGTTGGCGTGGGTGTCTTTCCTCGCTGTGCAGACATTACATCAGTGGTTCTTTCAATTCATAAAGGAATTTCTACCGACTGAATCACACTGCAGCTAACCCGGTTCACTGAGGTTGATGGGGAAAAAGTCATTGTGACTACGTAGTGTTGGTTACTCACTGCAACACAGCAATGATACACTCATCTTAACGTGAAACATGAAACTTGAACAAGCTTATACATGGAGAGCGCAAATTGTTTTGCTGTAATGCGATTATCAAAGGTCATTGCTTCCATTGTAGATCAACATCTTAAGTATTAAGGCACTCCTCAACTGAACATAAACAATGCTCTGTACACTCCCACAGCACACTGGTGACAATGGAATAAAAATCCATTAATTAGCTGTTGAATGATGTTTCAGATATCTGATTCCTCAGCTGACTTTACCTTGTTTATATTAAATACAATAGCGTCAGACTGCTCTGTTTGCAAGGTAACAACTGAATCTTAAAGGTGCAACATGTCAGAATTTAAGTTTTAAACATTCAGGAGTTGACTGAAATTATCAACACGTGAAGAGGTAACCGTCATGTCAAAGATTTTTATGTATCGTACTGCAGAGATATCTACATGAGTTAGCATGCTAACCAGCTAGCTTCAGAACATCCTGCATTACCATTTTGTGCCCAAGGGTAGTCCATTTGCATAGCTCAGGCCTCCAGAGGAGCCAGAATTCGATTTGAGTCATTGCAAATCACCTCAGTCCTGTATTTCGTACTGTGCACTGAGTGGGTGCTGAGCCCAATTGTGTTGCCAGCTGGCCCAGCTTCGGTTCTATTGCCCACTCCAACGCCACTCCTCATCCTGGGTCGTCCACCCCATCCAAGGCCCTAAAGCCTTCTCTCAGCAGTACAAAGCCCTTGTGTTAGCAGCGTAAACACCAACCAAAAACCAAGTTTTAGTTTATTTTATTAAAGGTTACAGCTTAATACAAATAAAAAAAGGACAGCAGCAAAGCATCTGATATAAAGCTGATATTTGATATATTTTCCATATACAGAGCACGTTTCCCCCACTGTGTGACTCAGCTTTGGCTCTTAGTTGCAGTTGAGCTGTCATAGAAACTCCTCCCTGCCTCATTGTTTGGAGAGGCTGAGTAGAGATGCAATTTTAAAAGCATATTTCAGTTGCTTGAATAAAAAATGTGTCCTATTTTAAACCTTCAACTTTTGATCTGAAGTGCTTGAACAAAATGCAACGTTACAATTTATGTTAAGTTCATAAAGAATCAAAGTTATACGGGACGGTGGGGACAAAGGGACCTGCCACAGCCATGAGGAATAATGTGCATTCATACATTCAAAAGCGTAAATATTTAAAAGCATCCGGTTTGCAGTGGCTGAACACCCTTTTTTAAAATCCCACCAGATCTTAACTACTTATTTGTCTCCGTCAGCGTCCTCTTTCCGACTCCTCTCATGCGTGCAGGAGTGGACAAAGAAGTTTGGATTGTTCAGCTCCTCACTGAGCTACTTGGTGCAGACAATCCAGGAAACAGAAATAAATTCCTTTCATTATCTCCTCCATCCTCCTTTCTTCTCCTACTCCGGTCACTGGACATAAAAAGCGCCTTCATGCACTTGGCAGAGCCGTCGGTGTTAAATTACCTGGGACCTGTGCCTCCCTCAGCATTCCACAGTAATTAAGAATATCTGCAGGGTCCACAGCAACAGTCCACGAGAAGAAAAAAAAGAGGGCTCGGAGAGAAAAAAGGAAAAATGTGTATCTATTTCAGCATAGTGTGATGTCATCAAAGTGGGAGCTGCCTGCTGGTCTAGGGTGTTTTTTTTTGCGTGAAGTAGTAGAAAAGCTGTGTGTATCGCCTCCCCTCCCTGCTCTCTCAGTCACTGAAAGGAAAAAAAGAAAAAGGCGAAAAGTGAGTGATTGTGTCAGGATGCAGAAGATGGCTTAGAAGTGAAGTCATGTGGGCCGTGCTGACATAAGGGGGAATTAGAAAGTGGAGAAAAAAACGGGTCATGTGTCCACCAATCAACATGTGCCGGAGCGGCTCTGAGCACAAATGGAGTTGTGGCAGATGTTGTCTGAATAATGAGCGGGGGCGGGGCATGAAACCCTCTGCCAGGAGGGTGTCTGTCATTGCGAGGGAGCGATGAGAGAGAGAGGGCAGGCTTTTTTGTTTATCCAGGAGTACCAGCTCTCCTCAGAACTGCCCCACAGTTTTTTGGTGGAGCCCTTCTGGATCTGTCTGTGGATTATTTTTACACTTTGCACTGAAGACTTTCCTTCAGCCGGCGTGGATGCTGCGCGGATTTCAGGGAAAAAGAAGCACTTTGGACCGGAGGAATAGTGATTAAGTTTTGGCAACGCACGGAGAACAGCCTGGAGGAATATTTTTGGGATAGGTGGCTGTAATGAAGGACTGGATTTTGCTTTTTTATTACAGAGCATGAAGCTGCTATACAGGGATTTTTTTATATTGTTTGACATATTTGTATTTCTAAAGCCTTTATTTTTTAATCAACTTGGTTGTGTCCATGAATTTTAAAAGAAAATCACCGAGAGCAATTTTAGTAGATTTTATTTTGAGAATTAACCTTTAGTATTTATTTGTTAAGATTCAAAAGATGATTATTTTGCACACAGTTGCTTCTCACATTGTGCTCCTTTTTAAATGACTCGTGTGCACTAAAACAACAGTATACCTCAAAGGATTTCACTACATCCTTAATCTTTTCTTTGTTGTGAGTAGTGACAATTGTTTTAGCATGGGCAAGCCGCTGAGCAGACCAGATTGCCTCAGACAAAACCCTTCCTGTGTGGGGAAGGGGGAGGAGGAGGACCTGAACATTGACGACTGCTACGTGCCCCAGAGATCCATTTATGACACCGTGCGGCTCAATGAGCAGATAGACTCGGGCTCTAAAGGCAGCCTTTCTTCCCGGCACTTCACAGGCACCTTACCTTATACTCACCGCACGTTAGACCTCAGCAGCCTGTGCGGAAAAAATGGAGCTCTCTCTACTTCCAGTTCATTTGAGCTGCGGACCCGCAAACCTGCCGTGCTGGACGAGCGTGCCGTCTTCGATGGACTTAAACTCAACGGGCACATGATCCGGGTGACTGATACAGTGCTGCCCAAGTCACGTCTCCAGGGAGGAGAGAAGAAGGACCACCCGCATCATCGGCGGTCGTGGCGGACTTTCGCCCCAACTAATTTGGGCGAGTACGCAAGCCGCAGTGGGACCTTGTTGTCCGGGAGTGTTGAGAGGCCGGGGTTGATCAATGGCAGGAGAGGGCAGAGTATGACCAGCTCACTGACATCTGAAGAGGACTCGGGCCTGTACAGTCCAACTGTGGAGAGGGAGCGACACGCTCATAGATCCCACAAAAGAGCAGGACCGGGCACAAGGAGTCTGTCGTCTTCAGAGGCGATGCACATGTCCGGGGAACTGAGAACTGGGCGGTCACTCAGCTCAGGGCAGGAGGAGTTCCCTTTCTCACCTGCGAGGGACAGCCGGAGTCTCTACCACAGTAGCAGCTTGGTCCAGGAGCGAGGACAGACAAGATCTGGTGTGGTGGATACCATCAGTAATGGAGAGTACAGATACTCCACAGGGAGGTCATCCTTAGGGTCAGGCTCCAGGACTCAAAACGAAAGCTCCGGTTGGCGTTCCAGGACTTTAACAGACTATGACGAGCTCTCCACCGCTGAGCTGTTGGAGGATGTTTCACCTCAGGATGACTGTGAGCTGGTTAGTGTGGTGGTGACACAGCCTGAGACATACGGAAACTCTGTAACTCTACCCTTAGAGAGCCCCCAGCCAACACAACCATGTACTGTGCAACAAGGAGCGTCCAAATACAACATGGAGGAGCTGGAGGAGTTTCTTCAGTCAGTGGAGGCCTGTCTGCCTAAAAGCTTACAACACGCAGGAGAGCACGAGATAGAGGCCTTACTGAACGTCATCGCTGCGTGTCCTGAAATGGACTCGATGGGTTATTTCTCCCCACAGGTGCCCCCAAAATATCCTCCTCTTTCATTTCTGAGTGCTTGCTTGTTAGCTGGTCCAACACATGTTTCACTAGATGATGCACCTCTTTCGATGAATTGCTGACTTGGTGTTTTTCTTTCATGTGTAATTACGTGATGAGTGAAATAGGTGTTGCTCACTAGTTCAGGCTGGAAGTCAGATTGTGCACAGCTGTGCTTTTACTGTTTACTGCTTTTGTAGGAGCTGCTGACTGGTTAGAGAGTTGTCCATGTCAGCTGGATTTTAAACACAAGGTGATGTCGTGGCAGTGGTGTCTCTGGATTCAGGATAACTTCCTGGCATCACTTTGGACTTTTTTTTCATATGAGAGAAACTCCCACGTACTGTTCTCCCTTACTGCTTAAATATTTATTAACACAACATTTCAGTCTCGTCCAATCTCCATCAGGACAGGACAGTCCCAATCGTTGTGTTTATAAATGTTTGAGCAGTAAAGGGAGACAGTGTGCAGGAGTTCTTCTCATTGTTATCAAGTTGCACCTTCTTCTATCTGAAAAATCCATATCATCCATCCAATCCATATTCTATTTTTATGTATGTGTTTGTGATGTTGCAGACATCAGATTTGTGTGAAGCTCAGTAACATCAAATCATTTTTGGAAGTCATGACAGGGAGCGATACTGTAATTAAACTCAGCGTAAAAGGGAAATTCAGAATTAATCACTTAACTTGGGCTATTTCCTGAAAAATCTAATAAAACTCCTGCATCATTAAAATCTCTGTTTTTTTACAGTTGGAACAGTAAACCAGGAGGTTTAATGAACCTCCAAACAAGACTGATCACATTGTAATTTGAGCACTTGCAAAATATTCACACTGATTTGTTCCATTTGTTTTTAGGCTTTCCAGAAAGACGACATTGATCCATTGCAGGCGCAGCTCCAAGACATCAACTCGCTCGGCCAGGGTCTAATACAAACCGCTGCCAAAGGCACCAGCACCAAGAAGCTCGAGGATGACCTGGAGTCGGTCAACACAAAGTGGAATACCCTCAATAAAAAGGTTATTTGCTTTTCACATGCCGGTATGACTGGTTGATCTCAAATATAAAGAGATATCAGCTGTGTACTGAGTCATTCTCATCATTTGTTGTCTTGTGATGAGCTACTGGGTGCAGTCTAAACAGGTGACACCTATATTTACCATGTGGTCTGCAGATTGCTGAGCGTTCAGCCCAGCTGCACGAAGCCCTGCTGCACTGTGGGAGGTTCCAGGATGCTCTGGAGTCGCTGCTCAGCTGGTTGACTGACACGGAAGAGCTCATGGCCAATCAAAAACCTCCATCTGCAGAGTTCAAAGTGGTCAAGGCTCAGATACAAGAGCAGAAAGTAAGCCGGTATCACGTGGTACAAACACATGAACACACACTGTAAAGACACACCAGCACTTCTATTTCAATCTTTTCCACTTCAGCACGAGAAAATCCATGTTATGACTTTGCCATTCATCTCATTTAATTGACATCCATTGTTAAACATGAGTGCATTACACAAGGCTTTCAGCTTAACGGACACTTAATTTGTGCCTGTTAGATTTACTGTTTTTCATCACCAGGCAATGCTCGTGGTTAGAGCATGTTAAAGGCGCCCAATAACTCTCCCCCTTTGTTCGCCTCTGACAGCTCTTACAGAGACTGCTGGATGACCGAAAGCCAACAGTGGAGCTGATAAAAAAAGAGGGCGGTAAGGTTGCAGAGCTGGCAGAGTCTGTGGATAAGGAGAAGGTTGCAAAAGAGATCGAATGCCTGGGGCAGAGGTGGGACGCTCTGCTCAAAAAGGCTGAAAGCAGGTCTGTATAAACACCTGTAATGTCAAACAACACTCTGAATAGAAGGCTACAGTATGCTTCAGATTAATTTGTGAATTTGTGTTTTTGCCTAGATTTAGATTTGACAATATTCAAAACTTTCTAAAAATGTCCACTTCCTGAATTTACCTTTAACTTTCTCCTACTGAAGCTTTAAAGGAAAGTTCAGTATTTTCGGAAATGCACTTATTTGCTTTCTTGCCGAATATTATTTGACAAGATTGATAGGCTACCTTTCTAATGTTTGTAAGGCAAATATAAAACAGGCCGCTGGTTAGTTTAGCATTTGTTTCCCTGTTTCTTTAACACAAACACTTGATCCAGGAAAGGGGGAAACAGCTAGCTTCCTGTTTCCCTTTTTTTCCAGTGTTTGTGCTAAGCTAAGCTAAACAGCTGCCCGCTTTATATTTCCCGTGCAAATATTAGACAAGTAAAGTTGTCTATTTTCTCAAACTGATTCTCGACAAGAAAGCTAATAAGTGCATGTCCTAAAATGTTGAACTATTCATTTAGGCTTCAGTAAGAGGAGGTGAATTCATGGGTTTGATATTGGCTAGCTAGCTAGCTTGCTGTTTTACTGTTTCTAGCTTCAAGTGTTTGTGATAAGAAAATGGGGAAATCCCAAGCAAGCTAGAGGGAAACAGTGTGTCAGCTAGCTAGCTGTTTCCATTTCCAAGTGTTTGTGAGCAGAAAACTGCAAGATAGCTAGCATTTTCCCCATTTTCAGTGTTTGGGCCAAGCTAAGCTACGTAGCTGCTGGCTGTAGCTCCATGTGGACTGTACAGACGTCCTGTAAGAATGATATCAGTCTTTTCACCTAACTCTTAGCAACAAAGCAAAAAGTCATTTGCCAGGGTCAGAGTTAAAGAATTTAAAACCTCCCAATGAACTCTCACTTTCCTCCAAGTGGAGATTAATCCTCAAGTTCAAAACAGGGCTGTAAAACATTATTAATGTGTTGCTAACATTCCCCAATTGCACATACTTTTAATAGGTCTGGTTGAAATAAACTGTCCTGTCACTCTGTCCATGACTGTACTCTGGTCCTAATCCACTGTTGTTTTTATCTGCATGAATGTGTCAGGCATAAGCAACTAGAGAGCATCTTAGTGGTGACTCAGCAGTTCCACGAGACCCTCGAGCCGCTGAGCGAGTGGCTCGCAGCCACAGAGAAACACCTCGTCAACTCCGAGCCCATCGGCACTGAGACATCCAAGCTGGAAGATCAGATCTCTCAGCACAAGGTAATATCCATCATCGCTTACATCGCTGCCTTGTGTTTTTACGACACAGCTGAATTCAGTTTCATTCATTTTGCTCGTTACTTTAAGTTTGTGCTTTTCATTATTTCCCATTCCGTTTTTCATTAAAATTTCCGTTTCACATTTTTGTTTTATGTTTGTGTTTTCTGTTTGTGTCATATCTCCTTGGTTCGTTTCCCATCCCCTGTGGTCAGGCCTTAGAGGAGGAGATAATGAATCACAGTAAAGACCTGTTTCAGGCCGTCAGTCTGGGTCAGATGCTCAGAACTGTGAGCTCAGTGGACGATAAGGAGTTTGTTCAGTCAAAGCTGGACGCCACCCAGGCCAGTTACATCGAGCTCCAGGAGCGATGCAGGAGGAAAGCCGAGATGCTTCAGCAAGCTCTGGCGAACGCCCAGCTGTTCGGAGAGGACGAAGTGGCTCTCATGAACTGGCTGAACGAGGCGCACACGAGGCTGAACGAAGTGTCCGTGGAGGACTACAATATAGATGTTCTCCAAAAGCAGCTGGCAGATCAACGGGTACACACTCCTCCTCAGGCCAAGCATTATGTTGTCCTTTCATCTTAAGTTGCATCAGTCATGTTTCAGTTGATCTTAGTTATTCGTGTGTCATCCATTGTTCACAGTAGAGTTTCTTGTCACACTCACTGACTTTTCTAAGGGTCTGTTTTCCTCTTAGGCGCTGCAGAGTGATATTGAGTTGAGGAAGAAAAATGTCGACCAAGCCATCTCTAATGGGATGGAGCTTCTGAAGCAGACAACAGGCATGTCTACATTTATGACTGTCACAATTCATACAGCAAACAATTCTGTCTTTGTAATACACATTGTAAGGCTTCCTGCTGCATTTGGGGAGTTCAACACTCATTCTCACAATCGTGAATGATAAAATTAGTTGCAATTTCTAGTTTGTCATCATCAAAAAGCAGTTATTTGCTTTCTTTCTGTGAGTATGATGAGAATGTACCACCAGTTACCTTGCTTGGCTAACAAATAGCACATAACCCCTGTAAAATCACAACGTGTTCTTTCTTTCTACTTAGTTTTTCCATGGAACAAACAAACAAGATGTAACATGTACATGAGTGAGCTTTTAAGGTGGTGAAAGCATATTTTGTTACGTGTGGACAGAGCCAGGCTAGCTGTTTCAGGAAAATGAATGTGTATTTATCAAAATGTCAGATTGTTATTATTACATTTTGTAATGAATCTCTCTCTAGTTCCCTGTAGCAGCACATCCTACATCCCTATCCTAAAGCTGAAATGCAAAACTCCCTGAGTTAATATGAGATAATTATTTTCTATTTATAGGAGATGAGGTGATTGTTATCCAAGGCAAACTGGACGGAATAAAAACAAAGTACGCTGAGATCAACTCCATGAGTGACGGCGTTTTGAAGAAGCTGGAGCGGGTTTTGAGTCTCTCTACCAAGCTGCAACATACCCACGAGGACCTGAGCTCCTGGCTGGAGAAAGTAGAGTCTGAGACCAGCACGTTTGCTGATCAGGAGCCAGTGGGCGAGCAGCTAATACACGCACAGAGCAGGCAGAAGGTAATTCACCCCTAACGAAATAAATACCAAACTTTATGTCCGACATAAAATACTTCTAAGACTCAATGGGCTGATTCATTATGCCTAAACTGGTGTTTTCTGTGTCTCATGTAATCTTGTCCAGGCCTTGTTGAAAGAAACCAAAGACCAGAAGCCTGTGGTGGACAAGCTGAATGAGTTGAGCAGTTCTCTCCTGGATCTGATCCCCTGGCACACTCGTGAGGGTCTGGACAAGCTGGTGACCGAAGATAATGAGCGGTACAGAGCCGTCAGCGACACCGTCACCCAGCAGGTCGACCAGATCAACGCTGATATACTCAAATCACAGCAGGTAAACCACAGAAATTAATAAACAGCCTTTTCTCATTAGGCTTTTCTATCTGTTTCTTATTATTGTTAATTCTAATTAGGACTTGAAACTTTTTCAGCAGTGGAAAAATGTTTTCTGTCTGTTTCCAGTTTGAACAGGCTGCTGACTCTGAGCTCTCCTGGCTGACTGACGCTGAGAGGAAGTTGATGTCGATGGGCGAAATCAGGCTGGAGCAGGACCAAACCACAGCCCAGCTCCAAGCACAGAAGGTTAGCCTGTCATAATGTGTGTCTGTGTGTGTGTGTGTCCATTTAAACAAAGTACAGTAAACATAGCGGCTTGTTTTGTAACATCCAAACTCACTCTACCGGTTTTTCAGATCTTCTCCATGGACATCATGAGGCACAAAGATGCTGTGGATGGTATTGTGAAAACAGGAATGGCCATCATGAACAGCAAAAACCCAGAGGAGAAAGAAATCCTGAAGGTTAGAAGAAATTTATAAGCAATTTGAAACGGACAATTATTCATTCACAATATGCACATAAGTTAAAGGATCTTCTTGCTTTTCCATCAGGCTAAGACTCAAACCCTGTTGGAGAAGTACGGTATCGTCAGTCAGCTGAACTCGGAGCGCTCTCTGCAGCTGGAGCGAGCCCAGTCTCTGGCCAGTCAGTTCTGGGAGACTTACGAGGAGATGTGGCCGTGGCTTCAGGAAACCTTGAGCAGCTTCAGCCAGCTGCCTGCACCCGCCATCGAGTATGAAACACTGAGGCAGCAGCAGGAGGAACTCAGGGTAAGAATGCCACAGAAGCAGATGTTCAGCACGATGCTTTTGTTTAAGCAATGAAAAACTTGACGTGTCGCTTCCTCTGCAGCAAATGCGCGAGCTGATTGCCGAGCACAAGCCGCACATTGACAAGATGAATAAGACCGGGCCTCAGTTACTTGAACTCAGCCCAGTGGAGGGAGTGCCCATCAGAGAGAAGTACACAGCTACAGACCAGCTGTACACCAAACTCAAGGCGGATGTCAAGCAGAGAGCTGCGACTCTGGATGAGGCCATCTCCAAATCCACTCAGGTGTGGAGCAGTTATTCACTGGGTCTTTTATTTGTCTTAGCTATTTTTAATTATATATCAATTTTATGTTATAAAAAAGTTTAAAGAAATGGCTGCTTGTTCTGTCCACCCATGTTAAAATGTTAAAGATCTGCTAAAATATAAAATAAAAAAGTTGAAATAGAGATTATAACTGTCTTAACTTAGATTTTGGCATTTTTGCTTGAACATTAATTGAAACAATTATCAAATATTAAAATAGTCGACTGATGAATCGATGAATTGACTAATTGCTTTACTTTTCAATCAGGCATTTATTTACAGAAGGTCATGTCTAGAAATTAAAACACGTCCAGCTTTGTTATTTTTGCATTGTCATATCGGTGCATACTGGACAACGTATAAGCCGACAGCAATATATACCAATATATCTGTGATTGGCCAATATCAACCAATAATAATAGCAGAGATATATCAGTCAGTCTCTACAAGAAAGTGTAAGGTTGTTTCTTTGTATAAATACATCAACTTTTTGTAACAAGAGAGCCAAATCGCCGCTGCTTTCCTGAGTGATATTCCCACAGTAAAGTAAAGTGTTTCCTCCTTCTCCACTAGTTCCATGATAAAATTGACCCGATGCTGGAGTCCCTGGAGCGGATCGCTGAACGCCTGCGGCAGCCTCCGTCTATCTCGGTAGAGGTGGACAAGATCAAGGAGCAGATCTCAGAAAATAAGGTCGTCTCTGTGGATCTGGAGAAACTGCAGCCATCTTATGAGACTCTGAGGCAGCGTGGCGAGGAGATGATAGCGCGCTCTGAAGGAGCAGACAAGGACATATCTGCCAAAGGTAAATCTCAAATCATCTTATTTGTTTGATACATTTGATTCTCTTTTCTTTTTAATGAATTGAATCCAGTTAGGAGAGTTTTACCATAATGGGGCATTGGGATAATTCTCAGAGCCAATAAGATGAATTGCTTAATAAAAGGTCAAAGGGAAGAAAGAACCTTCTCTTTTCTTCCCCTATCAACACATGTGTAACCATTCTTCAGATATTTTGGCTTCAGAGTTTTGGCAAAGTTTTTGTTCATTGGACTGCAAAAGCTTTCCTCCAGGTGTGGCTTTAACGAGAATGCCTTTCTTTTTTTAGGCAAAGGAAGGAAGGAAAAATTAAAGCATGAGACAGACACCAAACAGTGTCTCATTAAACCTGTAATGGTCGGGTTGTGTTCCATTTGGCACACGCAGCTGACCAACACATGCTGATAGTTCGTGTTTGTATTCCATATTTAATGCTGTTAATTGATTTGTTGTATAATAATTGTAATTTGTGGTTTTCCAAGCTGTACAAGACAAACTGGACCAGATGGTCTTCCTCTGGAGTGACATCCAGGCCTTGCTGGAGGAGCGTGAGGCAAAGCTGCTGGATGTGATGGACCTGGCAGACAAGTTCTGGTGCGACCACTGCGCGCTCATCGTCACCATCAAAGACAGCCAGGACCTGCTGAGAGAGCTGGAAGAGCCCGGAGTCGACCCATCAGTCGTCAAACAGCAGCAGGAGTTTGTGGAGGTCAGACAGGAGATGAAGCTACTGAATCTATAGGTGGATGATTGTGTGAGTGCTGATCTTTGTTTTAAACTCCACTGCTTTTTACTCCTACAGGGATTTAAGGAGGAGATCGACGGGCTGCAGGAAGAGCTTGATGTGGTTCAAAACCAGGGTGCAGAGCTCATGACCGCCTGCGGGGAACCTGATAAACCTGTGATAAAGAAAAGTATCGATGAGGTAATAAATGACATTCAGAACCAACTTCACGCAGAAATATTTGTCTTCTTTACTTTCTGATTCTTTGGAGTGTCTGTGCTGTTTTCTTTAACTGCTCCTGTTGACGTACTCATGTCCTGTTTCCAGGTGAATTCAGCGTGGGAAAATCTCAATAAGACCTGGAAGGAGAGAGTAGAGAGACTGGATGAAGCCATGCAGGCTGCTGTGCAGTTTCAGGACGGCCTGCAGGTACTTTGATCGCTGCCTCATTGTATTTAAAGATCTCATCTACTCATGTAATAAGGCATACAAAAAAGTGTGAGTGACTTGTTTTTTGCTTAAAATGGCCCATTCCTTCTCCCGCATTAAAAAAAAAATCCAGAATATATGAATATGCAAATATTTTTAATTTCACAAGTTTAACTGCTGCTGATGCACAGACATCAGTCTACACAGTGAAGCTCAAACATTCAACTGTAGGAACAAGAAGAAACACACATTTGAGTGACATAAATTTGATGTCATTTGATATATATGTGTGTATATATATATATATATATGTATATATATATATATATATATATATATATATATACGTGTGTGTGTGTGTGTGTGTGACTTTCACTGTTACCAGTGGAGTAACATTTTAACAGAATATCTTTACTCTTACTCATGTAGGACTTTTGGGTCTTTTTACAACCCTGCTTTATTGTGTTTAACTAATAATAGAATATACTTGCTCATCGAGACATTTACATGATTGAAAGTTAAACACACGCAGTGTGCCAGCCCTCACTTGAAACCAGATTACAGCGCTTTTTTATTGCACTTAATGAAAGTGATGCAACATTTTATGAGCGAGCAATTCATTTTGAAACAATAAACACAAACCACAGCACTTCGCTATATTTGGTTCAAACTTTGACTCATGTGTTCAAAGTTCCTCTAAGAAAGCAAAGGGCCTCTACACAGCTGCTTTATTTGAACTAACTTTAAGGATGATGGTTTTTAGTATTTACGTTCAGGGCTTGTTTTTCACAACACGACACTAAGTGTGAAACCTGACTCCCTGTGCACTAAGCTTTGTTTTCTTCCAGTAACAATGGTTTCCCACCTTGTTCACAGGGTATGTTTGACTGGGTGGATATTCTGGAGAGCAAACTGGATTCGATGTCACCTGTAGGCACAGACCTGGAAACTGTCAAGCAGCAGATTGTCGAGCTCAAGGTACAGTCTTGTTTTTGTGTTTGAATCTGCACTGGCTTTTAAATTTAATTCCTTAACTTTGCTGCAGAATTCACTGTAACAGAAGCTGTGTCATGTACCAGCTGTGTTAATGTTAAACGACAAGAGTTGGCCTGTTTTGTACAGGTACAAAAGCTTGAGCTCTGTAAAGTCGTCACATTGTATTTGATGCACAAAAAGACAAATCTTGTGTTGAAAAGCCATCGACAGTAGTTTAACATGTATTGTCCATAAGGCTTTGTACTTCTGTTGACTGATTGGGTGTATCACTGTATGTATTTCAGGAGTTCAAAGGAGAGGCTTACCAGCTGCAGATCGAAATGGAGCGCCTCAACCACCAGTCAGGCCTCCTGCTGAAGAAGGTGACGGACGAGGCCGATCGCTCCGCCATCCAGGAGCCAATGTCTGAGCTGAAGATGCTGTGGGACAACCTGGATGAGAAGATCATCAGCCGACAGGTCAGGAAAGGGAAACATGTTGACGTCAAAACAGATATCTAGACATAAAAATGGTCTGGAAAACATCCTCAACAATGCGATCAAACAGGCAGTGGAATGTGTTGTTTTGTATGCAGGTCAAGTGCTTTCACTCGCCGTGATATCTGATGTTTTGATCTGTCATTAATCTAGCACAAACTGGAGGGTGGCCTCCTGGCACTGGGCCAGTTCCAGCACGCACTGGACGAGCTGCTGGCCTGGATGAGCCACACCGAGGAGCTTCTCGCTGAGCAGAGGAAGGCTGGAGGGGACCCCAAAGCCATCGAGATAGAGCTCGCCAAGCATCATGTACGACAGAAGTTGATCACACTTCATTTAATTCACTGAAAAAGAACAAGGAGGCAGTCGATTCATGATCCTTTATTCCAAAATGAACCTTTACCCATGCACGTTTTAGACCGTTTGTGCTTCAGATCCATCCACTCAACATCTTGCTGTTCCTGGCTGCTTTTGTCTCCTCAGGTTCTCCAAAATGACGTGTTGGCTCACAAGGCAACAGTTGAGACAGTTAATAAAGCCGGCAATGATCTGGTGGAGTCCAGCGCTGGAGAGGAAGCTTCCAGTCTGCAGAGCAAACTAGAGAACCTGAACCAGCGGTGGAAAGGCATCCTGGAGAAGACGGCGCAGAGGAAGCAACAACTGGAGGGTGCTCTAGTTCAGGTATGAAAAATATTTTAATTGTGTTTATTCATTTTTTTAATAAGCTGTGATTGATTCTTTTCTCTAAGGGGAGCTGATATGTCAGTCACATATTGCTTCTGGAGAGGGGATTCTTTTCTTTCACCCCCCTCCTCATTTCTTCTGCATCCTGTGGAGTTTCTATTCATAACTTTTGACATTTTGATGTGAGGAGGGATATGAGAAGCCAAAATAATGAAGAAATGTTTGAAAGGTTTCTCCATAAACACATAATCTGCCCCAGGTTGAGAGGGTTTTCATAGATGAGATTCTGGAGTTTTTAAAGTGCGAAAAAAAATTTAATCACAGAAGAAAGTTCAATTCAGTTTTAACAGTAAATTGAAAAGAAAACCAGCAATATTTATGATTTATGAGGAAAAAGTCCTTAATTAATAACATTCCAGGCTTTTTAATTTATACAGCCGATAGCCAGTTTCGGTATCTAAATGAATGCCAAGAATTAATAACTCAGACATCCTCTTCTCTGAGCCATAGGTTGCAAACAAAGAGTGTGTGTGACACCTTTTGTCCTGACCCAGGTTGTATTGTGTTGCAGGCCCAAGGTTTCCATGGTGAGATAGAAGATATGCAGCAATGGCTGAAAGACACAGAGCGTCAGCTGTTGGCATCAAAGGCTGTGGGAGGCTTACCAGACACGGCCCGGGAGCAGCTTAACGCCCATCTGGTATGTGTTTAACAATATGAAAGGCCGCATACAGATGGCAGGCTCGTGAGGAGACGGCCGTGTCTTTTCTGTGTTTTATCTCAAGTGTGAAAATTAAATGACACTGCAGATATACACTACTGCAGAAAAAAGACAAAAAGCCTTTTAAAGTGTTTCGAATTGATTGGGCCATGTCAGACTGTAATGAATTTAGGAATGTTTTCCTTTGTTTTCCTTATCTCTAATGGAGAAACTCAAGATACTTTCACAGCAAACTCTCCCCGCAGGAGCGTCATCAGTGACATCTTATTGAACCAAATAAGTTTTATCAGATTAGTAACGTTATAAATGAGTCTCACCATCCATTCTTTCACCATTTTTGGGCCTAACATAAAAATAAAGTGCACTGACAGATTCATCGCAATCACTTCAGGCACGGCAGACTCTCACACTGTCATCCAAAACTGAAGCGAAAGGGAATTTAGCCTGTTTG
This sequence comes from Pagrus major, assembly GCF_040436345.1. Lineage (NCBI taxonomy): Eukaryota > Metazoa > Chordata > Actinopteri > Spariformes > Sparidae > Pagrus > Pagrus major. The sequence continues at coordinate 9,185,642 of NC_133229.1, read as the reverse complement.
CTCTCATCGTGCCATTGTGTCTTGCAGGAGTTGTGTTCTGCCTTCGAGGCCAAGGAGGAGCTGTATCAGGAGCTGGTGAACAAGGGTCACCAGCTGCTCACCGTGTCGCCCGAGGGTCCCGACAGCAACACGGAGCAGGACCTCGCCAACCTGAAGGACAAATGGGGAACCGTGCAGGGGAAAGTCGCTGAGAGAAAGGTATGTGAGCAGCCGACCAACGCTGCTCTTAATGATTCACAACTTCAGCTCCGAGTCCCAGTGAGAGCCCGCTGACAGACACTTGAGCCATGACTCTGTAGTTGTAAGCCTCTAATCCCAGTGCCGATAATGAATGGTGTAAGGACAGAGTGCTGGCAAGGACACACAGGATGTGGTTACACTGTAGATCACAGCGGATGAGTCAGCGAGAAACAACTGTGCTTTGTCTCAAGTGTTGCCATAGTGAACACTTGACAAGTGTGTAAAATAAATAAAAGAGCTTCAGCTAATATATGAGCCAAAATAAAGACTCATCAGTCATGTTGTTGTTCTTTGAGAAATCCTGTCCTCTGGAACAACATTTTCTCACTTTTGCGGCTCCAGTAAATAAACTTCATTCTTCATCGTCATTCTACAAAGTTAAAAAATAAATCATCCCTCCCTGACCACTCTCACTCCAGATATGGAGCTCCTCATTGTGGCTGCTGGAGAGTTTGCTGTAGCGTTTTGCTTCCTATTTACTTTGGTCCTGTTCCCAGGAATTCAAAGTCTGCTAAATCTTAGAGCGGCACAGGGTTGCAGCTGCCAGCCAAAACTCTCTGCAGCCGGTGACACTCCTATACCCTTCTTTTTCTAAGAAAAGAAAAGAATTCTGTTGTAGTTGTTCTAATACTTGCCTTTGCTCACTTACTCACACATTATATCCACTGATGATTATTTATCAAAAATCTCAGTGTTAATATTTTGTGAAAGTACCAGTGTTGTAAAAACTGTTTTTCTTTTTTTTCTTATCCAATTGCCGATGAAATACATTTATTTAAAAATGTGTTTTTTAAATGAAATGTTTGTTAAATTGATTTAAGGTATTCTGTTACAAAAATTGTTGTATTTGATTTTGTCGCCCAGTCGTATATGCTAATACAATGTGCTTTAGAGGAGATTTCAAAATATTGAGTTCTGTATTGTGTATCATGATATAGTCTACGACATCATAATATTATTTTCAGACCATGTTGCTGAGCCCTAGAAAGAAGAAATAAAATGCAGTTCCATATTTAGCAAAACTCTCCACATGACCCACAGTGTCTGAGAGAAACACATTTATTACTCACAGCTCTCATCAGGTTCGTAATGTCATTAATGCAGCATTTACGGTCACGTGACGAGCCGGTGCCGGTGGCCTCGGCTGCAACAAATGGATGTTTTTCAGCAATGGATGTTTTGCTCATTCAATTAAAAGCTCATCACCTCCCTCTCTGCCTCTCCATCAGCCTCTCCAGAGATGTTAACTTCCTCTGTATAAATAGAGGTCATGTTTGGCCCAACTGGAGTGTAATTGTTTTTTTTCCTCCCTCATCATCTAGTGTTGTAGCAACCGAATGGTTTGTTTTTAGCACTGTATAGTGTGGTACACGTCAGGGCTGGACAATTAATCAAAATATTATCAAAACTGCAATATGGCCAATTGCAACGTCCAAATCTCAGGAGCTGCATTTTTATTTGATATTGCTATTTTTGGTACAGACTCCACCAAAATTCACATCATATTTTTATATTATTCTCACTGACAATGAAAACATTACTCATGTCGTAATCACAATGTCCTTCAGCCCTATTAGGAATGTAACAAAGACAGCAGGATTGTTTCTGCTCCCGGATCCAATGATGCTTTGTTTTATAGGTGAAACTAGAAGAAGCCTTTACGCTGGCCACAGATTTCCACAACTCGCTGCAGGACTTCATCAACTGGTTAACCCAAGCGGAGCAGACATTGAACATGGTTTCTCCCGCCTCGCTCATACTGGAGACCATCATGTTTCAGATTGATGAGCATAAGGTAATGTTTGTCCAGAGGGTTACACAACCTCTGAGATGAAATTAAATGCTGATGACAAATGGAAAAAAATGTTTTATGCATGTCTGCGTGGTTGCTTTAACTGTTCCCCCGAAGTGGAAGCATTTTTATACAATTCCATGCTTTTATCCAGCTGCTGTGTCATTTCTTTAGCGAGTGGAAAATTATATCAGTTTCATTTACAAAAAAAAGGAGTTTGCGTTTGCTAATTCACCATTCGGCTTTGCCATCGAGCCAACAATGACTTAATGACTCCGTCTGTTTCGTCATTTAGAGCGTAGCTCATTACCACATCAGTCACATGAATTAAATTACCTCCGCTGTCGCTGCCTTTTAATACTGTAACACCTAATGTAAAAATCTCTCCCCCAGATGTTTGTGACAGAGGTGAACTCCCACAGGGACCACATCATCGAACTAGACAAGACAGGAACACACTTGAAGTATTTCAGCCAGAAACAGGATGTGGTCCTCATCAAGAACTTGCTGCTCAGCGTGCAGGGCCGCTGGGAGAAGCTGGTGCAGCGCTCCGTCGAGCGAGGCCGTCTGCTGGATGACGCCAGGAAGAGAGCCAAGCAGGTACTGTTCTGTGAAATGTTAAATTGGGTTTGAAATAGGCATTGTTAACTGCTGTTAGGGCTTTTTATTATCATTGGAACGCTCTGGAAATAGTATATGAAGCCTGTTTCATGTTCTGTCTGCAGCTTATTACAGCCTTTTCATTAGTGTGGACTCTTTTCTGTTCCACGGCCCTGAAAACTTAATCATCTGAACGTTTAACAGGACTCAGCGATAAATCAAGTGAAATCATACCTTTCTAAAAAAATGTGTTTGTTTCTTTGTCCTTCGTTAGTTCCATGAAACTTGGAATAAACTGATGGAATGGCTGGATGAATCTGAGAAGACTTTGGACTCAGAAGTGGAAATTGCCAATGACCCGGACAAAATCAAGACACAGCTGGCGCAGCACAAGGTGACTGAGCATCATCTTATCACGCAAGTTAATATAACAAGGGGCCTTTGACAGCATCTACAGCAGAGTCTCATTTATTAGAAACAACTCACTGTCAGAATCATGAGACAGCACCATGTTTAATGTGTAATGTTGGAGGAAATCCCAGCAGTGAGAGCTATTTATGGGAATTACAGTATCTGAGAACGCATTAGTCGTGCATTTGCTCGAGTTACCGACTACCCAGTTCCCTCTTGTTGTCCCAGCAGTGTTATGCATGGATGTTGTGCTAATCCTATCATAATCCCGGGATGGACCGAATGTATTAGGGGTGACCTTGCTTTTGGATACTTTTAATCTCTGTGGAGGAGTGGCTCTTGAGTTTTGACCCCCTTTTTTGGTTTCCCATCACAGAATGCTGTCTTCTTAATCACAAAAACACACACAAACACAGATTAGGATACTGTCTGACATGCCGACAGTAATGGGAAGAAAATCCTCTGAGATGGTTCACTGTGAAGCAATCCACCACACTAGACTATCATCAGCTTGTTCTCTTTATAAATGCAGTACTGGTTGGACGATGGACTTGATGAAATGTTTCTCATTCACAGGAGTTCCAAAAAGCTGTGGGCAGCAAGCACTCAGTGTATGACACCACAACACGAACAGGACGGGCCCTTAAAGATAAAACCTCCCTTCAGGATGATAATCAGAAGCTGGACGACATGCTGAGTGAACTGAGGGACAGATGGGACACTGTTTGTGGCAAGTCAGTGGAAAGGTAAGGATTCATCTCGCCACAGTTGTTGTTGTTTTTAACCCCCGTCAACTACTTGTCTTGCAGTACTAGCAGTAACAATTTGTGTTCTCCTGCAGACAAAACAAGCTGGAGGAGGCCCTGTTGTTTTCCGGCCAGTTTACAGACGCTCTCCAGGCTCTCATTGACTGGCTGTACAGAGTGGAACCTCAGCTGGCTGAGGACCAGCCCGTACATGGAGACATAGACCTGGTTCTCAACCTGATAGACAACCACAAGGTAGGAAACAAAGCAGACCACACCACAGCATGATTGAAAGCTACCATAATGTCCCACTGTTGATCTGCTAAATGAGTGCTGGTCTTTAAAAAAAGTCTTTAGAGGCAGCATCAAAACCAAAAGCATAAAAGTTTTCACTGCTGCATCAACACAACCTTTTCCTTGCTGCACTGATTGTTTCTTATCACAATAGCAAACAAAGGACACTTAAACCGCGGCAGGGTTGGACTATCAATTAAAACAACAAAAGAACCACTATTGTGGTACTTTTCTACCCAGAGATCTTTGAAGTGTTCTGTCCAGCAGAGATGTCTGGAAAACTGATGCTGTCATGTTTGCTCATTTCCAGTGTTATTATTCATAATAACTGCGCTGCATCAGCAACAGAGTAATCTTGTTTTTGTTGCACCAACAGCTGTGACGCTGTTGAAGATGAGTGTATTTTGTAATCAACAAGTAAAATTGCCCTCCGTACGGTTTTATTGAAATTATAATTTAAGTATTACACTGTACTTACTGTAATTATGATAATTACCAAATCTGACTCACACGATGCTCTGGAAAAACCCTGACCATATTTGCGCTTCTTCTTGTCATGAGTAAAAAATAACGGTTTATTTTGTGATGGTTTCCTTTGCTGACTGTTCCCTGCAGGTTTTCCAGAAAGAGCTGGGAAAGAGGACGGTAAGCGTTCAGGCCCTCAAGCGTTCGGCCAGGGAGCTGATTGATAGCAGCCACGATGACTCGTCCTGGGTCAAAGTCCAGATGCAGGAGCTGAGCACTCGCTGGGAGACAGTGTGCAACCTCTCGGTGTCCAAACAGGCCCGGCTGGAGCAGGCGCTGTGTCAGGTACCATAGAGTCCGCTGCGGTCGTTAGATAGAAGGTGAAAGAGCTGTCTGTGTGAGCCTGACTGATGTGTGTCCTCTGACCGCAGGCCGAGGAGTTTCACTCGACTGTTCACATCCTGCTGGAGTGGCTGGCCGAGGCAGAGCAGACTTTGCGTTTCCATGGCAGCCTGCCTGATGATGAGGAGGCTCTGCAGGCGCTTATCGAACAACACAAGGCAAGAAATGCAAATGATGTTTGTTTTTTTCTTTGGCTAAACTTTAAGTTTATATTTAAATGTTATAGTTTGACAGCTTTGGTTGTTTTTACAAAAAAGATTAAACACGCCAGCATGTTTAACAGTTAAGACATCGATTCTGTAATTACAGCCTGTCTTCTTCCATGCCAAATATGCAGCATTATAGATACTTTTCTCAACTATGATTTCATCTAAATGAAATTGCTCTGCCTTGCTCCAGCATTAAACACTTCAATTTTATGTTCTCTGAAAACAATCCAATTTTATATCTTAACTATTTTCCATTTGCTACTTTTAAGGAGTTCATGAAGAAACTGGAGGAAAAGCGAGTGGCTCTAAATAAAGCAACCAGTTTGGGAGAGGCTATTCTGACCATCTGCCATCCAGACTCTATCACGACCATCAAACACTGGAACACCATCATTAAGGCCCGGTTCGAAGAGGTCAGTTCACAGCTGCATGCTTGCAGACATGCCTTTCAGCTCTGTCATAGCCACAGGTAGCACTGAACTACGCAGTTTGGATGATTCAAGCTGCAACGATTAAGTTATGTTTTTTGGATCATGGCTTCAGCATAACACCTGTACAAGTCTTGTCACACAAAATGAATTACTCTGTCTCTATATAGTATGACTGATGTGTTTGATGTCACTGTTACAGGTGCAGGCTTGGGCCAGGCAGCACCAGCAGCGACTAGCCACAGCCCTCACTGAGCTGTTAGCCACTCAGGAGCTGCTGGAGAATCTGCTCACCTGGCTGCAGTGGGCTGAGACCAACCTCAACGATAAGGACAAGGAGACGCTGCCGCAGGAGATCGAGGAGGTCAAAAGCCTCATAGCAGAACACCAGGTAAAGAATAACTGCTGATAAAGTAATTGTCACATAGTTTTTCATCAAGTGAGGAACCATTTCTGCTCTGATCAAAATTACAATGGTTGTCTGATTATAGTAGTTGACTGAACTGGAATTGTACTTGTTTTTCCGTGCAGGCATTCATGGAGGAAATGACCAGGAAGCAACCAGATGTTGACAAAATCACCAAGACACACAAAAGAAAAGCTGCCGTGGAGCCCCCAAACCAGTCTCAGATCCCCGTGCTTGGCAAAGGAAGAACAGGAAGTATGTATCCCACAATTATTACCCCTCATGGAGCGTGACCCCAGCCATCTGGCCCAGTGTTGATTCACTGCAGGGTGACGCGACATCCTCATCTTGTCCATTTTAGCACCTGGAATGATGTCATTGTTAATCTCTTCCTCCTGATTGCATGGTGAAGGTGTTTGTCTTTCCCTCACAGGAAAACGTTCTCCCACGCAAACCATGTATGCGTCAGCAACGCAACCTCCCATTGAGACCAAGAACCCTCGGGTTAACCTGCTGGTCACCAAGTGGCAACACGTGTGGCTGCTGGCTCTGGACAGAAGGAGGAAACTCAATGATGCCATGGACAGGCTGGAGGAGGTAATCAAGCAGAAACCTGTTCTCAGTATGGCTGGGTGATGTAAAAATATATTGACATTTAAACAATATATAATTTGATATGATGCCAGTTTGAAGAGTATCTCGATAAAGCCATTAATAAACCTTATAAATAAGGTTTATTAACATAAAAAGTAGAATAATAACGCTGAACTGTGAAAACATGGCTTGGTTTTGAATATATTTAGTAATTTGATCAAAAAATATATTGAATAACATCTTAATGAAAAAATTAACTTTGCATTTATTCTTTATCTGTTTCAACAAAACAATACAAGTAAGCTTGCCTGGTAACTTCTCCAAATAATGGTATGGGCCATTGGATAGTTGGACAATACCTTCTCGTGACTGAAAAGAGTTGTTGTGTTTCCCATCGTATTTTTCTTGCTTTTCTGGTTGTTTATGTCAGCCGTTTATATTTTCTGTGCAGCTGAAAGAATTTGCCAACTTTGACTTCGATGTGTGGCGGAAGCGCTACATGCGCTGGATGAACCATAAAAAGTCTCGTGTCATGGACTTCTTCCGTCGCATTGACAAAGATCAAGATGGCAAGGTGACCCGACAGGAGTTTATAGAAGGCATTCTCTCCTCCAGTAAGTGTCCAACACACAAACTCACAACTGTACAGCATTTACCAGCCAGCAAAATGCTCATTTTCTAACTCTTGGCTCTTCTATAGAATTCCCCACCAGTCGTCTGGAGATGAGCGCTGTGGCAGACATATTTGACAGAGACGGTGACGGCTACATTGACTACTATGAGTTCGTGGCAGCCCTTCATCCCAACAAGGACGCTTACAAACCACTAACAGATGCTGACAAAATTGAAGATGAGGTGATACAAACTCTCAAGCCCAGAATTTCTAAATCTAGAAACATATTTCGGGAACTATGGTGCAATAAAATTTCCTCTTTCTGTAGGTTACACGTCAAGTAGCAAAATGCAAATGTCCAAAACGATTCCAAGTGGAGCAAATCGGTGCCAACAAATACCGGGTAAGCAGATTTCAACCTGTTACACTCAATCGCATTTTTATTAAAGTATGTTTCAACAAACACAAGCAATGCCATGATTTGAAAATACTGTTTGAGATACTATAAGCTCACTTTCATGGAAAACTCCAGTGGGAGGTAAGTGCTGAATGTGATATCAACAAAGGTGAATGCGTGCTACAAACTCTAACTCTGTATATTTTTTATCATTCTTCATCACCAGTTCTACCTTGGAAACCAGGTACATGTGAAAGTCCTCTTCTGTTTATTAACCTTTCTGTTCAGTGCCTTATCAAACCTTTTTCATTTACCATGTTTGTTTTCCAATTAACACTCTCTGCCCAGATTCCTGACTGATGTTTACAGACTGAAACTCAGAAGTAGAAATAAAAAGATCTACGGCCATTTGATTTAATCCTTAAGGAACACTGGCCTGAGATGTGTTTTCAATCCTACAATTTTATGGTAGTTGATTTAACGAGAAAATCATTAAATGCCCAATGTGTTTAGGTTTTATAGCATTTTTCTTATTGTTCTGTTTTGTTTTGAAAATCCAGGTGAAAATGAGTGTATTAAATGTTTATATGTCTGCTTTTGAGTTTCAGACAATACAATTTTAAAGCGCTAGCACCATTTCAGCCCATATTATTATTGGTCCATGGGCATAAATTCATCTGCTGGGCAGTTTGGAAAATAATGCTTTCTGTGTGCTTGCCTTTGGTGCTTCAGTATCATGGGAATGATTTACCTCAACATCGGCTGACATACTTTTGTGTAACTGTTACTTTCATAGTCGGGCAGCCTTGATGATTTCAATGAATACTTTTAATTTCATTGTACCTACTGAGTTAACATGTCTTGACCAAATGCATGTTGCAATTTAAAATTCATTGCTGATATGGGTTCATGAGCCACATGTGCTTTCTGCAGCTTGTTGGATTAAGATTAAGAATGGGAGGTGTTAGTATGAGGGGACAGTGGCTGTAGTGGTGGTTTATGAACTAGTTTGTATTTATGTCTCACACAACAATTGAATTGAAATAATTCTTTTGACAGTTTGGTCTGGTTCACTGCTTACATGACTCCTTAATCGGCGATGAGACAATAGCAAACAGGGAAAATCAAAATCTTACCCCCCACCTACACGTTGCAGTTTTGGAAAGCTGTATTCTGGTAAATGGTTATTCTTAAGATGTGTCTTGTGCCTCTTTTTTCCTCCAGATCATCATCACCTTTAATGTATTTGATCACTAAATTCACCAGTGGCATTAAATCATTCTTAAATCATACAAGTGCAAGATTTTGTACCAGTTCAAGAGATATCATAAGATAGTAGGCACTTAAGCGGAGGGTCATCAGTGTTTGGTCATGTCTGCGTGTCACACTGTGGTGGATTAGACAGAACCGATCTGAACCATTCCTCATGTTGTTCTCAGTGTGTCATTGGAGCTAGCTGCATCGGATCTGCATCATTGTCAATGCATCCCGAGTATTTTTTCGAGTCGTAGTTGTAGTAAAGTGCAACAAAGTGCTGGATTGCAGGAGATTGCTGTTTGTCCGCTTGATCATGATGTGAAATTGTTTCGTTGACAGAAAGCATGCGGCTGTGATTGTGAATGATGTTTTTGTGCTAATGCTCATGGTCACATCCAACTGGCTGACTTTTGTCTCCCGTCACCTCATAAACCATTCACATCCATAACATGCTCAATGTTCTTATGTTTGGTATGTGTGGTTGGTGAGATGAAGGCAAATTATTATACACTAGTGCCCTCTGGTGGTGTAATAGCGTGCCTTCAGTTGATGTCTTTTTTCACAGGCTTAACCTGCAGACACTGTTACAACCTGAAACAAGAAGTTATCTTAAATTAGTAGTCCACTCTGCTGTGCATCCGTACAATATAATACAGGAGCTCAAATTAAATAATCTGTAACATGTAGGAATGTAGAGCCTGACTGGTATTATAGTTTCAGGGCTATTTGATCAGCTGTATATAAGCCTAAAAAACATCCAGTGTGTAAGATTTAGGAGGATTACATGCAGAAATGAAATATAAAAACTGTGTTTTTACTAATGTATTATCGCCTCAAACCAAGAATTGTGTTGCAATCTCAGAGTGAGCCTTTCATATCCACAGAGGTTTTCAGGTTTTTAGCAGCCACCATGTGAAGGTGAGGTGAGATGTATTTAGTTGCTGCAAAGTGCAACCTCTAGATGCCACTAAATCCTACACACTGCACCTTTAAAGTCCATTAAATTCAAGAAACACTACGTGAAAAAAGGCACTTTTAATTAATAATGAATAAATACGTTTTTCTACATTTTGTTTAGTGATTTTGTTTCTAATTGGATCCATTTTAGGTGTGATATAATTGTCAATTTAGATTGAGCTCATGTAGTCTTGAAGCAACAATGTGTAGAAATTGGCATTTTATCGTAAATAAAAATCCCAGCTCTGTAACAATTTGTCAGATGTAATGTAGGTGCTAAATACAAACAAAACTCATTACGTCACAATAATGTTATGTGTTGAAAACTTGTATGTTGAAGTAAACATGTATGTAACGCTGTGATCCTACCCTCTCACTGAAGTTACATAGTTAACAAGTGATAGGGGGGCAGAGTGGCTGAGACAGACACCATTCACACTATGACAAGACACTGTACCATTAAAATGATTCTGAAGCTATTAGTTTAAGGAAAAAAGTTACATAATGTTGCTTTAAAAAACGTATATATTCATTTAGGAATCAAAAATAGCGATCAGCACATTCTAATAGTAAAATCCAGTTGGATTGACTTTCGTGTAATTTGTGTCTATGAGAATGAAAACTAAAATTTAGTGTTTTTTCTTTTGTCTGTTGTTTTTCTTTTTAACAATCTTGTTTTGTGTAAACCTGTGCAACACGGAAACGAAATCAGAAATCGAGGAAATCACAAAGAATCTGTTAAAATTTTGCATGGTATATTATAAATTGATGACGTCTAATTCCACAAAAAAATTAATAATGTATCAAATAATTGGAATAAACATGATTGTCCAATCCAGTCTGGTTTCCAGTGTTGCACAGCCTGTAGCTTTTAGTGACTGCTCATACAGGCCAGTGTTTTCACACATCCTCTCTCTGTTTCCGTCCCCCCTCCCCCGCAGTTTGGAGACTCTCAGCAGCTTCGTCTTGTACGGATTTTACGCAGCACTGTGATGGTGCGAGTGGGTGGAGGCTGGATGGCCCTGGATGAGTTCTTGGTGAAGAATGACCCCTGTCGAGGTGAGTTCAAGAGTTCACCACAAGAAGTCACAAGACAGGGCTGAAGAATAGTGAATAATGTACGAACAAATGAAGATTACAGCTTGTGTACTCTAGTTTTTAAATCTCTTAAGGAAGGTGAGGCATGGATGAGGTTTTATAAAGATTATTTTATTACTTTTTTTGGCAGATAAAGCCTGACAATACTGTCTGAACCATTACAGCCTCATTGGATGCTAAATGATACTGTCCAAGTACAATTAAATGTGAACTGTTTAGCGTTTAGCATGAGGCTTACATAAGGATACTGCACATTACTTCAGATTAAAGTCAGATAATCCACTTCTCATTGGAAATTCTGTAGAAACAATGATATTCTTTCCACCAAAATGACACGGTGAATATTGTGAGTCTTTCATTATTTAATATAACAATCCAGAATAACTGACTTTAAAGGGATTATTAGCATTTTCTCGGTTCTCGATCCATTAATGGAAAGTTTAAGAGTCTAATTCTCAGTTTGAAGATAAGTGCAAATAACAGCTGTGACTGTCTTTCCTTCTTTTTCTCCATGTTGGACCGTGGTCCTTAATTTATGCTTTGAAATCCTTTCTATGGTTTTTTACTTTCTTCTTAAAGTCTGTTTTCTGCTATCTTAACATAACAGAAAGCTCTCAGAAAAAATGACAGGGTAAAAAACTGAGTGAAAAAACAAAGGATTAGGAATTAATGTCGACAGGAAGAACATAAATTAGAGCGAAAATACAATTTGTGATCACCAATCTGCCGCCTACATAGTATAAACTTTCCTCTCTGTCGCTGTCTACTGCAAATGCTTTATGTTCTCTACTTGTTTCTGCTTTCTTCTGTATTAATTATCAATTTCCTGTTTCCTCCTGCTGAACATGACACCATTTCTTCTAGTTCATCACCACGGGAGCAAAATGTTACGCTCGGAATCAAACTCTTCAATTACTCAGTCTCCTATAGGTTGGCAAATCTCACACTTTCTCACCTTGCTCCATGAACCCGACAGTGGTATGTGTGTCTGCACATCCGAGTGTGTGCCGCTTGGTGTGTTCTACTGTAGCTGTGTGTGTGTGTGTGGGTGTGGGTGAGCGCTCATCGTGAATGGCATCCTCATGAACCACCAACCCCACTCACAATCAACTGTCATTCACCTCCAGCTGGTTTTCATGCATGCAGTTGTTTGTGTGAGTCACATCAAGTGCTGTCACTTTCGCCGAGGCACTTTTTTGGGACCTGAAGCGACAAATCAGCTCTTTTTTTCCCTCTCTCAGCATGTTACGAGCTTTTCTGGGCGCAGCTTCTTTTGCAGTTGACAATCAAACAATCAAACAAACAAACAAACAAACAAACAAACATTTTAAAACCCTTTAAAAGGTTAAAGAGGAGGCTTAGCTGAAACTGTCTAACACTGAGAAAGATGACGAAGTTGTCCGTATACACACAGTATTTATTTGTCTGTTCACTTTGTTTGAAAGTGTGGCTCGGTGGATAAAACTGCATGTCAGCCAGTTTGTTTTTAACACAGCTGGAGCGACGTCCGTTTGGTTTACTCCGGGCAGTTTATGTTTTCTGGGTTTTGTAATTCTTCTGATTTTGGCCGATTTGTTGTGGGAGTGTTTGGGCGCACTTTGATTTATTTGAATCTTTTCACCATTTGTTTAACAGTCCAAGCAAACAGAGAAGTGTTGCTGCTTGAGAAACAAAAAGTTCATTCTGCTACTGTCGCAGCAGTAATCACTTTTGTTCGACAAGTATGGTTGAGATCTGAAACTGCATGAGTCTTGTTTTCATTGTTTATTTAAGATTAATTTAAATTCTTTTTTATATATATATATTAGGATTCATTTATAACTGTCACATAATTTTAACACTTTATTTTACAGGTCCATATTTCCCTCATAATTTCCCAATAATTTTATGTAAATCTTTCAGAGAATTATCTATGTAATGCAGTGTTATTTACAGGGGAGACAGATACTGCATTCAATTGATGCATTTCCAATTAATTATTCACAATTAAATCCAAAACTAGATTGGCACTGAGTAGAGTGCATACCTCCACCAAGGAAACAGTCCCCTTTAATTCAATTAACCTAATCTTATCAATTGTTTACCATGATTTAAGCTCACCAGATCTAAGATCCACATCAGATTGTACTCAAAAATGTTGAATGTTAAAAAAAAATATTAAGTATATTAAATGATTACCGAATAAAGAAGATTAAGGAATATTTCAATTTTACCACTTTACTTATAATTAGTACCAAATTACATAGATATTTCTAGAAATTTATTGGGAAATTGGGGACTTCAAGTGGAAAATAAAGTGTTAACTCACATCATCATCATCATCAACGTGAAAATACTATTAAGAAAACAATTGTATTTATGCAGTGTGGCTCATTTGGAGTGTCTTTTCTTAGCCAAAGGCAGGACCAACATGGAGCTGCGAGAGAAGTTCATCCTCCCGGAGGGAACCACTCAGGTGATGGCGAGCTTCCGCTACCGAGGCCGGAGATCTCGGCCGTCGTCCAGAGGGGCTTCTCCCAACAGATCCACCTCCAGTCAGAGCTGTCCAGTCCCGTCACACCAGGCAGCGGCCAGTACTGCCAAGGTGAGAGGCTCCACTCTGCTGGGGGAGCCAGTTGTTGTCTAGTCGTCCGTCCAAACTACAGATTGATCATCCCTCACCATGATTTCCCTCCCATTTATCTGCCTTAATTTATCCTTTTGACATTATTTGATCATTTTCTTGTTTATCTTTTTGTGTTTCTTACATCTAGTGATTCTTGTAGTTTTTGATTTGTGAATCCATGTGTTTTTTTGATTTGCCATTGTTTCCCAGACTCCCCAACACATAACCCGCAATTATGATAAGCCCTGGCTTACAAACAGCAAACCCTCCACTCCTCTTAAATCATCAGACTCCTTTGGGAGCCAAGGTTCATCGTCAGAGGTATAGTCTTATACAGCTCATGATGTGGGACGCTTCAGATTTATGACCCAACTGAAATCTACCGCGTAATTATCGTAACAGAGACAATACGCCCACATAGAGGCTCCTAGTTTGTAAAAGGCGTATTCGTTATTGGTTTATATTTTTGATTTAGCTGATTTCCAATTTTTTATTCTGAATTGAGAAACAAAACAGTGAAAGATTTTGAAGATGTTGGTTTTATATGTTTTGTGATTTCAATTGGGTCCATAAGCTTAAACCTCTTTGATTACTAATGGGCTGTATGTTTGTTTCTTGCCTGACAAAAATGTCCGTCTTATATAAAGCTATCATAATGTGAACAAATTTGTATGCAATTTATGCATGTATTAACTTTTGACTTACTAACTATAGGTTTAACATGTATTTACTAACGGCTTCTCAAAGGGACTCCAGAGGGTTGTTTCATAAAACTTCACACTAACTCAACGATATTTGTTGTGTTTTCTGGTGCCTTGTGTTGTTCACCTCAGCTGATAAGGACTGTTTTCTAAAACGTTGTCTTAAGCAGTTAACTACCTTTGATTACAAATGAAAGTAAAGTTCTGTGTTTTGCAGGGTACACCGGTTCAAGGCAGCAAATTACGACTTCCTGGGTACTTGTCAGGAAAAGGTTTTCAGTCAGGTGAAGAGGGAAGCTTGATCAGCGCTGCTGTACTGAAAGCTCGGACACAGACATTAGGTGGTGAGTAGAGAGCAACTTTAGTAACTCATTTCATTATGTTTGGAAAAAAGTGTGTTGTTTGGGGCAGACTTGCTGCTGTTAAATACAGTGTGTGAATGAAAATAAATAAAGAGAAGAAAATATACTTCCACTGTTTTGGCTCAATCTCAGTAGTTCATTAGTCAGCGATGTGGACTCATGTCATTGTGACTTGGACTAGAGTCGACTCAAGTCACTGTCTTGATGACTTCTAACTTGACTTGACAGAAACTAAATTACTTTAGACTCAACTTGTACTTTGAAGTTGGAACTTGGACTTGACTTGCCCAAGAGAAAATTACTTGAGACTTGAGTCACATGTCTGTCATTAATTTTGGTCCTTGATTTCATCCATCTAGAGTCGAGAAAAAATTCCAGCCGACCTGGAAGTAAAGCTGGGAGCAGAGGGAGCAGTCGCAGAGGAAGTGACGCCTCTGACTTTGACATCTCGGACATCCAGTCCGTGTGCTCGGACGCGTCTGAGACGGTCGGTGACTCGTCCCGAGCGACGCCGCGCTCTTCGTCCCGTCAACGCGGAGGAAAACCCTCCAAGATCCCCACTCCTCAGAGAAGAACCACTCCCACAAGCAAACTGGCCAAGGGATCTAAGCGATAGTCAGTGGCCTTGAAAACAACACAACCCAGGAGCTAGTTGCACCCTAAACACGTAACGGACACTGGAGATATCTAACTTAAAAGACTGCAAATGTGTTGAGTGTTATTTAAATTGTTGCGAAGATGTAAAATATTCTGTTGAGAGGCAATATGGTTTAATATTATGTGAGAATGGAATGTCAATGGCCTTGTGTATTTGTTTTTAATGTATTTTATTTTTTGTGAAAAATGTCAAATTGTTTTTATTGTATTTTATTTTATTGATGCGAAACCTGTAGAGGTTTGACGAACACTAGAAAACTTGGGAATGACTACGTTGTACGGTTAGCTAACATTTCTAAACACACTAATGAAGGGCAACACGCAGGATAGCGCTCTGAGAGTTACTGAATGTACTGTAATTTATGTTTGCTGATGTTTGGAGTAGATGGTGCATTATGGTACCATTGGAGGCACTGCAATTATCTATTTAAGTGCTATGATATACTGCCAACATGCATTTAAAGGGCAATGCAATATTATAACAATGAACCCCAGTAAGCACTGCAGAAACCTTTGAAAAACACTATTTAAGGCTAGTAGCAGAAACCTCGTAATCATGAAGCTTGTTTGTTTGTGAGCAGCTGCAATCCCTGTTTTGTTTGACCACTTCACAGCAGTGTGCGCATTGACCTTTAAGAGGTGCCACTCCATGTAGACATTCTCTTGTGCATCTATGTCAATGTATGGTTAATTTCGGTAGAGCTGAAATTGTTACTGTAACATTACTTTGTAATAAACCTGCTTGCAGAAAAACACCAGAAGCTGGTGTGGACCACAGAATTGTCTCTGCTTTGCTTGTTTTAGCTCCTTTCATCAGCCATGCTAGCAGCTCAGGGATGTCAGTTAGTCTGTGGGTTGGTTAGGTTGTCTGCCACTTTGGTTTGGACTGAAATATCTCAACAACTATTTGATGGATTGCCGTGAAATGTGAAATCACGGTCCCCAGAGGATGAATAGGTAAGGGGAATCATCATCATTTTTTGGAGGATAATGAGCTGACAAATGGACATCAGAAAGTATGCACAAATGACAAAATGCCAATATAAGGAGAATTTCTTGACAGAGGTGCAATATTAAGTTACTTAGTTAATGATAGGATTAGGGCACGCTAATGTTATGCTAACTGAATGCTAAAATACGCTGGCTATCATGCAAAAGTCTCATTTTTACTATCTACCTCTCTAAAAGTGAAACCAATTTTAAGCTGTAGTCACAACCTGCACTCACAACACCTCAGCATGATCTAATTGTTTTTCTTTGTTGGTAATGCAATTGGCCGTTAACAGCCCGCTATAAAACAGTGTGTACCGACCATGTTGAAATGAAGTTTAAATGAACGGGATGAGAATTCTTAGCTAGACAGGCTGTGACGGTGTACAGGCAACAGCTGGTATCCTCCAAATAGTGACATTGTATTACCATTCCCTAATGTAAAAAAACTTTGATGATCCCCTGAATTTCTCTTTACCACCATATCATAAGGTCACAATTTAAAAATCCAGTGTCATACCATAGTCGGTACAACATATCTGGACTTGGATTGGCACAGAATTCTGTACAGCATATCGATCCCTGAATGGGTCATAAAGTTTGAATTTTCTTCTCTTCTGCTTTATGATCAAATACCTTAAAAAACTACTGACATTCCCATCAGCCTCAGCTGTACTTTGTGATCAGTGCTAATTAGGAGATGTTAGCATGTTAACAAAGATGGTGAATATAGTAAACATGTGCTAAACATCAGCCTGTTGTCATTGTGCACATGTTAACATGCTGATGATAGCTCGGGCTTTAGTTCAGCATCCCAAAACTGCTAGCACTGCTGTAAACTCTGGTCTTGTTTTCTCTTCATCTCTGTCACTCTGTCTCCGATGTCTCTTTGTTTCATGCTCCTGGACTAATGTGTATTATTGAGCATTACAGGTCGTCACATTGCTTCATAGCTGAGAGCAATTTTGATCAGTAGCTAAACTAGCGTCACTGACATTTTTACAGCACTTTAAAGTCTTTTGTTGTTTGTTTTTCTATTTGTGTCCACATTTTGAAGCAGGTACTGTACCTAGTGTGTGTGTGTGTGTGTGTGTGCGTGTGTGTGTGTGTGTGTGTGTGTCATCAGCAGTCTTTTTCTACTAGTTCCCTATAGCCTGGTTGTTGGCTGCAGTGAGGTGGTTTAGATTGAAGGTGCGGTCGACTGGCTGGAATGTTTGCAGAGCATCTTGCGTTTAGCTGTGACATACTACATCTTTCTCTCAACACCGTCTTGAATGAACATACACTAAAACCTGTGTGACTGTGTTTTAAAGCCATTCAGAATACGTTTCTACAACAGGCGAAAAAGTCTATTTTCTAACCGTACCAGTGAATGTGCAAAGAGATGCACTAAAGCCCCGCACAGCAAAACACACAGAACATATTTTGAGAGACGCATCCAACAAAACATTGCTGAGGTATCGGCTCGTTCTTCGCATTATTGGGATTTTCTCCTTTCAATAGCTCTCGCCTACATAAAGGCGCTGGTATGTTCACCTACATTTCCTTAAAGTGATGACTCAGTTTACTGGACTTGTACTGTAGGTGTAACTGACCTATGAGAAGAGACAGATCCCCTGGGGACCAAAGGTGGAGTGGAGCTTAGGGGTCAGGCTCCTCTGAGAGCCACAGCTTCTAGTTTGAATCGTCCTCCTGTTCAGCTCAAACACTGGCCTGGGGATGGCACTTTAGAGCGGGATACATCCTCACATCAGGAACTGGATAAGATCCACCAGCAGGAGCCCTGGGACTTTGTTTTTTTCAAAATTATGTGAGTAATTCTTTGTTATTTTTCTTTTTTGTAAAATAACTTTTATGACGGCAGTGGGGAATTATATAAATTGGGGTTGTCTGTGGTAACTGGTTATTTATCAGACAAAGGTCAATGTAGTTAAATCCGGTGTGCAAGATAATCTAGTGATTAGTGTAACTGTGCCCAGTGTGTTTGCACGCACAGGCAATTCAGTAGATACAACTATGTATTGCTTTTATAGGATTATAATTGTATCATATAATATGATTATAAAGCCTAAGTAGTCGTATTGCATCAAATACATACAAATATGTGATATCTGAAGGAACTGTACCACTTTTGAGTTGATATTACATTAGGCTGAGTCAAGAAATGTAGAACTACATGTTATTGTAGTTTTTCTTTCTAAATCTTTAACATTTATGCACAGAAACCTAAATCTTTTTTTAGATTTAAGTGATGGTCTTTTATTTAACAGTCATATTTATATATATTTAATACTCATATAATCTGATTAACCGAATTACTGATTGATTTAATTGCTGTGCTACAGGCACTTATAGCCCCTGACTTCAAACATTTGAAAATGCTGGCCTTCAAAGACATGCTGGTGTTTGCAGCACTCTTTGCCTTCTTGGGACAGACCCAATCTCAAAAGTTGCCAAGTAAGTTGAATATTTTTGTACTTAATGTGATCACTTTAGTGTATTTACCACTGCATAAAAATAACTCTGGGTCTGGACTTGTTGCTGCTATATTTGTCAAAACCCCTCTGTTAAAGAGCTTTCTAATATAAAGGGAGGTATCATATAAAACATGATTGACAATAATCACATATATCATTATTAATGATCTGACTTAGCTTTTCCAAGATGAACGCTGTACTAACACACCCCGACCAGCAGGTGTCAGTGTTTGTCAGGTCACAGTCCATTGTTTGCCTCGCAGCAGTCGACCCAGTGTTGTATTTCCTGCTGTCAGCGGCTGTGTGGATAGTGAGAGGTCAAAGAGGTCGTCCTGGGGTTAATCTCTGTACATGGACATTTGAAGCCCTGCAGCTGAGTCTCACTGTTACCATAATTAAACTAATTAACACAATGTTTTTTTCTCCCCATGGTGTCCTGCCCACACATAAAACACTGTCAGCAGAAATGTTACGAGCAGTGCTGTATTATTTGCCTACTGACTGTAATACATGGCAATGAAACACAAGGTTCTTTGAGATTCTACTTCTATTTTCTATTCGAGTCTTACCGTTTGTAATCAGTGATCTTCACCAGCTTTCATCCCCACGTTTTAACCTCACAGGAAACACTGCAGCCGGGCTGATCTCACTCATCCTGCAGCACAAAGCATGCAGTGTTTAAAATTCAGTAGCCAAATCCACCCATGAAAGAAAATAAACAGCCTCTTCGTGTTGATGGGTTTAATAAATTACCTCATTGTACCGGTGAGGAGATGGCATTATTAATGACCGTGAGTAATGCCACTGATTAACAAATCAGTGATATCAGCGCTGACATCAGATTTAGAAGCAGTCCAGCACCTTTGATGCTGAATCGGCGTGATGTCAAACTAAAGTCTGTGTTTGTGCTGTGAGGTTTTGATCTGCTGGAGGAGTTTCGTGTGCCTGAGTCGAGAGGAGTGAGGAGAGTGGACGGCTCTCAACCTGAGGCGGTGGCCTACCGTGTCAACCCTTCTATTCATCTGCGGAAGACCATGAGGTACAGCAGACAGGTTCATTCCAATAAAGCTGGGAAATTATTAAAATACAACTTAACACTGCCCGAACATCTTGTTGAAGTTGAACTTTTCACCTGACTGCAGTGACACAGATGTGTTCTCTAAGGAGTGACAGTGAGTAAATGGAACAGACTTGAAAATTCAACCATAGTGCAGAAAAACACTGCCGGTGTGATAAGTTACTCTTTAAAGGGTAACTAATTTGAGGCTGAAAAGCAGTTTTTCACGTGTAACACCTTCCATTTACAATGTTACAAGTTCCCAGAGTACACCTGTGCATCACTACAGCTGATATTAAAGCTTTGAGCTTTGATATCATGTCCACAACTATTAGATGCTAACATGCTAAGATAAGACGGCAAACATGGTAAAATCTTACAGCTGTTAAACACCAGAAATTCAGGACAGGAGAGTTAGGGGTGGGCGTGGCTCAATTGCATTTGAAAGTCAAAGCTTTCTACTAAAATGAGTTATCTTTGTTGAAGTCTACTGTCTGCCATCAGGGAAAAAGAGACACAATGGCTGTGTTGTAAGCAACAGTGTGTAAATCATTATCCTTTACATAAATTGTATTTTAATTCATCTCCATCTCCATGTCTGCCTGCAGCCCTTCTGTACACAGCCTAATAATCTACAACAGCTGTAATTCATGTACGTTACAGACTTTCAGATTTCAAAAGGCTGCCCTGAAGTCCCTGCTATAAAACCAATCATAATGTTTGTGTACAATAACTTCTGGGTAGAAAACCTCTGTGTCAAATAGCTTGCATACACTTACATTTTCTTTTTTCATGTTATTTCAAAGCATCTCTATTCATCTAAAATGTATGCTTTGTATGCTTTTCATATCTTGTTCATAACAGCAGGGTTATTTTTGAGACCTAGTGTACCTATTAGGCCACAGACACAATGAGAGCTTTAGTTTACTATAACTAGTAGGTAGTCTGACTGTCGCTGTTGGGTATTTGGTTTATCAAAGACATTATAGCAAAGTAACACAGTACATAAGCACAACAGAAATGTCAGAAAGGTCGGACCAGTATACATGGTGTTACAGTTACAACTGAAAATGACCACAGAAATAAACCTGCACAGAAGTGACTCTTGTTAATACCGTGACATTACAGTGATTCTGTCTGCAGCCAAAGTAAAGCCGGAACAGAGCCCGTCAGGGGACAACACCAAAAATATGTCTCACAACCATCACTGTTTATTGTTGTTAAAGGCTAGAACTAATCAAAATTCAGATTTAATCTGATTTATGGGACAAACAGGACCAGATTCTGGAATTGGGACAACCGCTCGTAATTCGGGACCATCCCAAATTTATCAGACTGTCTGGTCACCCTAATCACTGCAGACTTCGTCTTGTTTTTATTAAACCCTAAGTGCCTGAGTCCAGCTTGCCTTCTGAGTTGAGTGAAAAAGTGCTTTGTTCAAATCAAAGAAACAAAGAATCATTGTCTGCTTAGCAGTGCGTCATCAAAATCGATTTCACAAAAAGTTTCAGAGAAAACGCATTTTATTTTAAGCGTAATGTTTGAGAAGCTCTGGTTCTACTTACTGGTAGTCATGGTCCAAAACAATTAAGCCTCTCTTTGATGTAATCCAGCTTTCTAAACCTCACTCTCCTGCCACAGTGATGTGTATCCAGACGGACTTCCCTCCGACTACTCCATCATTGCAACGTTCAAGGTGACCAAGGACACTGCAAAGAAATCCTGGGACCTGTGGCAGGTCAGTGACCCCAAGGGACGAGAGCAAGTCGGCCTGCGCTTCCAGGGTGACACGCGCTCTTTAGACTTCTTCTACACCAGCCCCCGCGGGAGCCAGATGCTGAGGACCTTCCATGCCGTGAAAAAGCTTTTTGACGGAGAGTGGCACAAGTTGGCGCTGAGTGTGAAGGGCGGCCAGGTGAAGCTGCTGATAGACTGTGAAGAGGTCAGTGTGGAGTCCATTGATGAGCCAAGGCCGGTCATCCATCGAGGGTACACCTCCATCGTCAAACGGGCGGCAGGAGATCGCTCTGTGTCTGTAGGTTGACAGCTTGGATTTTTTATGTATAGAAAAGTAATATTTCAATATCCTTTGATTTGGGATACAACTTCAGGTTCTAATGTTATCTCTTGTTTCTCTCCAGGTGGACCTCCAGCAGATGGAGGTGTCATGTGACCCAGAGCAGGCTTATTCAGAGGGCTGCTGTGAGCTCTCTGGTGTGGTGAGTCAGCTTCCATTCAACATGGTTTCCCAGATGTGTGTGTGTGTGAAGTTTTAACCTTTTTTTTCTCACCTCTCTGTCCGCGGCAGTGTGGAGGGTATGCAGAGATCGGTCTGACAGGCGGAAAAGCATCTTGCAAATGTATACATGGACAACCTGGCATCCAGGGACCTCCAGGGCCAAAGGTGAATCTACCTGTACAGCGTAAATGAGAAAATATGGATAAAATAAGTTGAATCTGTGTTGACATATTTGTATTATTCTGCTGCAGGGTCACAGAGGTCTTCCGGGAAATGCTGGAGACGCAGGAAGACTAGGAAACTGGGTAAATAAATACGCAATATGTCTCTCAGCCATGCGGACATCGAGCCGTTCTTATGTCTGATGAATGCTTACTTAGTGTACTCTCAGCAGCATCCTCTTCCTCTTACAGCACAATAAAGAGTTAAACTGAGCGGCGGTTAAGTGACATTGTAAAACTTTCACTCGCGAGACAGCAGCGAAGCTGTGGAAAATGGCAATAGAAGTACATCTGAGACACGACAGGATGGAAACAGATCTGGAAGCAGAAGCGCTCAGCGATAGTAAACATAGGGGCTCCTTTCATACTTAAAAAACTCATGTCCGCTTTGCACAAGATTTAGGAGGAAGCCAACATAAACACGAACCAATACGGATGTGACAATAAATTTGTTTTTCTGTCGTTCTGAAATAGCCATTTGCTTCTTAAAACACGAGCTCTGCTGGTTTAGAATACAGGATTTAACTCAAACTGGCAAATGATCACAGGGTTCCTAATGGTTTTGCTTTTCCATTTGGACGATACGAGCCAAATGTAATGAATCCCACACACGCAGGAAAACCAGGCAGTTGTGCAACAGTGTACCCTCTGAGTGGCTGGTAATGAGTGGCATTAGTGTGCTTAACTATTGTGTGAAATTTCTCTGATGTTTTGTTTCTTGAATGTTATTTTTTCTGTGGATAAGGCCAATTGAATTCACCGTGGAGCGATCAAACTGCGAAAGAGAGCAAAGGTCTGAGAAATTATAATGAACAGGGTTTTCTGCTGCAGGAGCCAGTTACACATGCATCAGTGAAAGGATAAATACACTCACATTTGTATCCTTTAGGGAGCCGCCGACGTGATTATTTCCACTTTAAATTTATGACTTGTTAATCTCTTTGATGCTTAGCAGTCAGTTATGTTGGAGCAGATCAGAGAGTCCGGAGAACATGTGTTTTTTTTTTTTATAAGTATGTGATGGTTTGGCATTTAACATGTCCTTTGCACTCAAGGAAATCCCCCATGCTGCCCGAGCAGACACATGTATACGCCTGTAGGCCCACGTACGTTCAGAGCACATTTCCAGAGCTGTACATGCTACATATTGATGTGCTGAATTGCAGCTGTAGCTCATCTGGAGTAAACATCTGTCTTGTGTAACTCGTTAGAGTTTTGACCTCCTGCCAGCTTGTGAATCGCAGAGGCCCAACATGTTTATCTCCTCCCCTGCTGGCATCCAAGGAGGGCATTTCCTGGCACAGATACATGGACTGTCCATCTCGGGGTGGTGGGTGGTCCCTTGATCGTCGGAGCTATACGGCCTTCGAAACGTTGTAAAGTTCACGGTCATGCTTCTCGCCGTACTGTCGGCCATCTCTGAGGTTAACCCCCGCCCAGTTGCTTAAAAACAGCGTTGGGTGAGATGGTCAAATAAACTGACAACATGAAGGCGTCCTGTGCTTGTTTAATCTGTTTGTTGACTCAGTGAAATAGAGCCAACTGGAAAACACTTTTCCTTCTACTACGTAGGAAGTCAGCATCTGTTCAAACAATACCGCTCCATTTTGTTGCATTTATGACTAATGTTTCCTCCTGTTGCATAGAATTGTGTATATTTTCTGCTTATGTGACTGACGTGACATTTAGGCATGTTCACATTTGAATCTTAATTATCCTCATTTCTACAAACACTCAATACCACTGTCACATCTGTGTGGTAAATATGAAGCTACAGCCAGGAGATGGTTAGCTTAGCATGAAGACTGTAGCATGGGGAAACAGCTAGCCTGTCTCTGTCAAGTACAAAAATACACCTACAGTACCAGGACCACCAGAAAGTTTATAACTCCCACTCAGCCACAATGTATAAACCTCAAATTGTCGTTTTAACTAAACAAAATATGTTTTAATTATTGAGGTTTTTAAGATTGTTTTAGAAGCTCTGGTGGAAAAAATTGTAGGAGCTAGCTTTGTACCCTCAATGTTTGTTCTAAGCTAACTGTCTCTTGGCTGTAGCTTTATATTTAAAGGAATAATGTGACGTTCATCTTTGCAGAGAGTTAGATAAGGAAATAGATACCATTCTCATGCGAGGCTGGTAAATATGATGTTATTGCCAACAGGAAGTTAGCTGTGCTAACCGAGACTGGAAACTGGGAACAGAGTTAGCTAACCTGCCTCTTAGGTGCAGCTCTTCTTTGTCCACCTAGGAATATTTAAATTATTATGTATGTAACATATCATGTCTACCTATATGTCATGTTGCTGACACTGTAATGAGCATTTTTTTAAATGCTGTACTTTAAGCTAAAAAAGTTACATGATGTTGCTTTGAAGCAAAATGAAGTTAGGGGAAAAAACTAGCAGTTCTAACTGGCAGCTCTAAAGCTCATTAACACGTTTTTTTGTGTAAAATTAACAATTTAGGATTTTACAGGGGTTATTAGCAAAATCACAGTGATGTCCTGCAGTCTTGTTATCACTGTCACACTTTTTTCGTAATGTTACGCTTGGTTTTTGTGTAGCTTAAACAAACAAGATAACATGTTAGTGAGCTTGCACTAAGTATGCTTGCGGACTAGCTGTCTTCCCATGCTTCCAGTCTCAATGCTAAGCTAAGCTAAACTGTCCTAATCTGAACTTCATGTTTACCATTCAGGCATGAGAGCGCATCTAACTCTTGGCAAGAAAACAAGTACTGGTGTAGTGAACTGTATTTCCCACAATGTCAAAACATCCCTTTAAAGTGTCCCTCTTTATTTAATGTCAGTCTTGCCTTAATCAATGCGGAAAAATCAAAAACTTCCTCTGAGTGGAAACAGTCGCGAACGTTCCCATTTTACGCTCTATTTCTCAAACCATTCGCAAACAATTGGCTTCAACAAGTCTTGCTTGTGATTAAGTTAATCTTGTCTTGCAGGGGATCAGAGGAAACACAGGAGACTACGGCAACATTGGCGAGTCAGGCCCAAAGGTAAGATCTACGCTAATACGGCCCTGTCAGGCCTGCACTTTGGTTTGGCTCGTTCTCAAGACGCGTTAATAAAACCTTGCTCACGTGTCCTTAGGGTGAAGAGGGAATCAAAGGAGAGAAAGGAATGAGAGGACTCCATGGCCAAGTGGTAATTAATCTCACTCAGATTTATCAATTTCTTTACCCTGAAATGTTTCAAATCCTAACTAATGAAATTGTGTGTTAACAGGGAGACAGAGGTCCTAAAGGGCTGAAAGGATTACAAGGGGCGGCAGGCTTCAAGGTAAACTCTTCTGCTGGGTTCAGGCTTTAATATGATCTGTCTGATTAGGAAGTAGCCGGCTAATGAAGTTACAGAAGCTTTATTGGATTTCTGTGCAGTTTTATTGTTAAAGTTGTGCAGCTTTATAGATCTTGCAGAGGGTTTAATGTCGGCCTTTTGACTGTAATTAAAGGGAGTTCGTGGACCACCTGGAGATATCGGAGAGACTGGGAATCCAGGAGAAGTTGTAAGTTAACCTTTCAAGCACTGTGGTAAGCTCATTTGCAAGTTATTATCTAATTAGCATTTTACTAACATTTTGGCCTCCTTGCAGGGTGCTACAGGCGAACAAGGACATGAAGGGATTCCCGGGTATCAAGGAGTTAAGGTATTCATATTTTCTACTCTCTCTATCTTATTTGTTTCCAGATATTGTCATTTGATCTAGAAATTGTGATTAAATTCCGTCATGCTTTTATGTTTAGGGAGCACAAGGGACCACTGGTGCAGAAGGGAAGGCCGGGCCTGGAGGAAAGCAGGTGGGTTGTTGTGGGATTCCCTGTTCCATAATCCACAACAAGACACTCTCAACACCGTCAAAATCCTGTCATGTGAGCGTGGAGAGCCAGTAAATCATTTTTAATGTGGTAAAACACTGGGAGGAGAGCTATGTTTTTGGCTTATGTGCCGTCTCCATAAACAACGTTAGTTCATGCGGCTGGATTTTGGCTGAGATCTGAGGGCCTGAACTGTATCGATATAATCTGGTGCGTCACTGGAAGAAGAGCCTCGACCTATTGTATATGAAGGAAGGCTCTCTGGTTCGCCACGCTGCTCACTGAACGATGTGTGTAAAATTTTAACAAATGTTGCTTGAAATGATGATTTCACAGGGAATCGTGGGAGATCCTGGAGAGAGGGGAACCTCTGGAGAGAAGGGGCAGCCTGTAAGTATTACGAGGACGTGAACTAATATCACAAGTATTTCAAAATGTGTTGTTTTGGATTTTGATGGATATCATCTTTTGTCTGAACTTGTGAACACTAGGGGATCCCAGGACCTGTGGGCAGAGGTGGCACCATTGGACCGAAGGTGAGTCACTGCCGACACACCTGAGCACTCTGAAAATAATTTGTCTGTTCTATAATAATGATAGTGTTTCCCTAGGGCATTATTGGAGATCCGGGCTCACCAGGCAGAGATGGTGATCTAGGAATAGAGGTATTATATTCTGCTGACAATGATATCTTAATTGTGAATTTTAGAATTGAATCGTATTATTTCAAGTGTCATCTGTTGCTCACAGGCTTATCAAGGACCGCAAGGTCTCAGTGGGAAACTTGGACGAAGTGGAACAAAGGTAACTCTCTGATCTTGATCTTTTGTAAATGAACGTCAAATTGAGTTGTTTCTGGCTCATTCTTTTGTTGTGCTTTGTGTCTGTAACAGGGAGAGAAAGGCACCCTCGGGCCCGCAGGAGAAATGGGTCCCCAGGGCCGAACTGTAAGTCACTCTTTCAGTCACTGCAGACAAGCACATTATGCATTCTGTACGTAAAGTAGTTTGCCATCTTAAAAGAAAATGACAAAGAATAAAGCGGTCCCTTTAGGTCGGTTTAATAAATGTTTTATTCCCGAGGGCCCAAGAGGTTACAAGGGCTCTGCAGGGAAGCCAGGAAGACCTGGATTTATCGGCCCACCAGGACCTACTGTAAGTCCTCCAGATGAATTCTCTAAACCCTTCCAAACACTAGTTCATTTTCTTCAAGCCATTAAACTATGTCATGTCTTCACAGGGACACGTGGGTGTGCCTGGAAAACCAGGGTCCAAGGTAATACATCCTCATCCTTTACCCATTAGAAATCAGAAATGTCTGGAAAATCACCATTTAATGTCACAATTCACTATTTAAGGAATGACTGATTTATAACATACTGGTTCATGAGCTACATACAAGCATACAAGTGATGAAGTGCAGATGTTTTCTGTTACCCCACCAGCTTTTGTGGAGTACCTCTTCAAATTCTTATTTTGAGGTCACTGCTAGATATGAATACAGGTCGAAATCCAGAACCTTCTGCTTGACACTATCAACACATGGTCTGCAGCAGGTCCCTTTGTGATTTGTGTTTTTGATTCATAAAGAAGTTTCTAAACACGTTTTCTCAAGTTTATTTTTGCATTTGCCTCGTGCAGGGTGATGCAGGAATCCAGGGAATTCAAGGAGTTGGAGGTGCAGAGGTACTTCCTTTTAAATTTCTCCTCTCTACTCATCATTACATCTTCATCATGTTTCCTTCTTAACATGACTTTATCTTTACTTTTTATTTTAAAGGGGGAAAAAGGAGTTAAGGGCCCAAAAGGAAAGGTGAGTGTGATTTTGTTGTTAGAGCTTCATTAACAAATCATGTTTGATGGTGATAATAGCAGTGATAATTACAACACTCGCACGTTTACAGGCCAAGTAAATTGACTAAAAAAAGCCTTTAAATGGCAGTCATGGGGCACAGATAGATATACGAGGCACTACTCAAGATCAATCCAATCCTCTGATTTATTCACAAGAGAAATCATAACCTGTTGGCTGTTTTGTCACTGAAAAGAGCAGTCAGGCAGATTTGTGTTGCACAATACTGTGATATTCCTGGCAGACATTCGTCACATTATCTGTTTGCAAACTGAACGGTCTCAAAAACTGAATACAAATCCGCCAAATAACATTCCAGTCATTTTTAGAGCATCTGTAGATGTGATGAGGGCAGTAACACCCACACACAAAAATTAATATTGCACATTTTCCAGGTGCTCTCTATCAGTTTGTTTATGTATTCATGTATCATATTTCCATTGCAGGTTTTGGGATTTCACACGTTTTAATTTTTCATTTTGTTCCGGTCACATTTTTAAAATGTTCTTTCACTTTGCATGTCTACTAATATTTAGTTTTACCTCTGAAATTGGGTTTGACTGTATGAAAGTTTATTATTACTGTTCATATGACATAATAAGCAATGCAAGCTGTTGCTGCTTTTAATAAAAAATTGTGCTCATGCAACATTGATCACTGTACTGTATTGTATTGTGTAATCCAGTCCTGCTGATGTTGTTAACCTGCTCTGTAGGTTGGAGGCCGGGGTGAGCAGGGTCCTCAGGGAGGACGGGGGAAGCGCGGCCCGGCCGGCCCACCTGGACGCTCGGGCCCTGTCGGAGTCAAGGGGGTTCGAGGTGAAGGAGGACCAGATGGCTTTCAGGGGCCCCCGGGTCCACCAGTAAGTAAAATACAAGACTCTGAAAAGCCCAGCACTTCATTTCTCTACTTCATGTGTGAATGATGGCACAGAAACAGCCGAGTAATCATTTGCACTAGTCTTTACACTGACTGGCACACACACAGTGTTTGGTAACAACTTTGGTGTCAAGAACATATTTAAACAGTTTCACATTAGCCTGTCGTTAGTAGTGACTCACGGCAGGGGTTTCATTTAGTGCAGCTATAAATCCATAATGAGCCTGTTGGCTTCATTTGTTTGTTGCATTTTCTCTGAGAGGTAGCCATTTCTTCATCATGTCCTGTCCTGTAATATTCCACATTACATGTCCCGCGGTTGGGTCCCTTCCAGTGATGGATGTGGTAATGATTTGTTACACAGGGCCCGACGCTCCCTGCTGAACACGTGATCGAGGTTTGTAAGACAGTGTTTCGGGAGCAGATGTCCGCCTTTGCCAACTCCGTGAAGAGGACGTGTGCTGCAGTTTGTCCTCTCTACGGGGACGTGCCCATGGGTGCCCCTGGTCCCCCCGGACAGAAAGGAACCACCGGACCTCCTGTGAGTTTATGGTTTAGGCGTTCTGCATAGATTTTTTTACAGAATCATTGCTTTAGGTGTCACCACCAGTAGAACGTTAGCTGAGATGAACTGGCATAGTATGCTCTCCATACATTGTTCGTTTTTTTCTCCCTGCCTGAGTAAAATGCAAACACATTGTGAGGGTCTGGACTGGACTAAAAGAGCTGAAGTATTTGGCAGAAAAGCTTGGAATGAAAACATTACGATTTTCCACGTCTCCATGAGGACAAATAAGGAGTCACAGACTAGACACTTGGTCTGTGTTGAATGGTTTTTGGAGAGTATCAAGGCTGTCCTTGGATTGGAAAGCCTTTTCCACATTATTACTCTGTAGAACCAATTCATGTTCCACAACTTCTTTAATCACAACGCTGATAAATGCTCTTGAAGCCATGACTATATAAAAATATTCCACTATATTAGATTATGGCCAATAAGCCTCATGTTGTGATGTTTAATGCCAAACCTGGAATAGTGATGTACTGGTACTGTACAATGTTTTCCTAACAAAGTATTGAGTCATAAGCCAAATAAATTTTCTCAGTTTTTGCGCTCAGAGCAGGTCAGAGATGAATATGGAACCTTAATTCGTGACTTGACCCAAGATTGAAAAAAAGAAGAGTTTACACTGAAAAAACACAAGAGATTAACGATGTATTTTCCTATTGATGATGTTGTCAGGGTGACCCTGGTAATGATGGTGTTGTTGGAGAAGTGGGCCTGCCGGGATTCTACGGAGAAGCAGGAGAACTGGGACGCCAAGGAGAAACAGGTGTGCAAAACCAACCCGACAGATTTTATTTATAAATCATGGTGAACAACAAGACTATAATTCAGCTGTGCTTTTTTTAGGAAAAATTATTTGGATCCTTTACTTAAACCTGCATTAACTGATAACTTTGGCCACTGAGGCAGGATTACAAAACACATCACTGACACCATACACAAAAACCTTATTAAAGGATAACTCCACCAATTTTACAAATGGAAGTCTGTTTAATTGTCTCTGTGATGTTACTCAGTGGCTACGTTGTATTGTGGGTAATTTAGGCACCAGGTTTTGAAAAGCAGTCCACTGGTTTAGCACTGCATACCTATAACACTGGTAGACTCATTATGGACACCTCTTTTTCAAAACCTGGCACTTACATTACCCACAAGGCAACTGAGGATGAATAGAGGTGCTGCAGCAATGGACAGTATGCAAGAAACCACTTCTAGTAGACACCCAAAATAAAATTGTGAATATGGGATCTTTAAAAGCAAGCCTGCTTACAAACCAAAGGCATGCTTCATATTGTATGTATATGTAAATTTTCAATTTGTAGGCTAACTATAACTGTCATGTATTTGTAGTACAGTGTATCCCTCTGAAATGTCCTGGAGTAGAGGACTAAAGGAACATCAAATGAAAAAACCTGAGATAAA
The DNA here is from genome assembly GCF_040436345.1 of Pagrus major. Lineage (NCBI taxonomy): Eukaryota > Metazoa > Chordata > Actinopteri > Spariformes > Sparidae > Pagrus > Pagrus major. The sequence continues at coordinate 9,154,869 of NC_133229.1, read as the reverse complement.
ATCATCTCTCGTACAGTTTCTGAATAAATATACTTCTTCTTTCCACCATTGGAAAAAGCTTACTCTACTACCTTTCATCATGAACCGCAGCGTATGAAACTGCTGAATCAAATCCTGTACAGCGCTGTAAAACCTGTCGGCTAACATGTATATTCTCGGCTCTAATTTATGGTTAGAGGCCTGAGCATGATGTCACACTCATGCTACATTCCCGTGCCAAGCCAATGAAATCGAAGAATATTTACAAGGTGTTTTAAACATTTCTTTAACAATGATCTCAGTAACACATATGGTCTTTAATCAACATGAACGGCGTGCTCTTGAGTGTTCTCACTCCCGGGGGAATAGCATTTTGGCCTGTCTGTTGTCATTCCTGCTAAGAGACAAATGTGTGTGTCTGTTTGCGTCTGGCTTGCAGGTGACAGAGGCGAGCAGGGTGATAAAGGGGCCAAGGGTTACGGCCTGCCTGGCCACACTGGAGACCAGGGATCTCAGGGTAAATTCATCTTTACTTAATGTTGTTTGATGTTTTGTTTAAAATGAGACATTAATGGATATCCACATCTGGGTCTGTGCATCATTTTCCAAACTATAATTGGTTGAGACTGTGTTTCAAAATCCTAAGAAAGGGAAGAGACGTGTTGTTTGCCAAAGAAGAAATTATTTTTCCCTGTATATGCTCTCTTCATGGAGTCTGTGAAAATAGTCTTACTCAGCTAACTCCGCAGACAGGGAGCCCTGAAGACTAAACAACATTTTTGCCTCAATCACAGGTCAGCGTGGACGTCTCGGCAGAGCCTTTAATGGCCAGCCAGGGAAGCAGGGTGAAAGGGGCCATGTAGGCCGGCCTGGACTCAGAGGACATGCGGGTCTCAGAGGACCTCCAGGTGTTTGTGTCACCTCTGGGTGCGCTGATCTGAACTCCGCCAGTGGGACACCTCAGCCAGCACCGCGGAGGTTGAGGAATCGCCCATAGAGGAAGAAACAGTGAATTGAATATTGAGCTCAAAGGAGGAAAACATGGTCGAATGTTTTGTTAATATGTTTGTTCAAATAAATTTAAGTTTTCATGTAAATATGCATCTTAACTGAAAATGGGAACAGTTTGATCTACAAGGTTACCAAAGACAACAACACCTGTGTGATTTGAAGGAGAGTGGTAACAAAATATATTTGTATAAAAAGACCGTCTTCATTTGATAGTTTTATTTAAACTGATTTCACAAGTCTGAGTTGTCTTCAAACATCTGTTCTTTATAATAAAAATACAAAAATGATATTGATGTTTTTTAGACCATTGTGTGAAAAATTGATTCTCGTCCATGACCACAGCTGTAAGTAAGTAAGCATGTTTTAATTACTAAATGTAAGATTTGAAAACTTGCAGCTTTGGCGCCCCCCAGTAGTAGCATAACACATCACTTTGGCAGACAGAAATGCATCCTGTTTCTGGACTGTCAGGTGATTTTGCTGTAGCACTCACATTCTGTATTGCAGAATCACGTGATCACCAGAATCACCTTTTTTTCATTCATGATGACCATTGGAAACGCTGAATACATTTTGCCAAAAAGGCCCTGAAATAACTCTTTGTATGATCAGAGTTGAGTCCATTCAGTACAATAAAATTGGAAAAGTCTAGAGGAGCTGTGTCAGTAAGTTTTTTCATGCCATTCACACGGGAAGTTAGCTTGTTAGTCAGCTGGCTCATGTGCATCCTCTCATAAAATGTGGAGGAATCAAAAACAATTTTTTGGTGTCTTCACCCAGTGAGCAACTTTCATCACAGTGAATTGGGCGCCATCTTGGACCACAATATAAAATTTTCCAAAGGCCTCATTCAGACCAAATTGGTGCACGAATTCCATCTGGTTAGCGACCGGTTTCCTGTTCCCGGCTTGGGAGCAACAACTATTCCAGAGAGGATTTCTCAATTCCCAACAAGTTTGCAGAATAATTCTCCTCCCTTGGTGGTGCAGCATAAAGTTGTTTAAGACGTCAAGCAGCGTAATAGAAGCTTGGCGCAAACTGGCCACAATTAACAGGCTTGAATGACAATACTGTTGACTAGCTGGCCTGATCGCTAGCTTAGGCTATTGACCATCAAAGCGTGACGTTGGGTTGCGTATCTCCAAAAACTTTTCTGTTATGACTTTTTGTTGCAGGGTCACTCCAGTCGTCACTGCAGCAGCCTCAGTGGACTATCCACATCTAGAATGAATGGGAGGAGTTGTGTTTTCGCAACAACACCTCACTTTAGGGGGTACTGTACAGTATACTGTACCAACAGGTTTTGTTTTCTTACAGTACGTCCTATTGGCCCTAGATACACAAATGAGATTGAGGGTGCTAACCCTGTGCTACACTGGAATCAGATTGTCTATTTTTAAGTCTTCATATGTCACAAAGCTTTGTGGAAGGTTTGGAAATCCTCCCTCTAATGAATTCTGTTTATAATCTAAGTGCTTACAAATCTTAATTATGCTTATTGGGTATAGCTGTCAAAAGGAAAGTTTCGTGATCTACAACCTGTGCTTACTCTTTTTTTATAGCAGTTGTTGTAGTGATGAGAACAAACAGTGACACAAACAGCTGTGGTTCACACATGGTGGCTCAGCAGAAACTGTTGCTTCACAGCAACACGGAGCTGGTTTGATTCCTGGCCTGTGTGGACTTTTCCAGCTAAAAATCCTGCTGGTCAAGTGGAATAAAGATGAGGATATGACTAACGCCTCATATATCTGTATTAGCAATGGGCCGGCGCCCTTTCCGGGGTATTTCCTTGTTTTGCGATCAATGAATGCTGGAAGAGGCTCCAGAAATCCTGCAGCCCAGAAAAGACTTAATGAGTTGAGAAAGACAATGATTGTTTTCCATTTAATGGAGAAACACTTCTAAAGGGAAAATCTCCCAGGGAAGTCTTCGTGTGGCTCTTCTGAGTGCATTTCCTGGCTCACACTCTCCTCTAAGAAGCCCATCGACTTTTAGATCGTCATCGTCCACTCCCTTTGCGACTGCAGCATCATGTGTGCCATGCTGCTCTGGATGCTGTGGCCACCTCTGTCATGGAAACTATTACTAATCCACGATTATCCTCTGAATTTTCTTTCTGGGCTCAACCACTTGCTTCAGACATGCTCACTATTTATCTCTGCGGCACACCATCATCATCTTGATAAATACAGCCTAATGCATTGTGAGCTGATTAAAACGACCCAATATGGATGAGCTTCAAAGTGATGGCACAGAATCAGAGGTTATTAGAGAGAGAGAGGTTTTATGTTGTCCTTGGGCATTTATTTGAAAAGTTTCAGAGCAGCTGCCAGACACTGTAAATGTTCGTTGATGTAAGTAATAAGCCAAGTGTGTTATTTTGTGTTTGCAGAAGTGAAAGTGAGCAGACCGCTAATGATGTTAGCTCCAACTGTAGATTTTATCAACTATCCTGACTACTTGTTTTTTTCTTACTACATTCACATGTTTTCACACGTGTGGGTTGATGAAACATTTACTGGTTAATTTGCTTCCACATTATTTGTTTGTACAATTTTATCATTTGTGCAAACCAATTGCATAGTTGTCTGAAGTATTTGATTCATAGCTAATGAACAGATTTTAACCTGATTTCACCAGTCTTGTAGAGATCATTTTTTCACAGCTATAAATATTCTGTCAGTTTTAAATAAAAAGCCCTCTGATGAGCGTGTGGAGTTAAAGGGCAATGTAAGAATCTGTTAACAGGCCTTTTAATCCTTTTGTCTGAGGCTGTTGGGTCCTCCCATGAGGGCAGTTATTAACTTGTAGTTATGAACTGCCAAATAGAAAAAAAGGCTTTAAACTGATTTTAGAGCGTCTTTGATCCGTCTTTTCCCACATGACTGCCCGAAGGCAAACTTGTCATCAAACAGAAATTATAAAACGTGTAGTCATCAGTTCTGTGGATTTCCAGCAACATTTAAAGCTCTTTAACACCATGTCTCTGAACAGGGGTCAGATTGTTAGAAATGACTTTACTGTGTGCATCAACCTCATAAATATGCACATTTTACATTAATTGTATTGCTTTGTACCCCACAGCGGTGCCATGCCAATGTTCTGATGGCCCATTTTTTCCAAAACCTCAATAGTCCAACACATGTCCCATTGGACCAAAGGCCCATTGTCCAACAACCGGTAATTGGAAAACAAACGCCCACTGATCTGAGGGCCTTTTGTTCCAAAAATACACACTCTGGTGTCACCAACTTGCATTGGTAACTTAACTGACATAACTAACTAACTAAATGACCTACATATTTTAACCCAACCAAAATCTTTTCCTAAACCTAACCAAGTAGTTTTGACCTAACCAAAATGCAGTTGTTTCACAGCGTTAACCACGTTCATTATTGTTACATGACGATGAAGGCCACATGACTGCATCCTCTCCTGCACATCCAAATACACTACGTTATTAAGGGCAAAAAAGCTCCAGGGAGAGCATCTATTTTTGTAGAAACAGGTATTCAGAGCATCCGGCTTTTGTTTTCAGGTTAACAGGCTGTTGGACAAATGGGCAGTCTCTGCCAGAGGAGAGTCTGATTTATACACCATTCACAAAAACAAAGCATGTGGAACGCACAAACTGATATGATGTCCTGACAAAGAAAATCTGCCTTCCTGGCAAGCGGTTCCCAACCCGGGGGTCTGTCGGGTCCCAAGGGGTCAAAAGATGAACCGAAGGGTTTGCATAACGATAACCTGAGTAGAAAATAAGAAAAATCGAAATTTTGCAAAACAAAATCAAATCTTTGCCTTGTTTCTGTTAAATACTGCACTGTTTTACCTCAAGGCCACTAAGAATCATTCAAATGAGACAGAAAAATCACTTTTAGACATAAGTGTACACACCTCAAAGACATGCACAATGTAACAAGGTATCTAAAGTAGGCATTGCATCTCATTAGGCGGTCAAAGGCAAGAAAGGTTGGTGTATAGTGCTCTAAACAGATAGAAGCCACAATTGCTGTTGAGGGTGGTATGCACATTAAAAAGAGCTCATGGCTTTGTTAGGGTTTGATTGCACAAGATGATTGTTTTTCTTTTGTTTGGTTAAGTTGACTTTTATTACTATGCAAATGCAGCTACACAAACAAATTATTCCACTTCTTCCCATAAATTAATATAATTAGCTCAATTTTGTCTAATAAGCAAGTTTCTAACTGGCATTGCCTGCTTACAAAACAGTTAAAAATACATTTAGACATAGATTTGCTGCAGTTTTCTTGGCAATTAATACTGTGTGTCCGGTTCTCCTGGCAGAGGCCAAATGTAGCCAAACATACTTATTATGTAATCTTGGTCAGTTCTCTGCTAAATGTAATCAATCACATTTCCACATTGTTTAACCACAGCCCTATCCTCCACAGACATATTAATCACTGTATGGGCCTCAGAAGACAACTAAAGTCCTTCTTGTTGGAAGAACACAATAAACACACAGATTTTCTGCCCCGGGGTTTCCTTCATGTGCACCTCCTGTTGGTTACAAACCACAGACCAGTTCACAGAGACAGGGGATTACTCGGCATTGGAAAGTCTACTCTCACCAGCAGGTTGGCCACTCCCAGGCTCCAAACACGACTCAGTATTTGCATTAGTGATCCACCAGAGTGTGCTGAGGCTCAGGGTCAACCAGGCCGTCATGAGGGAAGCACTGCTGCTCAGTGTCAGCAAAAGATGACGTCTGACATTTTCATCACAGAGTTTTTTGATGATATTTTTCTTTTTACCCCAAATATGACATAATGTATGATCTGGTGAAAGATGACTAAAGGAGCAAGACATAAAAGTCCTGCAGTTAAAAACAGAAGTACAGAAGTATTAGCAACAAAATCTACTTAAAGTATAAAAAACAAAAGAACTTGTTAGAGTTGTGTTATATTATTATATATTTTATAGTATTAGATTATTACTGCCGATGCATTAACATGCAAAGAGCTTGTTAATGTTGTAGCTGGTCAGTATATATCATATACTTGACCAAGTCATGATTTTATTAGAAGATATACACATGGGCATAAATCCCAGGTGGGACAAGGGGGACACGACCCCCTAATACATCACTCTAAACATTTATAATCGTGACCAATCTTCATTTCCATTACATTACAGGTCATTCTTTATGTTAGATAGCAGGTAGCTGACGTGATCTGGAAGTTTTTCTTAGCTGGCAGGGTGACAGAGTTACAGTGCTAGTTTTGGGGTCCCCCCGCTTGAGAATTGCTCTTGAGAAAATTTCCAGTAATTGGACCCCCCTAAGTTGACATGAGGTTTTCACCCCTGGATTTACAGTGCACAGATGATATATCATACATGAGAAATAGAAGATAGTTGTCTATTCTGTAGTTGTCAGTTAAATATAGAGGTTTCAAATGTTTAACATTTCCCTCTGCAGTGGAGTACAGGTGCACAGTGGCTGAATTATAAAAGAAGTACAAGTACCTTAAAATCATATTTAAGTACAGTACTTGAGTGAATGTACTTTCCACCCCTGGATATAAACTTAATGAAAACTCCCCATGAAAAAGCTTTAACTCAATCCTTTACTGAATGGAATTTGTTGTCCAAAAAAGAATTAAAACTTTTTTTAAAGATCATAATGAGTAGGAAGTATTACAATAAGCATAATAATAAATGAGCTTTCTTTGTCATTCAAAATTGGGAAAATCTATCTTATATTCTCATCTGTATCACTGTAGTTAGCAACACAGCCTTCTTTTCTAAATAAAGCAGTGGAGTACAGTACAGGGTTTGACACTCTATCAAGCCTTTGGGAGCAGTTAAGCCTACAAGCACTGAGGCTGTCCTTAGTTGATGCAGAGCAGGCTGCCACTGAGTACAAACATGATAGGACTTGTTAGAGTGGATCAAACTGAGATCTGCCTGCTCTACAGATAGCAGATTCAGCTCTGCATTTCTAACGACTTCCAGCTGTTCGTGCAGGAAAAAAGCAAAGCAGTAGCTCTTCACACCTTGTTCGCTGCTGACTTGTAGAACATAATCTGCTGTCCGTTTTGGTGATGAAGTGGAACTCAGAAAGTAGTAGTTTAATGCATTGCTGAAGCCTCAGGTCCTGTCAAAGGTACCATGAACAGTACAGTAAATGTGTCCCTAAGGCTTGTTGGCTGGTTCGTTGGCTTGTCGTGCATCCAGAAAACTCCATGTTCTCTGGTTATGCCCCTAGCAACCCACACACGATCCAAACCCTCAACACTTGGATGGGGACTGCGCTCATTACTATTATTTTCCTTTTAGACTGTCAGAGATGGGCTGTCTGCTTCACTATTTCATGCTCTCCTTATCTGCTTCTCTTTCCACCCATGGTAATTGAGGGTGGCTGAAGGCCAGTAAAAGTCCGGAGTGAGGGGGGGAGGTGGAGAGGAGGAAGAAGGACAGAAACAGAGGAGACAGAGAGACTTGCTGGAAAGGGCAGGCTTTCATTCAGCAGAGAAACATGTGCACTTCTCCTGAATTTCAGTTTGTGTAAACCCAGGGCTGGGAGCAGTATTGATCACCGGCTCTCGATGAGAGGATTAACAGGAATTCACTCAAGAGATTGGACGCTTACTGGTAACTTTTTCTTCATTTTGTGCCATTTTTGTGAGGTAAATTATTGTATTTCTGAATTTCATAAATTCAATTTCAGATGCAACTGTCTTTAATTAGTAGACAGCTCAATTTAGAACCGATGGAGGCTGTTGACGATCATCAAAGTGAACCTGCTGGGCTGATTTTAGTGTATCTCATTTATTTTCAGGTGTGGCATGTGTTATGATGTGAGAACACAGCTCAGATTAGTAATAATTTAGTACGGTGTCAACGTTTACTTTAGTGTCCTAGAGCCTGTGCCGCTGCAGTTACATATTGAAGACATTAAGCTCAGTTATCAGTCCCTTGTTTGTGCTGCCGTTATGCAAAGAATGAATGGAATCATCTCTAGATTTTTCCTGGCCATTTTCACGTCTCGTAAAAAAAAGGACATTTCTTTCATATTTCTCGAATCTGTGCAGCACACTGCCCAACGCAGCACGGCATTGCATGTATTGTACTGAAACAGTTTTTACAGAAATGAGAACTGTTTGTACATGAAGAAATAATAATCTTTGTGACCAGAAAAGTAAAATATCTTAAAACTATCTTGGACATGTTGGCTGAAAAGTGATAAGACACCATATATGTTAGTGTTATACAAGACATTACTTGACTGTTGGGATTAGTTGAACAGATTTCTAGGAAGTACAACTGATAGGGCTTTGCTTTCCCTTGTTGCTTGGAGAATTTGGCAGCTTTAAATCCCCGTGGTCTTGGCAACTGTTCATGCTAAACAGCAGTTGTTGTTCCTGGAATGGAACAACTTCCTTTTGCCAAATTTACAGCAGAAAACTTAAACTTGAACAGGTCAGGTGGAGTTAAAGTCTCCAGTTGCATTACATAAACTACGGGCACAAAACAAATAGAAAAATATCTTTTAATATTTTTTCATTAAGTCAAAATTTGTAATTGTATTTGAAGGGAAGTATAACTTGTTGAGCAGAAGATCTGTGGTCAGATACCGTGGTTAAAGTCTGTGTTATGACTCAGTGTCGCCCACCCTGAACAAGTGAAATGTTATCTGCTGAAATGTGAGAAGAAATTTGTTCAGCAGCTTCCTCAACAGCATATCCAGCTGGAACTAAAGTGCGATTAGGTCTTGACTCTCACATAAATTTTTATTGAATTTGCAAAGTATTGCAACAAACAACAGGCCCGATTGAGAATTAACATCATGTGGTAGTTATTTGAAGCTAGAACATCGTCTTTTAAAGTTCGGTTTGTTCATGTTTTACTTCATAATCACCATCACCAAAACCTGGAGCTACAAAGAGTCTGAGCTGTCCCAATGAGATCAGAGATTAATGGAGTCTGATACTGCGACAGGAGTGCACCTGTTATTCTTGCTACATTATGTGTGCATTCCAGCTCTACGCATCATAGCTTAGCACGTGTAATGTTGCGTTTTTTATTCCTGGATGAAGGTTGCTTCCCTTCATCATGACTACATGTGTTTGGTCACAGGCCACAGGCGGAATTTCACTGTCTGATGGTGTAAATGAATGCCATGTGGCTCGAGCAGAGGTGTAGAAATACTCAGTTTGGGGAAAGTCAGTCGGGGGGAAAGTCATCCTGGCTGGACCCTGCCAGTGAGGGGGTTTTCCGACAATCTCCTCCAGCTCTCTAGTGGGGAAAAAATCTGAAGAAAAAGGCTTGCACAACTATGGCAGCTTAACGCCTCCTCAGACTATGTAACTGAGTTTACATGGTGGAAAAAGGCAGTCATGTTAAAGAGTGTGACCCTTCATTGGCTGCGCAGGAATAACAGCATTTGGGAGGCCAAGGGTTATGTCCCAGCCACTGTTTCGTTGACCTTCACGTGTCGCAATCAGAAACAGCTAATAATAGGGTGCACGATCATTTCCTTCCTATCAAATTCCTTCCACAAGTCCTGTTTCTTATATTGTATGCAGCATATCTGGTCTTCATTTGCAACTTCTCCCTTTTAGGATGTCAGCAGTTTCTTTCTTTCACGTGTTGGAAACTATTGTTTAAGATAATTTGATAGAGCAGCCACAGAAACAACATAAAAAAATGTCTATTTACTCACATGCAACTCTCTAGCTGATGATCACCAAATGTAAATGACTCTTTTCATTGTTTCACCTGGTTCTTAATATCTCATTTCATCTCTAATTCCATGAGCATGAACATAACCATCATTGTACTCCACTATAATGCTACATGTTGTTTGCAGCACATGCAATGATACAAGTGTTCACCTGTTAATGAAATAAACATGCCATGCAACATGCCATTGTTTTGTATTTGACATTAATCCGATGTTAAAGGACAAACTCTGCATTTTGTCATGTGTTGCACTTGCCTTGATGTTGCTTCATTAAAATCTGATGGGATTTTAATGGGAACAGATTTCATAATTTGTTCAAATGATAAAAATGGTCCTCTTTAGTTAAACGCTCACATCAGCATGCTAACATGCCTACAATGACAATGTTAACATGATGATGTTTAGCAGATATAATGCTTACCATGTTCACCATCTTAGTTTGGCGTATTAGCATGCTAGCATTTGCAATAAAACTTTTGCAATCATGAGCATTAGCACAAAGTGTGGGAATGTCATTAGTTTTGCAGGTATTTGGTCAGAAACCAAAGTATCATACTAATTGAAATGTTGACCCAATGAGGAAGTCATCAGGATACATGGTCAACATGGACTTCTGTACCAAATTTCATGGCAATCCATCCAACAGTTTCGGAGTCCTTTCATGAAAACCCAAACCACTTTTTTCCCTAACTTTAATAAAGTTATTTTTGTCACTAAATTTAAAATAAAAAAATGTTGCTAATGTATTTTGTTGTACTGATGGGGGCGCCAGATCAAAAAAACTCTCTCATGGGATATTTTGGAGGATATTGACTAATGTTGTGCCATTTGGGTGTGAGATCTTGTTCTTATATGCTAGATAGAAACGTCAGGAGCTTTAGGATAAAAACATTTAATCCGGCAATCACATAATATTGAGGTTGTATTGGAGTGTAGCAGAGGCATGTCAGTAAGTACTAAGTCATACAGCCAGTGCAGGTGTAGGATTTGGAGCCTTAGGGCTAGGCACAGCGAAATCATTACAGTTTGAGTCAAGTCAGGTGAAACAGTCAGATAAAGTATGGTTGTTGGGCAAAACGTCAGAACAAGGCTGTGTAAGCAGAGCAAATAAGAAGAGCCAGAGGGAGTTGAAAAGTACGGAAGCGAATCCAAAAGAGATTAATCATATGTACAAATTGTTTTACTAACATCTTCCCAAAAGGTCAGTTTCACTTATGTTCAGACTTGCCAACGTTTTGGAACATTTTACCAGGGTATAAAATGATCTTAATCCAGAAATAACACACCTGGTGACATAACTACTCAATGGCTTTAGCAGCATGTGACAGTAACTGGTTAAAATTACTTCATCCGGGGATGGGAAGGAAGGTATTACAATTTGTTTTATCCATGAGAGAGGAAAAGTGTAGGAGTGAAGCTTTTCTGGGCAGGCATGTTGTATTCGGGCCAAGGGTGGGCAGAGATTGGCAAATGGCAACAGATTTGAGGAAACAGCTGATAATCCCACAGGAAATGGTGAGAACTGGTTTAGGGGTAGTTGTGGTCAGAGGTTCAGAGAATTGTTTATTTTGTAGAGCTGACAGTGCCATGTGAGGATGTGGTACATGAGGCTTGAAAGGAAAATGCTTAGGTGTACAGAGGCGGTGGAGTCTGTGTAGCAAGACTGGAAAGACAGAATGTGTTGCATGGAGATTGGATGCAGAGTTCAGAGTAATAACTAATGGCACGTGTAAGTGATTTAGGGATTTGTAGATAGTAGTGTCTGTAGCAGAGGGAGGTAGGGATACATACGCTGATCAACAATAACATTAAAACCACTGACAGGCTGACTTGACATGTACTACCAACCAAAACACCATTGCAGACCAAGTACCCCACCCTCATGGCACCATCGCTCCCTGATGGCAGTGGCCCCCCCAGCAGGACAAAGCTCCCTGCCACACCTGAAAAAATGCTCAGGAATGGCCCAGGGAACTTGACAAAGAGCTCAAGGTGTCCATCTGGCCTCCAAACTCCCAGAACCCAATCCGATCAAGCATTAGTGAGATGTCCCTGAACAAGTCCAATCCACGTAGGCCCAATCATGGATCAGACTTGGCTCTGAGCTGTCAAGGCATGGACACAGGACCTCTGGCCATCAGGGAGCACCATAGCCATCAGGGGGTCTACTTGGTCTGCGACTGTGTTTGAGTGGATGGTTTGTGTCAAGTGGCATCCACATGAATGCCAGGAGCCAAGGTTTCCCAGCAGAATGTTGCATTGTGACAAGATGATTATTGTTATTCACCTCACTTGTCAGTGTTTTTAATGTTCTGGCTGATGAGTGTATATCCGATGGGATATCCATCAGGGATTTGCATTTGTTAGCCCCAGTGACATACAACCATGTGATATCCAGGGTATAGTGGCTAACAGCTAGTGCTGCCTCTTTTGGTGGTCCTCAAATTATTTTGCTCTGAAGTTTTATGTCACATTATTGTTCCATTACAGCTTATAAGTGGCTACCTACACTGGAAAGTATCCCCCACAATAATTTGTTATGGTAAATGTATGCAGTCGCCCATCAATGTCTGTGCTTTTGAATTAATATCATTTGACTCAAATTTAAAAGCTGCCAAAAAATCAAATGATCAGTTTTAGTTTTAAGAAGGAAATAGTTACATTTTATGTTGGACCCGCTGATCGACACATAAAAGGCCAGACTATTTTGTTCTCATATTAATTCTTTAGCATCTTTCTCTTTCATTTTCACATTTGGGCATACAGTATCATTGGCACCAAGTTAGCTTGTGTGTGCACACTCCTCTGTACTAATGTCTATCCTGCCAGGCTTCTGCAAAAGGCACACCTCAGTTGATGAAAAACAAAAATAAAGCTGTGTCCAATTCCAGCTGCAAAACACAAAATCTTTGTCCTTTATGGTTCATATGAATCAATATTATATGCATCAACCAAGATATGACCAGACCTGATCACAACAAATGGTAACAGATTGAATTTGTGCATGGACTTTCTGTCATCGTGCCTCAGTCCTACACATCCATACAGGCTTTATCAGATCACCATCATCTAACAACTTTGCTGAATCATTTAGAGAGACACCATGACCTCAAAGCACAAATGCTGCTAATTCGGATTTTTAAACAATGCTTGAATCATTTATTGTTTGAATTATTAATTAACATAGCAAACACCCTTTATAATTACTTATGTGTGAACATGCAGGTGGTAAGATTTGTGCTGTAAGATTATAACCGTAAAGTCTTTGGAGAGGATGAGCCAGAATAAATGGGAACTTAACATCTCCATAATGGAAACAGCTAAATAATGAACAATGGTCTCTGACATTACCGTCTGTCAAGGCAAGAATAACACAAGGACCACATGTCACAAATGCTTGCATTGTCCTTTTCTTTTTCCTGCAATACAAAGCATGTTTTTCCCTTTCCCTGTAGGTGCACAATTGGAACTTGGTACTGCTGCATAATGGGTTACAAAGCGACATCCATGCATTGTGTCTTAAGATGCCTGTGCTTCATGCTTCTCCATTTGTTTAGTGCCGCTCAAGATGAAGACATAAGAAGTAAGAGTGCTTCTGTCTTCATTTTCTCACACTTTGTTATGCTTGTTGTCCATACATTAAAAAACTGTCAAATGCATTAACTGGCAAAGGTGATTTTTATGTAGTCCAAATTCATTTTACCTAATTCCAACATATATGATGTGATCTATTTAACCAGTGCTTTTACACTGCTGATTGTTTACTTCCTGTCTGCTTCAGGTTGTAGGACTGCACCATGTGATTTGGTCTTTATTCTAGACGGCTCATGGAGTGTTGAAGATGTCAATTTTGAGATAGTGAAGCGATGGCTTGTCAACATAACAACAAGCTTCAACATTGGACAGAAGTTTACCCAGGTTGGAGTCGTCCAGTACAGCGATGACCCCTTTTTAGAGATACCTCTGGGGAAGCACTTCTCCACCAAAGACCTCATCAAAGCAATGGAGAACATTGAGTACATGGGGGGAAACACAAACACAGGGACAGCCATTAAGTTTGCTACAGACAAACTGTTTGGTCTTTCTGAGCGTGGCCCCGCAGGCGTCTCCAGAATTGCTGTTGTCCTCACAGATGGGAAGTCTCAAGATGAGGTTTTGAAAGCGGCAGAGGCAGCAAGGAAAAAAGGAGTAATTCTGTTTGCAATTGGTGTTGGATCAGAGACAGAAGAGGCCGAGTTAAAGGACATTGCAAACAAGCCATTTTCAACTTACGTCTTCTCTGTCGAGGACTACAAAGCAATTTCAAGGATCATACAGGTCATACGACAGAAACTGTGTGAAGGTAAGCAATTGCTGATCACTGTCTGAATCTAAAAGTGCTGATTGCAGGATCACTGGTGTCTCTTTATCTCATACAACTCCATTATTCTCCTGTTATTCTTTTTGTCATTATGTCTATTTTTCTATTTCATTGTGTTTGTCTATTGCAGAGACTGTTTGTCCAGCAAGAATTCCTATAAATTCCCGTGATGAGAAGGGTTTCGATATTCTGATGCATCTCAATTTGGCCAAAAAAGCAAAGAAGACACAAGGCGCATTCTACGGCACTAAGGCCTACGAAGTGACATCTCGTGTCGACTTGAGTGAAGCTACACGGTAATCATCTTGCTTTTTTTCCCTTTTCATCATCATCTTTGTAATTACAAGTTGACTGACTTCTACATGTGGTCACGTAGGAACCTTTTTCCCGATGGGCTGCCTCCCTCATATGTTTTTGTGGCTACACTGAGGTATAAAGGATCAGTGGCAATGGAGGAATGGGATGTGTGGAGAATACAGACGCGTGATGGAAGACCTCAGATGGCGGTGACTCTAAATGGACTGGACCGCACTGTCAAGTTCACCACAACCAGTAAAGCCCCAAGTGGAACTCAAATGGTTACATTTTCACAACAGACAGCAAGGGTATGGTATCATTATTACTCATTTGACATAGTCTTAAAAGGGCACTCCACAGATTAAATACATTAATATCAGTTTACTTTTCAAAGAGAACACTGCTCAGCCTGTGAAAACAGTCACTTAATGTCCTCTCTAGATCTGTACAGCCCTAGTCTGATGCGCCAGATGGTTTATTATACAGAACCATCTGGGAAATTGTCCTTGGAAACTGTTTGAAAAAGGGCAGGTGCTTTAAAAAAATACTTGGCAGGTGACTGGATGAACAATCTGTCTATCAACATTGATCACAGGCTAACTTCCAATCATATCAACAGTGGCAGAGTACTACCAGCAGAGCCTGTTGGTAAATCAAACTCTTACTGAAGCCATCAGTAGCTTTGCAAGAAATACTTCCCAGTTCTGACATAGCAGACGCCATAGCAGCGTCTACACTAAAATCTTTAGAAGCTATAGTTGTTGGTTTCAAAACTAACAGTTGATTCTCTTGTTTGTTGTCACATCTAAATCACGCAAGTAGCTGCCAGTATTTCCTCATAGGACTCTGATGGGTCTGAACCACTGTGTGTCGACCCCGTTGCTTTAAGCCTGTAAGATGGATTCTCGAGATCAAGTGATCACCTAATCTCACGAATCCAGTAGAGCCCGTCCACAACGAAAGAAAATTAAGACCCATATTTGCAACCCATTTGCACCCATTTTTGTTGGCGTCGACCTCTTGTGTTTGTAGTACAAGAGGTCGCCAAGAGGCAGCAAAGGAGAAGATCAGGTGACAGAGCATAAAGAGCGACAAAGTCTGCATTTGGAGGAGGCTGGCAGAGATGGATGTGTTTCTCGTGGGAAACAAAAAGTCAACGCTGACTTCTTTTAACTTATGTACTCACTTTACTTTACTTTACTTTATATCAACTGTGTAAAGAAGCGTAATCTATTTCATTGCAACCCAAAACATGCTCTTTTCCTTAACCTAACCAAGTACTTTTGGTGCTGAAACCTAACCAGACCGCTGTCACTGGTATTCTCCAACGGCCATATAGGGTAGGCTATGTATCGTTTTGGTAATAGTCATATATCTTGCTTTGGGAGTTATTGGAAATTGACCTATTCAGTCATTTAGGTATGAGGACATGTTGATGTAGGAGCTTTGTCAAGTCTGAGAAAAAAATCCTAGTCATGCCGCTATCTTTGCCTGGGCTTGAAGGTTTTAAACAGAAGGTTTCAAAGGATGAGAGAGTCAAACAAAGAGACACTGCTGAGTTGCCTTATGGGAAATGTGTCATCCAGCATTTTTGGAGCTTGGCCCATACTAAAGACTGAAAGTTAGGATATCTCAGCCTCTACTACTCCAATTTTGAATCTGTCTCTTGTGAGTCCCCCAACCTTAAGAAAGTGCAATGCCTAACTGATGGAGTATACCTTTACTAGTCTGATTCAAGCATTTATGCCTTAGATTCTCAGTATGAATTCTTGCAGTACATGTTGTACATCTTGGCAGGGCAGCTGCCCATTTTGAAGTACAAAAGTCGCTTGCTGTTCTATTCTTCTTTTATTTTTTTCATGTAATGCAACTCTGACAGAAACTATTTATATAAATACACCTGTGAGGCTTCTTTCTTTCTTTCAACCACATAATACTTGTTATGTAACCAATCAACCCTAATCCTCCCTTTCTCAAATCACACAGCTTGTATCAGCCTGTAGAGCTCCAGAAGTCTATTTGACCTTTACAAAAGTCTATTTAACCTTTACAAAAGTAGAAGCCATTGCGCATACGATTGGCAGATTATGTCCTTGCCCTTGAAGAAGTAAAATATAATTATACTCCTTTAGACAGGCAAAAGACCCTCTCTAATGCAGTGAAAGACTGCAGTACATTTATATAAACTGTTGTTTCTAAAAGGAAACCAAAGACTTATCAACTATATTTAAGACCATGATGATCTTAACTCTCATTATTAGGTCACATGGCTGCCTCACAACTGTGACTTATTTATATTATATTGTCCAGGTTTTAACACATCGTAATGCCCTAATCAGTTATGAATTTCTGCTTGAACAACTCCTTCCAAAGGACAGACTTTCTTATTGGTTGTTTTTTAGTGTCTTTACCAGCAAACTGCATTAATGTACCATGGTATTAATGACTATTTCCTGTTATTCTTCTTTGCTCAATTCAGCTGTTTGATGAGAAATGGCACCAGCTGCGGCTGCTGGTAACTGAAGAGGATGTGACTCTTTATGTTGATGACCTGGTGGTGGAAACCCTGTCCCTGGAGCCCCCTGTTGGCATTTTCATCAATGGAAAAACCCAAGTTGGAAAATATGTCAGTAAGGAAACGACCGTGCCAGTAAGTTTATTAACAACCGTATTTTAATAAAATGCATGTTGTTTGGTTCCCAGAGAAATAATCCCGCAGTACGTCAACTGACTATAGAAAGAGGGAACGGGTGTATTTAATGAGGAGCTGAGCAAACTCAGTTCTGACATATGTTTTAAACGGCATCACGCAGTACTGCACAGTTTATTGCTGCCTCCTGTGAGACATGCTTAACTCCTTGGATAATAACTCCTTGGCAAAAATTAGTTTTTTTGTCCACACGGTCTTATTAATCTTTGTTTTATTTGTCTCAATCAGCACATTTTGCACCAAAAATGTTGTATTTGTTATAAATCATAATTGTGCTGTGCTGTAATTGACTCTGCAGAAAGCCATGTAGAGTGCAGTTTCTTGGACATGGATGCAAATATATCCCAGCAAACATAAAACAACATTATAATGTCATGATAACGATATGGCAAAGAAGAACAACTGCTGCACAATGCATCCTTTTTATTCTTATTCTAAATATGATGTCACACCTTTTATTATGAAATAATAGCACAAACTGACCTTTTAAAACACCTTAAACACATGTAAGCAATTAAGCAGGTTTGGCATTGTTGTATTTTTGGCCATAGTGATGGTCGATGAAATAAAATACATGTAAAATAAATTATAATCAAATAAGGCAGCCATTTCTAAACTAAAACCTTTTGCACAACTAGCTGCGAGTGATTATATCTACAAAAAAAGCATGATTTAATCACTAACAGTATTATGTATGATAAGAAATAATATGAGAGGAAGAAACAATCCTTTGTTTGAAAAGAAAGAAGCAATAGACATAATTCATTCATGACACTTACATCTCTTATGCCAGTCAGTACGTTGCCACATCATTATAGCTGCGGAAATTAACATGGGCCACATCTTGAAAGTGAATGTTATTGTGTGCACTGATCCATTGTTACAAGGATCATGTAGTCTGAAGCCATTTAACAAAGTGAATGTGCTTATGTACTATCATTTCTGGATAAACACACGTGTAATTGGAAACAGATTCTACACCAGAATCAACCGCAACACAATTTTTGAATAATATAGAATGGGCACGAACCATCAGACCAGATCAAACATTCTTATCATGTTTAAAGCCACGTCACCATTAACAAAATGTAAACCATATTGTTGAAGATTGATTAATGCGCCCAATCGTGCAGCCGTACTTGTGTTTTCACAAGGCTGGAAATAATAATGATAATACAGTAAATCACATGTGAGGATCATCTCTCTGCTCACATGGTAAGTGAATTAAAACAATCTATGGGACAATCTGGAGCCATTTCACCACCAACATCAACAAAATACAAAATGATGGAAGAATAGTGTAACGTCGCTGCAGAACACTTCCAAACAGTGAGGGAGGTCTGGCAACACGTAGCTGCTCAATGCTCAATGAGGGTACTTATCTTTCCTTTTATAGTTATACAATAGCCATTTCAATTCATTGGTGGCAAAGCACTGATAAAACAACTAAATGTCGCAAAATTACCCCCATATTACAATTTGTTTGTTTTCTTAGCTTGTTGTCTCCCAACAGCAGAGAGTTGTGTTTCTAACAAAAGGTTCTTATTCTTTTTTTTTGTTCCTTCATGTTTAGTTTGAAATACAGAAACTTCGCATTTACTGTGACCCTGAGCAGAATAACCGAGAGACTGCATGTGAAATACCTGGAGTTGTAAGTATAAGAGTCGGCTTGGCAAGCGACAAAGATAAATCTCCTTCTCACCTACTTCGCACCTTGTCCAACTACATCTGTTTCTGCTCTGAAACGCACTGCTCAATTTCATCATCAGTTAACTCCACAGCTCGTACTGCATGGCATAAAATGAGTCTATCTTTCTATTTCATCAGTACAGTCTATTGTAGTATTGTGCTGTGAAAGTGTAAACTCAGCATATTCAGTTCAAGTCACATCTGTTTATGCATAAAATAATTTGTTGGAGGAGGACCGATGGCTCACATTCAAACATTCTGCACTCAGGGTATTTTTTCATTGTCTGCTGGCTCCAAATGTGTTTGTGAAGCAGTGGTTCATTGTTTGGTTGGCTGAGAATTTGCTACAACCAGAAGGATAGAGCTGAATTACTTTTCTTAATGTGAAGCTGTTCAATAAAAATACCAAGAGACAAGATGAGTAGCTTAAAATTACACACGTTTGCCAATTACCTCTGCTTCTTTCCTCTCTGTGCTTTAAAGTGGTTTGTTCGTAATGTGATCTCAAAGTTGTCTGGAGGATCAGATGCCTTTCTGGCAAAATGTCACAACGTTTGATTTCAAAACAGAAAGATACCCAGCTTAAAGTGTACGCTTTATGAGAAAGACCTGCTTATTCGATGTAAAACACAGATTAACTAACAGAAATAGTTTCTTTTAAAATAAATTAAATGTAACCTGAAAACACTTCAGGTTTCAGCATTGGATTATGTGAAATTTACAAACATTAAACCATTTTGGTTCCTCATTTTCTAAATGTCAGAGAATGGTGAAACATGTCCGAGGTGACATCTCCACTTGCTTGTTTTGTCCAACCAACAGCCAAAAAACCCAGATATCCAGGGTACAATCATAGAAGACAAAACAAACCAGCATATATACACATTTGAGAGGCGTTAACCAGAGAATATTTTCTCAGAAGTCCTCAAAATGATTAATGGATTAATAGATTTTTT
The DNA here is from genome assembly GCF_040436345.1 of Pagrus major. NCBI lineage: Eukaryota > Metazoa > Chordata > Actinopteri > Spariformes > Sparidae > Pagrus > Pagrus major. The sequence continues at coordinate 9,135,154 of NC_133229.1, read as the reverse complement.
TGTCTTTTGACCAACTGATCAATCTACTAATCATATGTATAAAACTGGATTTGTGCTCAATATATACTTTTGTCTATTATGTACTTGAGCTTCTTTTGTTCATTACAGTGTTCACCCATTGCTGATTACATTGAACCAACTCAAGAACCTTGTTCATGTCCTCCTGGACCTCCTGGACTTCCAGGAATAAAGGTCAGTTATTTAAAAAAGAAAGTTTTCTCTTGAAATGATCTTTTACTTTCACTCTTTTGTCATTTTTTTTGTATATACAGCACTTAATACTGACAACCAGCTTCCAAGCACACACTATGCTTTTGTGAGATATCTCATAATAGAGTCTGTTCCAGGTTTGGCACAGTGTTCAGAAAGTTAAATATTTACTTTAAACATAGAAAAATAGCTTAATGTTCAGCAATTTTGGTTTATGTGTAAACTCAGGAATGACACAGAGACTTAATGGCCTCTTTTGGGAGATAATGCACAAACTTCCCCTTTCTTATAGCTTAGCCTAGAGGAAATGTGTGTTGAATTCCCCGGTGATGTCTAAATGTGGCTCTCTGTGTTGGAAAACTATGTGAACCCTGACACATGAGGTTGCACTTTACCAATAGGTCAAACTACACTCATTACAGCCTGTAAACACGAATGTCCTAAATGGCACAAACACTGCTTTGTGGGTTTTAGCACATATACCTCTGAAATACAGTTACCTGCTGAAACATTTTACAAAGTATGGATGCACCAACGGGCCTCTATTCTCAAGTTAGGCAAATTGCCATGTGAGTAAGTTATGGTAAGGCTTGTAAGACCCTGTTGTACTGTACTGTTTGCTTAAAGCAAACCAGACCTCTGACTAAGATAAACACTGGCTAGAATGGAAAATGACCAAAGTAGGGAATAAAACCTACGTCTCTGTCTTTATTGATCATAAGGCATCAACCAAATAATAGCTCCGGTCATAAAAGCATTTACACAAGGACCTCAGAGAGATATTACCTTAGCAACAAAACTCTTTGTTAATAAAACCTACATGGGTTCAGGCATGTTTGTGTTTATAAGATCACCGCTATGCTTTTACTACAGTTACTAATAGATCCAAAATGTTGGGACCAATGCTGGCTTGCAGATGTTCCTCATAACCCCACAGAGGGCCCAAGAGCATCTTACATTAGATGAACCAGCTTGCTCAGCATGGTTTATGGATAATTAAATCAACACTCACCGCCTGAGAAAGCACATTGTTACCAGAGATGTTTTAAATGGATTTATGCTGGGTGGCGCGATTGCCGACGACATACGAACAACTCGTTTTAGTTACATGTGATTGAGAGACTTCTTTCCATTTTCTTTAGGGGGAACAGGGAAATGCTGGCAAACCTGGTCAGCCTGGACCTACTGGTGCTGATGGTAAGCCTGTGAGTACTACATAGTTCAATATACAAACATACAGAACATAAATGCCACAGCAAACACAGCAGCAGTCACAATAACCATCTGAGATAATGCCAAAAACCAATTGAGTTAATGTATCCATTAGGTCATGAAAATGTCTGCTCGTTAATTCTATGTGGTCAAGGCTGCTCCAGAATGTTAAACACAGTGGTAAATGTACTTATTTACTTATTTTTCCAATGGGTAAATAACAAACATCTCTGATTTTACCACTGGTGGCAGCACGGTGGTGATTTTCTGTGATGAAAAGCATCCAAAAATGAACCACATGTTGTACAGCATGATCAAAAATGCAGAGAAAGAATCCACCCCGCAGCCTCAAACCACTTAGAGAACATGAACATATTCAAATGTTTATCCACATGTGTGTATCTCCTGTCTTTTTGTTTTAATTTGAAGGGTATTCCTGGCATTAGAGGAAGCCCAGGGCAGCCAGGTCTGCCAGGAGTAGAGGTAAAGACAATTTCACCTAATATACATCTACATTAAAGTCAACATCAGGGACTGGAAATTTCAAGCTGGTTTCCTGTGTTACCTCTGTTTACTTCTGTCAGGGTCCACGTGGGCCAGATGGGTACAAAGGCGAGCAAGGGAGGCCTGGTGTTTCGGTAGGAATGTCCAATAGCACATTTGCGGCTCCATTGGTTTCATTATTGTGCCAAAACACTAATTTGTGATCATTACAAGTCAATTTTGTTGACTGTCTGTTCTTTCAGGGTGAGAGGGGTATGCCTGGGTTACAAGGATCGCCTGGAAAACCCGGAGAGAAGGTGCTGATGTTAATTACTCAAACATGGTTACTTCATCTGCTTGATAATACGGTGTCCAGATGTTCAGTAGAATTTATCTTAACTTTAACTTGCTGACTGACCAAAGCTGAGAGAGACATGATTTCCGTAGGAAAACAAGTGATCATTAAAAAGGACAAAGCACACTTTGAATCGTCAAGGTAAATCTTCTTTTTATGAGATCAAATGTAGGATTAACAGGAAATCCCTGCTAGACGCATCAACTTGAGCCGTTTGAACATCGTTGCATCAATCACTCTGGAAACCACATGTTATGAATATAAAGCCAGATCCCCTGGGAGAGGAGAAAATACAACTTCTATACTGTCGGACAAGAGCACTATGCAGAGAGAGCATGGAGGCCACCAGAGAGCTTTTAAATGTGTTCATATTTCCTAACTTTTGTTCTGCCCTTTAAAAAGCTCAAGCTTTTATTTGCTATTTTTAGGGAGCCAGAGATTTGTCTTTTTGAATGTTTCACTTCCTGCCTTGTTTTTCTCTTACTTGAAAATAAGCGACCAAGTGAAAATGCAGGCAGAGTCAGCGACACAGCTTAAACACCACTGCCAGTAGTAAAACCTACATTGCTGGCACTTTGCAGGTCAGCCATCAATTTCACTGTGCTTTCCTCATACTGTACATCTCCACTCTCGTATGTGTAGCTGTTGTTTGCTGCAATGGTAGATCGTACTTCTGCTCAATAAACGATATCAGCTTGCAAATGCCTTGTTCCGCCACAAAGCTCAACATGAGCATATGCCCAGTAAATGTCAACAACGAACATGGCTAGTGATCGTGCTCACTGTTGTTAAGCTAGGATGTTAATATTGAGACATTTCTGTGTGATTAGCTCACTTAGCTTTTGTAATCTCTGTGCTGAGACAAAGAGAAACGTCTCAGGCCGAGCTTTGTGGAAGACTTTGGTCATGCAGAATGAGTGCCAGGTAGAGTGTACGCAGGTAGTCAGGTATGTAGGTAGATAGGCAGAAAGGCCATCCAAACATTTCATTCGAACTCAATGAAATGATTGGACAGGCGTATTAGAGTCCGCAATATCCACAGGCACCAGATTTTTCTTTTGTCTTTCTCAGAGCATTCAAGTTATTGACCCAGCTTTAATCCACTATTGGTTCATGATCAAAATAGTTAGCTTAACAACTGCCTCTCACACTGTTCAGTCACACAGACTAGAAAACATACATGCAGTTGATGCTGCATGTAGTAACAGCTTTCAGGATATATAACAATTTGTAAGAAGGCAAAAGCATATGGACAAAGCACCTGTGAGATGAAATGTGTCGGCTGCCACAATGAGTCCTGAGAGCAAATTGAGACAATAATCGATAACAAATGGGAGAAAGTCCAGCGGTTTGTGCTCAGCGGGTTTTAGACCTCAACCTCAGTCACAGCTGCATTGAGCAGCAGCCTGACAGTCTTACAGCTTCATCCAGAACTTTGTCATTGCTCTGATCGCTTCAAGGTTAATCTGAACAACATTTTGCATTGAGTGTTATTTTGAGGTACAGTGAGGTAATGCATCCTCACTAGGTTGCATCACCTCTGTCATTTCATCCCACTTTGTAATCAGTGTGAGGACAGGGGAGCGCTGCCAGTTGGCTGACGTAGAGAACAACTTAAGTCGTTAATGTCATGTGTTTGAAAATTGTCACAGCTGTCTGCAGACAGACATGTGTGCACCTGGAGCAAATCCTCCTGCACCATATGTCCCATTATTCCAGCTTCACTCAGGATGTCCAGGATGTATCAAAGTTTTTACTAGTTCCTGGACTCTTCTCAAAGTTCCTTGATTAGTTTAAATGCTTATGGTATTGGCCATACTAAAACACAAAGACACAAAGATTGCCCCACTGAAGATTTATTGTATCTTATACAATAAATCGTATCTCATTTCCAGTTATACTTTAAACCTGAAAGAACCATGACTTTTACTGGTCTATTAAAGTGCTCTTTTAAAATCCTGTAATAAGACATCTAATAAGTGGTAATGGTCTGAGGCATCAAGAATGACGAGATGAACGTCCAGAAGGTGCACTGCTGGTAATTTTCCATCACTTCTTTGAATGCAAAACAAGCTGCCAAATATGTTAAAGTTGGAGAAGGCGATTCTAGAGAAAGGCAGTTGATTGTTGAGTCTCATTCATATTGTCAAATGCCGACACCTTCAGTTGGTATTCAGACTGAGCCACTGGACTGGTGGCGAGCCCAAAGCATCATATTGGGTCATAAACCAACATACTGGACATATAAAAAAATTCACCTGTTCATTGCTGATGCAAAGCCAGTGCATCATCAAGGGTATTACAACGCATCCTGAGGTGATTATGGTTAATTTTGTACCAAATCTTATGGCAATCCATTCCGTAGATATTTCACTCATAACCCAAAATGTCAACCTGCTGGCGGTGCTGGTGGAGTCAGCAGATTTTTTTTACCTTGGGAAACCATGAATGCCTGTACGCAAGGTCGTAGCAAGCCACGTAAACACTGTTGAGATATATCAGTCTGGACCAAAGTGGTGGAACGACCAACCGACTAACTAAACACTGTCATCAATGGAATCAAGCTGCTTCCATACGTAAATCATTCCCCTTTATATGTAAGAGTCAAGAGCTCAGATGCATTTGGCTGCTCCACAATTGAAACTCGAGCCATTCGCCATACAACTTTAAATTAGTCTTTGTAGGAGCCAAGTAGCACCACTAGCAGCAAGGCACTTGCTGCTTCCCTCTCAAAGTTGGAGGGAATCCTAATCTCGTAGAGAATGAGATTTTCTTTGGACATAAACACATTAACATCTACCTTTCCAAATTGTTTCCATATTGTAAGACCACCCATGGGTGTTCTCATTTTCCTGGCATAGGATCTAGAGAACAGAAACATAAGATGTCTGCTAAATTAAGTCAGAAGTACAAAATTCAAGGACACAAGAAGAAGAAAGACCGAAAATTAGCTATGTTTGTGTATTCACAGTCTGTCATACTGGTTCATGACCACAATCATCCATCACCTTTAAAGGAACATTTTATTACTAATTATGTGTTCATTCAGTCTGTGCTGCACAGTCTGTGCCATTGATCCATAACTGTATCTACATTGGCAACATTCATTTTGACAGAAATTTGTATTCCTAGTAGGAAACCCAAAGCCCGACTTCAGGAGTGAATCATGATCGAAGCCCCTTATTGCAACTGTCTACAAAGCACAAAGGTTATCAGTTGTCTGATTGGTTATCCATGATTGTAGCTTTACTGCTCCGGCCTCAGCACTTCCAGTCAGTGGCACTGTAAGCCTCTTAAATCCCTTTTGCCGTAGCTCATTTGTTTTGGACTGGAATTCCACTAGCAAACAGAACTGTAGCAACCACAGCTGGAGAGATGTTTTTAATATGTTTTGATATCAGTGGAACATGGAAACATGTTCCTGGCACCTGTTTGTTCACTGAATATTGACTTCAGCTAAATCTGAACAAAAGAAACTGTCTACACTTTGACTAAAATGTCTACAGTTTCAAATGAAGCCACAGCAATCACAAAAGTCTCTGAACCAGCCAGTGATAAATACGTAATGCAAAAACAGAGAAATAAATTATGTAATGTCCTGCCTTGTTCTAAATGCTGTTATTCAGAAAATGTGATAAAACAGTGACGCACCATTCCATCAAGTATTGGCCGTATTCCACAGATACGTAAGTAACATCTAGTTCTAGGTCCACCAGTGCAATTTTTCAAAGACAGAATGATGCAATGAAACACGTCACCCCCTGAAGTTTCAGTCCAAATAGTTGCGAAATGTATCGTCTACCCCCTGAACAAAACCACTGCTGACTAATGTCAAACACTGGCTGCATAATTGTGACTGTGCAGACTTAACATTGGGTATAGGAAGCGCTCTCAATCAACACTGTATGAGCTGAGCCTCCTGATCTGACTGACGAAGATGGATGATCCTGTCAAATAAGTAGCAGATTCATCACTGCCAGGCCAGCTAAGACCACAGACTTTACTTGTTTTAGATTGCATCCAATGATCATATCTAAATCTTTTCACTTCAGGGCTCAATTGGATCCCAAGGAATCACAGGGATACAGGGAAAGGCTGGTCAAATGGTAAGGCAACAAAAATCAAGTTCAGTCACTGAACATCACAAAAGCGATATAACATGTTTAACTGGACGGTGTGATATTTCCAGGGTGAAAAAGGAAGTGCGGGACCTCCTGGGCCACCTGGTTATCCAGGAGAATCTGTATGTATTGAAACAATACAGAATAAAACCCAGAGATTATGTGCCATTATAATCATGTGTAACATCCTTCCCTCTGATTTCAGGGCCAACCTGGGAGAGATGGAAAAGATGGATTTCCAGGGAGACCCGGTGAAAAGGTCTGTTTGTTTTGACAGTGTAGAACAGTACGTTACAAATCTCATTCAGGATTAGGAGAAAAATAAAGGCATGAGGCTTGCTAAGAGTGCACATCCTGAACAGGCTTTGCTGTTACCAAAAGTTGTGTTGTTGATGTTTGGCAACCATGGCAATGTAGTCATACAGTGGGGGACACCCTTGTCTTTTTCCAAACCACATTTGACATATTTTGTAAACATCAAAGGTGATTTCCATCCTTTAGATAGATGTCTGTTTAATAAATCCAATATGACATGTAAAAAGAGACAGCGATGTGTATGCAGGGCTCATCACTAGGAATTTGGATGAAAATTAAATAGATTAATGTATTTGTTTCCCTGATGTATACAGGGAGAAGCTGGGGCCAGTGGTATTCCTGGTGTCGATGGAAGGGAAGGCCATCCTGTAAGTCATAAACAAAGACATTACTCATTGTTAATGTTTGGTATTTTGTTGTTTGTTTGAGCCGTTACTATTGTTTTACATCTTTGAGGATTTGATGCAAATTGTGCATGAAAGAAAGTTATAACATACTGTCATACTGATTCAAGATTTAAATTTTCAGGAAAGCAAGAAAGCACTTTATGCATGTGGTGCTTTCCATTATGGTTTACAATGTTCTTCTCAGACAAATTGAAGCTGACATAAAATAATGCTGTAAGTTACAGACGACTTAGATGCTGTACAAGAGCGAACTTTATGGATCACGCAGTGTTGCATCAAAACGTTTGTTAGAGTTGTAAGACTGCAGTGTATTCACATACTGTCAGCAGTACAGAGAGAACCCCTGACAGCCAGTAAATAAGGGGTATTTCCCCTGTAGTTCATCCCAGGATAACCCTGTTATGTAACGAGCAGGCTTGGGCTATTATCGAAGGCAGTGAAAGTAACCCGTCGAGGGAATGCTATGGTGCTCTGGCAAATCTGTTTTAGGAAGAAAGTGTTTCAACTGGGAAGCCACCCCACTGATCATGATTGTAAGCGTGGTCCAAAACTTTGTGATGGGTCTACACAAAGATGAGTCAGTTGCTCCACAAGGCTGTAAGCCATTTTCCCCCACCAGAACAATAGAGTTCGCAATGTCTCCAAGGAGACAGGATTAGTACTGTACTTCCTCAAGTTAAAACAAGATGAAGTTAACACATGAGTGTTACAGGGATTTCTTTACCTATAGGTTAAGTGTGAGTGCCTGGGTGGCTCTATCTATATATCTGTCTCTCTGCATGCCTGTGGTCTAATCTATTCACGATGCACATATGTTACTCAAACTTCAGTCTGAGGCAACCACTAAGCATCTGCAAGTATTTATCTCAGAAAAAAATAACTAAAACAAAAAACTAAAGAGGTTTCCAGGGTAGTGTTGAATCACATAAGCTTTCAATGTTTTAAACCATTATGTATTAATTTGTATCTGCTTTCATTCTTTTTTTCTCAGTGAAAATTGAACCCCAACTGCTTTTTCTATTATTGCATTTATCAGCAAATAAAACGTGCACAGTTCAAGTGCAGGGCACACGATTCAGGGATCCAGTTTGGCATAGATTTCTGCACATAGCCAAGTAGCTTAAAGAAGGACATGAAATGAAAGAGTCTTTTTTCGGAGTAATAATATTTACAAAATTATTAATAGCACGAATTTGGCCTCAAAAAGCCCCAAAAAAGTTTCTCCACGTTTCCTGTTTACAACTCGAAAACCGTAACTGGGGAGTGTAACATGTTGTTAGACATTTCTCAGTGCAACATGTCAGTTCAATCAGTTGGTTTTATGGAGAAGTTGGCTACAATGGTTACTGACATGATGAAGTAATTATTCCACTGTCAAAGGAAGTAAACTAGAACTTGTTTTCACTCTCAGTTCAGAAACACTGCATATGAAAACATATGGTTTTATTAAACATCCAGCAGTATATAATGTCAATGCATATTTTACACATTAGTCAGAACTGGACTGATAAACACACAGAAATATTACAAACAATTCCACGTCATGTTTTCTTTATCTTTTTGGGAAATAATAAATATGTTGATCTGCAATAAAGTATAATCTGTTTCCTTGCTCCAAGGGTATGCCTGGATTGCCAGGAAGTGCAGGCCTGGATGGACAAAAGGTGAGCTCCTGCCTATAGGTAACAAGTGCCTATTGTAAATGCAAACTAAACGGATAAGTGGTCTTGCAACACTGTGTGATGATTCTGACATGATACTCATTTAAGGGGGAAACTGGTTTGCCTGGACTCAGGGGCGTCAAAGGCTCCACTGGACCACCTGTAAGTTAAATATTGTTGGACTACTTGTGTAAAGGTTCAATGCACGACAAAGTCTTAACATTGAATCTGAAGAGTTCCCAAACAATTTCTTTCTCTCCTGTAGGGTGAGATGGGTTTACCTGGTGCACCTGGTTTAAAAGGATCAACTGGACCCAAGGTAATCTTTTGTCTCTGTTAGAAAATTGTCTTTGAGCTTCTTCAAATAACTGTATTGCAAAGCTACAATGAAGCTAATAGAAGTAAAGACTGACTTTCATCATACCAACAGACATCAAAAAGATTTAAGACAGTCTTTAAAATGGATAAACTGTGCTATAAATACAAAGCCAGTTTATCCCTCTCCACATCCCTGGGGCTGTGAGCGCACCGGCTCAGACTGTGACCCAGTAAAGTCAATACTGCGGATCAATCCACACGAGCTGGCATTAGCAACCGACAAGCGGCAGGGCGAGCCAAGTCATGATTTAAGTTGAATCCAAGCACAATGTTGTACAGTTATACAGCTGCTAACAAGAACGGCGGATCAGAATGGCGTGATCTTACATGACATCACATAGACTCCCAAGCCCATTATCGTCCAGCCTATACAAAACGCATTGCAGTGCACAGTGTCATCAGTTTGGATTAAGTAAAATCTTTGAAGCTTTTCTAACCCCAGAGGACATTGGAATCAATGGAAAGCAGCTTGGGCCAGCTGCACGTCATGTTTTGTTTGGTCACTATATTTCGAAAATACCCCAAGTAACGACGATCTCTTGGCCACACCGGCGATACTAAATTAAGCGATGAGCCGGCCTTACTGCTTTCGTCAGTGGAATTTTAGTGGAAATATAAGCAGTCTTTGCTTTTCTGGTCTGGACGCTCTGTCTCCTAATCACTTTTCATTAGCTGATCTGTCTTTAACAAGCCAATGTGTATTGGTAAATGGCACACAAGTGAAAAGCTAGTTTATGGACGGACAGGCAATACTTTGATTTCATGGCTGAACTTCAGACTGCAATTACTGAGTCCTGTTCAACTGGAAAAGAAAGCAGTCGACTAGACACAATTAAATACTAAGCTGCAAAACCTCATGAAAATATGTTGCAACCCAGTCAGGGATACAATATGATGTGGTTTGGATGTTTTTTCATCGTATGTTTTTTGTAACATAAGATGTGTTTTATTTCTTAATCAAGGGGAATAAAGGCGAAGGTGGAAGTCCAGGTATACAAGGAAAACCAGGGCCTGTGGTATGTTTCCATTTAAATAATCTAATATGAAACTGTCTGATTTAAAATACTGTTATACTGTGTTTTCCAAAGTGTTTTTTATGTCTAACAGTATATGGATGAAGTGTTTTTTTTGTTTTTAATGATTGGTGTTAAACTGAATACTATTAAAGGGGATGGCAGGAGAACCAGGAAGTGCAGGTCAGCCGGGGCACCCGGGCATGCCAGGCCTGAAGGGCAGCAAGGTATTTCTACTATAATCATTCAATTTCATTCAATTGTCAGTATTAACCCAGTCTCAGATATAATAACCTCCATGTCAGTAAAATGACTAACATCACAATCCCTTTTCTAGGTAAGAACTTTAGAAGTTTTTTTTCCCAACACTTACCCTGCTTACCCTGTGTTATTTTTGGACATTTATACAAAAGATACTGAAACAAGCCAGATGTGAGGCGTTTTCACTGTGATACAAACTATAAGGATCTATTTTTTTCTTAATATTGTTTGGAAATTATTTTTCCGCCATGAAATATACAAAAATGTTTTAATCCACATCTTTATTTTCTATCAGGGACAAAGAGGAACTACAGGAGACAGAGGAGAGACGGTAAGATAGAGACTAAATTCATCAACGCTTACTCACACAAGCAGACCATGCTGTGATTGTTTTGACCTTTGTTAAACTAATCTGAAATATCAGCTCAATTTGAGAGATTTACAGCACAACACCAGCTGTAGATACAAAAATAAGTGTAATTTATTGTCATTGTATTTCATATTCAGATACACTAGAGAAATCACTACCATCAATCTGTTTGATTAAAATCACTGTGGAGCTCATCCAATAATTGCGATTTAAAGAGGTCATATTATGCTAATTTTCAGGTTCATACTTTTATTTGGGGGGGTCCTAGTAGAATAGGTTTACATACTTTAATTTTCAAAAAACACATTATTTTCTCATACGGTACATTGCTGCAGCATCCCTTTACACACTGTGTCTTGAATGCTTCGTTTTAGCCACAGAGTGAGACATCTTGCCTCTGTTCAATCTTTGATGAGAGTTGCACATGGGCATTACTTAACGGGCAGGATGTAGTCAATCAGAGGCAGAGTGGGGCGGGTCATGCCGAGCATGGTAGTGTGATTGAAAATCACCTTGGTTGCGATACAGCTGTATATATATATATATATACATATATATATATATACACATATACTGTATATATACATACATACATACATACATATATACATACACACACACATATATATATATATATATACATATATAAAATATATATTATATATATATATATATATATATATATATATATATATATATATATATATATATATATATATGTATATATATATATGTATATATATACATATATATGTGACGCACATAAGTTTGGAAGTAAAGGCCAGACTCCAAACCAAACGTTTCAGGCAGTGCAGGCAGGAGCAGTGTTTTCTGTGGGAGACAGTAACTCCCATTGGTGTGGGCTTTTTCACTTTGCAGACATTTTACATGCAAACACAATAAAGGAAACGCAAAAACCCCAAAAGCATAATATGACCTCTTTAAACAGTTGTCTTTAAGTAGTGTACCTCTATCATTGTTGAAATCTTCTGTTCTCAATTCATTTAACATGGAAATATATATATAGATAGATAGATAGATAGATAGATAGATATAGATAGATATAGATATATATATACACATATATATATATGTATATATATGTATATATATATATATATATATATATATATATATATATATATATATATATATATATATATATATATATATATATATATATATTTCCATGTTAAATGAATGAAATTATGGATTTGGAAAATTATCATGTGTCAGCTACATTTTGTCCTTTGGAATTATAGCTGGATGTTCGCTGCTCTGATGACTTCCAACAGAGTTTTCTCCATTACGCTGAACTGAATCAATTTCAAGTCATGAACACAAAATCATCTCTGGAAAGCATGATCATCATAATTATGTAATCAAACTTAATGGGTGTTAATGTGCTGCATTTAGAACACATTAACGCCCGTAAATACAGCTACAAAATGCATTATTCATCATGTTTTGATTTATCTTTGATAGATGTTTTGACCTGCAGTACTTTCTACCGTACCATACGCTGCATAAACAGTACAGATGAATTTGTACGCTTTAATGACATCAATCTATGATTTTCCTACCAGGGAATGACAGGTGAAAAAGGAGAGCATGGTCGACCAGGGGAACATGTGAGTGCCTTTGATCAGCTTTGTTGTATGATGAGGACTATTTTATTGTTGTGCAAATTAAGCTAAACCTGGAATTTACAATGTATCAGGACTTCCTTTAAGAATGGTCCATGTCTTTGTTATCCTAACTTCCTTTTAAATGTGGATAGCACCACCATGTGGTCATTTATTAAACACTTTAAATCTTCACTTATAACTTCTGAACTTAATATAACTTCTCTATCTATCTATCTATCTATCTATCTATCTATCTATCTATCTATCTATCTATCTATCTATCTATATAGATGGTTTTAGTTTCACTTTACTTCTCATTTTTCGATGTTTCACAACTCCCTATCCAATTACTTTTTGGTACAAACATATCTGTATGACCCCTGTAAGGATGATCATTTTACTATAACTTTTCAAGTTCTTGAAGGCTTATTTGACATAAATTGCCAAAATTCCTGACACACACAGTTGACTGCAACCAACTTTAGATAACATGCACATATCAGTGTGATACTGCAAAGTGTGATGCTATTTAGCCTGTGAGTGGTGCTATAGCATGGTACCCACTTATTGATCATGAGTCACTTCTGATTTCCAGACATATTAAACCCTAATATATCTGAGATTTAGGTGCTCTCCAAAAATCAGCAATATTCTTTATCTTTGTGCATTTTGATGCAGATCTTTGATTATTACAAAATGGCACTTTTTAAGGATTGTGCAGCCTTGTTGGAAGTATGTACTCTCTGAATATTTACTAGTTTATTGATTAATCCTGATTTTCATCAACAGGGCTCCAGTGGCCCAATGGGACCAAAAGGAGAGGTATGTTTAGCTAAAAAGCTTTAATCCCTGTATCTCTATTTAAGCTGAATCATTGTGTGTATTGCTAACTGGGGTGGTATTTTTGCCAGAAAGGGTCAACAGGGGACCCGGGACAGAGAGGTCAACAAGGTCAAATGGGAATGCCTGGACAGTCGGGTCAGTCAGGCACACCTGGCCCCCGAGGGCTGACGGGGAACACAGGTTCACCTGGCCCACCTGGACCTGAAGGAAGATCTGTATGTGCGCCACACATTGTGCTGACAGTTTTAATGTTGATGATTTTTATGGTGTTTTTCTGATATTGACTAACATGATGGAGCAGACAGTCACTGAAAATCCACCATCCATCACTTTTTATTCCAGGCAGGTGTAATGTCGGACAATCACATTCGGCAAATCTGCAGAGAGATTCTTCAGTGTGAGTAACAATACAGACAGGCTGATGACGTGTTTCTGTGTGTTTTTAAAACACATCTTAAGTCTTTTTCTTGTCAACCATCCTAGCGGAGCTGCCTTTATTGTTGCTGAGCAACCAGCAGGGTAGCTGCACCAGATGTCAAACTCGGACTGGATCTCCTGGTCCTCCAGGCCAAACTGGGCCTCAGGGACTCAGAGGTCTTCCCGGAATTAGCGGCTCGAGGGGGCAGCCGGGCCACCCTGGTCGGCCAGGGCACCCTGGTATTAATGGGCTGAAAGGTAAAACCAGCTTCAGAGACAACAGTATGTTGTTAAAGTTGTTTTGCAGGATGCTCAAGAATGTGCACTTGTCTTTATAGGAGAGCCAGGTCTTGATGGTGAGAAGGGAAGCCCTGGTCGAACCACCACTGGAGACCAAGGGCCACCTGGGCCTCCAGGTAAATGTGATACCTGTGGTAATGTGACTAATTATTCAGTTTCAGAAAACAATGTGGAAACTGGCTGTGGCACTTGAAAAAGATTTCTGATATTTAGCCACCTGTTACTTCTGTGTACTGTTCCTTTGAGCTGTTCAGTAGTATTTTCATCTCCACAGGTCCAATGGGTCCCCAGGGGTACAGTAGGGCAGGTCCTCCAGGTAAGCCTGGATCCCCTGGTCTAAGTGGAGCAGAGGGTAAACGTGGTAATCCTGGCATCCCTGGTCAGCCTGGGGTGTGTGATCCATCCATGTGCTACGGTAGCATGATGAGGCGGGATCCTTACAGCAAAGGGCCAAACTATTGACGTAACGCAGCGTCACTACAGGCACCAGTCTGGAGCTGATGTGGAACAAACAGCCATTCTCAGGAAGATCTCATCTTTACAATTTCTCTCTGTCGTGGAAACAAAACGGACCTCTGCTAGCACCCTTTATGTGATCTCAGACAGTCAACAGAACTAGATCCCATCACATTTTCTCCCTTGGTTTTTGGTATTATTATTTATGTGTCTTTGAACATGCTTTGTGGTTTTAATGGTGTTAAGAGGAATAATAACTGGCTCAATGTAATGCCTCTTATCTGAGCACCTAGAACTATTGTATATGTATGTCTGGATCTCTCTCTGGCCAGTGTGGCTGGTACATTTTCCCATATTGCCCCCTGGTGTTGCTTTGTTGCATGTCATTTTCTCATTTTTCACTGCGCATTGGTTGGGTGCTATATGTTCCGTTCAAAAGAATACATAAATTCCATGTTCAGTGAATTATTTCACCATAAAGTGTGTCTGAAATTGGCATGTTTAGCACAAGACTGTGAGTTTGATTTCCTGTAGCTGATTATGAGCTGCTGTAAGCCTGTGTTCCTAAAGTCTTCAGTTTGTTAAGCACTTAACCCTTTATGGCATCCTTTTTACAACAGCTAATATTGTGTATTACCCAAGATAAATTAATACTTTCCCCTCTTTTACGATACACATTCATTCTGATGAAAATGTTTCACCATCTAAGAACATGTTGACATTTTAAGTTGAGATTTTATGTCACTTATGTTCAAGAGGCTTACCTTTCATTACTGTAGCAGGTATTTTATTGTTATTTATAAAAGAGTCATAACTGTGTATTTCAGCATTGACATGTCGTAAACAGCTTTTGTAATGTTATTATGTTATGTGTTACGATGACGTTTGTATGAATCTTTCCTCTTTTTTTTTTTTTTTACTAGAATTAAAATATCTTAAAGATTTGTGAACTCAGTTTTGTTCTGTGCTTCGGACCTTAAGGTTTGAGGTGTTTTTCAGGCAGAGACGCTGGAAGTCAGTGACAGCTGGAGGTGCTGAGAGGTCAGTTTATATAATGATGCCGTAGTAAATGGTGTGTGACATTCATGTTTTTTTGAGTAATTCAAATGGCCAGGATAACTTATATCTAATAGTTATTAAGAACAATGTACAACACTTTGATAACGTTTTGCATTACAGCAGACAGCAAACGTGAACACGGACATATTGTAGGTCAAAGCAGCCATAACAACTGCAGTCAACTACAGCAGGGGGATGAAGAGGGAGTGAAATTCACCAGACTCCCTTACAAAATCTATCAATTCTGTGAGTTGTCAAGTGAGGAGAAACGTAAACTTTCTGAGACGCTGTCTATGACAAATTCTTAATTACTTGGGCTTAACTTCGGCATACGTTTCAGAAGTTTTTTCTTTCCTTGTGTAAAAAAACATTGTGTCTGATACAGACGTTTCTTAGAGGAGAGGAGCATATATCACACAGAGACTCCAGTCTGCAGCGTAGTTCACACACTTGACTGATAAACCAGAGAACTATTAAGTAACATTACGCTTCATGATCAAAGAAAGTTTTTATATCATGTGGACAATCAATTAACGTTTTTTATAATGCTGTTGTTTTAGGGGGTCAGCCCCGTCAGTCCATGATTCCAGGACTCCATCACATCATCAATCTCATCTGTTGTCCTGGAAAATGTTTTTAGACTTTCTTGGGGTGTGGTGTGAGCTATGAGCGAAGGAAAAAGGATGAAGTGCGATGGCCGTGGAAAGAAAAGGAAGAGATCATCACCTCCTGCATCCTCCTCTGACCCTGAGGAGGCAGCATTAGGAAACTTGGACAGAAGTGCAGCTGTGGGAAGCTTCTGTGGGCGGTGTCTCAGTGTGTGCATGTGTGTGAGAGTGATACTTCAGAAATAACGACTGAAGTGTTGTCGCTTTGTACACTAGATGGCGCTATGTGGTAACATCCCAGCATGTCCAGGAGTTACTTTATCTTAGCAGGAGCTTCCTTTTTTTGTTTTCAGTTTGGACAGCAGCCACCCATCACATGGAAACCTCTGATTGTTTATGTTTTCAGTTATCCCAGCATACTCACTTCAACATATTGTTTACTTAAAGCTCCTCTGAGCATGGGGCCTTTTGGTATTAAGCCTCTTTGCTTTAAATTAACTATATATAAGCACTCAAAGTGAGCTTTTATAATTAAATGTAAATCAATGTAGAGTATAGAGACCAGCAGTGGGTTTGTGGCTCTTAATTCTGAATTTTAAGTATCCTTGAGTGTTTATTTTTTCCCTACATGGGAATACTGTACTGTAGTAGAGTTTTAAGTGCAGCCCACTTGTTTGCCCATATTTAATGAAGTATGTTTTTGCATCCAAGAGGATCATGTTTAACCTTTAGAGAATTAAAACAGGATCCTTGTTGTTGGTGCTCAATGCAGCTGGAGCCCTCTCCCATAAACACCCCGGACTTCAATAACTTGAGGTGATTAAAAGGCTCTGTCATTATTCTTTCACTCGTTAAGACCGGCCTCTCGGATTTCAAGTGTCTCCTTTTACACTCCCGAGCCGCCACATTCATCATGGGACCGGCCTGAGGTTTTACTGCAGCAGCTAAAGGTGGATGCAAAAACAAAAAGTGTGGGATGGACTCGGAGGGCAAGTAGCCCCACTCTCAAGGGGAGAGAAGGAAAAAAAAGAAAAAAGAAAAATGCGAGCATGAGTCGAGAGCTGCTCTCTGTTCATTTTTGACACAGTTGAACACGTTTCATCCACTCCTGGAAACTCCGGGTGATCCCTGGACGTTATGGGCGTACCTACGTGATCCTGCATCACAGAGGAGTAAGGTGAGGGACGGGGTCATATCTCCATAAATACTTGGTGTGTGCGGAGACTTTGGATGGACCCTGGAGGAGTAAATACTGCTGGAGGAGCATCGCGCACAGGAGAGGAGCGACGACTTTTCTGCAAGCTGATACCTCATTTGTAGAAGGGCTGACTGGTGTCCAACAGCAAAACGCGTGAAAGTTGGTGGTGCCTCTGTTTAATATGGGAAGTCTATGATTCCATATTGGCAGAGATATAAATTGTTTTCCCCACAGAGTGCGATGTAGTTCACCTCCACAGCCCACAGAGAACTATTTGTCAAGATGACAGCGCTTACACCTTTGAGCCGCGCTGTGCTCGGACTCGCCTGGAGCTGCCTGAGTTTTCTGTCCTGCGCTCATTGCGGGTTAAGTGACAACCATGTGCACTCCAGTTTTATTTACAGGAGGTTGCGCAATCACGAACGCAGGGAGATCCAGAGAGAGATCCTCTCCATCCTGGGCTTGCCACACCGGCCGAGGCCCTTCTCTCCCGGGAAGCAGGCGTCCTCCGCGCCGCTCTTCATGCTCGACCTGTACAACGCCATGGCCGTGGAGGAGGAGGAGGAGGTGGCGGGGGTGCAGCAGCAGCAGCACCAGCACCAGCAGCAGCAGGGCGCAGGCAAGAGCTTCGGTGCCAAGGCTCAAGGGCACTCCAGGAAAGGGTACTACAGCCCCCAGCATGCCGGGTACTCTCGTGTGGCGCAGCCTTACCGCGCGGCCCCTCTGTTAGGCCACAGCCCCGCGCTCACCTCAGCGCACGACACCAACTTTCTCAACGACGCCGACATGGTTATGAGTTTTGTCAATTTAGGTAAGTGTTGTTACAGCAGGATCATTTATTATCAGGTTTCCTTCAATCAAAATTATGTTAGTAATCGAAATGAGACTTCAGGAGAGGCCGGGGTCGATATTATTTAGAGGTGCACCACTTTAGTGCGCAAATCTACATCTCATGGTTTTTTAAAAGTCTCGTTTGTCTTCATTCCCTCCACTTTAAAGTAAATAAATAAAGTTTTATTTGGATCAGCTTTATCTGTTTGCTTGTTAAAAAGCCTACTATTTTGCACATTAAATTGCATTTTTTCTAAACAACGCACTGCAGACAAAGAACTATTAAATACTGCAGCTTGAAGCCTTCATCCGTGTAGTGCAAGAGTCAGGCCTGTTGTAATCCATTCATATATTTCCTGGCCTCCTTGATGCGGTGCAATTAATCACATTTGTCAAGATGATTTGCCACATGTTGATTTTGTCAAACTATTCTGAGCTACGCTGTACTATAAAAAGAATCTTATCTTCTGAGTGAAGATTAACAGTTGTTGACTTCCTCTCACTCAGACAGTTTTTTATTTTTTATTTCTACATGTATAAATGTGTCATCGGTGTTCAGCTGCTTTGGCCTTGCGTGAAATTTGTGTGCATTTAACAGAATTAGGCCCAACATTCTGACCCTCTCAATTTGTGCTGCTTTCTATTAAAAGGCAGCTGATCGGTATAATGGTTGTGTTTGTTCAGTAGCCGCGACCCTTAACCCAGCAGTTCAGAGAGACTTATCAGATGACTGTCTGACCTTGAGAAAATTGGTCTGAATTATTTCCTGTTGTTAAAAGGGTTGTGATATTGACTGATGTCTGTGTATCTGGAGGTTCTGTCACCAGGAGAAAGCAGTCGCTCCATTTTTGATGTTTGTGTTATTTGCAGCATTTATGTTTCTTTAATGACAATTAAAATATTAAACCGGATGGAAAAGATCTCAGAAGTGAAATATGGTGCAGCTTTCACAGTCCTGAATGAATGATGATAAAAACAACCAGAAGTGAACTTAGGATAAAGTTGCTATTGCAGTGTTAAGGACTTAATTTTCTTAAATATACAGCAAAAACATGTAAAAGCGAATTTGTGTAGAGTTGCCTTGAAGTATAATCCCTCACCTTGGCCTGAGCCCATCTGTTTCCACTTACCACTATAGCAGGGCATGTACACTGTCAGCCTTGAAAGCTCTGCTCTCGTTCTGGGGACTGTCAGTGAAGTGTTCAATGGGGCTCTGTCTTTATTACAGTACACTCAAATATAGCTACTGACCTCAACTGTTTTAAGAAACGTCTCTGTGGCGTTTCGTGCAGTTTAATATGTTTACTGTAACCTTTTCAGCTTCCACAGTGTAAATAAGATGTCAGCTGTTGAAAAACCATTTAGTCAAGCAATAGTCACAGTAATTTATTCTTATATTAACAAAACATTGTTCGGGTAGAACATGCATGCGACTCACCTTCGGAGTTAAGCCAATGTTATTTAATCTTTAGCCATTTGAAAGTTAAATGCGGTACACTCTCGTTGGCACTTCTGCTTCAGATTACTGCCCGTGGCTAATATAATGGAACACTCTCGGTGGGTAAAAAGTCAGACCTGACCTCTGACCTGTTTGTGCTAAGTAACCGCAGTCCTTCTCTGTTGATAAAATATTATTCGAACACACTGCATGTTATCACTGCGTATGTCAGAAAGTCCACTGACCTCAGCCACAAGCCTCTTTTTCTGGGGTGCGAGACAGTCACTTTTCAGTAGCATCAAAGTATCTTTTGTTGGCATGATACACTGAAGCTCTTTGATGCTGTTATTAGAGTCACTGCATTGATAGGCTTTATTTTATCTAAAAATTTTGATGCAACACTCTGAAAATCAAGCTGCACATATCTTTTATTTATTTCTGTGCCGGAAAAATCTAAAATAATCTTACATGTTTTGAGTTTTTTAAACATTTTCAAAAATGAAAGGTCAAAACAAAGACATGTTCAGTTACTCATTATATTAGAAATATTTAGTTTTAAAGGTTAAAGGTCATTAAAGTCTCTTAACTCATTATATGAAACCTACAGGAGGTCAGTATAAGGTCAGAAATGAGGTCAGAGTAGACGCTGACATGACGTTGAAGAATCCTGTCTGGTCTTTTCTCTCACTTGAGGAGCAGACGAAAGTGTCTTTAATTGAAATCAGCCTGTTTTTCTTAACTGACAGCCCATTCATCATGGCCGGAGAATGCAGTTAGGCACACAGTAGAGGGCCTGTCTGGGAACCGCTACCTGTATTCAGTTGACTGATTTAATGAACTGGAAAGTGCTTTTGTTGGTAGTCAAAATGTTTGGATTGGACCTGGAATGTAAAAGAAGATGTGATAAATTACTCTTTTTCTGTGCGTTAATGCCGGCATATTTCCTCCTTTGAGCAACACACACAGCGGCGCAGGAGTTGAAGTCGTATTTTTTGATCAACTTTGCTGCCAGTAAAAATGAAATTCATCATGAAATATTTTCTTTCCCAGTCGAGAAAGATAAAGATTTTTCTCATCAGCGAAGACACTACAAGGAGTTCCGTTTTGATCTGACTCAGATCCCGGACGGAGAGGCGGTGACTGCTGCGGAGTTTCGGATCTACAAGGACCGCAGTCATTCCCGCTACGACAATATCACTCTGAAGGTTTCCATATATCAAGTCATCAAGGAATATCAAAACAAGTAAGTATCTAGACAACCAAAAATAAACATTGAAGGCAGTGCAGGATTGTAACTACCGTATTTCAGAACAATTTGAGGTGCTTCTTTTCACTCAACTAAATTTATCTGACTGTCTTGCTTTTGAAACTAAGATTTTACATACAGAACACTGACATCTTGCTTAAAATGATGCACTCTAACAGATTAAATTAACCAGTAATATATAAAGTAGTTAAAACCAGCTCAACCAGGTACAAAATTAAAAGGCTGCTTTCTAATCAGTCATTTAATCCAGTAACACTCAGACAGGGTCGATTTTGCTTTTCAAACATTAAGTACATTTTTCTGCTCATAATTCCACTTTAGTCAAATTATATGTGCGTTTAATGAAGTATTTTTAAAGTCTGATATTGCTACTTCTGCTTAAGTAAAAGCTCTCAATAGTTCTTGCACCATTGATGTATCAAGGCTGACAGAAAATCCATCTGGCCTAATATAATCAGTCAGTCCTGGAAGAATCAAAAATAAAAAAATAAAAAATAATGGCATTCAGTAGAGCACAAACCTTCACCAAGGCCCACAGTCCCCTTTAACTCAATCAAGCCCCAATCCAGTGTCACATAAAACATTTAAATCTGCTGAATCCAAATTTGTATTAGTATCTGCATCAAACTGTACTCACTAATACTGTAGACACCACCCACCTAAATACATCAGATTGTTTTCATCAAGATCCATGCCTTATACCTTGAGAAATTATATTAAAGAAAGTGAGAAAAAATTGCTGGATCCATCCCTTTTTTTTCAGATCCGCACCAAAGGTTAATGGGGTCTATTCTAGCCGGAGACCCATCCTCTATCCAAGTTTCATGGAAATCCATTCAGTAGTTTTTGTGTAATCCTGCTGACAAACCATCCCACAAACAAACGGACACATGCAAAAACATTACTTCCTTGAAAATAAAATAGCATATAGGCTAAGGAACTGCATCAAACCAGTTGTCAGTTATTTGAAATGCTGTGAAACACAAAGCAGACAGCACACATCGTTCTGTTTGCAACTGCTAATGGATGAAACAAGGCAAAAATAGCTGTTACCTCACTGAAATAAAGGTTAAAACTAGACAAATGTGTTGCATTTCTATCCCATGCAGTTATCTTCTTTCACAGTTAAGACAGTCCAACAGCTATTGTCTTGCACGGTTGAAACTTTCCACTCACACAGAACGCCTTTCTATCTCCAACTCTGTTCTCCTTCATTCGCACCATGTCTGCCTTACAAATATAGTTCTCGGATAAAGAGAACTCCATTAGCAAGTTGGCCACTTACGGAGCTTGGAAGGTCCATCAGTTATCACTCGTCTTGTGTTGCCTGCCAAGCTGGCCGTGTCCCAGATGAAACCATGAGGGCCTATGTTTTCAGGAGGGGGGGTGAGGGGGCTCCCTCGGGTGCTCCCGTGGTCACTGTTATGCCCACCACCTGCCTGTCTTAACAATATTCCGGAAGTTTAAACCATGACATAGCTGAATACACAAGGGTGTACTTAAAAGTGGGCCCACATTTGCTTGCCAAAAATGTGTGTGGGTGATTGAAGGGGAGATATGGCCCTCCTGGGCTTTGAAAAGGTCCAAGTCAATGGACTCTGCCATCTTAAAGGGGAAGACTGCGCAGTTTTAGTTTTCACACACGTCTTTATGGGGAAAAGTGTGTTTTAGTCAGCGTTCACAAAGAAGAGCAATTCTTTCCCAATGTGAGAAATCTTTGAAATCTTAGTTTGGAAAGCCGTACACACTGATTCATGTTCTTCTTCAACATATCAGATGGAAAGTTAATGCTGTGCACAAATATTGGTCACTTCACATACCAATGTTTTTAGTCGGTTATTTCCACAGAAGTAGACTAAGTATGGTTAAGTTAAGTAGCAAATTAAAACTACTTTGTTGCAGTGTCTTAAAGGGGTTAAGATAGTCACATATATCTCAGTAGCAACCTCCTTATAAGGGCTTTTGTTGCCCTCTCCCCCTCA
This sequence comes from Pagrus major, assembly GCF_040436345.1. Taxonomy (NCBI): domain Eukaryota; kingdom Metazoa; phylum Chordata; class Actinopteri; order Spariformes; family Sparidae; genus Pagrus; species Pagrus major. Next base: position 9,112,341 of record NC_133229.1, on the reverse strand, counting down.
CTTTGTGTCAGTTCTTTAAAAATCACTGTTGGAGTGACTGCAATCAATGTTAAATAAGTAAACCATTCACTTAACTCACTACTAATATGAGAATGAGACTGAACTCAAGATGCTGATGTTAAACATCCCTGAAGTTATGTTTACCGTCTTAACACATTGTGTTCATGGTTGAGGACATATCCAGAGCCATGTTTGTTTGCTAGCAGTTGTCTCTTTTACGGCCTTTGTTGGCACTCTGCAGCATTTTTTATGCCACTAACTGTCGATCTGGGAAACCATTGTCCTTGTGCACATGAGCGAAAGAAGAAACTAACAAAACGAGGACCTCTTAAAAACATATTGCCTCATATCTTTATAGTACTGGTCAAAAAATCCACAGGGTCCCTTTAAAGTCAGACACCCACACACCAACCTGACCTCCATTCACTCCACTATATCAATGTCATGCTACGTCCTGCACTGGTACTGAACTTTGCTACTGAACATAAATTCCTAATGGGGAATAGTTGCATATGAACATAATTTTCAGGAGGTAGAACAGTCTAGAAAGAGGCGTCACGTCTGTCGCTGGTATCCACTGACTTTAACTCACTCTCTGTGGAACAGTACATCCAGTAATCACAGATGAAGGGGCGGGATAAACATTTTCCTCTTGGATACGACTGTGGGAATAGTGAATACTCACCAGCGCAAACTAAATTATCACAGGATATAAGTGGAATACTGTGCATTTCAAGTTCAGCAGTATGTCACTCATAGGGATTAACCTTATGTGAAATTCCACAAGAGGTTAGTTTTATTACACCTGTAATAAACACATGAATAATTCCTGAACTATTGGGGCCACATGGAAAATCTTGGTTCTCTCCAACCAGCAATGTAACCACAAAAACTGAACAGGCGCTGCCTTATCCGATCTGCCACTTGAAAGGAATCCAATGCAAATTGCGAAGCACCGCTTTTTCAGCTTTGGGGTTGATTGATGCCTTATGTCAGGCTCATGTTAAAAATACACAAGGGCTGATATACATGATTCATAACTCCTGAAGTGTTTGGCCAATCAAATAGCTGAACTCTTGGCACATGTTTAAGTGACAGCTTCTTCAACAATAGCAGTACCGCTTTCGTTTTATCTCCAGCTCAAAGCTGACATACAGAAATTACAAAATGACCAGCTTTCAATACTGAAGGCCTTTTTATAGAAGAAGGTTTTGTTTTCAAAAGGATAAAGAGATGAAGAAACTAATAAAAGCCACTCAGATTTTGGCTTCTGCTACAGAGTTCGGGCTAAAGCATCCATTTGTGATCAGTCAGTGATACCTTGTTTATCTGTTCCTGTCTAACCGGTTAAGACCTCTTGGATTCAGTCTGAATGCCCTCAAAGGAGCATATGGTTTCTTTTTTGTGTCCTATTAGAGCTATGCAGCATTACGAAGCACAGTCAGTTTTTATTTGCTCTAGAACTTAACGCACTTTAGCACTGAGGTTTTGTAATTTGTTTATAATGCAGCAGTAAAGTGACCACATTCATTTCACCATCTGGTTGACCGAGTCGTAATTGTGAAAACCAACGTACCCACAGAGACTGAAAATCCAAATAACTTTCACCGGATTGAGATATAGTAATCACTGTAGCAGTTGCTGTTCTCTTCTCTGTGCAGGCTGTTTGAGTGTGCATCATTTAACATTTAACTTACCTTTAGAGACGCAGAGACGTTCTTGCTCGACTCCAAAAAGGTCCAGGCGTCCGATGGGGGGTGGCTGGTGTTTGACATCACAGCCACCAGTAACCACTGGGTGATGAACCCACAGCAGAACTTGGGCCTGCAGCTCTGTGTGGAGACTGTAGATGGTAAGTGAAGTTTTACAGTTTTTGTTCCCATGAATTTGACATCCCAGATTTGTTTCCCAGATTTATTTCAGACTCTTAAAACTAGAAAAAGTCAGGAAGTAAATTTTTTTGAGACAATCCACAATCACAATCCTCCGCCTTTGATAAATAACTAATATTTTCATCGACTTCACTCTTATGTGACTTGTGTATTTGACAGTTCATGGATTGTTATTATTTACTACCAATATATCCATAAAAAAGATTTAAGGCTTGACCTTGTATTGTATTTGTAAACAGGCTGGACTCAGCTTTTAAAGCAGTCATAAACTGTCAAAATATCCCATATACCTTTAGCTATATCTCGAGACTTTTATTTACCTTCTGTTTTTGAAAGGACGAAGTATCAACATAAAATCTGCTGGAATCATTGGGAGGAATGGGCCTCAGTCCAAACAGCCGTTCCTGGTTGCTTTCTTCAAGGCCAGCGGGGTGTTGCTTCGCTCTGTCAGAGCTGCTGGGGGGAAGAAGAAGAACCACAATCGCAATAAATCAACTAATCAACAAGAATCATCTAGGGCACCAAAACCTGGAGGTATGTGCATTTTTATGACGCGCTTAAGATGCGATGATAGTTCTTTTAATCATTTATTTCATCCTGTACATATCAGATCTCTAAATTAGACAGATATCATCCGGCCATCGTTCCATCACAGTGTCCACCCATTTGTCAGAATAACCAACTTAATTTCCTGCAGCAAGGCCCGTCCACAATCACTAGACAGACTGTCTATTAATGTGAAATTAAATATATTTGCTGAGCACCTTTTGATAATGCAAGCTTATTCCTTCTTCTCCTTTGGTGCCAACCTGTAGATCATACATTTTTAGGCGCTATACTGGTGAGGTTCTTAATATGTAAATTAGTTTGTTGTTGTATGTTTGCCTTTACCTTCATATGGTGGGGTGTAATGAATGTGGCAGCATGAAGGAGCCACCTGCAGGGCTTTACACCTTAAATCTTTATCTTTTAGTTTCCTTCAGTGACATGTTTTTCTGTTTGTTTCTCAAAAGCATTTTCTACAAAAAACTACTTTGGGGCAAGACAATTTTTAATTTTTAAAAATTAAATATGCTTCTTGGACTCAAAGGTTTTATTGAGCATTCAGTTCTGACCTGTATTTCAGTTGTATTAAAGGTGCAAGACATAAGAATTCATACTCCCAACAAGTAGGGGCAGCATTTCACTAGAGTAACTGCTGCTAACTGTATTGTGTTTATACATCCATGACTGTAGCGACCGCTTGTTAGCTCAGTTAGCCATGCAGCTTGCTTTGGACCACTGGGAAAAAAAGGTTTTCAGGCCTGGGGCTAGCTGGTCAGCATGCTAAATTCAGCAGATATCTCTGCAACAAATACATAGATGTCTTTGACATAGTGTCAAAAATGTTATTTCTTCCCATTCTGTTGATAATTTTATTTATTTTAAAAATTCATATATATATTGCACTTTTAAATTGAAATAACATTAAGGTGAAGTACAAGTACTGAGAGAGATTGAGATATATTATGGATAGTGGCACAGTCCTATAATTACATAAACATCTCATCAATCCTGAAGTATTTTAAGGAATAATTAATAACCCAAAAAAAGTTTTTGGATTATTGCAACCCTCATGGATAATTTGCCTGTTGTGTAAATATATGACACACCTCACACACTGATGTGGGAAAGAAAACAACTGTAACTCCAAATTCAAACATCCATTGTTTTGTAACAGCTTAACATTTACGGGAAATATTTCCAATTTATTTATTTTATGATTAACATGGCTCTAGGATGTATTCATGTACTCACAAAAGTCTGTGTTTGTGTACTGATTGTGTGTTTGTAGAGTGCATTTGTTCAAAAGCTGTTCTACAGTAAGCAAACAAAAAGATATAAACAATCATTAGTGTCTGTTGTGTTTAATAAACTTTTTTTTTTTTTCAGATCATAACACAAGTGAACAGAAGCAAGCCTGCAAGAAGCATGAACTTTATGTCAGTTTTCGAGATTTGGGCTGGCAGGTAAATGATCTTATATCACAAAACATTTATGTATAACATTAAGTGATAATAACACAACGAACAGTGCATTTTTATTAAGATCATAAGGTGACACTAGAAAAAGCTCAACATGTGTTATAAATAATAGAAGCTCATTGTTTGTTAAGGATTGGATCATTGCACCTGAGGGCTACGCTGCTTTCTACTGCGACGGCGAATGCTCTTTCCCACTCAACGCACACATGAACGCAACAAATCACGCAATTGTTCAAACCCTGGTAAGTATCCTTTAGAGTGCATTGCATATGTGTACTGCATTAAAATGGCGTTATAAGCTACCATCATGCTCTTGGCAGTTGTAACTCATTTGAAACTCACTGCTGTTGCACCTCTTTTAAACCTACTTTGTGCTCTCATTTATAGGTCCATTTAATGTTTCCTGACAATGTGCCAAAGCCGTGCTGCGCCCCGACCAAGCTCAACGCAATATCAGTACTCTACTTTGACGACAGCTCAAACGTCATCCTCAAGAAATATAGAAATATGGTAGTTAGGTCTTGTGGTTGCCATTAGTGGCCGGGGGGTAACTTTAATTTATGCTATCTGGGACAGGAATCGCTGGAAAACACATCTGCTGCAGGTGTGATGTGATGTACAGTATTATGTATATAAAGTTTTATTACCTAATTTATTTTCTTTTTTTTAAAATAGCACTGAATATTTTAATATTTGAATGATTAGGACAAATTGTTGATTTTACTTTACACCATTTATCATTTAACTTTTGTGTCCGTTGGCATATACTCTCTTAGTTACGTTTGTATGATAACTTTTATGAGATAACTATTCACTGGAGACATCATGATACATAAGATCGCTTCCCCTCCTGCTTGTTTTTTCCTCTTTCACGGTACACTTGCGCTATAAATGCTCACTGAGATGTCAGTATGTGATTTGTTTTCCTCATGTTAATTTTGTTATTTGTTTTTTTTGTGTGTGATGGACCAATAAATGACTGATACAAACAGAATAATGTCACAAAATGCGGCATCACAAGTTAATATAACAAAGGAGGACTCAAGGTGATGCTGTTAACTTTAATATCACAACTTTTACAGGCTTTTGATAATCCAATTGGCTCGCTAGGAAAAAACACAGTGAGTGTTCTCTAATCTGAACCAAACTGCCCAAAGCTATTTTCAAGCTGTCACCGTCTTTCAGCACTGATACTGTTTCACCTTTTACACGCCAGCTTTTTTTGTTTTTTTTATAAGAGAGTGTGTCCTCAGAAGGGGATTATGTCAGTCTGGAATGAACACTGTTTTCTCATTCCTCTGTGGACTGCAAATGTCATTGCTCCACACTAATTCTAGCAAATGTTTGGGGAAAGTATATCTTCATGTAGAGTGTTGTGTATTTTAATAAATGTACCACTTGAGAAACTCTTATCATTTGCCTTTACTTCATCCATTTATCACCCACTATGCATTTCATCTTGGAGCTTTTTCCCCTCCTCCTCCTCCTCCAGCTGCAAGTCCTCCAGTCTTTTCGAATTGAAGTTGGCCTTTTGTATTTCTGTTTGGGCTTCTGCGGATGTTTTACACACTGTTGCTGGACTACCGTCTCAGATTTACAAATGTTTGACAAGTATGATATAAACTAGGGGTCCACCCACGGAGCCTGTTGACATGCTCTTGGGGAGTGGTAATGCTAGTGGTACAGTGCTCGCAGTATTGCAGTGCTGTGACCTCCAAAGACAGCCAGGAAGGGTGATTATCATGAGGCTGCCAGCAGAGTAAGGTATATCATTTTGTAAGCAATCCCTTCCTGATTATGGGGAAAGACAGCATCCAGCATCTGATTTATGTGATGTGTATGGCACATCTCTTGCATTCTTTGCACTCATGTTTTAGAAGTTGTCATCGTTTTTTTTAACCACCATCCCAGAACGCTCTTTTAAAACAATTTTTACCATCCTGAAGTAAATGTAAACCCAAAAACAAAATGTTCCTTTACTTTATTTTCATCTATAGTTAAAAGTATTACCATTCAAAGTACTTTTACATCCAAACTGCTGTCAGTTTAAATACTTAAGTACATTTATTTACTGTAAACTTGTTGTGTTGTCACATTATCTGCAGTTCACCGACGTATAACATTTAATGTGCCTTTAAGAAGAAACTCTGTCTGCTGTGTGTTAAGCTGTTAGCTCTATTAGCTCGGTAGCTCACCAAAACACACCGCAGAACTCTGCCGCCCATCGACTTCTGAAAGCTAACAGCTACCTAGCTCTCCTAATGCCACTTTAAGCACAAATTCATTGTTCACAATGTGGTACAATCACTGAAAAATATGAGGGCGTCCCCTGTCGACACTGAGTTTACCGTGACCTTTTGGATTTTAATATTTTTTTATTTATTTATTATTTATTTCTTAGGTTTCATGTGTTCAGATTGTCATTTGCTAATAGATAGACATATTCGTGCATATATCTTTGAAGGCCTACCAGAGAAGATCTCTTGTTAAGGCAAACACATTTGCTATGGCCCCCGGAAACGATGTTAGTCTTGAACTCTGGTTGTCATCTGCTCTGAGCTAAGATTCACCCCTGGAAACAAAGTGGAGGCCATAAACTAACCTCAGCAAGTGTTGTTGTATTTCCTCCTCGTTCGGGTTAAGTTGAATTTCCAGAGAAATGCGAGAGAACGTGCCATTTCAAGAGAAGTGCTCTGGTCACGCAGGTATTTTTAATGGTCTTGGAAATCTAGGGATTAGGTTAAGGATTAATATTTATTTACACAACTGTGTTGACCTTCACTGAACACAGGATATGTACTGTTGCACTTTTTCTCCCCCTACCCTCCCACTTTTATAACATTTTTTTTTTTTTCTCTCTGACATGGCAGAACATTGAGTGACTGTATTTCACTTAATTAAAAGCAGTGGCTGGCCTGTCCAGATGTTATGTGGGCTCCATCTAAAAGGAGTGTTGACATTCAGTGAATAGAAGAGGCCACCTGCTAACTTAACTCTTGGCTTGAGGGGTGATTTGCATTCCTGCGGCCTGTTGCCTGGCATGATTACTCCTAGCACTTCACAATCCCATCTACTGTTTAATATCATGGATTCTTTCCAATTCAGCTACATTTCTTCCTTTTCTGTAAGCTGCTATGAATGAGCTCCTATTTAAGTTCTCCCAAAACTACGCAGCCCTCTCGACAGCAACCTCCTGACCACATGAAAGGAGACGCTAACAATTGCCATACTCAGGGCAGATTAATATAGTGGCCCCTTCTCCTCCGAGACCCCCGTGGTCAGAAACAGGCTGCAGTGAGTCAGAGGTGCCTTGACATTCATCAGATCAGCACTTCCACTGGCCACTTCTGAAACATGCTGGAAAAAGGTCACAACCCACTGCAGTTTACTTTTCATGAGGGTTTCTTGTGAATTATTCATGCATCATGCCCTCAGGTTTATAGCATATGTCACAACATACTGTTGGCTTTACATAAACACCGTTACATAATGTCAGGATGTGTTTCCAGTTGCTGATATTACGTTTTTTTTTCTACCACAAACATGTTTATTCTCTTAACCTGATTGAGAAAACAGACGCATCCATGTGGGCGGCTGTTAAGAGCATATCCTTTTGTTCAGCAAATGTGATAAATTTAGTGAGGAGAGATCATCTTGAAGCTTTTAGCAGGCCGGGACTGGCAGCCTGTCAAAAGTGGCAAATGCTTGATGATTCAGGTCATTTTTTTTTTTTATCTAATCCAAACCATCACAAGCAGGAAACACGTTAACAAATGCTACAAAAGAAAAACAAAAAGCAGGCATAACGAGCCACTGATCTGGTCGGACCACCGACAGAGGTGTTCGTGCTGGAGTCCACGCGGAGATGTCCTCAAAGATTAAACAACAGAAAATGTAATATTAAGCAGACTGTCCTGCCTCACTCTTCCACATTAACAGGCTCTTAACTTCTGAGATTCAAAGTAACTCAAGATAATTAGAAACAGTTTTTAATTATGTGAAAGCATGCAACCAAATTGGTTTGAAGACATTGAAGTGAAAGGTATCTTTTTTATCTTACTTTGTGTGCCAACCAAGAATAAAAAACATCCATATTTTTAACATATGTGTACCTAATGGCACATAAACCTCTTTGGAACCTTGTTATGGCTTCCCAGCCTTGTAAAACACTTCCTATATTTATTTATGGTGTATTTAAAGTATTTTAAGTTGTTATTCATTTTGTAAACAAGAGTTCTGAATGAGAACATTTGTTTTTCTAGATGAAAATGAAATGTGGTCACAGTTTGTGAAAGAAAAGTTGGATTTTACACAAACATCGATAAACTGTGAAACTAAACATTTGTTCACAGTCTGCATGGAGTTTTACATGCCAGGTATAGTTTAAAAAAAAAACCTTATAGTAAAATGTTACGACTGAGTGTCATTAATGCGCTCAATTATTGTTCAGTCAGCTATAATGCAAACAGCTTAGATGATTGACATGATGCTTATTTTGATCACATTTCGGTCAATCTAATACAACTACAAATCATAATAGTTATTGTTCATTTGGTTTAGTAATTCCATGTTTCATTGACTTACCCTCTGTTAACGAGAGGTCTTTTTCTTTCTGCGGCTCAGAGTTTATTTTCAGAGTGTCACCTTGCAGTCCATCCACAAGGCAAGTGAAATTGTATCTAATAAAAATGTTGTGCAGTTTACCTAATTCATCTCCCCACATATGGTTCTCCTTATTTGCCTTCTGTGGGTGGGCTATGACTTCCATACAGCTCAATCAGTCCCTCTTGAAAAGGGAGACCATATGGGTCACATTTTTACATGTTGTTTGGTATGACAAGGCTGCAGCAGGACCAGCGAGGAATGTGTCCCGGCAGAGGGCAACGCAGAAAACACCGGTATGTTTGCTTGTTATTCACATATGCACATTAGCTTCCCCAGCCAGAGAAGAGAGAGGGGTTCTGGGCTCTCGGAGCTACAACAGATTGTTTGTGAACTCAACTGTCACTTCCCATTACCATTAGAGATGGCACCTGTGCATTAAACTGTTTATATGTTTTGAAGTCTTGAGCTTTAAAATGTATGGATCAGCTGAAATTCATTATTCAGTGCTGTTTAGCAGTGCTTCTCTGAGATGAGTCAGTTCATAAACTAAAAGCATACATTTAAACCCTTTGTTTACATTGTATATAATTAGAAGTATATACACGCAGTTGTTTTTAAAGTTCTTGGTGGGCTTTCCATTTACTTTTCTTCATTGCATGCAGCCTCTATTAAACATTATTTTCCATGAGAATGTTTGTTTCAGCAGAAATAAAAGCGTCCGACATGATAACAATGTCTTCAGTCTCCTTTATGCAGGTTAGTTATTTCCTCCTGTCGCCCATCTACTGTACAATTTATGTCAAAGAACACATACAATTAAAAAAAAGTTTAAAGGAAAAATTCAAACCAAAGCAGATGCGCAGGCTATTAACCTTTCTCAGGCCAAGGAAGCCTCTGTCTTGTATTAATGATGCTGATTTACTGTATCACAGAGCTTTTTAAACCAATGTTTTAATACCCTGCCAGAAGAAGGTACATTAGAAGACTCTGGGCATATCTGGGCACAATTATGAAGTAAGGGAAGGAATAAAGAACAAAAGCAGCAGTTCACTCTATAAAGGTAAACTCGCTTTATGAAAACCTTCTGGTCTGATGTTTTTTAAAATGAAAACACTCCAAAAAGCCTTTTGTCCAAATCTTTTCAATTTAAATCACCGACTCTGAGTAAATCATCATCACTTCAGTAGCCAAGAATATTTAAAGTCTAGCAGTGTTTATACTGTAGATTGGAGGTTATACTCAGCAGAACTGCAGCTGCCACTGTGTCGTAGTCACTTTTCTCCGGCTGATTAAAGGGAAACAACATCACATACTGTATTTCACCATGTCAGGAGGATGTCTAATATGTCATATTATTTTGTACTTAAATTGGATAGATGTCTCACAATAGTGGATCCTGAGTGGATCCTGAGTGGTGTCACCACTTAAAGGTTATCTTTCAGGCAATTTCTGTCTTAAATGCACATTACACTACATGGAGTGTTAGGAGAAAGGACTGGGAGAATGACACACAGGCTGTGTTTAATCACACAGTGCAGAATCATCAGCCTAGTATTTTCTATGGCTACCTTAATATATCTTTGGTACCAACTAAAAGGAGTATGTAGAGCCAAATATCGAAAGCTAGTGTCGTGTTCTGTAATGTCTGGTCGGATTCAAAATCTTGAGGTCTCCTACAGTTACTGATATGTCTTAAAATAATCTGTACCAAAACTACGTTATTGTACTGACGCTAGTATGAAGAAATTTTGATGATACTCAGCCCCGCGCCAAATGTATGACTTCACAAGGTTGACATTTATCTGTCCTGTCATCTTGTCACACCACCATAAAAATAATGAACAAAACATGCTACTGTAGGAATTTAGAAAGCAAATAGAGATGTCAACAGCCGCCACTTAGCCCGGCATTCTGGCTGCTGTACATTTTGCTGTGAAATTCAATTTCTCTCCCACCAGCGATATGGATACAGTGAAGGAAATCTCCATTCTTTATGAGCCAGTCGTAGCCGTTATCCAGCCATGAAGTCCTCCAAGGTATAATATAAAATTCTGACCAATAAATATCCGGCTGCTTAGGAACCGCCGCCTGGATGTAATCTGTGACAAAGTGGTGTTAACAAGTGCCTTTGTGAAGAAATAAAAAGGTTTATACTGGGTTTATTGCGGCCAAATGATTATTAGTTTTTTTATCACACTTCTAATTAAATGTTCACTATTCTGGACAGGCGGGTGCACCAGACCCACAGCCGTCACTTTAAAGCTGCCTGTGCAGAGCCAGAAAAATTGCATTTTTATAAATCAATGCTCAACCGTCACAATCGTGTGTGGACACAAACTGAACACACAGGTCAGTGGCTTTTGTGACTAAAAGCCACAGGGCGCTCTGCAGTGTGATTACTGTGAGGATAATCTGTAACACACATGCTGTCTCTAAGGGGAGCTGTGGAAAGTTGGCTCGGGGCGGCCTGCCTTCCTGAAGAAACTGTAAGGTAGGCTGCTGCTATTTTTATAAAGGCTTTACATTTTATTTTAAGAAAAGTGTTTGTGGTCATTATTTTTTTTCTCTTGGTCCGTAGCTGAATATAATGGATACGAGATGAAGTGGCGGTTTATCATATGTATTCAGTCTTTGCTCCTTTTGTGCAGCATGATTCCGTTTCAATTACACACCATCGAGTGGTCTGCTGCTGTAGGAATAGGTGCAATTATTCTAACTATATATCCAAGAAACCCTTCCATCTTCTTCAAGTATGGAGGACTATGTCATGATTATTGCTTTCAGGGTGGTGATGAGTGTGCTATTCGCTTAGCACCAGGACTTTCTTGTTTTTACAGTTCAGTTAAATCCATGATGTAGAAATTGAAGACGGATGGAGGATGAAAATTGATTTAATCTGGTTCCTGTTTTCTTTCTTCCACTTTGTTTTCAGTGTATATCTGAGAGCTTAAAACCTCCTTTCATGCCATGCCGAAACCTGTACTCTATAAAGTGCTGTTTTTCACATCTGTTTCTTTCTTAGTGCAAAAGAAGAGAATAGCCTCTTTCTTTTATATGCAGCTTTTTCCAGCTCAGAAACATGTTCTTACGTTCGCACAATTATTTATTATTTTGAGGCATTCATCACATGCTTTGTCTCCAAAATCGCATGTGTAAAATATATTGTTCTCGGGAGACATCTTGCAAACTAACGCAAAGACATCCTATTTCCTGTCTGGGGAATATCTGTTTGCCTGATCTATACAAAAGTAAAAAGACTATTGTTCTTTTACATAGTTTCCCTGGTCGGAAACATCTTCAAGGTGGTGCAGCTGTTTTATTTGTTACGATCCTGATAATTAGACTGTTTGTTTGACTTCATTTCACTTCAAACCTCAGTGATTTATCGCTCTATGTTGGTACTGATAAGATACAAAAATCCACCATTAAACTCTGACACAGAGTTCTGAAAAACCTACTCCTCTGAAATTAAATCAGGACTGCTGAAGGGCTACTACTCTGGAGCTATTAAAATTAATCCATTGATAGATTAGTTGTCAATTATTCAATTAATTGCCAACCATTTTGATAATTTGTTGCAATCTACAGACCAAACAACTAATTAATTGATCAAGAAACAATGAAAATGATCGTAAGTGACAGCCCCATACTTCTTATAAATAATTTTGTAAGACCCAATTAATAAGTAATTTGTGTTAATATATGTGCTACAGAAGGGGGTTATTAACAATGTTTGACTTATCTGTGCTAGCTTGAAACCAAATCTTTAATATTTCTCTTAATATCTGACAAAAAAGCTATTTTTATTTTTTCTTAAAGATGTCAGATGAACTGTTTTATATTCCTATCTTTTGTAAAATGTCCACTCTCTCTCTACTTACACACCATCTCCGTCTTTAAATGTTCAACTCACCTGCATTACATTGATTCTTAAAAGCAGAAAAGCCCCTGAAGGCCGGTTCTTTAGAGTGACCTTCGGCAGCTGGTATTCGTCAAGATAAAACCGTCGCTGCCGCGTTTCCTTGAGAGAAGAAATGTTGAAAGGCCAGTTAAAGTTAATCGACTTACGCAGTTATCACTGACTGAAAAAGAAACATTGAGAAAGAAACTTTTCCTTGAAATGTCAAGATTTTTCTGGCAACCGACAGGAAATACAAACGACAAATCACACTAATGTGTTATCATCTCATCCTCACTCTCACCTTTATACTAAATTAAAAAAAGCTCAATAATAAGTTTGTTTATAAGCTTCTAAATGTAGTAGACATATATAACAATGTGTGCTGTAGTTGACCTATTATAGAAATAAAATGCACTCATTTTGACTGCTGCAAACCACTGTTTTCATTACTTCCAGACTCTGATGCCTTTAAGCAAAAGGTTTGAAAGGAACTGAAAGCACAACAAACCAGGACCACCATGAAATTATCTCAAATGAATGAATACTAGTTTTCAGGCAAACACAACAGATGAATAAAAAGCATTCAGTTATGGCTAAAAATAATGACCAGCACTGATTTGGTTTAATTCAATGAGCTGAATAAAATTTGCTGAAAGTTGGTGATTAGATTTGAAAATTCAATGCTGTTAAATTCAACCTTTAATGCTGCTGCACTTGTTTTTCTGTGTCCTCAGAGGACCATGAATAAATGATCAGAGGCGATACGCCACAAGGCATTTTTAAAATTTTAGGGGGTGGCAACTGACAGACATGAACCTTGAAGTCTGCTACAAAAAAGGCATTTTCAGGGCCGATCATACCAGTCGCCCTCCTCCCCCGAGAGAGAGGCAGAGGTCTCTCATCACAGAGCAGTTTAGCGTGGTGAGATGGTTGAATGCTAGGACTTCATTAAGCCCCTCTATTGTTAACATCTGGGTTCAGAAGAATGGCTCTTTCTCTGGTAAATGTTGCCCTGGCTTAACAAGGGATTTTATTACACCATGCAGTTGACATTGGCAGCACTGTCACGTCTGGCAATGGAAACCCCTCAACTGTTTAGGTCACAGGAGATCAATCAAAGCAGCCTGTTTCCCCCTGAAGCCTTCGATTCTCGCTGGAGCAGGGAGTCGAGTGCGTATCTGATCTTGTTGTTGAATCAAGATATGAAGAGTTAGCTGGAGGGCTTCTTGGTTAAAATGCTTCCACGGTGAAGTATTTAACCTGTTTACACATCATTTGCACTTGCACAAACTCCTCTTTCCTAATTCTCCCTGCACCTGCAATCACTTTTATATATCATGTCTTTCCCCACAAGAATCTCCAGTCAGAAGTGCAACATTAATCTCCCATGTCGCTCCATTTACCACTTTGCTTCACACCATTTCCTCTCCCTCAGTCTCCATCCCCCCCATCCCTCTCTGTTTTCATCCCCTCCCATGCAGGGATGTGGCTGCCATGGCAACTGCTGAATCATCCTCCACCGTCTGCAGCCGTCCCTGTGATGCCAGCTCTTCATGCAGCATCGTCCAGGCCTGTGTTAGCATATTGATCCTCAGTCCTGCAGGAGTCTGAGCAGGCTGGTCTCGCAGGACACCCGGGGGGGCAGAGCGGGCTGACCGGCGGCTTTTCGGATGGGTAACGTACCCGCTACGGTGAAGCACTGCCTGAGCTACGAGCAACTCATCCAGGACTACCCATGGCTGAGACGGTGGCTGCTGGAGGAGAAGGTGGGCGTCGTTTTCTCTTCTTGTTTCTAATCTGCTGCACATGCTCCGCCACATGACTCCCTCATGACACAGCCACTGATGACAACGCTGATGCTGCATGCTGCTTATATAAGAGCTGAAATGCTGCTCTGCTTTTACATATGACTGCATCTTTAAGGATGCATGGGATTCTCCCTCAGTCAGAATGGTATATTGTTTTAATCTGTGTGAATGGACTGTATGTGAGGAAAGTAAAAGCAGACGAGACGTTTCGATTTCCTTTGTTATGTAACTCCACCAGGCTTCATCGGCAGGATTATCTGATTATTATCTAGCAAAAGAGATGTTTTTATGATTCATGTGGACATACAGGCTGCCCATGCTGGTGCTTTCATTCAAACATTGCTCACTTTCTCCATATTTACCTTTTTATTAACAGACTTCGGATCGGGTTATAGTAGCCTACTGTATCTACTGTAACCTTAGCTTGTACAGTGCTTTTGAACCATTTCTTGAATGGTTGAGTACATTTCCTTTTCAATTGTTACCCTCAAAAAGTAGAAATACTACAGTGTAGAAATACTGCATTACAAGTAAAAACACAAGTGTATATAGACAAGTAAGTAAGCTAACATATTAATACTCCAGAGGTAAAATTACTCACCTGCTCAACAAGTTGAATTTCAAACTATATTTGGTGCAGCTAACTGCCTGTAATGTTCTCAAATAGCTAGAAGTATATAGTACCATAAAATGGAACTAACGTTACTCAAGTAAAGTACAAGTACTTACGTTAGCTACGACAGATAACTAGTTAAGTAGCTAAATGTAGTTCCTTGGTTAGCTGACGTCCACCACTGCTTAACTGTTACTTTAAGCTAGCTCAGCTCACAAACAGTTAGCGAAGAAAGTTTTATGTCTAGTACGGAAGCCCTAAAGGGCCATGCATTCATACATTTTATTTCCTCTGTTTTCCCGTGATAACGAGTTAATTTCATTTGTTTTCTCGAGATCTCGAGTTATTATCTGGAAATAACAACTGCCGTTTTCCCGAGATAACTGGATAATTTTCTCGAGATCTTGAGAAAACAAAACGATAGTGTAGTATATTAAATCATTGCAGGAAACATCGTTCAGTGTAGCGATGTCAGAGGAGCAGGAGCATATCGATCACTGCGTCACATATCTTTTCAATCAAGGCCTGACACAGGCTGAAATAGCATTATGCCTTGCTATTACAGATAATATACACATATCTAAAAAGAGGTTAGCAAGGCTTCAGCTATATCGGCGGCGCAATCTAAGTGAGCCTGACCTCGAATTAATCATATCGTTATCTCTGGAAAACAAAGTTTCGTTATCTCGAGAAAATTATCTCGTTATCTCGGGAAAACGGCAGTTGTTATTTCCAGATAATAACTCGAGATCTCGAGAAAACAAATGAAATTAACTCGTTATCACGGGAAAACGGAGGAAATAAAATGTATGAATGCATGGCCCTTTAGGGCTTCCGTAGTCTAGCAGGCTGAAGCCACCGGTACTTCTCTCAGGAGTTGGTGGAGATTAAATGAAAGAATTGCTGTGAAAGTTGGACCTACGTTTGTCAGGTAGACAGGTAAAAACGACGCTCCATGTCTGCTGAATATGAAAGGAGCTAACGTTATTGTGTGCAGACAGTTAACAGTTAGCCATAACAGCTAAATAAGCTGCCATGGATGTTAGCTTGTTTTGTTTTTCTGCTCCCTGGTGGGCAGAACTTGATGAAATAGGTAAACAGTGTTTGGTCTGTCAGGTGGGGTTTTCCTTGTAAATGTCACAGTGTGTCAGTTTAAGGAGTTGATTTAGCTAAATGATTTATGCAGGATATTCTTTCATCTGTTTTGAATGTAACTTACTGGACAAGTTTTTCTTTCTCATGAATTATGAGGTTCCTTGAAAAACACCCTGATCCTCAGAATATTCCTTGTGGTTTGTGTGGAGTTACACTTACCTTCCTCCCAAGTCTCTCCTCTCTCACAACACATCCCCTGAATTTGCATCTGAATGCCACGACAGGCTTATGATTTGGTTCTCAGGTTTCATCTGGCTTTGAGGTAGAGACAGTTGTTCATGTTAGAAACAACATGTCCCGGAGCATCCCACGCCCGGAGGATGACTGACTGCCTGTGCTCAGTGTTCTCTCGAGTGGTATTCATCTCTTGTGTTTCTCTTTGATATTGTTCCCCAGACCATTACAGGACACCAGTATCCAACATTTGTTAAAATAGTTGAAGTTGGGCCAAGAGATGGACTTCAAAATGAAAAGGTATTTACACTGTCAACCCAGTCACGACTTCCATTTATATTTATAGACACCCTTGTTTTGGATTACTGTACATGCTAATGCCGGGAAACTCCCACTTTTTCCGCATTTTTTGTACATAAAACAATCCATAACACATGGCTTGTGTGCCATAATTGCCGGGACCATATGTTTCACATTTTCTTTGAAATTGAATAGGAAAGATGACACGGCCTCTGGCTTTATTTTACCCTATTTAGCCTGTCACTGCTTGATCATTTCCTTATTGCACGCCTGCAGCTTTACAGATTGTACTGGATGCAGCAATAATTTTATTTACCACAGCCTGTTATTATGAGAGATGTTGTGTATTCTGCGAGAGCTAAAATGATTGAACGAGTGCGAGATGCAGAATGTGAATATAGATATTAATGTGACTGACAGGCAGCGCAGGAAGAACAATCTGCCAGATATCTGCATGTTGTACCCCCCGTCTCGTGTGGAATCAAATCCAGAAAGAGCTGTTTCAGTTTCATTGTTCCCCAGGAAATTGTTCCGACAGGGGTGAAAATCCAGCTGATAGACATGCTCTCAGGGGCAGGCCTGCCTGTGATCGAGGCCACCAGCTTTGTCTCTTCAAAGTGGGTACCGCAGGTAATAACTCTTCTTTGTGCACAGCAAAAGAGTGCTGAGTGATTTATTAGGCTCTCTTTCTTCTCTTCATAAGCACTGAGGAAAATCTGCTCTTCAAGTATCCTCTAACAGATGCCTTTTGGAAAGAGCATTTAAAGATATTCTTCATGCAGTCGACCTCACATTCCCTGTCGTAAATTCTGCCATTATTTACTTCATAAAGCTGAGCAAACAAAAACACGTCCCACGTGTTGTTTATACAGAGAAATGTGACATGAAATGGTAATTCTGTCCTTTATGGAATCTCTGCTGCTTTAAGCATGTGAAAACATTAGTGCAGGATGATGTTAAAGGTTTATTTTTCTACATCATATGTTTTCCCCCCCTTCATTCAGATGGCAGACCACAGTGATGTGCTCAGAGGAATCCAGAGAGCACCTCATGTCCAGTACCCTGTTTTGACACCTAACTTGCAGGGCTTCCAGGATGCTGTAAGTACTCATTTTTAATTCAGCATGATGATCTCTGCTATAAAACCATAACTGTTTACCCATGCTTGTCAATTTGAGTTAATTGTTGGCGCTGTAATCTTTTCTGCCACATAATTCCGGCACTTACGTAAGTGTGACTCAGACGCAGCGTTCAAAACCATTTTACAAGTTCATTTTTCTCTCCTCTTTCAAGGTTGCAGCTGGTGCTACCGAGGTGGCGGTGTTTGGGTCAGCGTCTGAAACCTTCAGTAAAAAAAATATTAACTGCTCGATTGATGAAAGCATGCTGAGGTTTGAGGAAGTCATTAACACGGCCAGAGAGCGACAGATTCCAGTGCGAGGGTGAGTGCTTTCTGTATTACTTTCACTCACTTACAATGAGTGAAAACACAAATCTAACGGTTTACTCACTGTCGTACGTTATTTAGATTTTTTTTTTTTTTTGCTCCAAATGAAAATTGAGAATGTAAATTGAGAACACTGCAATTGCTATATGTAGGATAAAACACACAAACCTGAAGTCCAGATGGACCAAACACAGTGAGTTACTGAATATAGTTGTGCCTTTTGTCACACATGGAAAAACAAGGCAATGGAACTATGACACGTGTTTCCTTAAATAATATGAGTCTCTCTGTCCATTAAGGATTAACACATTGGGAACACATCAACAGTGGATTAGTGTGCACTCAGTAGAGTGCATACCGCAGCCAAGGCCTAACCATCCCTTTTAATTCAATCAATCCTAATCTAATATAAAATAAAACATTTGAATCCTCTAGATAGATACCAGCCAGCTAAATGTGACACTTTTTTTAAAATCAGGATCCATGTGTTATTCCCTGAGAAATTTACCAAAGTGTCTATTCTGGGCCGGCACCCGTCCTCCATCCAAGTGTTATGGAAATCTGTTCTGTAGTTTTTGCGCAGTCCTGCTGACAAACCAACCAACAACAAAGCAACGAAAGGACACGCACAAAAACATAACCTCCTTGATGGAGGTAACAAAGGCAGAGAGTCAAGATCAGTATCACTAGAGTCTTTGATCTGTGAATTACATCTCATGTAAATCTTTTTGGATATCTCAATAATAAACAGATAAACCGCCAAAATAAAAAGGTCAATAAACACCTGACGACAGCAGATTGTGATTATTTGTGAAATAATCTGAAATTATTTCTAATTTTAAAATCATTTCTATTTCAGTGAATATGTCCTACATATAATCCTGTTATCAGGGATGGTCTGCAGCTTGAAGTTCTACATGCTACAGTGAATTGCTGCTGCATCCACAGCAGTTTTTTCATAGTTAATCAATAACATCAAATGCTACCAAATGTTCAATCTCACAAGCGTTGTCCTGTCTTCAGATATGTGTCTTGTGCCCTTGGATGCCCCCACGAGGGACACATCGAACCTTCCAAAGTTGCTGAGGTGAGATAAACCTTGAATATTCTTATTATACTACGTTTACTGAATTATTCAGTAGAGAAACACTGACACACACTGACACGGGTACACTACCACACAAACATTAGGCATACGGGAAGATTAAATTAGTTAAGCATCTACCACTGCCAGTTTTGTAATCATGCCCGTTCCTTGTAATCTGTCATGGTGGAGTGCATTTATTTCTTTTTTTCACACACACTGAATTTATGAGATGATGCTCATTTCATTAAACTACAAGAGAGCAGGCCCTTATCTCTGCAGTGTGTGTAATTTGCTGGGGAGGGAGTGGTGAAGTGGAGTGAAATGGCTCAAGCACTCACAGCCTTGTCTATTGTCTGTTCATTTTCAGGGCTTGTCATGTGAAGAGCAGAACAGATCTGTGTTGTTTTGTTTGCAATTAAGAGAGTTGTTTGAGTTCTTTGTTTTCCAACCACGAAAACACGTGTGCAAATAAACATTTAAAGAGTTTCAATTCAAACGTTTATCCTGTCATTTCAATGCCAAACATGAAATGATACTGTGATAAGCTTCCATTTTTTCACTATCCTTTAGGTGGCAAAGCGGTTATATGAAATGGGCTGTTATGAGATTTCCTTGGGGGATACCATCGGTGTTGGTACGCCAGGGTCCATGTTGAAGATGCTGCAGAGTGTGATGAAGGAGGTGCCCACCAGCGCCCTCGCAGTTCACTGCCATGACACTTACGGGCAAGCACTGCCCAATATCCTGACCGCACTTCAGGTAAGAACCCATCACAGAAGAAGTCGTGTGTTCAGGTAATATTGTAGTAGTTGGATAAGGTGTAAAAGAGGCCCTTGATGTTTCAGTTAGGACTTACCAAAAGGACTTTTGTTTCCCTGTAAGATAAACACATTTATTTCACACTTTAAGGATACAACCTCTGAGATGAACAATATTATTAACAGCAGGGCCCTGGGACACAAAAGACATAAACATTAACAATGACAGCAGCAGAGAGGAACAATGGTAACAATAATCAAGTGTTTACTCTTCAGAAAAAAATACTACTTACAGAATTACTAAAACAAGAGCTTAACCCCCAAACCCAGATCTATAACAATCTACCCATCTTTGAAAAAGAAATTGTGGCAAAAGACTACAAGTGCTGCTCTCTCTGCCAAGACTGTGCTGCCTTGTTCTGGGTGAGAGTCGCTCAAGGAACCTGGCATTTCTGGAAGCTTTTTCGAATGAAGGGGAACGGCTTCAGGACCGCTCCAACAGTTGGGTGGAGGGACCTGTGAATTCTGGGAAACGACGAGTAGGGAGCTTGAAAAATTCTCAAAACCTGGCAGATGACAAACAGATCCTTGAAAATAAAGTGAAGGAAAGCGCTGACATCTCTGCAAATTTGGTGAAGCAATGTGGGATCTCCGAGGAAGGAGAAATGTCTGAGGTCTCTCGGGGGGAAAAGAAAGACAGGAGCTGTGATAGCTCTGAGTGGACAGGTGCGAGTCACACCACGTATGTGAAGGAAAAACATCCCAACCTCTGTGTGAGGTATGTAATAAAGTGGCAGTACTGTAGAGGGATGACAAACACTGTCACAGGTAGAAGAGGAAATCCATTTACTTCAGATTCCCCCTCTGTGTGAGCACAAGGCAGTAATGCATCGTCTTCTTGATCCGGCACATCCTACCATGCTAAATATGTTCGACAGCTTTACTTTCTGCTCTCACAGTGTATTTTTTCGGGCACCTTCTCCCTCACATGCACATCCTTCAACTCATGATGAATACGAACACTCTTGCGAAGAACCGCAGACAGATTATGGATAAATGCCCAGCCTTTGCATCAATCAATGCTCCTACTCACGATGACAAGGAGAGGAGCAGCCAGATGTGGAAGCAAAAGTCGAATTGGTGATTCCTGTTCCAAGATATCTTTCAGCTTCCTCAAGGAACTGCCAACATTGTTGAGATCACAGGTCTTTTCTGAGGCTTTAAATCATTATTCCTGCTGGGGATAATCACATGCTAAGCTGCTCCCAGCCCATATATTTATTTTTTTTTGACAATTTTGAGGCATACGTTTCAGTGCATTCAGAAGAATCTTTTCTTCATTTTTAAAATGAGCAAAGGATAATGTGTGTTTATTTTCCACTTAAAACAGGCAGTAGGAAATTAAATTCTCATCAAAATCTTCATTTAGGCTGATTGCCATGTATTTTTGCCAAAAATACTGTTGTTATCCTCCACCCTGAAACAAATACCCTCATGTAGAGTATTAAGATGGAATGTAAAACAGTGTATCGCTGTCCAAACTTTTTCTGAAACTCACTGTACACCTGAATCAACCTTTCACTTTAATGACAATGTGTCTGTTTACGACATTATGAATGTGTCCTCTGTTGAACGAGTATTGAGCACGCACAAAACAAATGTGTAGGTTACAATGGGACACAGAGAAAACCAGGAGCCATCAGTCAACAAGGAAGAGGGGCATTAAGAAACATGATCTAAGCCTCCCCACAAAGCAAGATGATTCGCACACTGAGAAAAAAATTCCCAGAATCTTAATGAACATAAGATATTTCCAATGAGCCCTTCCAACACAGCACACGTGTATTGTAGTGAAGAAAAAAAAACTTCATGGACTATTACACTAATATGCTGCAAAGCTGTAATTAGGTTGTAAACCCCTGTGGAAGAGCTCTCATTGGGGCGTTTTTTTACTACTTTGCCCGTAGCGAGTGTAAAACTGACATAAATCCAGACATAAAGCAGAGGTAACGCAGATATGGCTGTATCAGTTCTCTGGAGCACATTGTCATTGCGGAGGAGGAAGCTCATTGGGGGCTGGGTGGGTCAGCAGATGTGAGGGGGGTCAGCACAAAGGCTCACCTATTCAGTGTCTGTTGGACAAAGCAACTGAGAGCTAGGTGGATAGAAGGGCCCTGGGGGGCTCCTAACTCATCTGTCGCTTGGCTGTTGAACTCTCTGACAATGCTGCGCTTAAAGGCCAGTGGAAAATGATCCTTTCATTCGCTCGCTGCTGAACGCGTGATGAATGGTGCTGCAGCTGCAGACCAAAGTCTAGAAACTTTGGTAGCACTTGTAAATATCTTGTGGGCAGGTGATAGTTATGCTTTGTGACTTTAACTGTAGTTTATTACAGTAATGTCATTAATTTACTGTTTCACACAAGAATAACAAAGGCTTAGTTTTAAGACCTGGGAACATTTAATCAAACTGGCAAGAGGCAAGTTTTTTTTTTTACTTATCATTATAAGTAATATTCTCTATGATGGCTAGAGAATATTGACACCATCAGCATTGAGATTGCCTTTAAACTGCGCTTTCACTGTGCAGTTCTGTCGACCACCGGGCATAAAATCTCCCAGGAAAAAGGAAGCAGTCTCCATTTTTAACCAAATGAATGAGCGAACTCGAGTTTTGTCCTGTGTTGTTGGTAGTTAGGTAGCGACTCTGTGGAAAAAGGAAACTATTCTGTTTTGTTTGCGACAGCAGCGCCAACAATAATACCACCTGGAAACATTAGAGATGTTTGTTTCCACTTCAGCTAAGAGTTACACACATACCGAAGACAAAGCACCTTAATGTTAACATTGGTACGTAAACTAAGTAGTTACCACATGTTTATATATAACACAATCATTTCCTGATATTTCATTTCTGAATTGACTAATGTACAAATATGAGGTACTTTACTTGTGTATTATATTTCTTCTCAACTACTGGCAGAGGCAGATATTGTACTTTTTACTCCACTACATTTATCTGACAGCTTTAGTTACTAGTTACTTTTCAGATTTTTCTGAGTTTTCTTACTCTTCCTGTCCAATGAAAACCACGTATCCCCAAATTTGGTCATTTGAAATTTAAAACATTCCTAAAAAAAAAAAAAACTAGGAGGATTAAGTGTTCTTTCATGGTTTGAGAAAATTGTCCGACGTTTTAAATTAAAACTATTTAAAAAAAAAAAAAAAAAAAAAATCCCTTTGGGATTTGCTGGAAATGCTTTGTCACAGAGCTGAAGACAAGGCTGTTTTTCTGACACCGTCAAAAGTTAACTTTTTAGAGATATGTGGTTCTCACAGGACAGCCGCGCTACGAACATATAATAACCTTATAGAACATGATGCATTGCTGTAGATTAAATGGCCCGACAGTATATAAAGTAGTTAAAATTAGAAAAACTTTAAGTATCTACAGCAGTAAAAATGCAACACACACATTAATGCAGCCGTAATATTAATGAAATGCATTATATGTAATAGTAAAACACATTTAATTGCACAAAGCCTACTTCTGCTTTTCATACGTAAGTTCATGTTAAAAAAACTTACATAGTTTTATTTTACTTCTATAGTTTAGCGTTTAGCTTAATTTGAATTTAGCTGTTAAGTTATGAATTAAATTCACCTTATTGATGAGAACTATGAAGAATGAATGCATGGTAGTTTATAGTATTATGACTACAGATAGCAGATACTTGGCCTCTAACTAAAAACACGATTCACTGTGTGTGTCTTTTTTAAAAGTTTTCAGATGTTAAACAGAAATTCACTGGACCGGAACATTCTTCAAAGTGGACTCTGTCAGGACCCAGAACCGCCAAAAATTATGTTTGGATTTACTCTAATATTGATGCTTTTATCTTGATTATCTCCGGTGCTGCTCATCTGCAACACTGCTCAACAACGTCCATGTGTAAAACAGCAGATATTTGAAAAGTTAGCTGTGACTGCGGATGGCGGAGTGAAAAAGCACAGAGGGACGGTGAAATTCCTCTGTGGATCATATTTAGGATGATTCATCACAGCTGCCCCGTGACCACAGAAAATAATAGCAGCCGGGAATATTTAGCCTACCATTTGCTCACCCATAAACAAGATGGAAATGAAAGATTTTATCATAGCTTTTCATTACTGTTTGCCAGAAGTCCACACCACCAACTGGGAGAGAAATGAATTCCCCCAGCGCTGTCAGCCCTGAGTCACCTCTTTTGTTCCTGATAAAGACATTCCTCAGTCTTTGTACCTTTTCTCTTTTTTTTCAGGAGGTCTGGGGGGGCTTTGTTACAAACCTACTCCTGGCAGGTCACACAATGACAACGTATGTACTTAGATTTCACAGGCTTGGCAAGGAAATGTATTTATTCTTACCTGCAATTTTGGTGTATTGTGTACAGCTGCAGCTGGGGAATACAGTCTAACCTGTTTGTGCTCACACACGAGTTCTCCGCTAACAATAACATTCATCTGTAGTGTTTTCTTTTGTCTCTGTCCAAGAAATGTTCAACCGTGACGGTCAATAACTCTGTTTTACTAACATTCAGGAACCTCTGTGAGTGTGTTGATAACTTCACTACAACATTGTTTTGATTTCATGTATTCGTATTTATCATTGGCAGATGTTAGGGTTAGGGTTAGTTCACTTTAACTTCATAGCATCATTATATCATGACTAGGGCTGAACAATATATCAAGGCAAATCACCTCTGCTCTTTCATATTTTAGATGTGGTTTTTGTTTTTTCGCAGCATGCAAGCTGAACCTTAAGATTTCAACACTGTTAACAATGTTGTCACTCAGTGGTTTTTCTGCCGCTGTAACCGTGCTGATTTTTGCCTACTGTGACATCACATTCATAGCCTTGTTTTTAGCTATACAGGTTATCTGGTGAAAATTCCTCTGTGGTTGTGCACTACATTTCATGGTTATACTTTACTTCAGTCTAATTAATTATTTATCAGGGACAACACAAATTAATTAACATCAATATGATGTAAAATGTTACAGTTTTGGCTTTAAGGCTAATTTGTACCTGTAGCTCCTGGGCAGGTGTATGTGATACTTTTAAAGCAAAAAAATAAAATGGAAATGATTTTAAAAATCCAACAAAACAAGACAGCATCAAGGCACATACAGTATAAAAGGATACACCACACTCTAAGTGTATCTAATAACCATTACAGAACAGACATGTGCAAGACTAAACATCACAAAGAACAACAGAAGTGTCATCTTTCAAACAAATGCTAAGGACACATGACACATACACACATGCATCTCTTCGCATCGTTTTTATTATAAAAAGTTAAAATAGATACTACTACTATGACTAAGAGACTAAACAGGCACGTTCAGCCTGGTCTGTGCCAATTTGCAGCTTTTGTACTGTTTTATTTTGTTTGTCTGGAATTATTTTAATCATTTCTGTCATAGTAGCAGGTCCAACCAGTTGAATTTCCTTTTTTTCTTTTTTGGTTTGTAATAAAGTTGAAATATAGTTCGACCTGATAGTGTTCTTTACTTACAGCCAACCACCCAGCTTCTGTCTGAACGTAAAGACGTAAAATAGACTGATTGTCGTGGTTGTTCTGCATTCATGAAGCTCAGTTATCCATGAAGAAGGTTCGTATGGAAGGTGAAAGACTTGATTATATAGTTCAGAATTTTTATGCTTAAATAAATCATGAAGTAAAAATGTCATTTATTTATTCTTTACATGTTTGTTTTGTCTATCTCCTAGCTGCCCTACAGTATCTGGGCTCTGCTCTCCAGTGGTAGGCTTATTTATGTGTTCCTGGGAGGAGGTGATATATGTGTCAGCAGTGGATCTATGACAGTTTCTTTCAGCTTCCCAGTTTATGTAGCAGTGGGCAAAGCATCACTGCTTCATATCCTTCAGTGAATGCACTCTCTCTCTCCCTCTCTCTCGCTCTGACGCAGTTAGAAAACCAAAATGGGAGCATGTCCATCTTCAGCCTCGTCCACTCAGAGTGGTGAATGTCAACAAGCTTATCCCGACTCATGCAAGGTTGAAAATGCACTGTGCCTTTACCCAGGAATGTATTGTTTTTACATGGCCACAGCTCACTGAATATGGCTTTTTAACACTGAGTGCACATCTGGTTTCTGGGCAGTGTAAGCCGAACTGAGCATTGGCAAGCTCGAGCTGCTGACCACCGATTCCTGCGTGATTAGCGTCCACAGGAACACGGCACGCTGCTGAAGGCTCCGTTTTGTTCCTCTCAGAAACAGTATGCTGAAGACCCCTGGCCTTACACGGTTAGCAGCTGAAAGCGAGAGGATTGGCATGGCAGATTACAACTCTGTGTTTATACTACAAAAAAATCCTGCCTAGTACAATATCCTGCTCTGGCTTTAACCAAGGTCTGGAAATCTCGTGCACTGCACACACCGGAGTAGATCTCCTCCTCCTTCTACCCCACCTCCTCCTCTTCGCTTGCCAACACAAACAGCAATTACGGCTGGCTCAGACAGCCACTGAAAGAAGTAGGTTCTTGTCTGGAGGAAAAGCAACCAATTAGCAGCATTGTTCAAAAAAAAAAAAAAAAGAAAAGAGGGTAATAGAGATTCTTTTAATTTAGCCTGCTTTGGTTCTGCTCCACGGGGTGAAAGTCCTCCACGACCCGATGCCACTGAGAGGATCAGCGTGTTAATTTTGTCTCACTGTGGGATCCTCTGACATCTGGCTCCGCCACGGAAGCTGGAAAACATCTTTAATATTCTCATGACGATCCCAGGGACATGTGGAAAACATCCCAAGACCTTAGTCTGTAATGACTCTGAAAAAGGTCTGGCTTCATAGTCTTTTGGTGTGAAAACAAAGTTTTTGCTCATGTTTAGGCTGTACATTTCCACGGCAAGAACTGCAGTGACATTCAATTAAATTCTAAAATTAATCCATATAAACTAATAAACTTATCTTCAAGCAGCACCATCAAAACAAAAGCATTAAGCTATCACTTTGATGAGCAGCATTTTAAGATGTTTTGAAAGCTGTCCAACTGAAGTGTTTAAATTCAGCAAAACAACTTAAAACGCATCATTGATTTTCATATGGAGGCCAGACACATTGTATTGTAGTCGGTAACAAACAAAACAAAAAACAAAAGCAAAAAGTTTCCCACAAATTGTTACAATTATGTTGATTGTAAGCAGCCAAGGAGTCAAACATAAACATAACAAAACAAAACAAAACTCAATGTATCTCTTGCAGGTGTAATATTGTTACATCTTTGTGCACCAGAGTACAGACACATTTCAGGTCATCAGTGAAATAATTTATGATATTAGTGATTATTTGTTGCACATTTAAAAAGTAATGTTACAATTCCTGTATTGTGGCAGGGCATAAGAGGACACCATCCATCCAGCCAAGGAAAAAATGTCTTCTCGATGTGGCAAAAAAGTGAATCCCCATGGTTAAAGGTTAGAGCAGTGCTGTACAAACATGAGTAACCAGGAGAATCAGAAACATATGAAATGTTCTGTTCAGCATTTATGATGTTCCTCTCATATGAACAAGGCCGTAATTATGTGTTGCTGGTGGTTGAAGCTGACAAAGAGGATGACTAAGCCATACTGCGGGACATTCTGTGCCCACTCATCTTTGAGACATAAGCCCGCAGTTCTCCTACACAGCTGTAAAACACGACCGCAGCGCTGGCAAGGCGCACTGCACCGGGCAGGACAATCCAACAAAACAAGGATCTTTGTTCCTGTGTTTTACCCGAGGTGAAGGAGCCTGTGTGGAGGTGCTGAATGCATCTGTTGTGCGTGTCCTTGCAGATGGGGGTCTGCGTGGTGGATTCTGCAGTGGCCGGCCTGGGAGGTTGCCCGTACGCTCAGGGTTCATCCGGCAATGTTTCAACAGAGGATGTTCTCTACATGCTCCATGGCATGGATATTGAAACTGTAAGCATGTCTCCACGGTGCACTTTGACACACCAGCTGTATTTTATGTCTGTGTAATCCCAACAGATCGACCAAACGCACACAACCTCTCAGAGGTCATTTACATAAACAGACGGCTCTGCAAACATACCACTCTGTAAATGTTTATTTTATAATATCAGTGGTTTTACACAACTTGCACAAGCCCACAGTCTTACATGCACCGTCTCAGGAACAATTTATTTAACAATTCCTACCCCTGCTGGTGGAGTGGTGTCCCTACAGTTTAGTTTTCAATCACCTGTTGCACACATACATGTTAATTCATGAGCAGCTGCCTTTAAGTGGACACCTTTTGTTTGTCTTACCCTCATTATTGCAAAATCACCATGCAGACATTGAATTTTCTAATCTCCGTACGTTAAAAAACGTGTCCTTCTTGGTGTTCTAACAGTTGAATGTATGAGCTTCACTTGAACTTAACAATAAACAGATGAAAGCAATAAAGGACGGTAGAAGAAGACATCACACACTACTATATCTCTGCAAAAATCTTGTTAGACACAGATTAGAGAATGTTTTTGTACTGTATGCATTGATACGTGTGTCAGGGATCTTTAACTATACATTAATGTCTTTCTTGCAGGGTGTGAACGTTGCCAAAGTCATAGAGGCCGGCGACTTCATCTGCAATGCTTTACGTCGCGAGACAAACTCCAAGGTCGCCCGGGCAAAAGGCAGGACACTGTGATTTGTTTCTGCAAAGAAATATACTTAACTGTCTGACTCTGTTCCCTTTAAAGTGCTTCCCCTCTTGTTGCTGCCTTCCGATTTGTTGCCTATGCTTCCGTATTTGAGACACGTTGGTCATAGTTTTCAGCTGTCAGAGGTATCTCATCCAAATAATCTGAACAATCATCAATTCAATGTTGTTTTGTGGTCCAAATCAGCTTCAAGTTCAGTTGCATACCTTTTTAATTAATTACTACATTGTGGAGTCAGTTCGGACTGAATGATCTTAAACTTTTTGGTTGGCTTATTTTTTTGCCTTGTATGGTTGGACATTAGAAAAGAGCAAGGACAGGTCATATTCCCTTGAAAATATCTAGAGGCAGATCACAGTCAAGATGGATGTATTGAATTGTGATAAAAGTTCAGAATGCCGACTTGAATTGTGAATACGTTCTACCAATAATACATTCATAAATTGTAATACCCTCTATTTTAAAACCTTCCGCTATTTATTTGGTTCTGACACATAACCTTTGTAAAGGTCAGCCACCTTTATTACTTTGTGTAGCCCAGTGGCCTTACAGCATAACACTGTACAATAACAGAGTCTAGTCTGCTTTGGCGACTAGCTGAACACCTGAGTTGATAAGCAGAGAAGACAAACTTCAAAAAGTTTGCTTTTTAAATATGAGTATATTTTTATGCACTTTGCTTCTCCAAAGACCTCTCCAGCTTTTTGATATTGTGCGAATAGCAATTGAAAAACATAAAAAAAAGATTAATCGCAAACTACCACAGAAATAGCTGTTTAAAAAGAGTCTCTGAAGAGTTTCTGGCCTCAGGTTTTGCCAAAGATCAATGCAAAAGTGCCCCTTGATCATTTTTTGTCATTAAAAAAAACTTTTACCATGACATAAGCTACCGTATGGGAGGATTGTCCGTCTCTGTGTGTGTAAAATCAAATGTGGTTGCATTTTCTCATGTCTGTTGACATCCTTCTGTGCTTTCTGTAAATATAATAAAACAGAACAATTCAAAATGGAATCTGGATTGTGATGGCATTTTATTTAAAGAAAGATAGCAAAGAATAAATGATGGGTATGTATTGTGCTTGAGAAAAATGCTCACATCTTCTTTCTTTATTTAGGTCATCTTAATCCTTCACCGGAGGATGAAGATGACCCAAAAACAGAAAAAGACCAAAAACATTTAATGAGGGGGTCTCTGTCCTGTCCTGTTTTCTATCCAGCTAGCTAATTGTTGTGGCAATCACCGCATATCCCTGTAGATAATCAGTGTAAGAATGGCAGGGTGACAGCTGACAGGTTGCAAACTGGGACTGAAAAAACTCTTTAATGAATAGAAAATAGGGGGAAAATGACACATTTGCATCAATATATTAAAATGTGATAGTTGCTTACTCACAAAGGTCCATCTTCATTACATATGCAAACACTTTTCCATCAAAAAATTAAACATTCAAATGCAATCACACATGTTTAGAGACACTAATTTGGGAAAACTGTTTGTAGACAGAGCGAAATTAGATGAAAATCCAATAATGAGCAAGCTAATGAGTGAAACTTTGGAAAATTAACCAACAAACATTCAACAGCATGAATGATTCGGAAGACAAAATAGTTTTAAGGAACTGCGGTAAAAAGCTGCCACAGTTTTGAATAAGAACCTGCATACTTATTCATCTCATTTTATTCTTACTCAGTGTGGCATCATTTAATCAAATCGGTTTCCTTCCTGCCGGGAAAGTTTTTTGAAAGTTCATGAACTTTCACCTCGGTCTGTTTCAGAGGCTGGGGATTAACATTTGACATAGTATTTCTGGCAGTGGGGTTTTATTTTCAGACTTGAAAGGAAATTAGATCCTGAAACAAATGACTAGAGGTGTGTTGACACCTTGAGCTAAAGCTGATTAAAAAAAAGGGGATTTTCATAAATCAACCAACTCAGTGTTGGTGGCCTGATTCATATTAATACAGTTGATACTTTTGCACTTCAGCTATAAAGACACACTGTAAAAAAAAAAAAAAAAAAAGTAATTGTAAAATCGATTGTGATAGTCTGGCAGCAGGGGGCGCCAAAAATACTGTTAAATAACTCTCGTGTAACTACATGATACTATAAATGTAACTACAGAATCAATCCTTCTTTTAGTGTGGATTTTCATCAATTTTATCTAAGTTAAAGGTGCACTGTGTAGTTTTGGGGAAGAAATTTTAATCAGAAGAGAAAGATATTTTTATGCCTAAACAAACTAAATAAACGAACTGTCCTTTATTCATGACTGAATGAAAAAACTGACCTTAAAGGACAACACAGTTTCATACTGTTTTACTTTGTTTATATGTGGCGGACCCCGCCACCTTTCTAGCTTCAAACAATGTTCTGGGGACCTTATTTTCCTCTGAGAACAGCTTGTTTATTCAGTTATGGAAAAGATAAATATTTCTGAGTCTGTATTACCTCGTTAATATCGTAGTCATTAAGAGTTTGATTTTCTTCTACAAAACTACATATTGCTCCTTTAATAAATGTAATTACAGTATTAACCTTAAAGTGAACATTTTAAATTAAAAAAATGTGATATTCACAGTTACAGATTTCCATGTTATTTTAAGTTGGAAATGTAATTTAGCAGTATATTTTCTGTAATTTTATGAATATTTTGTGTATTTCAGAAATACAGGGAAACTTTATAAAATAAACCATCTTCTTCATCTGAGTTTAGCCTTCTAGCATGCTAATACTTGGTACCCAGTATGAGCACAGTACAAGTCCAAAAACACTGTTGGTAATGTCATTATTTTGCAGTTAATTGGTTATAAACCAACTGGAGCAATTTAAAATTGTATCTGATGATGGAGCAGTATGAAATGCCAACATCACCAAGTTATTGCATTTCATCCCATGTGTTTGGGAATGTGTGTAATTCATTTTTGTGTCAATCCGTCTGGGAGATTTGATATATCTGGATAAGTGAAAACACTAAACCAAGCTGCCCTCGTGCTGCCAGCAAGCAGCCATCAAACAAAGCAAAATGATGCTGCAGCACGGTGAGGGTAAATGTCACAGATTTAAGTCAGGCACTTAGACAAACTGTTTTTCCGTCTTAAGCAGCACACAACAACCTAACCTCTAAGAGCATCATCCTGTGGGACGAGAATGCGAGGCAAAGATCACAGCACATTTGAAACCCACCTGCGAAACCCCAGTGTGAGAAGAAGTAAAAAAGCTTTGAGTGACTTTTGTGAGTGACAAGAGGTCCTTTGGAGAAGAGCGGGCTCACGGAGAGAGATGGAAGGTGGAGAAGATGAAACAGAAATAAGAGGTTACAAAGAACAGTTTCCATTGATCACCGGGGTATCAAAAAGCAGAAGGAGGCTGTCAAAATCAGAACGAGTCTGGTGCAGAGCAGATGGGAAGATGAAAGGAATAAACAGGAAGGCAAAAAGCATTCCACTTTTCTTTTTCTTATATTCACGTCCTACATCTGCATGCTTGGTTAAGAGTTTACCAATGCGTCCTCACAGCACGAGAGTTCAACAGGCATCTTTCTTTGTGCGGTTAGCGTTTGTTTATGTCACAGTCCCCCTCCATGTCTGTGCTATCTGCATCATAGTTCATTAGCATACAAATAAACACTTTATCATCAAGTCTCAGTTTTATCCATACAGGAATGATACAATCATATAATGTCTGATGCTGTTTATCACTGTGATTTCAGCGCTGCCTCCTGCTGATTTTGTTCTTTTATCTATGTAATATGGCTGGTAGGCACAAACCCATATGGAGCCACCAATACCCAAAAGATCTGTTTTTTTAATCTTGTGTGCACGACAAATCTGGTGCAAACAAGATAATATTTTGCACAAGATTAAAAAAAAAGGACCTTTAGTTGTTTCAAGGGCTCCACAGAACCAGGAGTACCTCTGTGTTTCATGTGACAGATGAAAAGATGGCTCAGTCTTCATGTACGGTTGAACCAGAGTGGCAATCCATCCATCCATCCATTATCTTAAATCACTTATCCTTTTTATGGCTCACGGGGGGAGCCGGTCCCAGCTGACACTGGGCGAAGGCAGGGTACACGCTTGATAAGTGGCCAGTCTTATTAAGATCAAGTGTGATGGAAATTGTTTTCGAAAAGAGAGGCAGATGTTAAATGTTAAGCTGATGACACACCTGCTTGATAATTCCAGGAAACTAACAGAGCATAAATCTCTCTACAGTAGAATGAGGATGAACCCAAAGTTATATTATTCGTGCCACAGCATTAAACCTCCCTGATCACTTCGCATGGTGGTATTTTATTGAATCCTCTACTTGGAATTGAAGTCTGATAAACAAATAAATCAGGTAATTATCGAGATTCCCTTCTGCTTCCGCCTTTATACCTTTTTCTCACTATTTTCAAACTTCAACTTGAAACACACTTGTGACTGGTTCCTGCATTTTCTTCTTAAGCCTTGAGTCATTTGCAGATCTAACACAGTCACCAGGATAAAATGTTGGCAGTTACACACATTCGTGTGTCATAGGCTTCGTACCATATTGACATTTCTACTAAATGTGTCATATTACATTCAGATTACATGACCTGACTTCTCATGTCTGGAGGTGGAGTTACAGGCGAGAAGGGTGATCACAGCTGGAACAAACAACTGGATATTTTTTATGAGACCTCGGGACAACAACACAATCACCAGGAAGTATGTTTCTGCAGAACCACAGATTAGTTCTGCTTGGGTCTAGGCACAAAACCCCCTGTTGGTTAGGGTTTGGAAAGCATCATGGTTTGGCGTAAAATCCCTGTTTTGGTTGCCACAGTCACAGATGGAGATGGTCCGCATTCCCGTGGAAAATAGACGGTTTTGGTCACCACAAGACCTGCTGGAAATGTCCCCAGGTCTCCTTAAACAAGTAAACAACCAGTTTAGACGGCACAAAAACAACTGAAAATGTCTCCTGGGTCTCCTGAGAACTGGAAATGTCCTTAAAAATATCCTGTGGTGGAACTTGAACTCTAGTCCACTGATATGACATTCTTATATTTTAGGTATTTTATGCCTTAAATTCTAATTAGATTTTGTTCAAATGACATGATTTCTAAATGGTAAAAGGACTATAGTGCTTTTCCAGTCTACAGACTGCTCAAAGCACTTTACAACACTTGTCACATTCACCCATTCACACACATTCATGGCAGAGGCTGCCGTGCAAGGTGCCAACTGCTCATCAGGAGCAATTTGAGACACTTTGACATGCAGCAGGGTTTCAAACCAGTGACCTTCCAATTACTGGACAACCCGCTCTACCTCCTGAGCTACAGCCGCCACATTATAAATATGTGTAAGAAGACTGTTAGAGATGCAAGAATTTCATTTTCACCGACTGCTTCACTGTAATTGTTGAGCAAATAAGGAAAACGCTGCTTCAAAGTGCAAGGAAAACAAAACAGAAGCTTTCAGTGTTTTTCTTTAATTAGTGACAAAAGATTTTGATTCTGAGCTTAAGACAGTTAAAACTGAAGGCTTTTGTTTAACAGCTGCTTTTTGTCTGCAGAAAAAAAAAAATATACCATGTCAACCTCAGAAACTATCGAGCGTTCTGAAAAAGAATTACACTTCAAGGTTTTCAAACTGATGTTTATTATGAAAGGCGTCAGGCGTTGTCAAATGTGCCAGTCCGATCAGATTTTTCTTATAATGACTGATCGCTCAGAGTCGGTGTAAAACAGATGAAAAGACCTCCTGAGGACACTGCCGAGAGAAAGGCTTCTTTTGTGATTAAAAAGTCTCTCAAAAAACCTTCGTATACGTTCAATCTCGTCAAAACAGAAGGCCTGCATTACACGTGTGACATTTATAACCGCAGAAACAACCCTCTTAAATCGATTTTCTTTGACAAAGCCATTCAGTCAGATTTCTATGATAATAACATTGTCGTCTGTTACAAAGATTGGAGTACAATACAAACACACTGTGGAAAAAATAAAATATATAGAAACAACTCAAAGGCATGTCATAAATTTAATCATCTAAAATCTTTGTGAGATTAAAAGGACCAGATGGTTGATGAATTAATTTTGATGATAAACATTTAACAGATGAAAAACCATCAGAGAAGAACGACACAGTTGCTTTTCTGTGGATGCTGATATTTTGTTTTATCTCTCCTTCTCAATATCCTGCAAGATAAAAGAAATGATTATATTAGCATTCTCTAATATCAAAGAGACTTTACATGTTTGGCATCTACTTAATGTTGATGTACTCACCATATTTTACCGACAACAGCCAGAGGCATTATTACGACAACTCCAACAAGTAACACAGTTGCAAAGGCATATAGAAGATAATCTGAGAAGATAAAACAGTCATGTTATTAAAAACTGTATCTGATCCATCCATCCATTCATTAGCTGCACCCACTCACCCTCAAGGGTCACTGTGGGGCTGCACTCTGTCATTGGGTGACATGGGTGAAAGGTGATGTACACCCTGGACAGGTCCTCAGCCAGTCACTGAGCTGAGACCGTCAGTCATTCAGTCCCAACTTCACCCTAACCAGCTGATGGGATCTCATGGGATAGAGTATAAACTGAACACCACTTTTAAGAACATTCTGTGTGTCGTGCCACACTTCTTTTTTACACCGTCTGCATTTTAAGAGTTCTGGATGTGAATGAAAGGACAGCACCAAGGTGCGCGCTGTCTCATGAGCACCACCTTTTGCAACACTGATTTTTAGTCCTTTTTTTTCTCTGTCTTTTCAGCCAGCCAAAATACTGTTTCAACATCGACGTTTCACAGAAAACTCATTTGTGTGATCATCTTATAATCTGTTCATTTGTCGGTTGAAAGGGAGACAATTGATTAGTGCAAAGGTATTTCTGCAAAGTCATACTGCACCGGCTGGTGAAACGTGGTCTACATGAAGATTTTTCAATGTTACTGCCAGAAATATTAATCTAGATAGGCTTTTTTGGGTTAAAGTAAGTTAACTTACTGTGATATTGTGATGCTGTGTATGTGAAGTCACATATGTTTTTATTTTAAGTAAACTTAGGGATGGATGTTAAAATAAGTCAACATTGATTTTTCGTTTTACACAGGACTCTTGGGCCTGCGCTGCCTGAAACGCCTGGTTTGGAGACGAGCCTTTACTTCCGTAACTTCTGTGCATCACTATGTAACAGGCGTTATATAAATATTGGTTAAATATATTTATTATAAAATATATACACTCCAGTCAGTCAGCAGACATACAGTTGCTACTGCTGTAGCCTCGTTATTTTAGATCACACTACCTTGCTCGGCATCACCCGCCCTCCTCTGATTGGCTACATCCTGAAGTAATGCGCATGTGCAATTCTCATTAAAGATTGAACAGAGGTGAGCTAAAACAAAGCATTCAAGACACAGTGTGTAAAGGGATGCTGCAGCAATGCACAATATGAGAAAAATAATGTGTTTTTTGAAAATTAAGGTATCTTAACCTATTCTATTAGGACCCCCAAATAAAAGTATGAACCTGAAAATGAGCATAATATGACCTCTTTAATGTAGACAGCGTTAAATAACGGCAAAAGGCAAAAATGTGTTGTTATAAGACAGAAAATGACTTCAGACATTGGACATTTACCGTGTGTCCATGTGTGAACTTGCTCAGATTCACCGATTTCAGGAGGTTTAGAAGGACCACTGCTGCTTTCCCAAGATGTCACTGAAATACACATAAAAAAGCTTTGAAACATTTCCAATAAACACATTTAATTATGAAAATGCCTGCTTCATAAATCACTACCTACTCACAGAAATGAGATCTATTATGAAGAACATCATGAATCATGTTGCATGTCAGGAGAGCATCATTACGCACTCCGCTGCAAATACAAGGATGATGAAGTGTTGTGCCCAGAGTGGCCAGGAAGGACATTTTACATTCAGAATCTGCACCAAGGATGAGAGCTGGGTCCATTTGGCTAAAACATTCATCTTTCTGGAGGTCCCTGTTGGTACATTGTGCGTCTTCAGAGCTCCAGCATTTGGTTACCATAGTTTTCAACAGGTCTCTGATAAATGAGAGAAAACTGGTTTTAGCTGCTTTACTTTGCGGAAATGTAGGAAGAATACACACAGCACATTCATCATCTTTAACAGCCAGTGAATGACCTTTAATTCCATATAATTAATTCCGATAACTCCACATTAAGTCTGATATTGAACTTAAGTTGTGTCCATTGTGACAACCCATTTTAAAGTAATTGGGTTTTGGAAGACGCTCAGGACTTCACCTTGAGGGTCATTCTATGTTTCCAGAGTTGTATTGCACCAGTTCTGCACATATTTTCTCCCAGGATCCTATTTTCCAGGGTCATATGTTATCAAGGTATTTTGTTCCCTACACTTATACCACATAATGGGAACATTAAAAAGCGTCCTACCTTGAAACATACAGTATGACCTGTTGAACATAGGACCATGGGAACATACATGTGCTCTGGTACCTTGCATGGTAGCTCACTGCTATTGGTGTGTGAAATGGGGAATGAAAAGCAAATTGTTTAGCATTGGTGGTGAACAATACCTGTTAGATTGTTAGCATTGTTGCTGACTCTTAGTGTTTTTCATTCAATTGCCTGTGGGTATTTAAGATCACATCAGTAATACGTTCAAAAAAATCATCATATGTTGCTGATATCGGTTCCCTTAGCTCCGACTCTTAGCTCTCAAACAAATGCAAT
This sequence comes from Pagrus major, assembly GCF_040436345.1. Lineage (NCBI taxonomy): Eukaryota > Metazoa > Chordata > Actinopteri > Spariformes > Sparidae > Pagrus > Pagrus major. The sequence continues at coordinate 9,075,135 of NC_133229.1, read as the reverse complement.
TTGTTTACAAGATAAAATTTTTGGATGAGAATTCACATCACCAAAATCATTCATTACATAATAATTTTATAATGATCTTGAGGTAAGAATCAACGTCCTTGCCCAAATGTTTTCTCTGTTCGGAATATCTTGTTTTTCTGAAATTCTTATTGCATCATTTCTTCCCACCAAAACACCAGAATAAATGTTGGCAATGCACTTTCTGCAAACCACAGATATGCTGAAACTTGACATTTCTTTATGCTCAGGTTAGGTTTAGGAACAGAAAACAGTTGGTTAGGGTGAGGAAACACCCTTAAAATACCTGTTTCGGTCACCACAAACATGGCTGGTGATGAGTTCTGATTAAAAATATCTAGTGATTTCACACTTCTAATGTTGAAACACAGTCTTGAGATGCGGTCACTGGCTTTTAACTCCACCAACATCCCCATGACTCCCAATATGACAGAACATGATGCAACATGTTTTGTAGAAAACCACTGTTGTGTCAGACTGTAGAGAGAGACAGAATAGCATCGTACCTGCAGTTACTGTCCTTAACACAGTGGTTGACTGTATCTTGACAGATCCGGGGCTCGTCTCCACATGTGCCGGTGTGCAGGGCAGTTTTCATTTGCACACAATCCTCATCTGAAGCCTCACACTCACACATGACCAGCATTTCAGCGACATTGTGCGGCATGCTGCTGTAGAACTGCTGAGTGAGTCGCTGACAGCTGTCACGGTTGCACTTCTCTGCGTCACAGGCCTGAAGAACAAGTGCGAGGTACTTGTTGCAAACTGCATCACTGAGACAGTCTGCGAATCGGTCTGAGCAGGACCCCGCACCATCATATACTAAGAAAATAAATGTTTTTCAGTGAGTTTTGAGATTGCAGAAACACCACTTCTATACCATTTTTTTTTACCATAGTATATAATTACCATAGCCTATTAAACTGCTTGACTGCCAGTCCATCACTGTGCTCCTCCTCTGCTGAGCTGCTGTAAAAATACACAGAAACATGATTCTCCAACAAATGCTCATTAAAGCCACTCTGCTGCTCACGACACTCATTCTGTAGCACAATAGTGCTCGTTCAAACAGTACACCAGATCGCCTTTGGTAAACAAAAATGTAATTTCACGTGTAAATGCTTATCTAAGAAACTACTGAGAATACTGCACCTGGCTTTCGGTGGCATTGTTCAGCCAGTGTTCGCATGGAGTCACAGAGCCCCTCCTCCTTCCAGGTACACACACACCCTCGCAGAGAGGGGAATTGGTCCAGCGCGGTTTGGATGGTCATGTTACAGACCTCGGAGCCTTTTGTTCGGCACCCTTCATCTTGAATAACAGAAGACGGAGGCAGAAAAACAGGATTTACCGTAAGCTAGCGAGGTGTTTGTTCGTGCAACAGGTGTTTCACACGTGCCCGCTGCTCTGCGTGATGCCACAGCTTCATCAAAATACAGGATTCAAATGTATAACCTGTTTATTTCATTCCACAAACTTTGCTCCAGGCTATTGCCTCAGTTATTACATTTCAGCCAAACTGCAAGAGGCGCAATTTGATTACATAGCTTCATGTCCTGAGCCTCCCGGGGAAATGCAATCACGACTTTTAACATAGTGATAACACCATGTTCCAATCACTCACAGCAAAAATGGTGAATTTGCAGGTGAAAGGTGTAATTTTTACCTCCGCAGACGCCGTCATAAAATGCTTGTTCACTCTTGCACAAATCTGACATGCAGATGTCAACACGAGCCAGGCAGTCAGAGGGTGGAGGTAACATGCTGATGCTGATTATCTGAGGAATAACAACTCCTGAAATACAAGTACATGCCAATCATTTATTCATCTTGAAAGCTCTGCACGGCATCTTAATGTTTTAAACATTTTTCTCAAGCTTTGATAGAATCCAGAGGATTCTGGATGTGAGTTAACTTCACTGACTGAAGCCACACTTTACCTGACTGTTCTTACATTATAAACTATAAGACATGCAGCTCTAGCTCAAAGCCTAAGTTTTGGCTGACAACACACAGCAACTTTAATTTTGCCTGTCAAGAATCAGATGTTTTATAGAGACAGATGACTCACCCAGTATGACCGCAGCATCCAGGCGTACCAGTTGCATGATGGCTGCTGTGGAGCTGTGAGTGAATGACTGAGGCTCTCCTGCAGCTGATCTGTCCCTCTGGATGGTGTCAGCACTTAAGCTGGGACACACCACCCACAGTCAACAGGATGTAACACATTTACTGGAAGTTGTATGACGTATGCAACTCAAGAACAAAACAGGCCTAAGAGAATTACAACAACAAATCTTTTAGTCTGAGTGTACATGTGGCTCGTCTGCATCTGCATCTGAGGGCCTTATTTTTCTTATCATCAAGGGTATTTTTTGGTAGGACTCTGGGAGGAATTTACTTTACTGCTATATCAGATTTCATTGTTGATGATTTGTGATTATGATATATCATGTAATACCCTGTATAGTTAATGTGTGATGGAGATCACAAACAGTCGGTTCATGACCCTGAGCTGCTGATTTAAAATCAGAAAAAAAGATGTGTCCCTAGGTTTTGATCAGTATTTTTTTTTTGTATCAATGATTTAAATTAGCCATAATCAATATCTTTACAGAAACAATATATTATGACTACTTTTTTGTAAAAAGAGTCACTCGTAGATGACCCAACACGTAGTTATCACCCAGCTGGGCAGTTCCTCTTCGCTCTACTGAGAATTTGATCATTTTCAGCTCATTATTTTGGGTTTATGGCCACAACTTTGCTGTTTTGTTTCACTCTGATGGCTCTTCCTAAAGGAATATTCTAGTATTTTTAAATGTGGGTGCTATGTTAATTCTTTTTGGAATGTAATTGACTCAATTTTTGGAATGAGTCCAGCAGTTTGCCTTCGCTGGCAGCTATGGCAACTCCAACTGTCAAAGTTATGTTCACTAAAAGTGCTTCTGGCCACTGACAGGCTGAGGTTATTATAATAATAAGTGTATGACAACATTACAGTTAGATTCCTGAGGACAAAGACCTTTTTGTTAAATAATAGGATTCCTTTTATAACCAGAAACACAAGTCTTGTGCAAGGAGGCCGAGTCAAATTCTCTCAGTTAGTGTAGCTGTGGTAAGACTTATTCTATAACCCCAACCCTATTACAAAAATTCATAGTTATGTGTGTTTTTTTGTGAGAGTCTTGTCTAGACGAGAGACAGCAGAAGATAATCAATATAAGCAGTTACTTTATTAATAAAAGATGTGCAGAAATACAGACACTGAGGAACAAACTGACAACCAATTAAAACACCTTGAAAGCTCACTGGAACAGAAACATCAAGTCAATGAACTCAAAAGGCTAAAAAGCCTGAATCAGACTGAATCACATAAAAAACTGTTTTCAAAATAAATGAATTCATGAAAAATTAAACAAAGGAGTCTGAATCACAAAAACAATATCCTGACTCTTGTCGTGTTTCAATTCTATTCAATTTCAATTTCAACTCATGTTTTACTTCTAGTCGGAGGTGTTCATGCTGTGTCACTGGCTGATAGAAGTTCTGCTGCCAGAGATTATATAAAACTTCAATGAATATGAATGAATTAAGTGAATATGAAAAAATGAAATGACAATGCCGAAGTATCCTTGAGCAAGATACTGAACCCCAAAATTGCTCCTGACGCGCAGTTGGCACCCTGTGTGGCAGCCTCTGCCGTCAGAGGGCCCTGCGATGAGCTGGCGACTCGTCCAGGGATATACCCTGGCCTCCGCCCATAAGAAAACTGGATTTGGCCCCAGTAACCCCCGCAACCCCCTGAAAGGGGGGGATAAAGTGGCAACATCTGCACATTTCCGTGCAGGATTGTAATTAGCTCCTTGATTGACTGCATTACCATGTAAAACCAAAAGCCATGTTGTGTCATAGTGTCATTAATTAGGAGGCCTAGCCAGGAATACACTGGATCAAATGAGCTTTCAGCAAGTCATTTCAACACATTCACTGACTTTGAAAAGCCGAACCGAAACACAAGATGGTTCTTGTTACAGAAAGGCAAAATCATCACAAAACACTGTCAAACACCTGAACAAAAATCCTTTTTACACACAAAATCAAACTAAGCTGCATGATATAAAAAACTCCAAAACTGCTGCCTTGTTATTGGAGAATTATTGGTCTCCGCTATAAAAAAAACCCAACATTTGTGCAGAATGGATTAAATAAAGCATTACAGCACCGTAGTCGTGGTATTATTTTTCAAAGCACCTGAAATATTTTGGTAGTTTGGACTGGTATTTGAGATTTCATGCGATTGTATGTACGTGGGGAATCTTAACAACTTCTGGTCCATCAGTAAAAAACTGAAAACTTTTAAAAAATGCTCACTGATGAAATGTTTCTTCTAAAGAGAAATCCAACGAATTCAACACCAATTAAAAAAGTTCAACTGGAGACTGCTTCTTAAAAAAACACATTAAAACACAGTCATTAGCATCGGTCAGCACTGATTAACTCTCAGAGCGATAAAGCCCAAGTTAATTTATTCATTAAGCACATTTAAGACCAACACAAATTGCTTCACAATGAAGGCAAATACACATTCAAATAAATTAAATGAGTGAAGGTATGAGGTGCAAGGAAACATGTAAATGTAATATAAACATAATACATTACAAAATATGCACAAATAGAATACAATTTCGGTTTTAGATAAAATATAGTGTGACCGCAATTTCTTCACAATGTCGTCATCGCAGCTTAAAATAAGAAACGTGATCAAATAAGCGATATCTTTGATGACTTCTGAGCCAAGAATCAAAGCAATCCTGACAAAAGTCAAATGGCACCACGGTTGTGCCCTGAAAGATGCTAATGTGTAGTTTAAAGTTTAGAAAATGTCGATTGGTATGAATATCAAAACCAACCCAACAGCCAGAATAAATGTTGGCATTGTACATTTATGCAAACCATGGATATGTGGAAACTTTACATTTCTTTATGTTCAATTATCAATTGTGCTAATGCTCTGGTTAGGTTTAGGCATAAAAAAAAACACGGTTAGGGTTAGGAAAAGATTGAGTTTTGGCTTAAAATACCTGCTTTGGTCGCCAAAATCATGGCTGGAGATGCCCTGGCTTCACATTAAAGATTTAGGTTTGTTTTTTTGACGCTACACAGCTGAAAACATCCCGTAGTGTAACGCTTACTAATGTTGAAACTGTTGTCTCAAACTGTATTCACTGGCTTGGCAGGCTTCTCACCTAACTCCACCAACTCCCTGTATGAAAGTCAGGTTATAAACATGTGATGTGAATGTGACATGACATGTAATATAGACATTTGAATGTGGTGCGTAGCCTATGACATGTACAAATGTAAACATATAACTGCCAACATTTTATTCAGACGATTTATTCCGTTACAAATCTTTTCTCATACATAAATAAAACATTTAGACTTTCGACAAATTACATTCTTACTCATCAGCAGCTGTTGAGTTGACAAGTTGTGACTTTAAACTCACTAAAAAGAGCTGACATTTGTTGAGCGGCATTTTCCCGTCTTCGTTTTCTGACGCGACAGTGTTTGTTTTCTTGTTTGTGCACTTCTTTCACATTACTATTCTGCCTTCTCCTGATTGCTTTTCCAGTTTAACAGATTTAACTGATTAGCTTGATTCAACAAGAGATTTCCACAGTATTTCTGTTTTTTTTAACTTAATGTCAGAGTGCTTTAACAGAGGCCTTATTTATACTGCTGATTCCAATGATGAAGAAGTCTTTCTTAGCATTTGCATTCATGTGCTTTACTTGAGACTATGTGACATGCTGCATGTTTGTCGATCTACATTTTATGACCACAAATCTTGATTATGTTGAACAACATTTCCCAAAGAGAAGAGATTCAAAGTGGTTGATTACCAATCTAACCTACTGTGTATGCAATCTGCCCGATGAAAAGGGCTCCTGGCAGAAAGCTTGTTTTTGTTACCACATTTGCATGGTGTGCAGAAGCTGCTTTGATTTTCTTTCTCTCATTGTTTTTGGGGTCTGATTTGTGCCAGCGCACACACCATGCACTCCACAGAATCAAAAATGACTAATTAATCACAGTTTGCAGGTTCGTCTCATATTCATGTTAGAAACTTTTTGCCAACTTTGTGTTTACTCCACTTCAAGATTGCACCCACATGAAAGCTTATTAGCTGTAAATACGTTTAGCAAATATGTGCTGGTTGTAAATACTGATGAGAATAATATATGTATAGAAATATGTAAAGTATCCCTCTTCACAGAGATGTTGTGCTTTTGCCCTCTCACAGGTAGCTATTAAGTTTCCTTCAAACAACTGAGCACAGGAGAAACGGTCCTTTCTAAAGAAATCAAGGTTTGAAAAGAGAAGCAGCCTTGAGACCGGAAAGCTGTCCATTCACCAGCAGCATCCATTGTGAAGGGGAAGGTAAAAAAAACAGTGCTTATATCTGTCTCACTGTGAGCAGAGGGATGCCCTTGAGTGTGAATGTATGTTACTGGGACTTTCCTTGAAGAGATTGTCTGACTTTGACCTGAAATAATTAAGAATCAAAATAAAAGACCATGACATGTAATGCATAAGTCATTTTCCTCACTGGGTTTCACTGGCAGCCAGAGTTTATGTCTTATCCTGATACCATAGGTGAAATATGTTTGCAGTAAATTGTTATTCACACCTGAGCGTTTACTCTCAGTCAACATGGAGGAGCTCCAGCTCTGTCTATGTGTGTGTAACAGCTTGTTTACACCTGTATAAGCCTGTGTAATAAAATTGATCCTGGAATAATTGGTTTACCGTCAATTATGTTAGACAAATATGTTGTTTATTTAAAGACCCTCAATAAAATTATGTTCATTAAGTGAAATTATTGGAGAGTTGGACATTGAGAATGACAATTAGCAGCCTAATAAGTATTTTTACAGTAATGGAACTGTGATAGTCAATTCTGGTCAAATAAACAGTGAATAAATGTGATTTATAAAGTGTGGGTCAGTCATTAACAGCAAGATGTGTGAAGTAGGGTCAGAAAGTCTGGGACCACTTGTGAAAGTACCTCTATTTTGCATTTGTTTTGAATTTATTGCATTTTTTTTTTTAAATTAAAAATCATTATATTAGTCTGACAATATGAGTGAAAAGTTAAATTTTTTGGAAATTGTCCATGAATTTTAGAATATCTTTGTGTTTGATATTTACCCCCACTGACTTTAATGACAGCATACACTCGACCTGACATGGAGTGAATTCTGTATATGTAAACAGTATACAGCTGTCGATCCTAAAAGTATTTTAAAGACTGTGAAACTTGCTGATTTGAGTTTATAACACATCAATTTGTGATTGTTTTGATAGTGTCATGTTTTTAGAATTCTAAGCTTTCATGATTTATATTTATTTCAACTGAAATATATATATTATAAAAAACAAATGACAATAGGAGACGTTTTTACACATTGGACTTACTTCATGTGGCAGTCTGATGAGCACACCCGGTATGGACTTATTCAAATCAGTCCAATGTTTCATTGAATACAAATATATATGTTGATAAATTAGAAGCCTCCACCAGGCTTACAGGGTGTAAATAAGAATAACTGACGAGGGCCTAATTAGACAATACTGTTGTCAACATAAATGTTTCATTACAGATGAACATATCTCTGAAGCACAGTTCAGGATATATTTGCACATTTAAAAGTTCACTTTAGTGTTGTTAGAAAAATATCCTACTTTTTTTAGTTTTAAAGAAATCTACTGTTTTCCCGACAGGACAGTGTCCCCTGCGCTCTGGAGCTGTCAGTAAAGGCGACTGATAGAAGCATTTCGGTACATTTCAGAATGGAAACCTTTGAAAATCTGCTGACTCTGAATGACTCAATGTCGCTTCTACACGGTGCTGAAAAATTCATTTCATTCTAAAGATTTGATGACTCATGGTGTTAAAAAATCATTTTGCTTTGGTGCTACACATAGTGGGCAAGTGTGCAGCTACATTATAGAACGTAAGTCTACATTGCTGATTTTCAGCACGTCAGCAATTCAATATGAGTGTTGAGTGAAAGCAGGAGATCTCACAATGAGCTCAAGCAGGACACATTCATACAGGAACCATGTTGAATATTCAGGTGTTTGTGCAGTTATAAGATTTTCTTCCATATATTCTCTATGACTGCTCCTCTATTGAAACAGCCCAGTAAATAAATAAATAGATACATAAACAATGACATAAATAGTCATAATCTGTAATACTGAGTCAAAAATAAAGTTATACAGTTAAAACAGTACATTTAAAATACAATACATATGTGCAATTAAAACCATATATACAATTAAAACCCATATATCATAAAATACATGTGGTATGAGTCAATACGAAACATTCAAATGGTGTCTTTTGATAATAAACTCTGTAAACTGTTTGTGGTTGTCATGTTCTTCTGTTGATTAGAAAAAAACATTTCTAAAGCTCTTGTTTCTATAAAGTGCCCTTGTGAAAATAATGAAAACATTAAACAATAATTCAAAAGTCTGTTTTTTTCATATGTATATATATATATATATATATATATATATATATATATATATATATATATATATATATATTTAAACATCTGAACATCTACCTTAATGATGAGCATTTCCTTTGAAGCATGAACTGGTCAGAGGAACTCCACATCTACACTACCTGATCTGAAATGCGCGACACATTGTCCATGTTGTTAACTTGAGTTGAAAGGGATTTTCGGCTGTCTGTGCTCGCTCTGGTCCTTGTCCTCGTCGTTTGGTCTTGTCCTTGGCCATAACAGTGGCAAGAAAAGGCTGCTTTGAACTCCTCGCGGAATTTACCTAGTGGAAAATAGAAACATGTAACCAGCTCAGAAACCCTTCAGTTTGAGCTCTTTGTAGGACTTGAACCAAAGCAGTTGTATAATGACTGAACCTTTATTAAGAAATTAATGTTTAGAAGATCTGATTGAGTCCGGATTCTTTATAATTACAAAATTTTTCATTGCTTTTTCAGTACATGAGGCCTTACAACTGTGATAAACACTTTTAACTCAACCTTTTCCGAGATTAATATTTGTTATATGCACAATATATAATCAGATGAGTAAATTAAAGCAGTGTTGTGTTGTTGTTCCCAAACTGTCCATTAGAGGGCAGTAAGGAGCCCACATAGGTGGTCTAAGTGGGGAGGCAGGTTAAAAACTTACCACTGAGGAAGTTGTAGATGATAGGATTTGCTGCACTGTTGGCATATATGAGCCAATGTGAGAATGTGAACCACGCATACACTGTCTCTCTGTCGTTTGTGTTCTTGAACGTCCCAAAGACCCTGCAGGACAAGCATCAAAACGTGAGCCTTGGTTTGTCATAGCGTCTATTGTTGATTTTATCCCATCCCTGAAGCAGCAACCCTCGATCGTTACCTTTTCATGACGTTGAGCACGCTGATTGGCAGGTAACAAAGGGCGAAAACAAAGAGGACCACCATCAGCATGCGAGCCGTCTTGCGCCGAGCTCGCATCTGTTTGATCTCAGCACAAACCGTGCTGGTCCTGACCCTCACGGCCTCTCCCAGCCCTGGAGTCTGAGCTGAGCACTGCATGGACCTCCACTTCCTCTGCATGACTGATGTGTTTCCAGGAATCTGTTGATTATATATGTGCATATATCAGGCGCTGAAACTCGCCAAAAGAAAATCAGATCGTTGATTAAAAATGGGCTTGTAAGAGCTGATGTAAGACCTGAATACACACCTGTTGAAACCACAGCTTGTGACATATCTGGATATACGCCAGCACCATGAGACACAAAGGTGCAAAGTATGTGACAATGAAGAAGCAGGTGTGATATACCTTTGGGTAGATCTCAGCTGTTGAAAAAATAAAAGCATCAATGTTAATACAATAATCCCGTAGTCTTTGCATAAAAATCCTCACTGGCTGATGATCCGGAGCATCATTGACCATATTCACACAGCTGCCATTTCCCTCTGATGTCACGTTCAGGGTGGGAAGCTCAACTGTAGTGCTGCTGTGTTCCAGATTGCAAGCTGTGCAAACATAGGAAATCTGACGAGTTGTTATCATTTCACCGCTTCCAGAACGATCAGCGATAGAAAAGACAACAGATAGAGAAAATCCATTAGGCCATTTTTCAAGGTAAAACAGCATATTTGACTATTAACTTGTCTTAGACAGCAGCGAACAGTAGCATTCAACCACTTCCTACTTAACATTACTGTTTGAAAGGAATACATTATTACTTAAATATCAACCCATATCTTGGACACATTTCTTCAAGCATGGAAGTGAAACGCACTGGATGTAAGTTAGCAAACGGGTTATCAAATATGTAGTTTTACCTCAAAATATGGCCCAAATTCCCTCCTGATTTTTATTGTCCAAAAACTTTTTTCCAGTTTCTACTCAACTGGTAAATGATGAAATGATAACACTTTGCCAGATTCTCTGTGTTTGTATGATCTGCAACGTCAGAGGAAAATGGCCGTCGTTTGAAAAGGGTCAATTGTTCTTGTACTTCAAGGTATAAAGCACATAGTCATAGTATTGCACTGCAGTATTATAAATAAAAATATATAGGTCATTAAAATGTTACTCGTTATAACATAACCCTGTCCAGTTTTTAAGCTACTTACAGAAGAAACATACCAGGCAAGCAACACAACAGGTAACAGGGGTTGTGCTCAGAACTGCATGCCAATTGCAGTCAAACAAGCACAGCTAAAGTGAAAACGTTATAATGATTTACAAAAAAAGAAAAAACTGTTTAAAACAACAATCTTTTTCCAGTGGTTCATTAATGATGATAAATGATCCGATGTTTAAGGTTTTATTAGAGATCAAGAGACTCAGTCATTTGATGGGAATCATCGTACCTTCTTGTGCTTGTGTGCCGCTGTAGCTAATCAGTAAATTCGTTCCGAATTAATATTGAAATGTTCTTATTATTCAGAGTGTTATATTCGCCCTTGAATTACCTGTTGGTGTATTGAATGAAACCACAGTGAGGGCATATCTTATCTGTCCTTGAGTTTATATGAAGCATTATATGACCACATGTTTTTAGCTCAGTAAGTTTGGTTGGAGGTTTAGTTGTTGCAGCATCCCCTTTCATGCCATTTGTAATGTTGCAGAGACATTTGCATTGACTGTGTGTGCAGCTATTATCTAGGTATTGCTAAGTAGAGTGATATATGAGGTTATTTCCAGCTTTTTTATGTGACTGCTTGATGAGTATTCGGTTCGGTTAGATCCAGGAGAAAAAGCAAATTTTAAGTAAGCCGGACAGTTAATCTAAAATGATATTTTAGGATACTGAAAAATAAATGTAATGTTACAAATTCAATCAATAAGTGTCCTCGCTGATTGTTGGGGGTGGATGTATTATTCAGCAGAATATATTATATCTGCAAAGTTATGTATGATTATAGCTGAAGTAATTTTTTAATTTATGAATTTCACACTGTCCAGACAAAATGTCCTAGAAAGTGTGCTGAGAAAACCATGATTTCATTCATAGATGTCTTGGGAGGCAACATGGGAGGAAGGCTTTAATGAACCAAGAGATATTTTTTTATATAAGTCAACAGAAATGAACAAAAAAGTAAATGCATGTGTGGATGTGAGGGAGAGGTGGTAGTAGTGTGGCTGATACAAGTCAAATCAAGGTAAAGGAAGATAGAAATATAACTATTATGTACCAGTGGGAGTCTGTATGGCATTCTTATTGTCTGGTTTGGGATGGTCTGTGGTCTGTTGTTGGTGTTGTGAGGCTGTGGTTCAGGCTGCTTCAAAGGCTGATCTCATATATGTCTGGTCTGAGTCTAAGTGCTTTGAACTGTTAAGTGTTGAGTGCCTCCTTCTTCCAAGTTGTTTATGTGGGTGACCCGCACATTATTCTTTGAAATGTGACTCACAAGAACTCTGCCTCTGCTCTGTTGTGGAGGGTGAGGTAGATAATTAGTTTGAGTCAGGGGTTCCTGGTGAATAGGATGAGCTGAATTTGATGGGGTTGAGTCTAATTCTCCTGTTGGAGCAGGTTTCTATTGCAGTGATGGATGTTGGGAGTTTTTTTTTTGTTGCTAGGGGAAATGATTTGGAGTGAGTCCAGTCACAAGGGCAACCAGGAAATTGTGAGACATGTTCAGGTGTAGATAAGAAAAAGGAGTAGAGCGAGGACTGCACCCTGCGGAACACCAGATTCGCTAATGAAAGAGGTGGAGAGGGAAGTGGAAAACTTGTCTGCGATTCATCCGTGATTGTGTCTGATAGTCTGTGGATGCTATGGAGCTGTTTTTATGAAAGCCTGATGTTTAGATCAGTGTGACTCTAGCTCAAGGGCAAGGTGAAGTGACAGTAGTGAGACAGGTGGGGAAGAGAAGGGAGAGCATTGAAGTTAGGTTTCTGGTGCTTGCCTGATTAGGATGGTGTCAGTGTTGTCTTTTCAAGGTGCTTTACTTTTATGAATAGGGGATTTCTGAATGGAGTTTCTTTATTCTTGTTTTTGTCAACAGTTTTGCCTTGATGTATTAGAGTCGGTATGTTTTTGTGCCGTGCACCATTTATGTTCTTTCATTGTCTCCCAGACACTGTGTGGGTTGGATCTGTAGTCTGCATTGTCTAGTTTATTGTAGAATGATTTCCACTTTCTCCCAAACAGGAACTGAACACAGCGGCCATTTTCCTCTGACATCACACTCAGGGCATATAGTCATATAAACGTAGGTGATCTGATGAATGATTATCATTTCACTGCTTCCTGATTGCAACTGTGAAGACAATGGATAGTCTGATCCGGAGGGAGATCGGACCATATTTCAAGGTAAAACCACAGGTCTGATAACCATTTAGCTTCCATTAGCCAACTGCTACATTTAGCATTCAGCCACATTCTAGCTAACTTTACTGTAAACAATAATCACATGGTGATGTTAGCGAGGAAGTTGTTGAATGCTAAACATAAGCTATCAAAAATGTTTTTTTTTATGGCTGAATGGGCTTCACATTCCCTGTTAAATGATAATTTGTCTAATTATTTACATTTATACAACTTGCAACCTGGAACCCAGCATTCAAGTTTCCAACCATGAGCGTGACGTTGAAGGAAGATGGCCAATGTGTGAATAAGGTCTAAGGACTTTAGATTAGAGGGACCAAAGACTGTACCATTTTGAGTAGAGTACAGAGGGGAAACGTTTCAACAAACTGAGTGCTATAAAAAAAACCCATATTATGTCGAAATTGTCTTGACTGTTTTTTGATATAAATGTTATATGAATGTTTTTATTGATGATGAACTAACTTGCCTGTATAAAGGAGCTATCGGTCTAAAATCAACAAGTGGTGGAGTTAAAAGTTTATGGTGGACTGTGCGTCAGGTGGTCGGAGGGGAAGATTAAGGTGGACGGGTTTCAAACAAGGAGGGGGAAGAAATCAGGGATGGAAGGGTAGAAAATAGATAATGAGAGTGAAAGAGAAGATCAATTCACTTGGTTGGAATAAAATTGACTGGGAACAGTCTGTCCCAAAAGAAATGTCAGGTAGGAAGTGTGATGCGGTTGCTTTTGTTAGGACAAGATTAGATTCTTGGCATTTCTGGCCATGGTGATTAACTGTGCTGCTGAGGCGGAAAGGCAATCGGAAAAAGAACACAAATAGTTGCGGATGCTGCAAGAAAGTTTTTGGATATCATGGGGATTACCGGAGAGGAAGTGCAGGGGCTGTTAAGCGAGGGCCCTCTCGGAGCCAACACTGAGTAGGATGGCTAATAGAGAATGGGATGAGAGGAGGGGAAAAACTTTTCTTTAGTAAGTGGGAACACAACATTTTGGATGCAAACTGCCTCTAAAAACCAAAGAAGAAAAACAGTTGAAAGTTTGTTCAGTTGAGCTGCAGATCTGCTCGAAAGTTTGCTGCTGGCTGCTCCGATAGCCATGGGCTCACTGCTCACATTAATGCTCACTGATGGATTTCCTCGTGTTGTTTTGAAATTTTTTTTTTTAAAACCCAGCTTGGAGTGTTTGTTTGTGCGATGTAAACTTTGAATAAAACATTAACCAGTTGGCGATAACTCCGGCATCTGTGTGTTCTCCCTCAACCAGTCTGCTTTACAGTCACTTAGAAATCAAACGTCAACAGTTTGAATTTGATGCATCTGACAGCTCCCTGGCCAAAGATAACAGGGAATACATTTCTTTCCAGCTGTCACAGGTCTGCTATGGAGGCAACATGACCCAGATATAGACACTGTGACATGCTTGGCTGAGTTAAAAGCATTTACTTATTACAAAAATCAATGAACAGGATTTGCTGGTGACAGTCATGCAGTCAAATCAGCGCCCTTAAAGGAACTGACGCAGAAAATTGTGTTAATGAGATAGACAGCAGGAAGTTGGCAGCAGGTAGTGTGGCAGTTTGCAGCTATACATTAGAGACATAATCAAGACAGGTAGACAGATTCCAAGAAGTGGCTGAGGCACAGAGGTAACATCTGTCATCCGTCCAACACTGGTTGTGAGCTGCCTTTTATTAATACTAAGACTGATCCAGGTGATAAACCTGTGAGTGACGTGGTTTTAACCGCAGATATTTTGTCTGCTTCGGCTTGATGGTGAGAAATTTCAAACACGTAACAATCTCCCTGGGAAAAAAAACAGTTCTGCTGAAAAATGCATCCATCTCTTGAGTTTCACCTGTCTGTCTCACCTGAAACCTCTCCTGAGGTGATGGAGTTCAATCAAAATCAATACAGTATGTGATAGAAATCATACATCAACTACTTATTAACTGTCTGAAATACTTGATAACACATTGATAAAGAAAACCAAAGAGTTTGCCTGTTGAGAGATAACAAGAAAACCTTGCATCTTCCAGACCAATCCTATCCAAGGAGCCTAAAAAAGAGGGAAGGGATATTCTAAAGAAGTCAATGAGAGATCCATGGAGAAGCACACTAAAACCAACATATCTATGTTGCATGACTTCTAATGAATAAACGCCTCCAGGAAATGAAAGACCACACTTCAGAGAGTAGGTTAACGACCATATTCTTTCCCCAAATGATTGACAGAGCTAATAATGGTCTGTCCAAACTGGGCCAGCCCGACGAAATATCGCTGATGAGACTGCAATTACATAGCGAGCAGGAACCTTAAAAATATCCGTCGTTAACCTACTCTCTGAAGTGTGTTCTTTCATCTTCTGGAGGCATTTCTTCAGCAGAAGTCATATAATGTAGATATGTTGGGTTTTAGCGTGTTTATCCATGCATGTCCCGCAGACTTTAATACAGCCGGCACCACAGTCTGGCACCAAAGCAAGATTTGGTGACATGATGACCCTTTGTCCTTTTTAGGTTCCTCGATTGTATCATACTTCTACTGAGTCTAATAAAACAATGATGACTGTCAGTGTTAATCAACCATAGACTTCATGTCATTTCTCATCACTGGTGATGAAGAAGATCACATCGCTTTCAAACAGTTGGTTGCCTTGAAAATCAATACAATGTCTGGTAGTTTTTGCAGGTAGAACTAGATAGCTGATAACTGGCCAATGCATTAGAAAATATTGCTGGATTACTACTATAGGAAGTAAGATAGTGAGTCGAACATTAGAGCAGACAAACACACTATCCTGAGACACTGAGTGTGGTTGGTCTGTTTAGGGGCGGGGTTTAGCAAACGGTTGATGAAAAGAAAAAAACCTCATTAAAGGCCTTCAAAGGACACAAAAATGTTGCTTGGAGAGATATTTTAACAGTACAGTTCCTGTGTACTTAGCACTTACGTAATCCATGACCTTCACCTTCATGTAGAGTAAGCAATCAGTGTTTAAAAGGTATCAAATTAATAGCTGCTTCAATTACTGTAACCTTTTTAAGTGAGGTGGATTAGAATATTTTCCTCTTTGCAAAGCTCCCTACCTTCGAGGACTTTAATCAGACGCTAACCCTCACTGTCTTATATGAACTCAAGCAAAAGCAATTTGCCCTTCTTTAACGGTCCTTATCAACCCTGTGAACGGTGCTGTGCTTTCATAATTTTTATTCAAACACCAGCTAAATAGAATCAGGTGCGTGCACTGATTTTAGAGCACAGAATGACTAATGTTCCTTTGAGGGTTGTATCTCTTTGAAACAGTAAATACGACCGAAAGTTACCCTCCTATGTCCTTTAGGTCATCATTCGGTGTCAGTTTAAGTAGTGTTTCAGGCAGCAAGTGAGCAACGTCACACACAATGTTTTCATGCGTTCGAGGGGGATTTGTAAGAAAACTAACCTCCCCAGTGTTCATCACACACTGTGAACAGGCTGGTCTTGTTTGTTAGTTCAGGCAGCAGGCTGCTGCACTCCATCACAATAGCCTGAGGGATCATGATGATGCACGACACAACCCAGATGCCGACAATACTCTTGCGAGCCCTCTTGGCTGTGCTCTTGAACATCAGCGGGTGGCAGATAGCATACCAACGGTCTTGGGCAATGCAGCTCAGTGTCAGGACTGATACAGAAACGGAGATGGTCTGGAAGAAAAAAGAACAGAAGCACCAGTTTGAGTATTCTGGGACTGGTATTTCCCTACTAAAATGTCAGAAACCAGAGAACAGATCCAATAGCTTGATATTTTAGTCATGGTTTGTATCTGTAACACATGAGACATTCACATTGATATATAAAGTAGATGTTAATCTTAATAAAGCAACAAGAAAAAGCTTAGCAAAGGTTTAACATTAACACTCATTAGGCTTTTAGGAACATTCTTAAGTGGTCTATGAACTGTTGACATGTTTCTCAAACTGCTTATAAATGTCTTATAATCTAACAGTAAATGTGTTTATTATGCAATTATTAACTCTTAAATAGTCTTATTAATGTTAATAAGCATCTTGTAAGGAGTTATGAGGGCCTTCTTACCAATTAACTAATGTGTATTACAATGACCTTAAAATAAAGCATTACCGTAAACATGAATGTAATAGTAAAGTGAGGAATCTATGTCCGTCTGTCTGGATGTTATTAGTATATCTCTATAACTGTGCATCTGATCTACTTCACACTTGGGAGGTTTGTTGCTGAGGACACAAGAAAGTACAATGTTTGGTGCAATTTAAACATGCGACATTAAACAGCTAACACTGCTCTGTGCAGCAGGAGGGGCGTGGCTTCAGCGGCTCTGCACGAAGAAACTCGGCTCATGCATGATATCATGGGGAAGCAGACGTAAACACAATGGAGATTAGCTAGGTGCAACAACTATGAGTTGCAGTGAGAGAGAAAAACAAGAGCAGAAGGTTAAATGAGTCTGGATGAGTTGCAGTCAACATATTTTATATTCATCAGCGAGATTTTAAGTGGCTGTCAACAGTAGTATGCTAGCTCATGTTAGCCTTAAGGGCTTGAATCTTTACCGTTGCTTGGCAGCACCGTCGGCTGCTCCTGGGTGCCTCTCTCATTGATTGTTGTGGTCCAACTTGGGAAGTAGCAATGTAATCATCCAGATTTTAGAACATAAATGGCCTATCAAACACATTTGATATTTTCAGGGCAGTGCCGATGAGTGTGTGAGCAATGCAGAAGGTTTAAGATTGGATCTGTAAAACCCTCACATTACCATATAATCATTGCCAAACAGCATGTTTTTGAACAGGCACTGCGCTAGTGATATTGATGAGGAACTGTATTACAAAATTTGTACTTGCTGGGGATTTGCTTTACATCTCTAAAACATTACATGTCTTCAGTCGACAGCCTTCCTATGTAACTTCAGCTCTGTCAGCTGCAGCAGAGAGGAATCTGTTCTTAGGTGTGTAGAGATACACAGACGTATACCAAAGAGTCAAATACATGTATTGTTTCTCGAAAAGATTCAATGGGTTTGCTTTCCAGTAGCAACAATGAATTTATCATCAAGCATCTTGTCTACAATAAGAACATGTTTCAACAGGTAAGTGTTATTCAGTATTATAAAGCCTGAATGGCAAGACATCATGTTTTGTTGCAGTACAACATGCAGAATCTGGCCTTGGCTGTAGGCATCAGGGAAGACAGTGTGGTGGTTAATGCACCACCATAATGAGTGTTTTTATCCATGTGTTTATATATTTTTTTAAAAATCAATAGCAATCATTTGTATTCACCAGAATACAGTGGCTACACTAGCTTTGAAAATACTGTGAAGGTCAAGCACACATTAAGGTGGTTCAGAGCATCAGATAACGATAATGGCCTAATGGTAGTCATAATGTGCGAGAGTTAGTGTGAGTTCAGATTTGCAGGGTTCAGTTAGTCTGAAAGGACAGTGGGGGTTGAGGTCAATCCTCCCCACCTTTTTTCCTCTTGTCTCCTTGATGGAGGGCAGTCCACTCTCTGAATCACTCACCGGTCTTGCTCTTAAGATGCTCTACCAGATAAAGCCTGATTTCAATTATTGATCTGAGAAATTGGACCAACATTAGATGCTGCGTGCTGATGCATGAGAAACTTCCCATGTTGGGGATGAGCTCATTCTCATCCATTTCGTGTGGGAGATAAACCTGTGGGTTGTGGGGGATTTATTTCCTACGGCCAATAAACGCTGTGCTCCATCACTTTGAAACGTTATCTAAAGGATGCTTAAGGATGCCAATGGTATACTCGATCATGTCTGTTAACTAATTTCATTCATTTACAAGGTCTGCAAAAAAGGGGAGAGAACATTGCCCTTCAGGCACAAAAGGACAAATCCTCACATAATTATCCTCTGCCTGACAGGAAATCAATAATATGTCTAGTATGTCGAGCTTGGTATGATGGCATTGAAACAGATACTTGTCAGCAAGTCTGGTTATATATCCTCTTATAGTCAACAGATCCCATGAATAGACCCAAGCAACATTGAATTGATCCTATTTCTCTTTGAATTAAATGAAAACCTAATTGAGCTGAATTATTGCTAATTAATGAGCATGGGCACTGTGGTGCATTTTTATTCAATACCACATGACATGCTGTGTGTTGATTCCCACTAGTGCACCAAGTGTGTGTTAACCTGCCCTTGAGAATGTACAGTGTCCTCCTGCTTTATTACTACTTAAAAGATTTTAAAATATACGATTTTTGTTTTCACTTTTTTGGTCACTGCACACTCCACCATATAAGAGAGTTTGAGTCCTTTTAAGCTACAACACAGACAAAGAAATTAAAATAAAAACGTTATTTAATTATGCAACACTGGTGTTGTTTAATGATAATAAATGTAACATCGTAACCTTGTAATTTCTGCTGCTTAAGGGTCTCTCAATCAAAACAATTCGAACAAAAGGTGCAGTTTGATGACTTTGTGAGGTAGTTGTTGTCTTTATTGTTAAACAACCACCGTTGCTGATGAAAATCATTCTGACGTGACTTACACAGAAAATCATCTTTACAATCGAGGTAATGTATGACAGTTTTATGTTATGTTTAGTCATGTTTGCAGACTTACTTCCCAACTTTCTGACTAGAGTGCGGCTTTCCTGTCTGAAGTCCGACAAACTCGATAAGCGTCCTGTTTTTTAACATCTGAATCCGACTCTGGCCTGATGCAGTCAATGTAAGCTGAAGCACTGACTTTGTACTACCCTGTCACACAGTTGTTATCATGGTTACAGTCTGCCTGTTTACCCTGTTTTTTGCTTTTGCTGCCCGGAAAGCATCAAGTAGCCTCTGTATTTAGTTCAAAGCATTGTCACATAAATAAAAATCAGCCAACATTAGACATTAGATGTGGCGTGCTGATGCATGAGAAACTTCCAATGTTGGGGATTCCATCTCTTTCAAGTGGGTTCTGGTGGGCTCATTTCCTCCGGGAAATAAACACTCAGCTCCATCACTTTGAAAGTTCTTAGCTTAAGAATGCCAATGTTATCCTAGATCACTTCTTGATGACGACTGTAATTTCATGCATTCACAGAGGGGAGGGAACATTCCCTGGGGGCAAAAAAAAGGACAAATTCTCACATAATTGTCTTCTGCCTGATAGGAAATAAATAGTACATTGACAGGTATATTGAACTACTACTACTGGCCTTAAAACAGATAAGGGATCTCCATAGGCGTTTGTCTGGTTGCCAGTAGATTTATACTTCCCTAAGGACAAGTTTTGTTTTATATCCTCCACCTTTAAGTTGCTCAAACTACATGAATGTTTGCCGCCTGGAGAGTAACAAATACCCTCTGTGATATGTTCAAAGTCAGCATGTAAATAAAAAATACCAGCACTCAAGGATTTATGGCCCCAACACAGACAGTAGGTCCATCACTTATTATCAGCTATCACTTAATATCACTTATTTTTTACACTTTTTAGAAATCATTTTTACACTACAGTTTATTGTGACAGAGATGAAAACAATTCAATTTAGCCTATTTAACACTGTACACACTGTGTACCGAATCCAACCCACACCTGGACATAGTTTGTACATTTTTATCTTAACCTAGCCTGCCAAGTCCTGCTGGATCCTAACCAGGTGGGGAGTTAGGGTGAGTATCGGAAGTTATAGCAACAGACGACCAAATGAAATGCAACTTTACCTTAGATAAAATTATGGATTTCTCTGGAGAATGTTACGTACAAAACTCAACAAAAAATATAACATCATCTATAATACAATTTTTAGACATTTAAATGTGGAAATGTAACCTTTATTATATCTTGAAATTTATATTTATAAGATTGTGGACCCTGAAATCTTGAAAGCCAACAGCCTAACGTTTGATCCAGCAACTGAGATCCTGCTGCCCTTTGCTAAGAAGTGTGCAGCCCACATTACACCAAGGGATAATTATGTGTGGGATAATAGGTGCTAAATGGCACCTGTCTCTGAGAAATAGGAAATAGGATCCTTTAAACCCCAAAGAGTTCTGTCAGTTTAAGATTATTCAGCAGGTTCAGGAAGTACATTTATTAATAGCCTTGACGAAACTTTAAAAGGATAGTGTTGAAAATCTCTGAGGTGGCCAGTTAATAGAGGACATATTTCTATGTGTGCTGACTTTGTTCTTCTATCACTGAATGGGAATAGTCCTCTTCACACTTCCATTAATCCATTATATCATGTAACTCCTGCAATGAATAGACCCTATTCTTGAGTAGTGGCTTACACCTTGAAAAAAAAGTCAGCACAAGTAGAAGTATTCTCTTTATTAATGGACTATTTCTTCAGAGTTTTTCAAACATATCAATTTATTTCTATTTTTTTTACTTTCTTCGAGGCTAAGGACAAATGTTCCGCCAAAACCTTCTGTATAATTTTCTGCTGACAAAGCTTTTCAGTGGATAAAGGATGACAAAGATTTTAGCACAGAATCCATTTAGCACCCTAAATCCCACATCAGACATCCCACACTGGTCAATATGAACTCTTTTGTAGCCAAGCTAATATTTCCAGTGACACACTTCCAGTACAGCGTTGCAGAATTTTAATTGAACAAAGTGGCTAAGAAGGATTTCAACAGGAGATGGAGTTGGCCTCTGGATTTCATGTCCTTTATTGTCGAAAAACTCTTTCATTTTCTGCAGTAGCAATACTCCAGTACCACCTGCGCTTCCTCACTCTCTTTTTTCCCCAACAGCAAGGTTGTGGGATCAGACTTCAGGATTTTGAAGGTTTCAGGGTTCACAATTTTCTAATAAAATTTAGATACAATATGTAAAATGTTTACAAACATTTAAAAACAACGTCTAAAACGTCTAAAAACAACTACACCTTGGTTATATATTTTGTTGAGTTGTGTACTTAAATAATCCCAAATGTTTCCAACAACATTTTAGCCCAGAGAAATCTGTTATTTTAAGGTTACGGTGCTTTTCATACGGTAGCCTGTCACCTATCATTAACTACTATGGACTTTAATGCATTACCTTATCTAGGTGCAATATTTCTGCCTGAGTCATGTCAGAGAGATTTCTATCGGCAATAGTGTTTTTTTTTTTACAATAAAGACAACAACTCCCATGATCCCACAGTACTTCACCATGTAATCAAACCATGTCTTTTGTTTTCATTGCTTTGATTGAGAGAACCCAACCTGTTTGAAAGTTTGATGCTGTAGGTAATCCTGTAGTGTCACTTCTTGAAGTGCCCCTCCAGTGCACTCAAGAAAGTTTGAGGCGGGGGGTGGCAGAGTGGGTAATTCATAAGAATTTACCTCAGGTGACTGGGAATCACATCCTATTTGTGATTGAGAGTCTGTAGGGACTTGTTTCTAATTTATGTAATGTCAGTAAGTGAACTTAAAAAAAACATAAAATATGTATGAGAAGCCGCCTAGGCCAAAATGGAATACTTCACTTGCACATATAAATGTACTGGTACTTAGCACTTGCACATACTGTACATGCATATTCTCATGTATACACATTAATTTTGGCCTAGGCAACTTCTCATACTAACATAACAGATGTCACGTACTTTAAGTGACGCAAGGCACGTCACTTAGGTTACTTAAGTATGGTATGATCTTTTCCAAACCCTCACCTATTTTTTCTGCCTAACCATAACCTCTTAGTTTTTTTAATAACACTTACTAAACTGTGGCTGTTTTCAGAATCAGAATCAGAATTCCTTTATTAGTCCCATTTACTTTACAATGTTAATGACATTCCAAAGGTCATATGTCATCATATGCAAACCTCCAGCACACTTTATTGTAAAAGTCTAACCTGATGTTTTATAACATACTGTATCATTGCTAACTTGACTGCAGAGCCTTTAACGTGCAAAACTGACGCTAGAGGGGTAGGTACATCATCATAGTGAAGCTTAAGGCCACTGCAGCCACATTTGATGAGTTGGGAGTAAGTATGTGTTGCAATAGATAAACCCTTCACAGATCCACTACCAGTCCAAAGTTTTGTAAGGCCCATTTTTTTGTTACCAAAAGTTATTTCCTAAAACAGCTGTGCACTGCAGCACTCGAGCAGGAGGACCTTGTACATGAATGTCCTCATTCTCATCAACACATTCTCTCTAGTCACCAGTCGTCATAATGGTGAGATGACCATCTGATCCTCGTGCTGTGTAGACAGAGTTGCAGTCATGCAAGTAATGCAGTATGAGTATATAATATAATCTGAATATAATTCAGAAAGTTTATTAACCTGAAAACGTGTTAGTGTAGTATGAGCAGTGTATAGACTGTGGTCTTGAAATTGAGTTACTGAACATTTAATGACATTTAGATGCTCATTCATTAAATGTCAGAGGAAACCTTCTCAAATGTTCCTTATGTCAAATTCCCAGACAAACACAACATGAGCTCATCTTTGGGTCAGAAAAACATTCATTTAGTAGCTTCTGTTGCACCCTGCAGTGAAGCCATTAAAGGCACAGAGCTTCAATGCAAGCTACACCAGCAGCACCAAGCTGTCATTCAGGGCTTCTAATATGATTTTCTTGTGCTGCTTTGAGCCAGTCACTCACGTTTCAGTCATTGATTGACTGCATCTACAAATTGAGGACTTAATCTGTGCTGCTGCAGTTTCAGTAGTAAGCATTCATTAATTTCCTCAACAGTTTGACAATTTAATAATCAGTTATTTCTTTGGGTTTACAACATACTGTATTGCAGACAGAGAGAGCAGAACAGTTTCACTTCCTGTTTGGTTTCACTTTTGGGGATCACCCTGATGAAATATAACACTGCAGAAGAGGAAACATAGCAACATGTCCTAAAAAATGCAGGGGGAACTGAAGTAATCCCAGAGGGAGAATAAAAATGAGAGTAAAAGATCCTCCTGGGTTTATTCAAGAAGCAGCAGAAACAGTATAATTACAAAACACACAACAGCAATAGAATCAATGTGACCTTGAGGGTCAACAGATCAGTGGCCTGAGGTGTGACTTGTACTCCACTACATTTCAGAGGGATTTATTGTACTTTTTACTCCACTACATTTATTTTACTCACCGCGTTATTAAAAAAACGCTTTAATATTGATGTGTGTATAGATTATAGTAGGGTTAGTTCAGTTTTTAGGATTTAGGAGTTGTGCATTGAAGAATTTCAGTTCATTAAATCAAAGTGGCCTGCAATGTGATAAAAAATGAATGATCTTCTTTTGGCAGAAGTGCTGGCATGTTGGGGACGATGCTGCAATAGACTTTAAATAATGGAGAAGGCAAAAGATTTGCCCAAGGCATTTAGTCACACTGGGTTAACATTAAAGGCTCACACAATGCACATCTCATGGGATGATGAAAACAATATTTTTTTATCCTCATGAATAAAAAGAAAGAAGATTCTAAGAATGACAAAAATGGAGCTGTTGGCTTGTATTCGTAAACCTTTTACAGACCAAGTGGATTAGATCAGGTCATGATTTCTAATATCGTGCTTGAAAAGCAGAGGTCAAAGTTAATATCTTACCTGCAGATAAGGCACAACTTTGCAAAGAGTGTTTCCAAAGAACCATGTCTCTGTGATGTCTACCACAAGGCTTGCAGGCAGGCAGATGATGGTGACCAACACATCAGCAAAGGAGAGATTAACGATGAAATAGTTGGTCACGGTGCGCATGTGCCGGTTTTTCCAAACTGCAAAACAAACTGAAAATGAAGCACAATCAAAGACCGCCCAAGGGCTCAATAAAGCAAGTATTTATCACAATAGTGCAGGTTTTTAATGATGATCACCACCGTTTTGAAGGCATGCCGTCAATCAGAGTTTTAATAAAAAATCCATTACAGTCCTGTCAACATCTTTGTTTCTTGTTGACACAATTGAATTTAACTGTGTGACATTACGTGCTGAGAATGTAACAATTAAGTGTTTTCTTATTCATCAACTGCACCAACAGCCCTTTTGATAATTTGAATTGTTTATGGGCACTTGATAACTTGTTTTAACTTCACGAATGTCAAAGTCACCGGAACAGAGTTAATTGTTAATCTTTATTAAAAAAGGAAATCCATTGGCGCATACACGGGATTGTAGGCAGGGAGCCGAACTTCATTGTGCACAGATCTCATGGCAACTACAAATGATTCAGAATTGGCAGATACACATAATGGTATAAAAGTCATGAAAGAAATCTAAATTCATTTAATTTCATATCCATTATCAGACCAATAGAGGCTTCAAAATCCATCTGTGTCTTGTCTTACAATATATAATGGGCCAAAAATCAATACCAGCAAGCCACAGTTATTAGTTGTTACATTATTGTGTCTTTGAGGTCTCTGAAGTAAGAGACAATACCTTGATTTTAACTTACAGTTGACAGTATGACAGTATGACAGTATGACTCATCATTGCCTGCTAATAACTCAGCATTGAAAATGATCCGCCTGGGAACCATACAGATCTGTGAGCTAATGTTTCTTGCTCTGGCAGATACACCTTCCGCCCTCGAAGTCAAACAGATTGCTCTGTGCCGTGGTTTGTGATGAGTCAATCACAATCATTTATCTAATATGGAGCAGGTTTGATACAGGACACAGTGAGTCACACATTTCACTGCTCTGATTGATTACAGGTCTATTCAATTGCTTCCAGGCACGACGCACCTTGCTCATGAAAGTCAGGTCGAACTGTCAAACTATCGGTAGTGCTGACAAATATGAATGAAGATTCTGCTAGAGCACTGCCTATTTCAACCCTCACATGTTAGTGCTCTGTTTCGCTGTAATTTGAGAAACCTTTTTTAGCTGCTTGAAAACAGAGCAAGCACTGCCCAATTTGCATGTGTAACTGAGCGCTATGTCAAAAGTTTCACTGCTGTGACTGGTTGTAGGTGTATGCATGTGGAAAGTAAATGTTTAAGTAAGGGGGGATTATGTACAGTAAACATTTGCTTCCAAATCCGATTAACTGCTACAACTTGAAATCCAAGCCAATATGTTTTTTTGGGGGTTTTTTGTTTTTTACTGTTATTCCATTTAAATTTTTAGAATAAGTACTTTAGGTGGTTTTGCTAAAGTTGTCTACAGAGGGAACAGCACTGAAAAGTCACTAAAGCTAAGGTGTGGAGGATTTGCAGTATTGAGGATCAGGGGTGGGCAATGTGGAAAATCACCTCACCGCCTGATGGGTAGAAGACCAGAGTGGGTCCCAGGTGTTGCAGCATGCAAGAGACATGGGAGATTAAAGCTTTCTACCCTTACGTGAGTGTATTTCTCTACCACTCCTGTACCCGTATGCTGAATAATATATGTTTCGGA
Source organism: Pagrus major (assembly GCF_040436345.1). NCBI lineage: Eukaryota > Metazoa > Chordata > Actinopteri > Spariformes > Sparidae > Pagrus > Pagrus major. The sequence continues at coordinate 9,048,885 of NC_133229.1, read as the reverse complement.
TAATATCTCACACTCCCCCATACAGCTGTCTTCAAGGGCAGTGCTCCATTTGACTGGGCCCATATGTTGCTTTGTAGCAGCAAGTAGGGAAACATACTTTCTGTATAGAGTGCAGGCTTCATGTGAAGTCGAGGCTATGAAGCTCAATGTTTAATGAAAAGCAGCTGATGGTTAAGGTGCTGTGGTAAACTTCAATTTCATCCTGACAAATCAGTATTCTGGGTGAAGGCATAATTTGCTATTATACAACACAGAGTTGCATTATGAAATTAAAGTTTGTAGCTCCTTCATACTACACAAACATAGAGGATATGTACAGTTATTTTTAAACATATATGCATGAACACGTGTACACCCAGGAAATAATTCAGTAGTCCACTTTTGAAATTTGTGTCAAATACTGTCGATCAACTTTGACTGTGTTTGAGCACCAAGCATCAATATGAAATATGTGTTTTATTCTGTATTCTTAACAACGCTGTTGGTACATTTTACTTGCTGTACAAGCCATCAATTTAAGTAGGCAACTATTACTGTATTGAAATGAAGAGGGAACCATGTAACCTGACTCGCCAGATGGTATGTTACACAGAGTCATCTGTTTATCCATCTGCATAATAATCCATCATGCTTTGGATCACACCTAATGTTGAAATTGGGCCTTGTCAATTGGACATGAACAATATACATCAATTCGTCACCTATATAACACAAAATTCATCTGGCTCTGTTCTTCAAAGATGATTGAGGAGCAAATTCAGGTCTGACTGCTACTTTACTAGGTCATCAAACATAAACCAATGATGATACAGATGAAGCGTCTGTGCACGACCACAGTCCTCATCAGAGATTGTCGTCAAGTCTGCGAAGGCATGGGAGCACAAGGCTAACATGAGCCACTGAAAGACAGGCCTAAAGACTACATTAACAAAATGCATAGTGTTACCTCTACAGCCGGTACGTTTAAATATTTCTGTATCATAATGTGGTTGAATATTTTTTTCCAGCCTACATGATTCAAGTAACGTCATAATAAAGTGATTGTTTTACCCATTCATAAAAAAGTTTTACATCGTTGCGTCTGCAATGAATTATTGGTAATTAAATCAGTGAAGTCTGGTGAAGTCTGCCCAAGCAGACTCTTGAGGGCCCTTGTGGACGGGATGATGTGGGTTTGGTCAGCCCTCAGCACTCCAGTCCATTTATTAGTAGGTGAAGCAGAGGAGCAGAGAGTACTGATGCTCTGTCCATTATGTGACAGTCAATGGACTCCTTGGTGAACAGCTAGGTGAGTCAGACAGGAAAGGAGTCCTCTGTGCATTCAGTGCTCTCTCTTTGGTGTTGGCTGCTGTCAGATTAAAGTGTATTTCTCATGTGTACTTTTTTCTTTATCAAACCAATCCTGAACATCTTTTCAGAGTGGCAAGGTGCATTATCCTGCTGAAAGAGGCCACTGCCATCAGGGAAAACTGTTGCCATGAAGGGGTGTACTTGTTCTAGCTGGCTAGCTAAACTGAGGAAGCTAAGAAAACATAAATAACAATGTCACAGTGGCCAGCAGCAAAGAAACACCACTGCCACTAATTTAACAGCGTCTGGAGACATTGGGGGACACTACTTAATTCCTCAATTGCTATTCATCTATTACCTGCATCGTTTTTTTTTTTTTTTTTAGCAATTAACAGTTTGCTACAGGGATCTTCAACGAGAAGGCCAGCCCTTCACTCCTCAAATTGATCAATGAGCTTTGGGCACCCAGGACCCTGTTGCCGGTTCACTGGTTATCCGTCCTTGGACCACGTTTGGTGGGTTCTAAGAGCTGCTGATCAGCCCTGTGAACATCATTTTTTTAAGCAATTTATACAGTAATATTTAGCAATTCAGTCTTTTGGACCAATTGTATTTGTTTACGATTAATGGAAACAGTTGACTTATACAAAGGAGATTCTGATTCTGCAGTGACGGACAAATGTTATTCAAAAATAAAAAGAGTGACAATAAGAACATCTTAGCCAATCAACACAGTTGTCTGAATCAATTAGTCAATGTTCGATCATTTTACCCAGTAAACTGCTGCAACATAAACAATAGTGGCTGCACATTCATCTTTTTGTACAATAAGAGTTACAGTAAGCTACTGACGCTGGATGCACATGTTTACTTTCTGCTGGGAGAAAGATATGAGTAAGCTCCTTATCCTCCCCAGTGTCTTACACACAGCTTCCCACGCTGCTACAGGAACAAAGGTGCTACAGGCACATTGAGAAAAAACTAAAGACAAACCAGACCACACATCATTTTTCACAACCGCAAATGAAGAGTGGCACGTTACAGTAAATCCCTGGAGCCCAGTTGGATCTACATTTATACAAGCCAGACACCGTTCAATCAGAATTAAGAATGAGAAAGCCTCCGGTTGGTGAACTGCTCTGTTTGTTGCTTTGATCTGTGTTTTGTATTTGTGTTATTTGGTCCTTGTTGTTCATGTGGTTTGCACTTCGTCAATATTTCCCTCTAAGAATGGGTTTTTGGATTCATTTCTGGAACAGACTTTTACACTGTAACTATAATGCAACAAAGGTGTAGGAGAAGGAACATGTGGCGTGAAAAACATTGGAATGGAAAGTAGAATATTTTGCCAAAACAAGCATCCTCAAAATTTTAATTTGAATTCATCGTGTGGTTTACAAGACCATAAAATGATCGTTTCAGCTTGTTGAGTTTTATTGTAATGTGTCAATGGCATTAAGTTTTACAGTCAGTAAGTATTTAAAGATGTCAAACACGTTTAACTAATGCTGTAGGTCATTTAGGTGTGCCATGTCCTCTGGTTTTGTATGGCTGCACTAATCCATCATTAATGTTATAAGTTACACCTGTGCTTTAGAGGTGATATAGAAGCTCAGTGTGGTTTTGGTGTTTTACAGTGTTTTTAATAACAGTAGTGCTGCCTCACACCTTAAAGTAGGCCCAGTAGTCTGGTCTTTTGCAGTGGCACTATGTTTATCTGCATTGTTTCCATCAAATAAATGCATTCATTGATAAGATAGATACAGCATATTATATTTTATGTATTATTATGTTTACTTATTGTGGGAGAAAAATCTACAGCCCAGAACTCTCTGGCCCCACAGGATAAGATTTCGTACGTACCCTGTATAAAGGTTAGGTCTGATAGGGTATGGATACCCTCATCGTAGTGACCTCTGATCTATGAGTTTATATCTCTCATGGTCTTTGCAAACTTAGCAGTTCGAAGCTGCTGTAAATATGTTTACAAACCAAGGCTATTGTTTATGTAAACTCATAGGATGTCCTTCGACCTATCTGCTGTAGTAGACTAACTGTCTCCCACGTTCCTGAGCTCAGAGGATATAACATGAAACTAGAGAAGGTTTGGGAGGATTGACTTGACAATGCTCTGTGCATACAATTGTGCTGTTATTTTGTTCCTCCATGGCCATGTTGTATGAACTACTGCATAGAAGGTCAACAGTGTCTCTGAGTCTTCTTCATCTCTCCTGAATGGTCAAGCGAGCTGAAATTCCACAACACTTATATCAGTCCATCAGCTTTGTTTTGCACTTGTTGAGGCATTTTGAACATTTAAGTGAAAGAAAAAAGTATGTGAATGCAGCTCAGCAAATACTAATAAAGGCCTTTTCATTTATTTAAGTAGACTGGTGTAATACCTGCTACATGTTTCCTTGATTTTTGGTATAGCCCCCTTGGCCAGCCCCCACTGCTGTGCACTTACATCACTTTTTGTATGATAATCCCTCTTTCCCATTAAGCAGACAAACAAACTCAACTGACCACTGTGTGATGCCTGAAAATCCTCAGACTTTGAAATGTAGCTCAGTGAGATCTATGTACAGTTTATGCGCATAACTTGAGACCAGCAAAGTGATGTTACACTAAACATGACAGTAGAAACGCTCCACCAGCAACAATAAACCTTTCTGTTATGTGCCTCTGGCCTTCATAATTAAAGCTGAGAATTATAGAAGTTCATTAAATAATAATAAAGTAGTATAATTTATCATTGGTATCATTTATGATTGATGGATGGAAGGAATTTGGTATTTAACTGGATTGGAACTGGCTTACAGTGATCTGTAATTTAAAACAAATGCTAACTAGGGGCGTAAAGTGGGGGGGCTAATGGCACCTTTCCTACTTCCTACCTCCCTTGTACACACCCTTGTACCTCCCTTCAGTTTGATCTCAGAACTGAACACCTGTAAAGTTTTGTGACTGTATCGTGCACAGGTGTGACACTAATACGCTGATAAAAATCTGCCCACAGACTGACAGACAGACATACAGACACCCAGCAACATACTCAGTATTGCTTCTGTGGTATTTCTAGCTACAAAAGATGCCTCCAGGACCACACTTTGTTTTGATCACACACACACTCACACACACACAATCACACACACACACACACACACACACACACAAAGTGAAATCAACCAAAGTAGTAATTGGTTTCAGTTCTAGTTTAAGTTAAATTCTTGAAAAACTTTTACTCTGAAAGTTTTGAGCTGAAAAGCCAAATCAAAATTGACTTTAAGAAAAGTTTTGTTTGTCTCCAGAGAGGTTTCTTATAGTTTGTTTTATCAGGAAGTTGTGTGCTTGATTAGTCAATATATAAATATATATGAGTAAAAAAAAAAACCTTCACCTTCGTCACTTCTGTTAAGCCTGAGGCAGCCTATTGAAATCTCTGGGTGAACTCTTTATGAATGTGTTTGTGCAGACGATTGCACAACAACTCCTTCTCATTTTTAGATTTCATTGATACCCTCTAGAGAAGACTTCTTACACAGTATACACAAAAAGGTGTTCTCTTTCTTTAAAGTGTAAAGGCATTTTAAGGACTCCTCCTGCACTCTGGGTGAACAAAAATATTTTATTCCATTAAGTTTTGTGTTCTGCTGTGATCAACAGGTCAACCCTTCCCATCAGCTGCTCTTTCTGCTGCCAAAGGCTTATACATAACTTGTTGTCCTCTGCCTCCGTCGTAACAGCAGATACCGGAGGAGTTGATAGATCTCCTATGACCAGTCTTTGTCCTGCATCTTTAATCAAGTTCCCATCAATGTTACATCCTTCTCCGCTTATATCCAATCATGTCAAACCACTGAGGAAAATTACACACTCAAAACCAATTTATTTCAAGTACAGGACAAGCATAGTGGAGAGACTTTTACAGGAACTGCATCAAAGGCTCCAGTTTTTTTTTCAACAAATGCCAAAGGATGTGTCCTGATCTGAACTTTCCCAAGCCTTTCTAAACAAAGACAAGTTTTTTTGGAATGAAAATCTCTGTTTTTTGTTTTCTTTGCATTTCTGATCTTTTTGATAATAACTTTACTATCGAGGTTAGCCAGTCGTGCTAGCATAGCAGGCTAATTAGATGAAGGAAAGTATTTTCAGGTTTATGAACAATGGGGGCAAAGCTTTACTTACACTGAGTATGAAAAGAGCCATGGTAACTTGACGTTAGCAATGGTTTATCAAAAGTATCACTGTACACAAAAACAACAGGCAAACACCAGTAAAAATATACACAAAAGTATCGCCAATTACTTAGGGATGAAAAAGCACTCTAAGATGGTCATAAGGTTGGAGACGAAGGTAACTTTACTGTATCCCTATGTTTAAGTGATGCTAATAAAATAGCCATGACAGTTTCTCATAAAGCAGCTAGTGCTCACTACGAGCTAACGATGGGACTGTTTCATCCACTTTGGAGCCCACGTCAACTGACTCTACAGTAGTCACAGGTATGCTATGTAGGGGCTTCGATCGGTTGACAAAAACTCTAATATCTCCCCTTCTCAGGCGTGATGATATGACGTCTGCTGAAGTTAAGTCTGCTGGCTTGTCAATACTTTGAGTAGTGCTTAAACATTGTTGGTAGGGGAAACTTAAGTAGAAGATATCTAAAAAGTGACAGGCGTTAGTGGTTTCCATGCCAGTCAGCTGCCTGATCGGTGTGGTGGATGTGCAACTATCACCACAGATGAGAAAGATGTCAGATGTCTCACTCTTCCTCAGTCTGGAAAAAACATGTCTAATTCAGAATTTTATTGATTAAGATTTTTTTAAAACAAGTTTAATGTCTTCTGGGTGAAGTTTATGATCTGCTGCTTTTAAGCTACTGTTCCCTGCTTTTCCGGTGCCTTTGTGGCGACGAACGTCACACACAAGGAAAAAAACCACAGCGAGGCAAACTCTTCTCCTTGCAATGTGAAAAACACCTACTTCAAGCAGGTCCACCCACATATACCCGATAATTAGGCGGCTTAAGTACAAATCGAATTCTTGTGCCGTGCTACTTTATGCTAATGCAGACCAATCCTTCATGTTTCATTCAAGCTTCACATTAATGAACTGCCTGTCAACTGTGAGGACAAATGGGACCCCTTTCAAACAGCATCACAATGGACAAAAATAGGCACTGCATGTAAGGAAGAGTGCTTTAGAGTGCTGGCACACATGACATGACATTTATTATAGTGGAAATATAATCAATACCCCAGCATGGCTATAAAATAGAGTTTCTAACACGCAGCAGGTGGTGCGTTGCCAGTATCAGAAATGAGCCAAATGTACTGTTGGATATCAATAGTACTGATATTCTTTAATATTCATGCATCTTATGGACACACATGGGCCGACAGTTTTTTATAAAATCAATTAGATGGTCATAAAATGCATTCACATGTGAGTTGCTGGCCGTCCTCAGCCTTTGAATTTGTTTTCACCCGACATGTCGGTCAAATACAGCAGACATTCATCATGCATTACTTTCTTCATACGTTGTATTGTATTAAGGTTATGTTCAATCTTTTGACATCCTGTTTTCTATGGCTCTTAAGAGGCACCACTTGTAGTCAAGTTAAAGCTTGTAAGTTTTTATGATGCTTTTATGTTGATTGTTTCGCTCCTGTACTAAGTGGGTGTCGTTTTTGTACAATTTGTCAGAATCAGAATCAGAATCAGCTTTATTGGCCAAGTATGTGTACACAAACAAGGAAATTAGACTTCGGTTAGGTTTGCTCTCAATGTACAGGTCATTGTTTTTATAGTTTTACTAGCTACAGTTTTACAATACGTGTGTTGATTAAGTAGTTTCCCATACTCTTTAGGTATGTAAATGTTGACGGCTTACATAATAATTACATTATTATTCCTATTAGAGCTACTGTAACATTGTTATATTATGTTTGGCTCTATTGATTCTTTTACTGTTCTGCTTTTGTGTCAATGTCTTTTACCACATTATTATTATTAGAATTATTATTATTATTATTAGAATTATCCAATTGTATTGCAATTTTAACCAATCTTATGTTAAAATGGTCAAACGAAATGCAAATTAATGTTAATTCCACCCACCACTGTTATCTGATTATAATAAGCTGGTTCATCGAGATCGAAACAGCTGGTGGCAGTAATTTTCCCCCACTTAAGGGCTTTTTCAATTTGCACATAAAAACAGGAGGATGAAGTCGCATTCATATCAATATTCCACTCACTCCACTCTTTATACTTCCATAATTGGCTGTGGTCTCTGCATCTTGAATGTAATCATGATAAGCTGCCTTGTGAGACAGGTTATTATAAATCGTGTTAGATTCAGTGATGCCGGTTAACTAGGAGAGTTCTCTGTCACATGCCGTCAGGTTTTAGACTGTGTCTTTATAGGCCAGGGGAATGACGCTTGTTTAAGATACAAGGTTGTGCTCACATGCTGCATTTTAATTCTAAGTGCTTGTACTTTTACATTTAAGCACCTTTGCAGCACTTTAGATCACTTCTCTTCATAAAAAACGATCTATATGTTGATGAAGGTTCTAAGTCATCCAGGTCATTGTAATTCTAAGTGCTGTATCATAGGCAACTGGACGTTTCATCTCTCATCCAAGAGGCCTCTTCAGGTCTAACTAACTGGAGGGGAGTTGCAGGGTTTTACACTTTGTGTGGGGGTGTCCTTATAGAGTCATTAAGGACAGATGTGGTTGTTAAGCTTAACAGCCATTCACACCTGGGCTCACCTAGCCCTAGCAACCCACATGAAGGCCGGTTGGGTCAACAACCCACAAGTGGCCCTAACGACTCTGAAACTCAGAGTCCACACCTGTCCTTAACAACTCTGTAAGGAGCGTAAAGCCTGCAACTCGACTCCAGTTAGGTAGAACTGAAGAAGCCTCTTGGATGAGAGGCTAAACATCTTCAAGAAACTGAGACAAGTCCAGTTGCCTACCATATAGCACTTTGAATAACTATAGAATTGGTTTCAACTAGCAAAAATTCAAGCCTGTAATAGTTTAATTCTCAACTGAAGTGTGTTCAAGTGTTAATTATTGACAACATTTTACTGAACACATGCATTTAATCTCATATTACAAAAAGAATATGAATTATTACACATTAGTCAAGTTTACTTGTACACATTAGCATATTGTGTGTGTCAGTCAGCTGGGAACAAGTTATCGTTTCAAAAGGCTGTTTGATTTCAACACAACATAAGAGGAAATCCTCCTTCAGCAAGCAGGATTTCAGATGTTTGTGCACACAAACAGAATGAATCAAGGTCTAGAGTCTAAGTATGAACTCATTACAATCAGGGAAATAATTGACTTTTATCAACTTCAGGCTCTCGTTGGTGTTCTGTGGCCTGTGGGTACCCACCACAGCAACAGTTATGTACACCTACTTCAAAGTCTAATCCCTCTTTGATCTTGTTTATTCGGTCATAATTAAATGGATGCAATTTAGATCTAAACCCAAAACAAACCCAAATGCATGAATCTGATGCTGACACATGCTGCTGGATGGTGATGTCACTGATGTCAAATTGCACCAAGTGGTCACTGGCCAGTGGCGAAAGGCAGTTTTAGAAGTATACCTTAAACATAAAATTAATAAATCAAGAAATAAAGTAACTTGTTACCTAGAGTATCATGCTGAGATTGTCATGGGGTTCACCAGAGGAACCTAATTAGAAGCCAGTAGAAGCTTTTGCTACTCTGTCAGGGCTTCTCATCCAAGAAACTTGTGTTTTCTTGGATCAAAGACCCCAACTGGCATCTAATTGGCCACCTATGTTGCCCCGTACCAGAAGAGCACAAAAGTAATAGGTTGGGCATTATTAAAACTCAGTTAACAGATTTTTAAGACATTTGCAGGCAGCAGAAAAAAGCCTTATACACAACACTTACATATTATCACCTTACATAATCTGATAGTCATGCACAGCCCTGGTAATTTAATCTAAATCTTAAACGCGCCGAGTTCGGTACTCAAGTTTGCAGTGGCGTTTCTATCATCCTCTCATTTCTTTGAGTTGAACACCAGGGGCGTATCTATGTAATTATGGACACAAAAACAGGGCTCCTGCAAATAATGAGAGTGAACAAAAACAGTAAAGTTGTAGGCTGTGGAAAACAATGAGCTGAAAGATGCTAGAATGCTTAACAGAGCTGGATGATAATTTCTTTGTCATAAATTCCACTGGATTACTTTTTTAAAAACACATTACAATGTTGATACAGACAGTGAACATAAAACGTATTTCATGTTGTCAATAGTGTGTATTTAAGGGGCCCAATGACTTGCTTCAAACCTGGCTGTGTTAAAGAGGTTTATGAGAGTTTAACCTTGTTCAATAAAGGTCATCTTGAAAATCTCACAGCATCTCTGCTTTCAGTTTTAAATCAGTTGTGTGATTTTCTTTCAGTGACAGTAATGCAGTTTACCGCAGGTGAGGAAGCTGCTGCAACAAGCAATAGACAAAAAGTCTGGGCATAAAAGGCAAAGAAAGATAAGCTGAGATGATTTTAAAAGCCTTTCATGTTGCTTTGCAATTGTTTCCGCTGTGCTTTCTTATTGAAGGAGACAATTAAGGTTTAATGAGTACCTGCCAGTTCTGGCTCTGAAACTAATGCCTCCCCTGATGAAATATGCCAGTCCTCCCACCAATACCCCCTGGATTTGTAGACAAACAGATGGAAATTTATCTGGAAAATAAAAGTATGAGGTGTCCGCTGGACAATCTGTGCATAGTTCAAGGACTGTGGGAGCAATTAAATCCAACATCCTCGGCACAGACAGGACTGCATGGTGAGTAAAACACATCATTAGTCATATTTTTCTCTTTATCTGTGGAAGAGAGCAGAAAAACTGTTGTCTTTGCTGTCTATTTGCAGCGTTCACACTGTCTAATTGGCAGGCCTGCAGTTTATTTTTTGCTCAATTTGTTTTTAGAGCCAAGTGCGGGACCTATCACCCGCTGACTTTACAGAGTTGGTATAAAACAATGATTAGTTCGGAAACGGTGCAGTGATCGGTGGTAGTGCCTGATTACTGCAATCACAACTGTGCATGCCCAACGTTGCTCACAGTCTATCTGCACATTAGAACCAGCCAGACTGAGGTGTATGGCAGAATGAATTATTGCTGTGAGTTGTCTGCAACATTCAACATATACCTTTATCTGCAAGCTTTTCTCACACCTGTCCATAGCAGTCACTTCATGTACAGTGATAAAAGGTATTTAGATATGTGCAATCAAACCAAACTGAATTATGCATGAGATTAGGGGATTAGGGATGCACAAACTTGTTTTTTCTTCCCAGTAATTACCTGCTTGTCATGGCCGATATAAGATTTTACATTTTTGTATTTCAGAATAAAGTTCCAGACTGGTAGTTTATGCACACCTGAGGGTAAGGGTTAGGATTAATAAGATTTGTTGTGTTCAAACTTGAAGACTTCTTCCCTCCTGCAGTGCGGCACAGGTACTGCAAATAACATCCAGTTGTCTTCCTCTAAAACTATAAAATGTCCACACTGCATGGCTCTACACGGGTGCTTTAGTTCAGCAGCATTAGTACAACAGCAGCGCGCTGCTTTTCCTTTTCTTCCTTCTCTTCTTCTGCTCTGTGTTTATTGACAGATTGCAGACCAACTTCAGAGGAGCATGCTGACAACTACTGTATCGAGCTGTGTAGATTCTACGCTTGTTGAGTCAATGAAAGCAATTTGGCTTCAAATTATTGGCTTCATTTATCCACTATACTTTCACTAATACGATATATAGCTGATAACATAAATATTGGGCCAATAGTTTTTACTGGACATTACATTGTAGTTAGAATCATTGAATGGGGGTTTGCTGCTAAAAACATGAGTGAATAGAGGAGATAAAATTAGGGAAATATGTTGTAATATTTACAGACTGTGTAATGACTAAATAGGATAACACAACACTGAATTAAACAACAATATTTCTTGCATTGTTTAACTTCTGTGTACTCAGGACTCCTCAGACTCACAAGCTGATGAGCAGTACTGCAATACATCTTGAGAGATCATAAAAATCTACTATCTGCAGCTTTAAGCCAGCGTCCTTTTTCTCTAAGTGGATGGAGACACACTTGGTCTGCTTTGGTTTGCTGAGACGGTTATAACCAAAATGTTATGCTAGTGACGATAGAAAAAAAAAAGTTCAAGTGAATAGAAAATCGCATCAGATGATAAAAGAGGGAGAAATCAGACAACAATAATTGGCACAAAACATAATTGAGAGTTGAGGTTGAAGCTACAAATGGGATATAAGCAGTTTGACACTGACATCTTTGACCACATTCACCAGTAAAGCAAACACAATGCTACTATATTTGAAGTAGAGGCAATAAAAATGAAGAGAACTTCAAGAAACTCTTTGAGTCTCCCTTGCTCCTGCTCACAGCATGTTTCTCATCATCTCTGACTGAGTGATTTTCACAGACGCGCTAAGAATATGGTGGAGATCAGATCAAAAATAATCGAGGAAAAAAACATTTCCAAAAATGTGTAGCTGTGAATGCGATATCAATCGTTTTCCCAGATTCCATGCTGCGCTCACAGTGTGCCATAAGTGATACCATCTTCTACAATCTTTCACTTCAAACACATCTGTGGGAGCCCAATTGTGATCAATCCGAGCTGCGCTTTGCCGCACTGAGGGACGCGCTCTGTGCCCCATCCTCTCCATCAGCAGACGCGCCGCTGCGATTCCACTGAACATCAAAGGATAAACTGGACTATTTTACATTTTTTGTCATCACCGTGGCACTTGGTTCTCTTTTGCTCTTAGCAATAATTTCATCTCATGTTCGGAAAAGTTGTCCAAAGTGCTGGATGATTTTTACGCACGGATGAGAAAGGACTTACACCAAAGACTCAACTTACCCAGCGAGTTTCCGATGAGTGAAACGAAGAATACTATGATGTAAGCCACAATGAGAACCCATTCATACTGCTTGGGGTGTAAGTACTCTCTCCAGATGTATCTCAGAAGTTCCTCGTCCTCATCCACAGTGGAGTGCGGGTGTAACTCCGTACTGTTGGCCACATGTGCAGGAGACAAACACTCCTCGCAGTCCAGATTCCCAGTGATCCCGGACATCCTCCCAGATGTGTGTGTGTCTGTTGTAATTCCTCGCTGCTTTCTGTGCGTCTGCAGTGACCGCAGGTTGTTACGCAGACTGCCAGTGAGGACGCGGCACTGTAGCGCGATAACAACGCGCTTCCCAGACCTCGTCAGTGTGACGCTGATTTCTCCTCTGCCTCCATGCGCGACCACAGCGAGGTCAGACACCGACAAACACAGATTACTGTAGCGAGCAAGAGCTACTTGAAGAGGTGGGGAAAGGGAGGGGAGGGGATGGGTACAGCCTGAGTGAGAGATCAGTGGGGAAAAACTCATTGTCCTGGTCTTGGTTGTGTCCATTTCACTAAACAGGCTACTAATACTGAATTTTAATCTACATTTTGATTACAAAGATAAACACCTAATACAAACATACAAATATACTTGCTCAGGAGATCATTGTGTCGGTACTCTGCCCATGGACACTGAGATGACACATGGATGCTGAGGGGGCTGCAGCACCCACTGAAAAGCAATTTATTTTACACGTGGAAAGAAATGATTTCATGTATAACATATGCCGAATTTACAAGAAGGTCCAAATGTATTAAGAATTTCTCAGAGACAGCATTTCACAAAGCTTAAATTCCTCCTCACACAACCACTCACAAAATTACTAGATTTCGTAAGGGAGTCTGGGGAATTTCTCTCCCTCTTCATCCCCTTGCTGTTGGTGACCGCAGTTGCTGTGACCTGTAGTATGCTGGTGTTCAAATATGCTGTCTGCTGTAATGTAACATTATCAAATTGTTGTACATTTTTGTTAATAACTGTTAGATATAAGTTATTCTGGCCATTCAAATTAATACTAAATACATGAATGTTGCACACAATTTACTATGAAGTCAGCACCCCCAGCTGTGACTGACTTCCAAGTCCCTGTTTCTGCCTTCAACTTAAAAGGTTCAGATTCCTGTCCTTATCTTAAAACATTCAAAACAGTTCTTAGATTAAATAATAGGCCCCTGTTTATTCTTTTTTGAGTGTGCATGGTCCATTATCTCTGTGAAGCCCCAGCCCTGTGGCTGCACATCCAATTATTATACGTTCTATAAAGTCCTTCAGCCAGTGATTCAAACAAAAACAGTTTAAATTCCTTGTTTTCCAATTCATTAGGAGGATCTTTCTTGAAGAAAGGAAAGCCAACACATTATTACTCTCGATTTCACACAATCCACTTTAACTCCCAACAAACAGCCTTCTGGGCATTGTGGTACCTCCTTATTTAATATTAAACATTACATTTTTCAGACTCTTTCTCGAAATGTTATTATTTTTCAGGTTCATAATTTTATTTTGGGTTATGACTAGAATATGTTTACATGCTTTAGTGCTCAAAAAACACATCAGTTTTCTCACTCTGTCCAGTGCTCCTGTCTCTTTAAGGCCCCCCTCTGGAATACCAAGTCTGCTCTGATTGGTCAGCGTACACATGCCTGAGCCAGCACTGCTAACAACAACAGAGCAGCTGTGCTAAAATAATTCTTAGGTGCCAAACTACATGCTAGGCATACATTATGCAAATGTGTATCATTGTGATGTAGTGTGATGTCACAAAGTCACGGAAATAAAGGCAGGACTTCTGAAGAGGCGTTTCAGGAGCAGTGTTTTCTATGGGAGAGAGGAGTTTCTGTTGGTGCGGACTTTGACCCTTTTAACTTTCAAGACATTTTACATACACAAGATCCAAAATAAAACACTGAAGAAAAGAAACAAACACGAAAAAGCATAACAGGGCTCCTTTAACTGTCCATGTTACTACAGAACAAGAGACATATGAGTCTATACAGTTTGGATACTGTGCTGTTATTTATTACAATCCATATCAGTTAATTATCTATATCTTTATCTGAGGCCAGTGTGGTTCCTTGAGATATGAGTTTCTCCAATATATTAGGCTCAATTTATAATAACTATTCAAATCCTTCTATAGGGCCATTACGTGTGATGAACAAGTTCATGTCAATGAATGGAGTCGGCCTGACTGGATATTGACTCGCAGCTGCTATTTCTATTTTAAATTCAGTGCAGAACTCCACAAGGAGCCTCTGAACAAGGAACTGATGCATAAATAATCCAAGGACAACTTGAGACAATTGCACATATGCCATTAACCTGCATGATCAAATTGCACAAGCTGCAGACACTCTCTATTTTTGCACTTCATTGAAATAAATTGGTTAATCTACCTCAGAATGTGGGCAAAATGGTGTGATATCGACAGACTGCCGTATATTGACTAAAAGCTGAGAGGCATATCAAGACAAGGGCTTATACAAAATGAGGTATACTGCTTTAGTTTCAATCATGTCATTGAGAGTCATTATTTTCACTTCCTCGGTGTGTTCATGTCACAAGGTGAGGGATAATTGTGCAATGTTACGCTATTAATAATCTGCATATTAAATATATTTCAGGGTCTGGTTATTTGACAGAGAAAAGTGAGATCTGTCTGGATCTGTGGAGGCAGAATTTCTGAACAATGTCATTTGTGTCATTGACAACAGCATGGTGTCAGAGAGAAAAAAAAGACCAAACAAAACTGCACAAATGGCTGCTGAGAGTTGAGGTCAAGATGGATCAAAGCACAACCTCGAAGGGAAAAAGTCGTTCATCCGCACATGGTGTCATATTTTGTTGTGGTGTTGGTTTCGAACACTTTTGTCTGATGCATCCCATGGAGCCCATCAGATGATGTTCCCACTATCATGTTCCCAGAGTGTTGTTCTGACTATTTGAAACTAATTATTTATTATAATACAAGAAAAGTGGATATTATTGAAGTGTTGTGGTGGAACATGATTCGTAAATATATTCACAGCAAACTGATTTGTAGATATGTTTTTGTTATAGACGTGTTTTGTTTTTCTGTCGTTAATTTTTTCAGACTGAATGTTTCCCCCCTTGATTCTTCTGACTGTAACTAGTTTTCAGTGTGAGAAGACAGCAGGTGTTTCTTTTGTAGCCTACCGCTGTCTTGTTTACTTGGTTTCTTGTTTCTAAATCAGTGGAATCACATTAGTTATGCTCTCTCACCCTGGATTATTAACATACTTCCATGTTAGACAAAGTGGAGGATTCTCAGAGAGTTGTTCATTTTAAAAAAAAATTTCAAGCGCGTCATAATGAGCAGGCATTGTCTTATTGTTTACTATTAGCAGAAACTGAACATTTCAAATATTACCTTTAGCTATATAATTCAAATTCTCTGCTTGGTTTGCCAACTAGTTTCTATGCCTTTTCCATCGCAACACTTAGTGTTAAAGGAAAAGTGACATTTTTGCCAGTGGCTAAATGAGAAGCTCGATAACACTCTCATGTCAATATGAAAATGAAGTCATGGATCAAACAAATGTATAAATAATAAAATGTTAATTAGTTATTTTTAGAGATGCTGGAAGGCACCACTAAAGCTTAGTTTAAAGCTGGCTGCTGGCTGTAGCTTCTTATTTAACAAACAAAAATGAAAGTGGTATCAATCTTCTGATGCAACGCTTGTCAAGTGTCATGGTAACTGTTTCCCCCAAAATGTCAAACTAATCCATTAATGAATCAACAAATAACACATTCATTCATTCATTCATTCATTCATTCATTCATTCATTCATTCATTCATTCATTCACTACACACAACAGTGTGTTTGCCCCTGCTTCATGCTTAGCTGATTGGCTGGTTGGCTAAGAAGCTTTATCAGTCTTCTCTTCGAATTATCAGCCGGAAGCAATTTTTTAAGTAAGTAATAGAAAAAAACAACGTTTATGAACCTTAGGTTAGATGGATATTTATTTATATTAAGACAAGGAGAAGATGACATCGTTATGAAAGCATATATCTAAATATTTTAGATAAATGTCACAGTTAAAGAAAATATATCAAGCCATCTTAATAGGTTTAACCTAAAAAAATGACTGTTGATGATTGCTTGGATTTTTCTAAATTACCCATCTATTCCACTTTTTAAACATACAAACCATAAATCCATTAAATACAGGTGTAATGTAATAAGAAATCCAATTAGATGTAGATTTTTTTTCAGGAGGAAATCATAAAGAAGACTGTAGTCCCTGCAGTTTGCCTTCACAATACCTCTTTTTAAGGTAAAGTAATACAAAGGCAGTGCAGTATCTGCATCATGATTTTTAAGCCATAGAAATTAGTAAAAGGGGCACTGTATAGTTATTCAAACTAAGAATATTTATTAGGTTATAATACAAACTCTGAAATAGTTATATTTTTCGTAACTGAATAAACAAGCTGTTCTCAGAGGAAAATTAGGTCCCCAGAACAGTTTGAAGCTAGACAGGTGGCAGAGTCCGCCACACATAAACAAAAATTTTAATATTTGTGTTGTCATTTTATTCAGTCATGAATACAAAGAGAGTTTGTTTATTTAGTTTGTTTAGGCATATACAATCTGCCAATTACTATTATAATTGTTTGTGACTAATTGCCTATTTGGAAAATTATACATATATGTTATGTGTTCTCTCCTTTGTCTTTTCATTTACATATACAGTATATATTCTTTATTTATACTCTTGGCTATTTCTGTGGATGTCATCATGGATGGTGGAGCGAATAGGCATAATTATACACCTTGATGTTTGAATGATATGTGGTTCATGTTCTGATTGTTGATGAGATTCCTGGGAGGCAGGCGGATGGAGTGGGTCGGTGGTGCTGGTGGTGCTGTTAATTTTTCAATTTCTTTATTTGCTTAGTTTTTGATTTTTGTGGGGTTTTTTCTTTCTTTTTTTTTAACTTTTTCTTTTCATTGATTCGTGTACAATTCTTGAATTCATCATGTAATTGACTAGTGGGTGGGGTTGGAGCATGTGGACAGGAGGATCTCAGGTGGGGGCACCGGTGTGTGCTGTGTAAATCTTTTGCAACTATAATCCTGCCTCCCCTTCTTTGAAAAATGCTCAATAAATAATTGATCTAAAAATAAAAAATGAAGATCTTTCTCTTCTGATTTCTTCCCCAAAACTACATAATGCACCTTTAAAGGATACATTTTTTATAAGTTACCTATAACGCATTTAGCTGGACAGTCAAAACAACCTTGAAGCCATTTTCCTCAGCTTCCTTTTTGAACACAGTTACTGCCTTTGTAGGGCAGAATGGGTTTGCTCTCAAAATGACCATCAGTTCAAAGGCCTATTGAATTTATCTATGGTAGGCTACGTAGTTGCCATGACACCACAGGCAGGTTTGTTTGTATGAGACGACCAGGTCCAGTATTGATTTCATCACCTTAGCTTTTCATCCTCATTTGAACACCTTGACAAGCTTGAGTTGTCTCTTAAACTTTGCCATCAATCTTGGACCTTTTCTGTTCTGTTTGTCTGACACACAAAAAAAAATTCTTGCTCATCGTTCATTCACATGTCTTTCGTACGTCAAACTGGCCGAATGAGGCGTCTTAAAAGTAAAGAGCAAAGTAAAGTGCTGCTCGTCTGTAGCACTGTTTTCATTGGACACAGCTGATAAAGGTAGTCAGTAAACCTCTTTCATGGAAATGTAAAATTGCCCCATTTATAATAATATAAATATAGCCTATCCCATATAAAGAATAGCTGTGATGGAAGATCCTCACAAATGTTATGTCACCTGGGCTCCATAATCCTTTGACTTTTCCAGTGTGTTTGCTACGGATCAAGTATCATGACTGGAATGAGATAACAGAAATTAGTTTAAATTAGTTTAAAGTCAGGTATTCATATTTTTAGTAAGTCCAGCATTAAAAGATCATCACAAATAAGCAGCACTCTGTTTCTATCTCTTAGAATAATGTCCTGAGGCCTTTAAATCCTGAATCAGCTCCCATGAAGCGAAGCAGTGAGACTTCAACACACACACTTATTATGAACAATAAAGAAATCCCCCAGAAGCCAGCTTTTCATTTATACCATTATTTCTTCTTATTTATTGACACCTAAAGAGTTGAGAGTGAACAAAATTGATACCAATTATCCAATCACAGCTATCCAGGACATGTATTATTATGGTCCCCACACAATAAACAGTGTCTGTGCATTTCAAATAACAAGTCTCTGGAAGGAGTGACAGGAAATAGCTCTTGCGGCTCCGTCAAGAGATTTGAGGAAACTCATTTTTTATTCCAGGAAACCTGGAGATGAAATCATGCTGCAGGTACTATGCTGGAAAAATCGTGAAATCACATCAGTGTTCCGGTTGAAAGATTTTTGTTTTCTTTCCCTTTAGCATGATTTTTCCTAAAGTACCCCTTGATTGTAACCATTTTTTTTTTGTTATACAGGCATTGATTTTTGTTCTTTAGGAGTCAATACCTTCCACACATAGAGAAGAGATGATAAAGTTTAAGGTTTTTCTAGGTAAATGTAAACGCTGCATCCCTTTATTGTCTTTCAGTGATAGAAAACTAAAAAAATAAACTGTCTGTTTGCTACAACTCTCAGCTCTGTATAAATTCCTCAGCATAATCGAGTCATCACAGTGTCGTCTTGCACACTTGATCACACTGCAGGCTCTGACGTAAAACTGCATGTATCTCACTGATCCTTGAATACACATGAACTTGCGCCTTCAGGCCTTTTTAATTTCATTAGAGAAAGTGTCAGAGCTGCTCAGTTTAGCCTCATCATTAACATCGATGTCACACATAATGAGCGCTGATACTATAATGTCTCCCTTATTGTAATTCAACACTCACCACGCAGACCATGCGTATGTGTCCCAGATATGAATCTATAGGGTTGATCCTTGATTTCATAATGACACATTTAACGATTACTTCTAGATATATAGACATCCCGGTCCAGATAGTAATAATACATTCAGCAATTAGTGATCCGTTGAGTTATTATCATCGGTCCATGCCCACTGCAGAGGCTCACACAGCCTTGTTTCTATTTTTATGAAGTTAACAGCATTCAGTTGTTGTTGAAAGAGTCTGAAATGTGAACATTCAATTCAATAATATGCTTATTACTAAGGCGATAGTTAAAGGTGGTGTTGTGATGTTTCAATTTTTTCACATTGACACACACGAGGGTCAGAATATTAGAAACATGTCTGAATGTAATGCAGATCAGTACATCACCAGCTCATTGCTAAAACAAAATTGAAATAAGACCTTTATGACAGGGGCGGCTGTAACTCAGGAGGTAGAGCGGGTCATCTAGTAACCGGAAAGTCATTGGTTCGAATCCCTGGCTCCCCCAGCTGCATGTCGAAGTGTCCTTGAGGAAGATACTGAACTCCAAATTGCTCCTGATGACCTTGCATGGCATCCTCTGCCATCGGTGTATGAATGTATGTGTGAATGGGTGAATATGACAAGTGTTGTAAAGTGCTTTGAGCGGTCAGTAGACTGGAAAAGCATTTGTGAAAGCACAACAGAGTAGATTTAATGGCTGAGCTGTTTTACTGGAACACATGAGATTGTACAGGTGCTAATAAAGCGGTCACTGAGTGTACATATTCTGTACAACTTCACCTATTGTAACCCAACATACATATAGTGAACGAGCTGCGTCTACATGTTCTACTTCATGGTCATATTTAATATTTCATAATTTAAATCAATATTTTCTGAGGAGCCATGATTCAAGCAGTTGTAATACGATGCGTGTGAAAACAATAGACCAGCCTTCAACCAGGAGGTGGAGCTACCGAGCACAATCCCATGTGGTCTGACACACTTGGAGCTTCAACTTCCGACACGTCAGTTTGGCTGTTTGAAGTAAATGATAATGTCACATCTGTGGTTGATTTGTCAGCTCCTTTTATGCACCGCTGTGAAACATTTTGTTGATTCACAACAACTCTGTGGGAGCTGTAATGTCAGACAAATACCAGACCAAATACGCTGTGTGCAAAAGGTCGTAGAGACTGGATGAATTGTTTGGGAGGAAAGGCAAAAAAACCCAACATTTGTATAAAATTCAAACTGTCAGTAAGTTTCAGGAGCACATTAGAAACAGAGCAAATGTGTGTAACTAATTCATGTTACTGAAAGAAATCTAAGATAATGAAAGAAAGATGATGTTTTGAGGGGAGAGAGCACAGCAATACGGAAACACACATATATTAACATATTCTGGAAAAAAAAACTGACAGTGACTGAACACAGCCTCTGAGACACACAGATATCAGTATGAAGACAGCAGATATAGTGCTGAAGTGACTCTGATCAGGATTAGGATGCCAGGGACAAGATGACATGCAGGCAGAGACGGGAGACGCTGTCAGAGTCGGGGGGGAATCAGCTGCAGGCTGAAATAACAAGTATATTAGATAATGTAGTATATACGGAATATTTTCACATCTTACTCACTGAATTGAGGATTTATTTTCACTATGTTAGTACGTCTTAGTTTGGTGAGACTTGATGTACCTTTTTTCTGTTTAGTATGAAAAATAGAGTATCTCCTTTCTTTGCATATTGTGAGTTTATTTTGTTTATTTATTGCCCTAAAAGCTAAGAGAGCTTGTGAAACGTAGCAAACGTACAAAGCGGTATTACGAGACATGACAGGCCAGGGCTAGCTGGTTAGCATACTAACTTCAGTAAACATCTCCACAACACAATACATAGACATCTTTGACATAACGGCAGCACTGTTCTTTCTTCACATTCTGCTGACTATGTTCATTTTTTTGAATGTTTTCAACTAAAATTCTGCCCATATCTTACAAATTTGAATGTCAGTGTAATAAGTAATTATAAGTTGAAAGTAATGTCATAAAACAACCCAGAAAGTTAATATATTTGATCTACATATGTGAAAAAATATATTTGTGTTGCGTGGGGGAAATACGCTTCATAGCCTTCATTTCAACAAACAAACTTCTAAATGGATTCTCAGGACACCATTAAACGTTGTTTACCTTTCAGCAGATATAAAAGGAGGCAGATGCTCTATCATTCATCCTTTTCGAAAATAATCTCCACCGGAAGACAAGCTGCCTGCTAAATTATCCAAAACTTATAGTGGTCAATAGGGAGACAATGAGCCTGTTGAGGGGCTGCAGAACCTCTTCCCCTTATTTTATGCAGGGACAACATCGTTTCACATCTATTCACCCCGGTGCCAACAGATGGAAGCAAGCTGCATTCCAATGAGGCACGCTGGAACGCAGACAGCATTGTTAAGCTCAGGGTCAGGAGGTAAAAGGTGTGCTTCAGGTTTATCCATAAAGTCACATTTTGTACTGAGCTCAAGATTGCAATCAAAGCCAGAGCATCTGTAGCGAACAGAGTACAGGAGGATGAGGAGGGAGAGGTTAGGAATATATGTCTAATGTATCTCTTCTTGCTCTAAGATTGAGAGACAGAGGTCGTAGAATTCAGGCTATATTTTAATATTTCGGGATAATGTAAAAGGGATCAGCTACTGTTCAGTCGTACAGTTGCACAAACCTGCTGCACTTGAAAATTCAGCCCCACAGCAATGTCTTGTACATAATATTGTCATATTTATCAATAACTACCTGGAGTATTTCTGTCACTCAGTCAGCACAGTGAGGGAACCTGTTCATTTACTGAAGCAAACACAATCTTGTCAGTCTGCATCAGATAACACAGCTGTAGACTTTCAAAATGCATGCAGTACATACACCAAAGTCCAATTTTGAATGAAGATGATACACCACTATTTATCATTATCCTGTGTGGATAGCAGATCCATTTTCAGGAAGCAGTGGTTCGGCTTTGGAAAAGATTGCGTTACGTATACGTGACATGAGTGAAATATGACTGATTTAAAGAATTTGTTCGGAAGAAAATCACTTTGGGCTCCATGGATCCCATGTTGTACAAAATTGTTAAAAAGATACAAAGGTACAGTATGTCTTTAAATGAAGTATACAGTATACCAGTAACATGCGTAAATGAGTAAATGTAATTCTGTATTTAGCAGTAATATATAAAGAAGAGGTCATTCAATGGATTACTATCTGGGCATCATTTCTGCAGAGACTCTGTCACATGAAGGAGCAGCACAGTGACCCTTAAGAGACTGACTTGTGTCTCGCATACATGGACATCTGCCCTGATGCGATCCTCCATGAACCTCGCCTGAAGCCTGGCACTGGGCACTTTTGGAGTAGGTGATAACAGACAGTGTGACTGCAGCAGGTAGGCAGGTAGCTGCTGCTGTGCAGTGTAACTGTTGCTATAATGTATTTCCTCCTGTGAATACTATTGTGACTGAAAATGTCAGAGCAAAATGCCAAATTAATATTGATTAAAAATTTGTGAGCTCAGAACTTGAACACAGTGCTTCTTTTGGTGTGGTGTAACTTGTGGTGTAATTACTTGTTTTGAGTGTGTCGGCCCCAGCACAAGGAGTGAATGACAGGACTGTTGGGTTCAGGTCAAATGAAATGGAAACACAAATTGATGCTTAGTGACCGTTACTGAAAGCAGAAAATAGATCTAGATGTTTTTTCTGTGCTGCAAGTGCATTAATTTGCAAGAAGAAAATAGACTAAAGTTATATTTCTGATAAAGCATAGGGGATAGATGGCACAGACAGAATAGGAAAGGATGAGATGAGATTTAATGACGGCCTACTTTATTCATTCCCAAAGGATACACACACAAATCAGATATATTATAGACATGGATGAAGAATACAAAAACTATGTTCTGTATAAAAAGGCGTACAGGTGCTATCCATCATAATAACTTAGGATATAAAAGATTGCAGGTGACCTGCAGCTGAGCGTGTAACAGAATGTGCTCAGCGGAAAATGACATTTGTCTTTTCTTTTTTGTTTTTGTCAGAGATTGACCAGGATGTTGCAATGATATGTTTTACCCAATCATGCGAAAGACATGAAGATAAAAACCTTAGAATTGCCCTTAGATTAGGTCCATTATTTTTTATTCTAAAGGATGGACACCTTAACCCTTCTATAAAAAGGAGTTTCAGGTGTCTTTGCTCTTAAGAAATAAGAAAAATAGGTCTAGCCTCAGTGAGTCTTGTGACAAAATGACTGACCAATGAATATTTATGTTGGATCTGATATTGGTATTTATGCCTCTTTATTTCATGCTCAGTTTCACATTCCTGTGAATATGTGGGTGTTTACACAATAATAGAGTGCAAGCCTGACAAGTGATAGACAGGGACAGTGTTTAATATTGCAGAGCGGAGGGGGATGTGTTGAAGTGTCTTTGTTTATGGTGGTTATGGCCTGAGGGAAGAAGGAATGAAGGTGATGAGTGGTGTCTCAGGGCAGTGAGACTTTAGAAAAAGAGATGACCTGGGTGGGGGAAGTCAGCCATGTTTTTTCTTGCTCTCTCTTTGTCATTCTGGAGGAGTACAAGTGTGTGAAAGAGAGGAATGGGCAGACAACATCGAGCTCTGAACATTGCGCAAATAGCCGGAGCCTCCACTTAAAGAGCAATGTTGCAGAGCCAAACAACACCGTGATTGAGGATGTGATGATGGATTCCATGATTGCGGTGTTGAACCTGAGCAGTACAGTCTGTAACAGCCCGAACTTTTCCGGCTGTCTTAGGAAGTACACACGCTGCTGGACTTTCTTGATGATAAATGGCATGTTGCTGTCCCATTTCAGATTCTGCTGGATGACAGTTCCCAGTAGTTCCTCTGGGTATGAGACCATCCACAGGGCTGTCTGTACACATACTCATTACTGATGTGAAAACGGAGCATTCTTGCTTTAAGAGATGCTGAACAGCTGTCTTTAACCACATGGAGGGGAAACTAATTACAAGCAAACTGATACACTTTAATCACTGTAATTTTCAGAGCAATTTAAGTCTGCCTAGTGTGATCAAATACAGATGGCAGGTATTGAATGTTTGAATATTTGTTTCGTGTAATTTGGCTTCAAAGTGAGTTAAAGTTCATTTATAAATGCAGAACCTGGACACAGCAAGCAACACTTTCAGGATTCAGTGTAACCTTAGTAACTGTACACATGACATGCTCTTTGTTTCATTATACTGTTCTTTTGCTTATTGAGCTATAAAACATATATTTAAGTAGGAATGATTACACAGCATTTTCTGGACTTGCAGAATTGTCTCTTGTCTGAATCAAATCATTATTTCATTATCATTTATAGCCCTTTAACTATTATTTTATTTGTATATTTACATGTGTAACATTTAAGCTCTGATTCATGGTAAACTTGCATTTCTTTAACCCTTTTCCAGTCTACTGACCACTCTAAGGGCTTTACAACACTTACGACATTTACCTATTAACACACACATTTATACACTGATGGCAGAGGCTGTCATCCAAGGTGGCGACCTGCTCATCAGGAGCAATTTGGGGTTCAGTATTTGGCAGAGGGATACCGCAACCTGCAGGGAATTGAACCAGCGACCTTCGAATTACTGGACGCTCCACCTGCTGAGCCACAGACGCCCCAAAACAATTTAAAGGCAATTATAGGAACATAAACAAGAACATGTTGTAGCCCGCTTATTGCCCACAGCCCAGAGGGACTGGAAAATGCTACTAAATCAAGAAAAACATGATGTGGCACAAAATACTTTAGCCACGGTTTCCATCTTGGCTCAGTTCACAGTGAGCAGAACCTTATGTAAATTGACATTTTTATGTAAATCTTTCTGGTTTGTTTTTGACAGATTATAATGACATCTATGCTTGGCTATGTGTTCTGTCTGTAGTCTTCATTTAAATTGTTTATGCTGCCGAGGGCTGTGCTACATATCAGTATTAATTCATTATCACGATAGCGATTGCTCTCTTATCTCTTATCTTTTCCTGGTTTTAAAGGCTGCACTACTGTTTTTTTTACTGAACTTACCAGACTGTTCTAATTGTTGTAATACTTGACTTTACTCAGTTAGTAGTTCTATCCACTTTACTAATTATTTATTTATCAAAAATCCCATTGTGTTAATATCTTGTAAAGTATAAATAGTCACCCCTATAAGTGCCACAATTAATTAAAATATTGTCTAAATCACAATATGGCCAAATGCAATATCCAAATTGGAGCAATGTGTCACAACATACCATTATAAATGATAATATACCAAACGAACCTACAGATCATATTCTCCAGAAGTAAGAGGATCAGGGTTGTTTGGTACAGACAGACAGAAAAATGACATCATAATTTGAATATATTTGTCAGTGCAAATTATACGGCAAAATGGCCATTTCCACCTAAATCATGACTCATTGAAATACTGCATCACAGGCACAACAATTGGAAGCCATATAGGTTTGAATCAGCTAAAAGCCTCTGAAGATTAATCCTTGTGCCATTACTACTGAAAGTGGAGTGCAGCAAATTGCTCCCAAATTTGCTACAACTTTGCTATTAGTCACTTCCATTTTTTAGAATTCTTCTAAGCTTCGGCTGAACTTCACTAGAAAGTAGGTATCTACATGGTTCATCGGTAGATGGATGTCATATAGAAACACATTCTCATTTATCATCTAAAAGCACACCACAAGTGGATGTCCTGTGTTTAAAAATATCCAATAATATTGAATTTTCCCTAAGATGTACTGTTCATAGGCTAAAGAAACCCTCGGATGGACGCATCCTTATCGCTGGAATAAAGTTTGGCAATTAATGTTTCTGCAAACCACAGATACGTCGAAACTTTACATGTCTTTATGTTGCACTTCTATGTTTCTTTAGGTTCAATTTCCAGTTTTATCTTGTGACAATGCTGTGCTTACGCTCTGCTTAGGTTTGGGTACAAAAAACAGTTGGTTAGGGTTAAGAAACAATCACATTTTGGCTTAAAATACCTGTCCACAAACTAAGCTGGAGATGTCCCAACTTCCCGTCAAAAACGTCAGGAATATCCAGTGGTTTCACACTTACAAATCTTAAAACAAAGTCTTGGTCTGCGGTCACAGGCTTGGCAATATAAAAGTCAGGTCACAAACGTGAACATGACACGACATGTTCTGGATGCATTATGACATGACATCATGTGATGGGTGAAGCCGTTTGCGGAGGAAAGTCACAACTGTATGTTTTCAAATACAGTCACACAGTTTATGAAAGATTGACATTAATCAAAGACGTGTTCTTAGTTTCTGCTGAAATTGAAAATGGCACAAAAATTTATTATGGAGACACAACATTTATTTACAAAACTATTGCAACCCCCACAGCGTTCATAAATCTTCTGTCTGAAACATAAATAAGACGTGTTGACGTATTGGTATGTGTTTCATCATGTTGAGTGGTTGTTCACCTCAACTTGCCAACAACATTGAGGCTTTCAGGGAATATACTAACAACAAAACTTGGCATGTGCAAACACCTACAGCCCACAGCAATACACGATATACATCTCTGACATTTTGCAAACACAACCTAGCGCAACTGCAGCATTTGTTGACAGCGTTTGGATTTATTGCTTCAGGATGACGCCCCTGGATGACAGACACAAAGGCAGCTTGAAAGTAGGTATTTAAAAAATCTGTCAATGAATTTTCTGCTGCTTGTATTCATATAAAATATATCTCCTTTTAGTGGTGTTCATCAGTGCTTTAGTACACGATAAAATAAGCTGAAGTAGAAATGTAAACAGTGTTTGCAAAAACAAACTCAACACAAATAAAGACCAACTATACAAATATAAACATTCCCTGTCAAATGTGCACCAGTACTAAGTGACTAGCATCTACTTGGTCTTGGTTATGAGTTTTTCCACCCTATGAAAGAATTTCTCCAGCTTATTTTCATGATGTCCTCGTGCAGCCCGGGTGAGGTTGTGTTCAATAGATGCCTCACCTTTGGGAAGGCCTGTGGTTTTCTCCTGAGAGTGTGCGGATCCAAAGCTAGGGTGTATGGACTGTTTCTTTTCACTCGAGTACAAATGCTCAAATCTGCTGTAAATGCGTTTGTCGCCACCTCGATCTTTGCTCCGGCTTGCCACTTCGATGCCGGGCCTCGGGCTTTGGTCAAGTACGCTGGGTTTCACAACGTTTCTCTGCGGAAGAGTTTGGTGCTCCTCCATTCCGAATCGAGGTTTTGAGGATTGTAAGTAGTGGTCATCTATCCGGTTCCTCTGGCGTTCTGAGGAAGACCTGGCAGTGATGGTTGTTCTTTGGCGATGTTTTCCTCGTCCGTCTGATGTCCTCTCCTCATCCTCAGCTGTTAGGGTGTCTGTACTGGTGCTTGACTTAATACTTGATGCTTCCATGGCACCAACTGAATCCTCTTTTTTCTCTGGTATGTTCAATAAGGATTTGATTTTCTTTGTACTCTTCTTTAGAAAATGCTGAGAGCCTGTGTGATTTGATTTAGCTGTCGGATCTTTGTTATTCCCAACCAGGGCTGCTGCAGACGCAGTCCTGGTTGGTGGCTCCTGCCACATGGGACTACTCGGGCTCTTTGTGCCTGTGATGCTCTTGACATCATAATGAGAGACGGACCTCTGATCTTCGTTCAGATTTGTCCCGAATCCTCCATTCTGTGCATTGATCCCTGCTGTGCTTCTGTTTACTTGCATCCTTGCAAACGCTCCATACATGTGACCTGGCGAGTCATGTGCGTACTCTGTGTTTGATCTCGGATCTGCCACGCTGTGCCTTTTCTGCCAGCTATCTGTCAGGATGTCAGGGTTTGGCATCATGTGTCCACCTTGAGGTCTGCCCAGGCTAGTGTACATAGCTTGGTAAGAGTTTCTACCTGGACCATAGCTTGTGTTATTCTGACCATCATCCAAAAGCTGCAGACTTTTCCTCTTTAACATGAACTCTTCGTTACTCATTCTGTTTTCAGCTGATGCGGTCGGACTCCACTGCATGGATGAGTAGTGCAAAGGTGTGTTCGGTGCTCCTGAGGAGTTGAGACCAGTGGAGGAGTAGTTTATGTGTCTGTTGGGCTCCATTTGCTCTGGGATGGTGGACCTGAGAACAAGGGAAGACCTCATTCTTCCCTGCATGAAGGTGCTAGCTTTGTCCAGTGGGTCAAACTGGTCTAAATAGTCACAAGAGTCTCCGAATGGGACGTCAGGTTTGTTGAGGTAGGACTCAATCCTCATTGTGCGCATGTATGACTTAGAGGTATTCTCCAGTGTTGGCATGTTCTGCTGCATGGACAGAACCTGTTTGTCATTGCCATTGTATGTCTGATGTATGTTCTGACCTCTGTTTATCTGGGCCATTTGGAAGTAATTGTCCCTGGGGTAGTTGTTTGGTGCATTCCCTGTTTCCTTAGAGATATTCCAGTTGCTCGCTCTGGGCCTGATGTTCTGTGGCAGACATCCATCTTGTCTCTCTCCAGCATAGCTGTGCCTTTTCAAGTAGTTCATCACCTCTGTAGACTGAAACTGGGGGGACATCTGGTTGTGAACACCGATCCCATTCTCTATCCAGGGCCCAAGCTTGTGAGGGTCCTCCTCAAAGAGCCTCTCCTCAGGGTCTCTCCCGCTCAGTCTCCTCTCACAAGTCTTCCTGTAGACTGTGTCCAGAGTATGCCTTAACTGGTCACTGCGCTCAATTTTTGGTGCAGAGTTTGGTAAAAGCTGTTGTCCGTTTGGCCCGTTGCGTTGGAACAAACCCTCCGGGGGGCATAGTTCAGCTGGCACACTCGACCTGGCGAAGAGTGTTCGAAACTCCTCGTCGTAGCACTTCACCAGATGTCCTTTGATGACCTGCACCATGCTCAGATGGATCTTCTCATATGACCAAGTGAAGCTGCAAAAAAACACAGAAATAAATATTAATTTAATGTGGAGAAAACAGACTAATGTGTGATACAACACTCTTAAAAACATTATTACATTATTATTACATTATACAATAAATAATTTCTATTATTCTGTAAGTAACCATGTTTTGAATAAAGCTTTTGTAATCTAATTCAGGTATTTTTGTTTCTGCTCCACACATTAGTGCCAGAAGTTTGTTTTGTCTTCTCACTCTTAAAAGTATTTAGGGTTAAAGTTTACTTGTTATCCAGCGGTGACAAAGAACTACAGACACAAAGCAAAAACATCAAAATGATTTAAAGGTTTTTGTAAAGAGCTGTTTTGCGTTTACATTTCTATAGCTGTCACATTTTCTAAAAACCTGCTTTTCACATTCATAAACACAATTTAGCCACAAACTGCTTCTAAGGGCATCAATAAGAAATAATTACAGCAATTCTGAGGAGAGTGACAGTGGTGCTTTGCTTTGTGATTGTATTTGGTTTGCACCTCAGTGGTCACAGCTCCTCTTGTACTGCAGTTTTATTTACCTGTATGAGCCATAGATTGCTGTGTGGCAGTCGACTAAGAGGAACTTCTGCTCCATTGCTCCATGAAATTTAGCTCCTGATCGGCAGAGGTAACTCTGACCCTTCACAGTGCGCACCCTCATGTTCTGTGGTCAGAGCAGTGAAAGGGAAATGTCACAAAAGATGTGTCACTGTTAAATCTTACAGCAGAAGATGATACGCATGTCAATCATAAAACATCAGAGGACAGATGTACTGCACAGATATACATCATCCTGAATGATTTAATTGTGTTGAGTCCCAGAGTTGTTGTTTTTGTTGTAGTTGCTGCTGCTACTGACAGTAATAGGAATTTAAAGGGAGTGTTTTTATCTTTAGCATCTGCCAGATTCATAATTATGACTCCACCTACAAAACAGGAGAAACCAGGTTATGAAATAAGTTCTCATAGAGTGCATGTTAAAAAGACTGTACCCAGCATTTGTATGCATGATGGGAATCCCAAGTCCTTTTAATGACCCAGATCATTTGACTCAGCTCAGCAATAACAGCAGGCTCTCTCAGCTACTAAACTGCGCTTCATGTGGTACCACTGCTGGTTTTTATAATTTAGCCAAATCTAACATTGTTTCATTGATCTACGCACATGTATCACTTAAATTTTTCAATGTAAACATTTTATTATGATTGGTATAAAAACTTTAAGGAGTTGACTCCACAGCACTAGTTTGTATGTATGTAAAACAAGGGGTTATGTCAAAATTACGGTTGTCTTCTCTTGAGCCGAAAAATTGAAAAAATTAGGAGCAGGAGTGGTAGGGTGAAGTGTTAGGGCTAAATGGCCCAACAAATGAAGGTTTTTCAGAGGCAAACCAAGGGCCAGAGAACGAGCATAAAACAATCGCTACTAGTTTGCTGATGTCTCGGTAGCTAACCAGCTAGCTCATTTTACATTGTTATTGCTGATTTGTGCATGACAGTCCCACATTTTGATGTACTTCAATGTTGCATTTCCCCCATTTGATGGCATATAACGCCCAAAATTTAGTGCAGCTATGTAGCCTACAAAGCCCTGCTAGTAGCCAGGTGATGAAGCAGTGTTCTTTTCTATTTGATGACTTGACTGATAGCTTGAAATTGTGAATGAATTGCGAGTGTCCATGCTTTTCTGTCTCCATCAGATAAATGGCAGATGGCTTTTCCACAGTAACGGAAGAGAAATCAGAGGGCACTCCGAATCGTCATTAAATATGAAGCTACAACTGGTTAGCTTAGTCTGGCTGTGTCCAAAGTGCATGTAACCACCTCTTAAGTTCACTAATGGGCATGTTTTATATTGTCTGTTTAATTTTGTTAGTTGTGGTTTTAGGGGGAGTTATGTGTTGAAGCTTGAAGTGTGTTAGTAGGTAGGTTTAGTGAGCTTGGACAGAGCCTCCCTGTGTCATGGCTGAAGCTTCATATTTGGTGTACAGTCATTAGAATCTTCTCAACTCAAAGCAACAAAGTAAATAAGTGCATTTCCTCAAGGTCAAACATTTTTCAAGTTGTGGCTGCAACAACAACAAAAACCAAATCACATACTTACTCTGAGTTGCTGAATTTTTACATCTTGATTTTCAGCCATTGCGAGGAAACATTTTAGATGGAACTCATCCAAAAGCACGTAGACAGGGACTCCTCGTATAGAGGCGTCGACAACTTCTTTGAAAATATCCACATCAGTGAACTTGTCCATCACAATGGCAACGACCTGCAACGATGAGGTGAATAAATCAAGATCAGTTCAACGTGACAAAGGCCAGAGCGGGTATGTTGCATGCTGTCAACGGCCTATTTAAGAGCACAGTCACTGTCATCATTTATAAACATGAATCATGTTGTTCTGACAGCTAGAAACGAACCTCAGGGTGATGGAAATAACAACAAAAAGTTTCAGACAGGGAAAGTAACCGATATGATTTTCACTGAGATCAATACAGAGAAGAAAAGGAGAAATCTGGGACGAATGCATTTCTGTCACTCCTCGAACACTTTTCAGTATTTGTGGCTTTTCTCTCTGTTAATCAATTCGCTTTAGGCTCAGTGATGGATAATGAACGTTCACCAAGATGAAGACAATATGAAATCTTATGAAGCATCAAAATTATACTGCGTTTCAGTAGCATTAAATGAGCTCTTAATGATCTCATTTCCAACTATATTTGCATGTTGTTAAGACGAATTCCTTCCCCTCCTCTGTCTGGTGTGGGAGGTTTAAGACGTCTGCGTCTCAGACGAATGTTTACAAGTGTTAGTCAGTCTTAATCATGTATGAAACGTCCAAGAAATGTGTTCATCTAAGTGAGTTATTCAACATTCCAGCTGTTGTGTCCCATGACATTTTACTCTGCATTTAATTTTAATTGCACAGGTTGTAATCACAGGGTGGAGACGAGGGTTTCATTAACTCTTTGTGAGCTTTAAAAAGAGTTTGCTTTTGTTTTTTTCCCCCAGTGTGCTTTTGTTTAATTAAAAGCCTGTACAGCAGTAACAAGGAAATAGAATACAAATTGTCTACTAACCACAATTTTGAGCCACAAAACTAGTTCATGATTCATCATGACTCAATTGATGAACTAAATGAGGCATTATGGGAATGATATGGCCTTATAATGGTGTGATAACTGTGTGCGGTTCACAGGTTGCAAAACCAGATTTGACCTTAACAACCCCCAACAGACACTCCCTCTGGAACTACCTTGAGGGGGAAAACTTCTAGCGACATACTTCAGAAGAGCATAAATTAAGCTCAATGGGGAAACGTCTGAGCCAATTTGCTGCTTCGACACAAAACTTTATTTGACTGACAGCGGCAGTTTAAATTACCTGTCTTGCCTCCTGAATATTCTTCCGCACCACCTCCTTGATGGTGGGGCTGTTTTGTCTTGCAGGATGAAAGAGCAGATCTATATTTGTCTGCAGTCGATCATGCAAGCCCTCTGGCCACCCCAAGTCCAAATCTGGCGTCTCCACATCCGAGTGGACGGGCCAGTACGTCCCTGAGGATGACTGGGTGTCCGCTGAACCGTTGACTTCCTCCAAATTTGTTTGAGGTGGGAGCTGCTCTGCATTTTTAGTGATGAAGAGAAGCTCTTCCTCTGAGAGGAAGCTCCCTAAACGTTCTGCCTTTAGGAACTCCTGGTAACTGTCTCTGCCGCCTTTCACCAGGCAATCGATGGCCAGACGATAGGGCTCCCTGTAGTGGGGTTGGATGTAATCCTCTGATTTAAACTCTCCCCTCATGGACGACAACAGAGAAAACTCTGGGGACTCCATCTCTGTTTCAGCTGTACCTGTTGCAGATAAAAACGGTCGACATGATATAAGAGGATCAGCGAAACAAACACAAGTGGGTGGAAAATGCTGTAAGACTGGCTCTGGTGTTAAGCCTAATGAAGCACTTGTAGTACATGGAAAGGTCATGTTGTTAAACTACAAAAGGGAACAAGTAATCGAGCTATGACACAACATGTGGGAAGGTTGTTGTTTTCCACTGTGTAACATAGCCAACAATATGTGAACATCAAGAAGCAGTTAACACACCAAAAGATATTATTAAAAAGATATTAAAATACAGCCTTACTTCAAGGTTTTATGGTATGAAGTTTGTGATGAACAAGCTCCTGAGAAATAAAACCGGATCTACATGCTGATTAATGAACAGCTAACAAGCGGTTGCTGAGTAACACTGAATCACAGACTTTACAGTAGATAAGGAAAATTTAGATGAGAGCAGGCTGAAAAAAACTTCCTTCTTCAGATGTCTGTGACTTTACATTTATCTTTTAACGTCATATTGATAACATCTATATGTTGAAAAAAACAATAATACATCTATAGAGCTTGAAGAAAGGTGCAGACGTTCCTTTAAAACATGATTACGATTGTGAATCAATAATCTTAAAACGTTTGTCAGCTCCAGAATGATTGTTTTGTTAATGTTTGTGTAGGAATTTTGACGACTGGCTCAGATTCTAAAAAGGTTTGTCAGCCAGCAGTATAACGCTGTTGTCATCACGTGGTATCGGTGTTTCATCAGCACCTAGAGTCTTGGTTAAGCTAGTTACCGTTGGCAATGTTATTGTTCGCTAACTAGTGTTAGCAATTTGTTAGCCAGTGTTAGCAACAAACTGGCAACAGTTTGAGGGGGCAGATGATTCGAACAACAGCTGTGTTATGACGTGAACACAGAGGACGGGGGAGGTGGAATGTCACATTTAGTGTCTGATTGTTATCAGTAACAACTTAAACGTACTGTGCTTAACTCTGGAATCAACTGAAAAATGGCACAAAATCTTAATAAGCAAACTTATTAAGTTATTCAGGAACTACTTGTTACTTAGCAGTTAGCTGATTAGTTGTTATTTGTTACTTAGTAGCTAAACAAGACTCCTGTTTGTAGTGTTTGTTTTAATTGGGATTGTGTTCACCAAAGCAGTTAAGAGGCCTCTATTTTCTGGTATGCTGAGTTCAAAACCACAGTAATGTATACTCGTGACTTCCATCTATAACACTTTCTTTATTATATGAAAATCAACCTGTTATTTCTGCGGCACAAATAAGAATAACTTCAAACAAGCCTCATCTTGAAAGCTGACTCATTAATATCTGATGCTGAACCTGTTCACAGACAGGGCTCAGTGGATGACGAGCAGTAGATGCCCTGAGGGTGAATGATATTGCTGCACCTGTACTTTCTTTCAGAGTTAAGGTGATATAAATTAAAAACCAGTAAAGAGCTTACATCTGAGCTCAGTATTGTTAGTAGTTGCATGACTGTGGAATAAAGTCAGATATTAACATAATTAATTAAAAGAATCTTCTTCAAACCCTGCCAGCTCTTACAAGAGGTTTTTTAGTACATTGTGATAACATAACGTTGACTTTTAAACTGTCATGCAAAGACCAAATCAAACCTTTGCTACCAACCTAAACTTTTTCTGAAAACCTAACAAGGGATAGAGATAAGATTTCATTTTCTCTGTTTCTATTAAAAACATCTTCATCCAAGTGAAGCAAACCTACACTGAAGTCAAACAGATTACATCTGATGGATTTTTAGACTAAGCCTTTCACTTTCGGGATGATATCTTTACTGTATTTTTCTGGCGTTTATCACGCATCTGAATGTCTGGTAAGAAGAAAAACAAACTGAGAAAAGTTTGCATGAGCGTTTCACTTTCAGGTGAGCTTCACTACCAGTGAAAAATGTAGCTTTCACTCCCAATAAATAACCCCAAGTGCAGCCAGCCTTTACTCTTTCTTTTCAGATAAGATTTATAAGCTCTTTTATGGACTATGCTGTGATGATTATAATCAGATATTTACTTTCTGAACTAAGTTTTAAATGTCAAAGATCCTTTGAGGTCAACGCTGACTCTGCAGTGCCTTATTTAAATAGATATGTCAAACTGTAAAAAAAAAAAAACATTGAGCAGCATATTTGATGATAACCTTCACTGCAGATCATCATATTAGTGTACAAACAGCATATTTATTTACATAGTTTATCGCGAGCTCCCTGCTGTTCAGAGAGTTCCTTTAAAAAACTGAGGTGTTTGAAATTCTCATAGAGCCTCTCCTCCTCCCTGCTGAACACTTCATAGAGGCTTCAAAAGCACGGCTAGCTAGTCACAACACCATTATCCAGCGCTCAACAACAGCAACTTACATTTAGATTGTGAACTTTGTGAAAATCCTCTTGACTGCTCCCAGTATATCCCTCTTTAGATATGTGTGTGCTCAGTTCATGTCAGTATTTGGAGGAGCTACTGTCCGCCGGCTGGAAGAGACAAAAGACAGAGGTGGTGTCTCAACATGATCAACAGTCTGCAGATGGAGGGTGTGGATTCCAGTTTTGACATGCAAAATGGTCCGGCTCGAAACTTGCTCACAGGCAGCCATAAACCTGTTTGAGATGCGTAGCCACTCCCCTCCTCCTCCCTTCAGGAACAAAGTTCACACCGGTGAAAATCAAGATAATGACGGACATAAAGAGGCGTTGATGAATGGAGCCTTGTGTGCAAAGTGCTGTAAAATGTAGACAAATTGAGACATTAATGCATAATCTTTCTTCAGTGGTTTATAAAGACCAATTCACTTTTGTGTAGCATGAAGAAATTTCACAATGAGAAACTTAAACAAACCAGGGATCACTTAACATCTTAACTTCATCTTAATGTGGTGCTATCCAAACTGTGGTGGGGACACAGCTGTTCTTTGCATCTGCAGGGAGAAAACAAGCACTTCTGATTTGAAAAAGCTGGATAATATTGGAGATTTAGTGAGTTTTCTTCCATTTCTTCTTCCTTATTTTGTGAAATCCTGCTTCCATGAGGGTGTAAAGGAATGAAACACATGCCTTCATGAATTCATATCAGTGATATTTGTCATCCTTCGCCCTGTGCTTTCAGCAAGTGTCTTGAAAACTGCCTCATGGTGCATGTTCTGCATTCTCGAGGAGAAAGGCTGCAATCACCATCTCAACAGGACCTAACAACTATTCCCTTCAAGGCTAAAGGCACAAACAATGCGGGACCTTGTTCAATCGCTGTTAGGACATTTTTATAGATAGAAAAGTCTTTTGTTAGTAAGACATGTTTGATGTGTTTTTGTAGAAAATGCTCTTAATAACAGCTTTTCAGGAAAAATGACAGATGATGTGTTTGTGTCACAATGTCTGATTTATTTCTATCTACAGGAAATATTGTATCAAGGCTTTGTGAATTAAAAAAGCCACATTTTTTTTATAACAGTTTTGCTTCTTTCACATTTTTCTTTATACTTTATTGTGTTAAAAAGCACATATTCTTAGAAAACACCTCCACTGCTGACACTCACATCCATATGTATGTGTGCAATCACATTCCTTTGTAACTGCTGCTGCGCTTCAGAAACCCTTCTACAAAAGCACAATGCACATCTTATCA
Organism: Pagrus major; assembly: GCF_040436345.1. Taxonomy (NCBI): domain Eukaryota; kingdom Metazoa; phylum Chordata; class Actinopteri; order Spariformes; family Sparidae; genus Pagrus; species Pagrus major. The sequence continues at coordinate 9,012,227 of NC_133229.1, read as the reverse complement.
GAGCTTTATATTCAGGAATAATATTATGAATCTTTACCTTCAGCTGTAAAAGTGGCGTCTTGCTTGGCTTTTCCTTTATATTCAAGCGGGAACATCATGGCAAGATAAACTGAACAAATTCACCTGACATGTTTGTGTTCTGACTGTGTGAACATGTCTGTAGCTCTGCACGCATACATTTAGCTATTGACTGACTTTGCTCAAGGCAACATTTTGAGAGTTCAGGTTGAAAAACAAATTTCTGCACGTGCAATAATGATAATCAAATACAGCACATGTGATAAATTATTCTCATTTGCATACGTGAGTTTTCATACATCTTATACATCGTGTCTGGGTGTGTGTGTGTGTGTGTGTGTGTGTGTTTGTTTTTCAATTCATCACTTGAAAGAGTTCGTCAGACACCATCACTCGCTGTAAGGTGACAAGAGGAATGTTTCTACCTTCCAGTGGTAGAGAAACTGTAGTGTTTGGATGTCATCCAGCTTCAGTGAATCTCAATCAGCCTCAAAACATTTCTGGGTCAATCGAGGTTTGCATGTAAACAATCCAGAAGCTCTAAATAACATTTGGCTGAATGACAAAACCCGTGTGCCCACAGGCTGTAGGATATATGCTCACACACGCACACTGACGCCACCACCAAATACCTGCATATGCAAATACACAATGCACAGGTGATTTTCCCAGTCTGCAGCTCCAGGTCGAAAAAGAGCTAAATCAGTTTGTTTAATCATTAAGAACACTCCAAGGAATAGGACAATAAATAAAAACTAAAAAAGTATTTGGTTTCTTGCCTGGAGTTAGATGAGAACATCAACATCGCTTCTTTCTGTACTTACAGAAATATGACACCACAGCCAGCAGCTGGAAACCAAAGATAACAAACCCACCTATTAAACTCATTAATTAAATTTCCCACATCATGTTGGTTTACAGGTTCATACTTTTTTGGGAGGTTTTTAAAAAAAAAACACCTCTGCAGCACCTCTATTCACCCTCTGTCTGAACACTGTTTTAGTGCCTGTCTCTTTAAGGCCTCCCTCCCTTAAAGCCCAGTCTGCTTTGATTGGTCAGCTCTCACAGGCCTGAGCAGGCACCACCCACCATGTTTCCGCATGAGATCTGCTGGTGTTTTTGGAATCACGGCCATACAGGAGGTGACTGTATGTTTGTGACACTGCAACCTTGCCAAAGTCCTGACAGCCTGTTTGAAGGCACAGTTTCTTAATACAGACAGTGTATAGTTTTGATACTTTTATATGATTTATATAGTAAGTGCACCTGCGTTATAATTTAAAAAGAGATGGAAATCTCACTTTCTACAATATGGGACCTTTAACACCATATATCGCATTTGTTTAATCCGTACAAAAGTGTAAAAACAACAATGGCGTGATTTTGTTATCTTTGGAAAAAGTTTTTACGCTTGGAGGGGGTGGATTTGTCAGCGTATCGATAAAAGGAAAATGCGACTTTTTGTTATGGAAACAGGTTTTGCGAATAAATCATGACTAACCCGGATGTGACGTCGTGGTATGACGTCCCAAAAGTCCTTCACCCGGCGACGTTCCCAAACAAATGGAGAACGACGCGGTCTCCCTCCAGCAAACTCCGACAGCACTCGTAACATTAAAAATCTTCTTTTCCTTCTCTTCTTCAGGAGGGTTTTGTAGGCTGTGAACGCTGACAAAATTGTAGCTAATGTTCTCCCAAGAGCCGACAGGTTCGCCAGTAAATTGTCCATGATGTTGAGTGTCAGCTGAGTGTCAACTGTTGTCATGGATACATTCATGCTCTCTTATGACGTAATCTCACGGCACACTCCTCCTCTCCCAATAATCGCAAAACAATAACGAATGGAAACGGGCATAAATTCGCATTTGCTTTTTGCGCATTTTCACAAGATCCGCTCTTAGATTCGATACATTTGGATGGAAACCCAGTTACTGTTGTCTTTGCACTAAGCTAATCTAACGACTTTTGTCTGTAGCTCCATGAATGAGTGTGAATGTCAGTCTTCTTATTTGCCTTCCACTAATAAAGCCAATAAGACTGTTTCCCAAAATGTCTAACTATTCCTTTAAGTCTCCAACAGAGTAAACAGACAGAATGTTTTTAATTTAGCTACACAGACTAAAGACTAGTATGAAGTCACTTGAAAGTGTTTTTCTTCTTCTTTATTATCGGTAATTAAATCCATCCACAGCAACTTAACTTAATTACTGTCAGCAACACATGAGAGGTAATTTCTTCTAAAGATAATGTCAGGAAATGAAAGGAAAAGATAATGATAATAATAATAATAATTATATGATAATTAAGAAATAATAAATATTCTAAGGAGATAAAAATTAATTAGCAAAAGTGGATATTTGCTTTGAGCTAATTAAATTAATCTGTTTTGAGCCCCATCCTCCATATGAGTCAACAAGAACAACAGGACACTACATTAAAGCAATCATAATATTCTGTCATACACTGCGTGATACAGTATGTAACAAGGATCTGCAGAATCTCTGCTCCTTTATTATGACTGAAACACCTCTGGTAGTTTGCCTGAAAAGAGCTGTAAAGAACAAGATATCTGGACCATTGTTGAGTTGTGTCTTCAGTCTGGGTGTGTGTAGATTAAGTAACGTGTGCATTAAGTCACAGGGAGTTTCTTTTCCTTAAGCAGCCTCGCTGTGACTCACCTTTTGTGACACCCAATCCCTGCTCCCTCTCCGTGCACTTATTACGATCAGTTCCTCGGGCTGTTCTCCACTCCTGCTGCAAGTCAGAGCAAGTGACCATGTTGTTGTTTTCTTGTGAAGCGTTTCTGATAAGCTGAAAGCAGGACACGGATTTTGATAAACATCATCTTGACGCTGATCGCTGTGTAAACTCAGAATGGCTGATTAATGGCATTTAATAATCTTTTATCTTCTATCATGTCGACAGAGCTTTGTGTTCTTTTTGTACTTAATGGCAAAAAAACAAAAACTGGAGTCTTGAATCATAAATTTGATTTTATCGCCTATTCATCATATTTCACACCTTCATCAAGCGCCAATTAAACCAACACTCCAGCTGATGATAGTGTTTAAAATGTAACCTGCATAAAAACCCTGTTCACATAAAAGGTGAGATTAAAAGGTGTAAGCTGATGTAAATTACAGGTTTAACGGTACATTCTGAATCTCTCCGCCGAGGCTCACATTAAAACACATGAAGCAGCAGAGTTGTTCAACCAGTTGATTACACATTATGACTGAAAATGTGTGTGCATGATGAGGATGTTGGTCTGCAGAACAAGGAGGTAATAAATGTGAGCAGCCAACGGCAATCAAATACTACTGCTATGTAAACAACAGTGTTACGTCCCTGGTCTAGAACTACCGGGGCATAGCATGCTCCCCACTCGTTCCACTCCCAAGAAAGGCCAGCAGCACAATTAGAATAAAGGTTCAAATGAGGCAGTTTAGTTACTATTTACAATACACAGAATGTACTTAACCATCTCTTCACGACAACAGATTGTCCAAACCATCAGAACTTACTTCACAATCGACAACAGGCTTGCTCCTTATTACTCACAGATTCATTTAACACACACACAGAACACCATGCTGCTTGTTTCCTGGAGGTGGAAGAGGAGAAACGGAGGAGCAGGGTCACCAGCTGGGCTCTAAGAAAGCTGTCGTCATTTCTCTGTTCCAAACCAGAGGGAGCAATCACCTCCAAATGACCAGTCAAGAGGCCCAACCTGTTTCCACCCCAGTTCAAACACCAATAGTACAGACACACACACACACATTCATTGAGACGAGTAGAGGGAGATTAACAGCAACACATATGACCAGGGTCATAACAACAGCTAGTCTTACCATCCCAAAATAAATAATACACAATGTGAGCAAACAGGGGTCAGGTGTGCAGGTGCCTCTCATTACTTATGTAGAGAAATATTCTTTCAGGTGACCCAGAACTCCCAGTTGCTTCACCCTTGTAGCTTGGAGCGGAGTAATAAATACATTTATGCTGTTTTTCCACTAGCACTTTCGGCCGTGTCGAGTCAAACCGAGCCGCGCTGATTTGCTTTTCCATTACCAGTTTTACTGACCGCGGTGACATCATGCAACTGCAGCCAACCCGTAGCAAAAACCCGTCTCCTCCTCAAATCGATACTGAACTCATGTCTGTGCAGGACACCTGAGAGAAAGAAGTTTTTAAAAGTCAGTGTGTTCAGCTCTCAGTACTTTTGTAGCCTCTAACTGAGTCTCTTTAGTTTCTCTCATCCTGTTTGTCCTCTCAAACACAATCACACAGTCAAATTAGTGTCTATTTAAATGGACAGCAGCAAACAAATAGATTAAATTTTAGATAAAACCATCATGGCTTCTGAAATAAACATGTATGGGGGCATGAAGTGAAACATACTGTACGTATATGTTGCTGTATAACTTCATATGGCTATTTTATTACATGAAAAGGTCTTTTATGCAGCACAAGTTTTACAAAGACACTGCTTTTTATTTCTCAAAGAATTTTTTTTTATTCAGTACACTCTGTGTTCGTTCTGTTTCATCCAGATCCCCTACAGCCTCACCATCATGAACAACAAAGGTTGTAGCTACAGTTGGTGATCAGGATGAAGGATAACATTTTAGATTTCGTCTTCTCTCAGTCACAGTGGTGCATAACCAACTCATGCTTTCCAACTACACCATCCTCCAGCTGGGAATACTTATTAGAGAGCAGGACATCAAAGTGCCACACTGACACTCAGCAAGTCAGTCTTTATGTGGCAGCGTCAACACCCACAGTCTTTTATTTGTGTTTTTATCCTGTTCTGCTGAAATCTAAGGCTTGTTCTTTCTGCACTGGAGTTATTGCCTCTCCCAGAGGGTTCAGTAGCCTTGAAATAAACAAGGTTGAATGGTGTGTTGGTGGCACACATCTCAAGGCAAACATGTGTGTTCCTCTTTAAGTGGCCACACTTGAGGGAGAGATGAAGAGTAGCCTGTAGCCTCCTGCTGGATCACAGCTCCTCTGTTATATCTCAAAGAACTCTCTGGCTTTTACACGTCTCTGTAGTACTGATGCAAATAATCATATGTAGGGGAACTGCTGTAGCACTGCAGACCCTTCATTCATTTTTTTTTGTGTGTGTGTTTGGAGTACATTTTATGATAATGCTTAGGTACATGTACTGACGTAATATTTTAATTCATACAGCCTGGTATTAGCACCACACCTCCACTAATGCAGCCCATTGTTTGTTTGTTTTTGAACACAGGACTGTTTTCAGTTTGAAAGTCCATTAAGGGAACTCACTTTTGTCTAGTCTCTCCTCAGAAGCACTCACAGTGATGCTCTCGTTGGGTTGTACAAACAGTGACACTGTTTTTTGTGTGAAGAATGAAAAAAGAGAGTCTGAAGAAGAACGCTTGTCGGCTTGTCGGATGTGTTTGTGTTTGAAGTATACTGAGGCTTTTACCCCCCGCAGACCCAAACCTCCTACAGTACATATAGGCTCTAAACCCAGCCAGTGGGAGTGGCCCCTGCAGAGACATGGACATGAACCCTCACCGGCTTCCCACACTGACCATTGAGCGCTGAAGTGTACGACTGCTGGAACGCCAGACGTCCTTCATTTCTTCCTGCATGACAAAATTAATCCTCATAATTGCCTCTCTCCAGCATTAACCCATTCAGTTAGCACATTAGCATGAGGGTAAAATGAGAATAATTTAAAAAAAAATAAACATCACACAAAAATGTTTTGAAGTACGTCCCAATTCACAGGCTTGGCTTAGTTCTGTCCTGCAGGGGAGTGAGCATGAATAATGGATATAGGAAAATCAAGGGCCTTATTTTGTGTGGAAAAGTGGTGGAGACATGAGGGCTGAAAATGATGAAAAAAAGAATTTGTCAACATATGTGATTCTAAGTGATGTGATCGGAGAATCATATCAGGTCAGAGTAGATAATTATGGCAGGAAAAGAGTTTTGCATAATGGACTATCAAAATTCATTTCTTCTAGGCACTCTTCTAGCGTCCCCAGTGTAAATGACACTTATGTTGAAAATACATCCCTAATGATGTCTGACGCTAAATAACTATCATCATCAAACTAACATCATGAGGTACTCAACAAATAATAAATAGCTCTGATGTAAGTGCAACTCTATGAATGCACTAACATTTCCTCAAGCCTGAACATGAGAAAGCAGTAATCCCATGTTTTCTTTCACATTAGAGAATATAGAGTGGTGAATTAATTTAAATTTAAAAATGAATAAATTATTAAATAAAATGGAAAATTAAATAAATAGGGGGGTTAATACAAAGATAAATAAATACAGAATCAAATTAAAAGAAAAATATCAATTTGTGTCACATTTTATAAATTCATGTATGCCTACTTTTACTTTTAATACTATTTTGGGTGCATTTACTAACATATTCATTTTTTTGTTGAGCTATTAATATATATATATTTATTTATTTATTATTGATATTTTTTTAAATTAGATGAAACCATCACCTTAGTAGCTCAATTCACACCTGTGTGAAGTAATTTGACTTTATTTTTATCTTTAGGGATAAAGGAAGAAAAGCAATTAATGAACATTACACACACAATCTATGAGAATTGTATTGTGTTTTGAAAATACTTTTTATATTTTTTGTTCCAAATAAGATTAAAAGGAATTCAAAGTGTCGTTAGAGAATAAGCCTTTATGTCCATGAGGGTGGAGAAAGTAAAGACTGAGCTCGGAGGGCTGATGAAATAATGAACTGACAGAAAGTGAACAATGTTATGACTCATCTAACCACTCCATATACAGTCAACTCAAACAAAGTCAAAGCAAACCCTCTGTAAATCCAGTACTTGTATGACCTTTAATTCTTTCCTTAAAGCCCTTAACTCAGGTCCCTCGAGTTTTCAAACAACTGAAAGTTAACTCAAAGATACGTGGTCAGGAAGTTCCAGCCAGTCCAGCCTGTTCGTATGTCTGTGTATTGATTAAAGGTTGAGGACTCAGGCCTTTTTAAGAAACTCATAAGACACACAACTGATTATTTAAAGACACCACTGTATGTGTCGATTTTTATTCAACTGAATTGATCATAACTCAAAAGTGATGATGTCTGAGTGTATTACGGCAATATGAACTGCATTTTATTGTATGTCAATTGTCATCCAAACAAGAAGATTCATGGTGATATCTATTGATCTTTTAATCTATCAGTTAATCTATTACTCCATTGCTCTTTTAATCTGTTACTTTTTTTTTTACCCAATTCACTATACTACTAAAGAATGGTTTCTCAAAATTAGTTTTTTCTCATACTTTGAGCCAGAAGTATCAACTTCAGTAACACTTACAGACACCAAACTTTCTAGTAGTAAAATATTCAAAAGTTTTTCAATTTGTGTGTGTGTGTGTGTGTGTGTGTGTGTGTGTGTGTGTGTGTGTGTGTGTGTGTGTGGCAATGATAAAAAGAGATATATAGAGAGATATTGCATGGGTCTCTGCAACATTTGCCTGAAGTGATAACCAAATATCACAATACTGTAACATACACAGTACACTTCAACTGCTTATTACCTGTCAGTGCCTCCTTTGGTGCACTTGAAATTATTTGATCAAATTAATATCTAATTTCCTGTCTATCTATGCTTATAATATGGGCAAAATTAAAATTCAATAGCCCATTGTTCATTTTCATTTCCTTGTTTGAAAATGGATCATGACTCATGATGATAATGAAAATGAAACAATGTCCAGTATCTACCCTTCGATGGCTCACAGACAGCTATATCAGTTACCAATAGATATTAACAAAAATGATAAATTATTTAATTTTCTGTTGTGAATGTTTTTTAAAGTGTTCCACTCAGGAGTGCTATTTTCTCTTCTAATTTATGCATTTATGTCAGAACCTCCTATGCAATTAAGAAACACTTAGTATAGGTTAATGTTTAGAGGACACCAAGTAAGATGTGTCGCAGTTACAGTGAATAAAACACGCTTTTGGATTTTGTGTTTACGTCTGACAGATGGTATAATTTGCTATCATGTGAAACGCTATTAATATTTTGGATGTCTGTTTTGATGAATTGGTCGTGAGTAGTCCAGTAAAATCCTGTGATTCAATGCTGTATTGGTGATGGTGAAGGTCCTGCTGCTCATGCTGGCGGGAGATTTGACATCTTAGAGGTGCACTGTGTAGTTTTGGGGAAGACATTTTAATCAGAAGAGAAAGCTCTTCACTGAAGGATTTGTTTGTGCCAAAACGAACAAAATAAACAAACTCTATTTCTTTTCATGACTGAATAAACTGAATCAACAAACTGTTTTACTGTGTTTATATTTGGAGGACCCTGCCACCAGAGTTTGGGACCTTATTTTCCTCTGAGAACAGCTTGTTTATTCAGTTATGGAAAAAATAAATGTTTCAGAGTTTGGATTATTACCTCATTAATTTCTTCTCTAAACCTACATATTGCCCCTTTAATAAGTCACATTACCTCCCATGACAATATTTTGTAGATAGTCGAAAGAAGTGGAACGCAGTTATGGAGCTGTAGTACAACCCCAGTTCCAAAAAAGTTGGAATGCTGTGTAAAACATAAATAAAAAGAAAACACAATCATTTGCAAACAAACAACCGCTTTATCAAGTTCCTTCAATCGTGTGTTTCGCAAAGTGATGAACCTCACCCTGTCCTTGCTTGTGATCGACTGAGCCTTTCGAAGATGCCCCTTTCATACCAATTCATGATACTATCACCTGTTAGCTATGAACCTGTTTACCTGAGGGACGTTCCAAACAGGTTTTTGGAGCATTACACAACATTCCCAGTCTTCTGCCCCTGTCCCAACTTGTTTGAAATGTGTTGCTGGCATAATATTCAGAAGGTCAGTTTATGCTCTCAACTGGTAGTTTCAAGTCTTCGACAATGCAGCATGATGTTCATTCTGTAAATTATGTTCCCATGTAGAGTAAACTAGATGATAAAGGAAGATATGCTTTAGGGTGTGGCTACATAGAAAAGAATAGAATAGAATAGATTTTTATTGTCATTGTTTTGTCAACAGCGAAACATGGATGGCAGCTCTTTGTTTGACAATAAATATAAAATATAAACAAGTATAAAAAAAATAGATAAAAATGGTATTAAAATATATACAAGATAAATAACACGGTTCAGGTGGATATTTACACAGGTGATTATTTAAATAAGGTGTGTGAGGGGTGATAGTGGAGGGGTTATTGCACTTCAGTTCCATGTATGGCCCATTAAGTCGATAATACAAGTGAAAATATCAGAATCATTAATTCCATCAAGTACAGGGTCCTGAACCAAAACCCATTGATATTCATTCTTTGGTATCCATGCCACATAATACACACACTGGTGGGTTATTCTACAGTACACAGAGGTTATGGTTTGGAGGTTACAGCTGCATTCTGTATTTAGAAAATGTTTATATTTGCAATTGTAGTAAATAAGCCATGTTTTATACAAGGAGAACACATTAAAATGAACACAAATTGATTTTTGCTTACCCTCCAGACATTAGGTGCTTAAGCATTTGAGCATCAGGTAGCTCCGTTTGGACCTGACTGTGAGTAGGCTGCTATACAATGTTTTCAGGAGTTGCTTCAGACCCACATGCTTAACTCCTCCAGTGTATTGGTAATGTCAAATAATTGTTTTTAATGTATTTAATTATTATTTAATCAATTTAACCGCTGTATTCATTTTTAAAGCTCTTGTAAAGATTGTTGGATTTGGGATAGTAATTTGTGCCCACACTATTTCTGTTTGAGTATTATAAAAGATTCATAAGAATAAAATCAGTGTGTCCTTTCTTCAGTTTTGAATAATAAATGTGTGAACCTGAAATGAACTAAACCCTATTAAATCTTATCTGAACATTAATAGTCTGGGTAATCATGGTGTAAAGCATGCTGGGGATTTTGTTCAGTAGTTAATTTTTACCAAACTGTAGAAATCCCCTAACAAGTGCGAGTTCTTTGCATCTTCTTATGCAAAATGACAGCTAAAATTGCAGATTTCGAGGTTGCAATTGCTGCAAATGGAGAAGAAAGAAAAGTTTAAAACTGTTAATTCGAGGAAAATCCTTTCTTATCTTTTCAGTCTTTACTATATATTATTTTCATTTTGCAACTTGATGAATTTTAACTTTTGAAGGAACCTTGATGAATAAAATGATGATTATTATATGACATTTTTCAGTAAAAAAAACGTATGAAATCATAATTAATCACAAAGTTGAATGTGCACTCACATACTGTAAAAGACTAGACTGATCAGATATATACATGGAATGGGTCAGCATGGTCTGTATTCTGACAGACATATACTGATCCTGCATGTGAATGATGATGATATTGAGGGATACTGTGCCCCCACCAGCCTCCTACAGTAATGATGGATGGAGCTCCTCGTCTCGCAGCAGGTTACGTGGCTCAATGCCAAACACATTAGTGAAGTGCAACAGCACCATGCAGAGACTCTGTCCTTCTGTTTGCTGATTGGATTTGATGCCAAACAGCGCTTGTGTGCCACCACAACAGCCTTAGGTCCTACTTGAAAGGCTCTTGATTGATTAGCGAAGGTCCTCACACAATTCTTGACATGTTCAAATGATCAAAGCAGATGAAATCATTTTGTTGTTAAAAGGCTACGTGAGAGAAAAAGTGCTGCAGATTGTGGGGGCATGATTGATATCTCGCTCGCTCAATTATTGCCATTATGCTCTTAATGCAATTTTACAGCACTAATTTCAGTCACTCAGTGAATGTGTGCCTTACAAGCCAACATGTCAGCATTAATGGAAACGGAAAAAATGTCCCTGCGGTTTTATCATTGAGGGGACATACAGTATTTCTCATAGCTGTCTATTCATGCGTTTGTATGCAACAAATCATAAATAACATAACATTGAAGATGATAATGCACACAAAGACGTCTATAGGAAACTGTTTTCTCAAACATGTTGCCACAAACTTCAAGTTGCTCTCCTAAACTTGCTGTTCTCAATGAAATGTCATGTGCCATGTGGCTCTCAGCAAAGATCACATCACTGGAGGAGGTATATGCTGTCAATCGGTGTGATAGAGGGCGAGGGAATCAAAGAGCTAGTTCGATAACGTTACCTTGCGCCTGAGTACGTTATGACATCGGGAGCTTTGAGAAGAAGACTGAGCTGAACGTCAAGCTAGCCAAAGCAAGATAACCGAAAATTATATTCCTAGTTGATAATTTTGTATTTGGTTTAATCTTGCACACCTGAACCTCTAGGCAGTAGAATATATCTAGAAATAATAATAAAAAGCATCCGTGCAAATCGACCACACAAACAGTTGAGGCAACCTTTCCAAAAAGACGTATAATCCTGTTTACAAACAACCAGAATCTCCTCAGAGGTTCTTTTTTTGGTCAGACAGACAAAACATTTATACGCCTGCAGACTTTGTTTTTCTCCATACTTCCCCTGCTGTCAAACATCTAGCGTACACACACGTGTTAGGACACAGATATGTTGCTTTTGTCAGTGTTCTTGACACTAAAGCCTGAATGTCAGTTGTTTTTGTAAAGCCTTCAGGTCTAACTGGTTTACATTGTTTACTGTGTGCTATGTAAGCTAAGCTAACAAATGCTTGGTAAGAGATGTATTATAACATTACCTTGTTATGGCTCAGCATTAAACATCTGTCAACAGGTTACTTGATTATGACGGATAGTTTTAAAAGAGCAGCAGATGGAGCCCTTTGTTGCACTGTGGCACAGAATCTTTTGTAACTGTCCTGTGGGCAAGAAAGGGAGAGTTTGACGTTAAATCATCGGCTTCAGACTTTAAGTGTGGGTTCAGGCCAAAACAAGTTTGTTACTGTGGCTGCTGGACCAAAGCTATTCTTTTCCTTTCCCGTGAATTTAGGATGAAAATAAGCTGGAACTCACTAATGCCCTGGAATTGTATTCTGCTCTGTGACTCTGCTCACTGACCTCAGATTGCATTCTGCTCTGTATTCTGCTCTCTGCTCTGCTTGTTTCACTTGTCTTACTGTTTATTCAGCCAGCAGAGGAGTGAACGAGACCTTGAAGCCAGTTAAAGCTTTTGCATGGCCGTGGTTTACTGAAATAGGCTCACACAGACTGAATTCTACCTTGGCTTCTTTTTTTACTCGTCTGTTTGCACAAGATTTTCTGCACTTCCAAAAACAGCCAACCCACTATTTCCTGCATCTTTGATGACAGAGCACTGATATCTCTCTGTCTGGCTGTCGGATGCATTCCTCCACTGCTTTCTAAGATGTCTTCTTCTTAACAATCTCTGGCTGTCACCTGGACACAAAGTTAGATGGTATCTGGATTTTTTTGGCTTTTACTTCTTCTCGCCATTCACATCACTCACAGTGCAAGCTGGTTTATTTAAACGAAAGGATCTACCACAAATGTGGTCATTACCTCTTTCCTCTGCCACCTCACCACTCTAACTTTTAATATTTTCATTTTTAGTCATACTACAGCTGTCTTGACGGCTATTGGATGTATTGCGATGAAATTTTCATAACGTATTTGGTTTAGGTAGCCTATTTTGTGTTGGACACATTAAAATGTTGACAGCAGGATGGGGTTTTTGCAGTGAATCTGTCAGGCCTGGACTAAAAGGAGGACTCAGATGCAGAGGAATATGCAGATCAAGCAGGTTTTATTTCTATGAATTGCTTCACGGCTCTTAAGAACGAGTGATAAACAAACCAGCTATAAACTCTAACTTCTCTGGGTAAATGACAGGGAGAACAGGCAAAAAGAAAAACAGAAAATCACTCCGAAGAGGAAACAAAAGAGGCTGACAAAACTGATCTACTCTGACGAGGATTCTTAGCTATGAAAATTTAAACAACAAAAAGCGCTCCACACATGGGAGGTTCAGAGATTACAAAAATTAGTCTACTCTATTTCTAGGAAACAAAAATAAAAAAACTATGAACAAAAAACCACTCCAACAGAGGGAAACAAAAGGCTATAAATCAAGACTAGCTTAAAACTGCTTTGGAAAAAACTACAACACAAAATCACTCTTCTTAAGAGGAGGAAAGAAAAACAAGAATACCAACTTTGACTCTGATGTAGAACACTTGACGAGGACATGGAACATGGGAGCTGGAGACACACGAACAAACATGATACTCTGGCACAAGACAACAGGCAGACGCAGACTTTAAGCACAAGAGGATAATTGGGGACCAGGTGAAAACAATCAGGGATCAGGGGAGACGTCAGACCAGTGACACAAGAGGAAGGGCAAGTGACCTGAAACGAGAGGAGAGTTACTTTTCAAAATAAAACATGAAATTCACAAGACAAAAAAAACCCAAGACGAGACACCCCTCACCGCGGTGTGACAGAATCCTGAAAAGGACATGTCTAAACCAACGTTCAGTCCATCCAACAGTTGAAGAGACATTTCACTCCAAACAGCAAATGTCAACTAAAAGGTCCAATTTGTAAGAAAAGTTTATTTTTGGGTCGCATTTCCAACTCGTCAAATATGCGTATATTCTCAAAGACATTTTGGGGTGTTTACCGTCCCAACCTGCCATCCCAAAGCGTATTTCAGTATTAAGCTTTTTTCATTGGATTTCTCACAATGACTCCTTGAACAGTCAAGTGTCACAAAGTCACATGAAAACCGTTTCATAAAAACACATAAGAGCAGCATAATCCTTTTCTTCGTTCCCCCATCCACATACAGAACCACAATTAATAGAACAAGGTTTGACTTCAATGCCATGTGCCAGTTATCCTGGAGTTTGCCGCAACTGTATCAATTACGAACACTTATTTCTGTATTGAAGGATATATGACATTTTTAACATGTCTGTCAAAATAGAATTTGTCACTATTGTTACTATTGTTGTAACAATTTCACTTCTAAACATCAAAACATCTTTCAGAGATGTCATTTTCTCCTTGTGTGGTTCTTTTGGCTTGCTTCCTGAGATTTTTCTCTGGAAGTGGAGGCCATCATTTAAGCTCGCAGCTAACTGGCACAGCTGGATTACCTCAGGTGTGGGAGGAAGCTCGAGATGCCAGCTCCAAGTACTTCAAACAAACTGATCAACTCTGTCAGCTGCAACCACAGCCGAGGATTTTGCACCACAGTTGGGACTGAGAAACTAATTCATCTCATTGTGGAACTGAAATTGGAAAGAGGCCTTTTCTTCACATTTGTTGTTGTCACTGACCTTCTTAAAATGCATCTAAAAGTGGTTCTCATTTCCGTGCCACTCTCTCAGGATGGGTTTGCTGCCAGAAAAAGTTTTTCTCTCCTGATTCTGCTGTTCGGATCTCTCCAAGGATTTGGGCAGGTCAGGCCAGTCTGACTCTGTGGGATGATATCTATCAGGCGGAGAGTTGGCTCTCCTGGGGAGTTCATCAAAAGGGGGCAAGGCGAGCGTCAGACTGACTGCACTGGCGGAGGATTGGGGCTCAGTGGTTCGTTATTACCAGCCTGACTCTGCCTGCCACTCTCCTGCTCATAAAGCCTGTGTGTTGACAGATGAGACGAGTAATCATAATTGATATAAATCCACACCCCTTATTAAAACGTCCTGTGTCACATATTGAACGTGAAATATTACAAGTCGTTTCACCTCAAACATTTCTGCGGCTCTCAGTTAATTTAGGATTTTTATTTTCCTTGGCCTTTATTCAACCCTGTGCTCAACTCAAGCTGAGCGCAACTGTCACTTCTGACTCCAGGTAACATCAGAGTATCTGGTGCCTGCTGGTGGAGACGGTTTGATTTTATCAATCGGTTAACCATAGAGGATAGTGATGTATGTACTGTGGGTTAATATGGACATTTCTTACAGAGAGGCAACACAGTCCAGTGTACGTTAAAGCACTATGCTGTAGCACATTAAGAACCAACACCCCGCTGCCATGTGTGAGGATGGCTCCTGGCCAGAGATCATGTCGCTGCCAGCAGGGGGGAGAAAGCGTGCGTGACAGTTGGAGGAGATATGTGCTGCCAATCGGTGTGGGTAGAAGGTGAGCAATGCAAAGAGTCAGTTAGATAACAATGTCGACGTGAAGAGATACTACCACTAAACACATGGAAAAGCACTTTGAAGAGAAGAATGATGAGCTAAAAGTCAAGATTGCCAGGGCAGACAGGCTAATGTTATGACCTGTTTCTCCTCAACTTCTTCAGTGATCCACCTACCTTCCCCCAGCCTCCAGCACCTCTGCTACCTGCCTAAACTCCACCGTGGATCCTCGGTGTTACACTCTCCAGAGCCTCAACCAAAGCCTCAGCCAATGCCAATGTGAGTTTCCACCACTACACCTGCAGAGCCACCTGCTGTTTCACCTGCCTGAGCCTGAGCCGCTTTCACTGCCTTCTACCAGAGCATTTAAAGTAAATTCCTTTAACCATCTCCCTGTCTTGGCGTCCGCTTGTGGGTTCTACAAACAATCTAGTACAAACTGTAACAGAAGTGAAAACTGAAAGGGAAAGAGTTAACTTAATGGACAATGTGCCTTGGAATAAATCAATCTATCCTGGAAAAGTATTTAAAATAGCTTAAATCTCAAATATAAAAGGTTTTACCTCAACTACTACATCTCCAGATCACATGTTTTAGTTTTAGTTTTAGTTTACACCAATATGGGTAACAATGTCTGTATTCGTGTTTTTTTTCCTCTACAGAGCTGTTTTTTCTGTGAGCAGGCCACTTAAGCGCTCAAAGAAGCACAGCAAATGCATTAAATGCTTTTGTAAAGCTCAAGGCTTCACATAAATGAGTCTTGGTGAGAAACACGTTTACAAGACAACTTCGCATTTTACTTTAAAGTATTTCATGAACTTAAGGTCCAGTAAGTCTTGGTTACTAAATCTGCCATTGTACAACTTTGAGTAATCCAGAGAGCCACATATGTCTTGTGTTAGCCTAACAAATAGAAGTTACGTGGGAAAGACTTATCATGGGGAGCATTAATGCTATTTGGACGGTCATTAGCGAGACATTGGCATTTGGTTGATGTCTAACCAACGTCTTCCCAACCCCAATTCCTGATAAGCTTCCCAGTGTTCCCCATACTATGTCTTATCATCAGTGTGCACATTGTCTGCACATGCTTTTCTTCTGAGGGCACAGAGGAGTGTGGCAGCGTAGCAGGAGTGAAAAATGTGATTGGCCAACGTCTCGTTTCTATGGATACCAATGTCCTAATATTGCTGTATGAAGAGTCTGAAAGTTGGTGAATGACAGAGCCTTAATCCGGACACACATGAGGAGGGCTGGAGCTTTTGGTGTGTGTACACTTTTATTACATCCTGTTGACAGTTTGAATCATCACGTCAGTTTTCCTCTATTTCTATATTGTGAGTTTGCTGTAATTTTCTTGCTTCTTCATGTTTTGTTTCTTACTTTTTTATTTTTAACATGTTTGAAATCACATTGAAGGAATCCCGAACCCTGCTGCTTGTCCAACAGCTCCTGAATATTATATAATTTCCCAGAGAAGTGCATGAGATCAACAAACTGGGAGCTCTCTAAGCTATTGAGCTCAAGGTCATGCAATCACCTACTGTTAAAGATATTTTTATAACAACTTCAGCGGTCTTCAATTGTGGTTACACATCTGCAGAGGCTCGCAGCAGGTAGCGAACGCTGTGAGTGCATCAATTACCTGCACCGTTGTTTCTCAAAGAGCCCCTTCCAGAAGGATGAGTCATGTGACAGTGATCAAACTGTGGCACTGCTGCTGCAGATGAAAAAGATTCCTTTATTATGCTCTTTGAAGCAAACCTACATGTATGGAGTTTTATTATGTCTTTTATCAAGTGGACTTTCATGTCACTGGCCTGTAATGTACAGTTAAATAATATGATCCTCATCCTGCAACTGGCTGTATGCTGTAAATATGGGGGAGCAAAGAAAAACAAAACAAAAATAAATCGAACACTGTTTTACAGATCTGTCCCAAGTACATCAAGTACAGAACTGGCCCACCTTTAGGCCAAATGACTAGAGAGTAATCCTCATTTGTTCTGCAGGTGGCCCGCTGCCAGTCCAGATGTAAAAACGGGAGCTGCACCATGATGTTTCACTGTCTGGGGTAACTATAGCAACAGAGGGATGCAATACTCAGACCATAGGGGACGATATGCAAGTCCTTTATTACATATTACAGATTCTACTCAAATTATTTTTATTAAAATAGTATTTTCTTATAACCTGTTGATTATTTGTGATAAGACACATTAAAGGCCTACAATACATTTACTTGAAAAAAAAAATCAAAGCCATCACAGCTGAACTTTCTCTCTTTGCAATTGGTACATTGCACCGATCCAAAGTTCACTAAACCCATCCCCCGAAACAACTGTCCAATCACAGCTCATTATTCGACATGGTCAGACCATACACTGCATGAACTAGTTATTTTCCAACATAACCCAGGCCTTATTTTGCATTCATGTGGTGTGTGAGTGTGTGTGTGTGTGTGTGTGTGTGTGTGGATCAACTAGTTTACATTCCTTACTCCTTGTACATTTTGTTGAATGAGAAAATCGCCTTTTTATAGTTGTTGAAACTGTTTTCATTCAACAATGTTGCCCTATCAGGATTCACCGGCATTGCAGACCTGTACACCTGTATGTGCACTGAATGCAGTCCGCACTTTTCTAACGGAGCAGAGTAGCAAATAACTTTGTGCTGCTTTTTAATTAAAACCAGCGGCACTGGCTCTTGCCTGATTGACTTTCGCATTGGGTCAGAGGACATTTCCATTCAGTGAGCTGCTCTTTACCTTGTAGTGCCGTCGCCTGGCACCTTTTAACTCTCTGCAGCCCAGCAGGCTGTGCTGGACTGCAATACTAGCCCCTATTGAGAAAGAATAGCTGCTTTTTTAGCCAGCTTTTGAGTCCATGTGTCTGTACGGCTCCTTGGCCTCAGTCTCTTAGCACAGTGTCATGTATGTAGCCATCAAGTGCACATTAAAGACCCATTTTGCAGGGTTCTTGATTCAAAACAAAACAGATACAAACGTTAAATAGTCAGCCAGCATTTTCAACCATCTCTCTGAGTTAGTTAGCTTCATTAGCCAGCTGGCTAAAGCTGATCAAATCTGCCAGCGACAGTTGTTAGTACAGACAGAAAAAATTATACTTGCCAGCTAGAATGCTTTTGGCTACCTCTGTCTGTGCAAATGGAAAGCTTTACCATCTTGCATATTAAATCATTATTGTCAACCATATAAGTATGGCTACGCACTCATTCACTAATTCAGTTGATGTGCAATTAACTTGTCATTTCACCTTTTCACAATGGTTTTCAATATTGACTGTGTCTTAGCAGATAATTGTTTAGGGTTCAGGGTTAATGCTTTAAATGTGAGTCTCAAAAGCTTCCATTCGGCCCTCAGTTGGACTGAAAGATGTTTTCACAGGGCAAATGATCTGGTCTTCAGGCTCTGTAATCTGCAGGTCACACACTGAGAACGGAGTTCTTCTTTCAGGCTTCCTCTCCTCTCTCACCATTTGGCCTTTTGAACTTGTGTAAAAATCTTTTCCTGCCACCACCTGAAAAGGAAAAAGACAAGTTCATGCATTTGATCCATTTGCACTTTGACTAAAACCATTACTGACTATATACTTTAAAAATGAGTCCAAATGTTGTGTGATGTGACAGTCCTACAGACACAATGGTTGGCAAGCTGTTCACTTGTGCACTGGAGCGTTACCCAGTGACCAAACATTGAGACAAAGAAGAAAGCCCCCATTGGAAGAAAAAAATAAATGCCATACTCCGACACACACGTCATGCAACAATTTTCACAGGGATTGTCTCATTGTTCTCCCCATGCAGGCTTTCTTATGGCTGTGGACTGTTCCAGACTGGTATGTGTTTATTGCCGCAGGATTTTGTTTTTAAGCTCTGTGTCTGGGCATTTACTATTGTCATTTATGTTGTCTGTTATATTTTATATCTGAATGGTAGAGGACAAAGACTCTGGTCTGGTGCGTGCACCTGCAAAATGCTCATTTCTGCATGTTCATACCTCTCAGCCTGTTATAGGAACACTAGAGTCACATTTTAATGTAATTTGCATTGCCTCACAGCCATGACATACAGGAACTGCCACAGGGTCCAATAAAAGAATTAGAAAAGAAGTGTTTAATTCAGTGATGAAATGTCAAATTTCTTTTTATGTAGCCGTGCTTTTCACGAAGAGTGCTTTTTCAAGAGTGAAAATGTGTAAATGTAAACATTAAAGCTAAGGATAGGGTTTGTAGAAATATGGAGGAAGCACATTTTCACTGGACTAGTCAGTTATACACAGTATTAAGGCAGCAGAAAAACGTTGTTATTGCATTAATTGCTACCAGTTGGTATTTTACAGTTGAAGCCCTCTGAGATACAAGCCAGCAGCAAGGTAGAGCAGGAAACTGGTGTCAAACAAAATAACCTTGATCAAACACAGTGCAATGTTTCTCTGCTTTTGTTGTGTTTAACAGCTCAACGGCTCCCATACTCTGCCAAGGCAGGCAGGGCCAGCACCTTTGTCACACCTGTGTTCAAACTCGCTGAACCTGGCAGGCTTTAATTTTGGCCTTTGTGTACTGAGCAGGAAGTGAAAAATACAATCCAGTCCTACGGTATATTAAAAAGGTGCCCTTTGGAGGGCTTTTGGAACCAATGGATGCTAAATTTAATTGAGTGTTACTCACAAAATTCATTTCAAATCTTTGGGGGATGTGTTGAACACATTTCCATCTGCATATAATTGCTTGCAAAACCAAGTTTTATTTTATTTTTTTCAAACCCTGCATTGTTTATATCCATGTTGGCTTTCTATCAGTCTTTTTATTCACTGCCTTTGTTGGTGCATTGCTGCATTTTTTACCATCACCTAACGATCAGTCAATTATGACGCCTGTGCAGCAGCTTATTACGGCCAGAATTACATTTATTGTTGGGTGGTGACCACTAGTGGCTGTAGTAATTAAGACAGGAGCAAAGAAGGAAGTCGGGTGAGGTAAAAGAGCAACAAAATACGCGAATGGAGGAGGTCTGTCTGAATTTTCACCCAGGAGACCACTGATCGTGTCCTGTGTAAAATCAAAAGTCAACCGTTGACTTTCATATGTAACTATGTATTTATTTTAACCAAGTACGTAACATTACTTAACTTACTCACAAAAACTAATGTTTTTATGTGAACCCAAAGCACGATCTTTTCTTAAACCAAACCACGTCGAACATCTTGTTTTGAGAGTCATTGGCAAACAACCTATTTTGTCATTTAGGTATGAGGGCGTGTTGGAAGCCATTGGCAGTTGTATTGCCTCACCCTCGTGCTCAGGTGTGTACTTGATACCAAACAAAACAGGCAACCAGTCATAAAAACAAAGCTCTATAGCACTACTGGTGGTCAAGAACTCCCCATGGTACCTTTGAGAATTTATCTATTAATACTTAACAACGAAGAATACTGCTGTCCTAAATACAACAGTCAGTTAATGCAACGAACGAGGTTGAAATGAAGACATGCAACACATTAACACAATTACTGTATGTTCAGGCAAGGAAGATGAACAGATACAAATAGTATAAATGCCACTACTCTCAGTGAAAGGCAAGAGTTTAAAGAATTTAGATTTTACTGACTTTACTGGATTTTAATGGTAAAGGCATATATCACACTTTGAATTGTTAGATGACTGCTAACAAAACATGGTTTCATATGCATGCGATTTTGTTGCACTATTCTCTGCAATAAACCGCTCTGATGCACGGACCTTTTTATTTTGTCTGTCAAATGACCAAACACAGGTGACCTGTTACCAACAATACAAATATAACAAGTCAAAAGAAAGAACCAAAAAAAGTAAAGCAGCCTGAAGTATGTTCATATGAGTGTTTCCTCCTAATTAAATGTGTATTGTTTCATCACTCTAGGAGCAAGACTGACCCAAGCTCTCATTTTCTCTGTCACTCCCAAATTAATTGGCTGAAGCTTAGTTGTCACATTTCCTTTCCAGCCTTCAACATAACACAGACAGTTTCTCCCTATTCTTTGCCTGGTTTCTCTTTATGATTAAAACATAAATCATTTTTATAACAAGAGAGATGCAAGACTATATAGATATATTTTATTATATCTTTTGTACTTTCAAGCCGTAAGGCTGTAGCTCTGAGGTGGGCTGATGGCTTCAGGAAATGTCTAAATAAATCAGGCAGAAACATTCATATTAGATCTTTTTTTTGCAACATATGGTTATATTCTAGATATTCTACCGGAGGGGCACACAAGTTAAATCAAGGCAGGAAAAAGTCTGTAGGCAGTGTAATGAAGCAGCTACACAGAGGAAACTAAACCCAGGAGATAAGAAATGTCCATACTGTAGACTGTGAAGCGAAACTGAAGCCTCACTGAAGCCTAAGGCTCTTTCCGTGTTCTGGTTTCTTTCCTTATTCAAACAGAAGGACACTAGAAAAGAATTCAGCCCAGGTTATGCAGACTTCAAAGACAGACATTAACCTAACCAGTGTCGGCCCGAATGAATGGCTGAGCGGTGTGTGGGCTGTCAGATTATGCAGATTAAGTCTTCCTCGATGACGCATCAGACGAGGGTTGTGAGTGTCATCTGATCATCTCCTGGCCTCCATGATTTACTAGCTTAAATTAAAATAAAGCAAAACTAGCTAATAATGCTGGATAATGATGCTATGTTAGCTGCTTAGGATGTTTATGAATCATCTGAATGTCAAGCCTGTTAGTTTATTTGGCAAACTGCTGCTGCTGTCTGGTTAACTGCTGCTGCTGTTCAGTGTCCCTCCTCCTACCTACAGTGTTTGACATTCAAATTCACTGACCATTATAGACAATTAATTACCCATATTGTTGGGCATGTGTAACTATCTAATTGTAGTGCAACATCTTTTATTTTACTGATGCATAATCACACGTAGGTAATCATTTGTTATGTTGACCCACTGGTGCAGGTAGTAGTGTGCAGGCTGCAGCAGTTGTTTATCCTTCTCTGTCTGCTGCAGCTACATGTGTTTCCTTGTACAGTAATGATCAGGCTGATCTACTCTATAACTGTCCAGATGCACTCAGGACATTTTTGCATAAGCCTCCAGCAGCTGCTGGAGAACGGCCTTCTAATCTGCCATCTACACCAATCATGTAAGTTCAGAAAATGATTTGTGGTCTCTGCTATGTTATTGTTATTTTATTGTTGTTGTTGTTGTTATTTTTATTATTACTGAATGTTACAGTTAAACCTTGTTACTAATTAAATGCCGGTCAGTCAAATTAAATAAAGTTTATATGTATATGAAGTAGAATGACACAACAGACTTAATGCAGTGGTGTAACAGTATGAATGTACTGTATGTTTGTATACAGCTGCGGGTCAGGCAACAAGCAGCAGCAGCAACACCACATCCAGCACGCTACCTACCCCGAGCGAAACACAGCCTGAAGCAGGTGAGTTCTGTTAATTGTATGTGACTGTGGGCATTGTCTACATTACATAAAATCATTAAAAGATTCAGAGAGTGTAAGGAAATCTCTGTGCACAAGGGACAAGGCAGAAAACCAATACTGGAGGGCCATGATCTCCAGGCCTCAGGCGGCACTGCATTAAAAACAGATACAGTTCTGTAGTGGAAATCACTTTGTCTAGTTGTGATGGGCTTCACCTAGGGCACCAAAATGGCCAGAGCCAGTGGCCAGTCAAACTCCAATAACCACTCTTAAATCAACACACTTTGTCAGCCCAGTGTTGGCAGCTAACGTTCCTGCAAACCACGGATACGTAAAATTTTTTACCCGTCCTATGTACAATATTAACAATTCTACAAAAGCGTTCACATTACATGTTTATGACATGACTTTCATGTCTGGAGGTGGCGGGGACGGTGATGGAGTGGTGGAGTGACTTCAGTTCGAGACTGCATTACAAGATTTGGAAGCGTGACACCACGGGATATTTTGAAGGACACCAAAGTGGGTGTATGTTAGGAGACCAAGGAAGTTCTCTTCTCCTGCCTTCAACATAATACTGAAGGTTACTCCCAATTCTCTGACCGGTTTCTATCTATAATTGAAACACATTCTCAAGAGATAAACTACTCAGGAATATAAGGAGATATATCAATCTGCCTCTGGTTATAACGTTATCTCAGGCTGTGGCTCAAATATAATTGGTTCAGGAAATTGCTCCACAAATCAGGCAGAAGCATTTGTATCAGATCTGCAGCCGTGTTTGATGACATGATCTTGTCGCTAGATAGAACTGAAAATTGAACCTACAGGAACATTAAGTTGCAACATAAAGAAGATGTGTTAATTGGTGAGCTTCAGAGGTGCTGACAGAGCCAAGCTGTTTCCAGTCTTAATGCTAAGCTAAGCTAGCTGTATGCTGGCTGTAGCTTTATACTTAATGTACAGAGAGTGTTACTGATCATCTCATCTACTCTGATTAAGCATATTTCCCAAAATAACGAGCTATTCCATGAATCATCACAACATGAAATCACACAGCCAAGCAGCACCGCAAACTTTGAGGCAGAGATGTTTGCCGGTGTCACACAGGCCGGTAACTGATTGTGTAGTGTCAACAGCATGCAAATTACAAACTCTATCACCCTGAATTAACATGAAGCTGCAATTAATTAATGAGTACCTCACTGCATAATGTCGACTGTAATGAATCAAAGATCTGAGGTTAAATGACAACAAGATAACCCACGCTCGGGCGACTGTGCCAAGGTAAGGAGCAAATTGCATCACACACTGAATATAAATGTTACAGCTCGTGGCTCACAACACTCTGCATATTTAATTGTTCCACATCACAACAAACCAATTACAAAGTTTATTACTACTAAAAGATATATTTGAAATAAGCTACCATTTGTCTGGCTGCTGTTTGTTTCCCTGGAGACAAACGGAGAGAAAAGTGTTTTTTAAATCAAACACGTCAAGAACCTCTCTGCTCTGGACGATTGCTGAAAGCGAGTGTCCGCGTTATCAGTTCCTTGTATATCTGAAAATCTGGTTCTTGACTGCCAGTTTTGACCTTGACATTTAACGAGTCACGTATTTAAGGAGTGAACAAGGCTCGCAGTATAATTGTGCTTACGGCTCGGTGTTACACAAGGAGCTTAACCTTTCTTTCGCTGCAGTGGCCTTCATTAATGATCTGTTACTGATTTCATAACCCTGGTGGTACTATTGATTTCCAATTATTTTCTGTTCCCCTGTCACAATGCAGGAACAGGAGCTGGGGAGTGAAAACTGGTCACTTAAAGAGGTTTTTACCTGGGTAGATATTCATTACAATAATGATGTGGAAAAGAGCTTTGTGTGTAAATAACACAACTACAGTAAGAAATTGTTCTGTTGCACCAGACACTGCAGGTTGCGGTCATTGATTCTGTGCTTCAAAACATTATTCTGTTTGTGTGTAGTCCAGACGTAACCCCTATGCACTTTCCTGCAGTTTAAAGGAGCATATTTTACCACTTTGCATTGCTGTTTTCCCTCATCAGCAGGGAATCTGGAGCTGTTACTGAGATTCTCTGAGGCAGAGTAAACAGGACTTAATGTGAGGATGCTGTCTAATGTTGTTGTGGTGTTGTTTCTTTAATTTAAGGCTTTCAAAATGATTCCCCCCCCACCCCCGCCCCGCTTGCTTGAAAGTGACTGTGAATCTGTGTCGGTTACAATGAACTCTGATGGTGTAGTAAAACATTGAAATCCTCTATAACCACTTTATCCACATGCACCAAACACGCTGCCGCCTCTAGGACTTCCATGAAGGTGGTAAGCTGTGCATAAGCAACTTTCTAAAGCTCTCTATTTCAAGGTGTTTAACAAGAAAAGGTTTGGGAACACGCCAGAAACTCAGCAGCTTGTGAAAAACGAAAGGGATCATCCTCTGGAGGATTGAACAAGGCATCGCTAACAAGACAGGCGATGTGGTGAAAAATTGAATAAAGGGAGAAGAGAAGGCTGACTGCAGAGTCCGACTTCTTTGGATTTTACTTTTACAAGGAAACACAAAAAATAGATGTGTAGACCCTGTTTGACAACAGGCTACACATTTACTCTGTGTAGAGGATATCCAATTTATTTTGGTCATAATGACAACAGGAGTCTATTAGCTCAAGGCTAAATATGCCATCGATTTTGTCCTTGGTAAGGCGACTTCAGTTAAATAGATGTACCCCAGCATAACATTTTTTAATCTATTGAGGCACTGAATAATACATTTGGTTTTCACTTTCAAATTAGCAAATCTAAAATTGCGTCAGGTTTGGGTTCAAACTTTGTTAAATGTTTGTGAGAGGAAAAGTTCACCCGAAAATGAAAATTCAGTCATTGCCACCACAAATTGATTTGAAAAGACATCAGTTACACCTGTTTTTAGGTCAGAATTTACACTGCATCTGCTGGCCGAAAGCGTTGGCATTAGTTCGACTGTGTGTCAAGGGTATGCATAATGTCTTTTCAAATCAAGTTAGCATCTCAAGGCTTGCAGTTTCTTCATTCTTCATTCACATTCAGTTGTTTTATAAGGTTTTACAACATGTCTCCATCTACTTCAGTTGCTCAGGAGAATGCTGCAATGCTGTTTTGCTGTGAAGCTCCAGAAATGTTTTGTGAATCTTCAAATAAATAAAAGTGGGAAGGTTCATAGATCAGAGATGTTAAATAAAAGCTTACTAAAGTAAATGAATATTGTAGATATATGTTGTTAAAACACCCTCTGCTCCGGGTCCAGGCTGTTGAGCCAAACTTGATTCTAAAAGCAGGTGTTTTATGATGGGGATGTTCAGGCACAATTAGCACACATTTTCATTTACTCAGTAAGGCCTCCTTCTGGTGACAGTAAAGTGACTCTTGCCTGCTCTCATCTATGAGCTGAATATGTCAAGTGTCGAGATTTTTCACCTAGTGTGAAGTGACTTGGTTCTGTCTCACTGAACCTGTGCTCATACTGCGGAAAAAACATCTCAGTTTGCTACCACCTCAAATATGAGTCATGACCATGGTGGTAATCAGTAGACGAGGAAAAATGGGTTCACTAGAACAGTGGGATGTTGATTTTTGACACTGATTGCGCTGAAACCTAATGTAGCTCCTGTTCCCTTTAAAGTCGACCTACTGTTAAAGTCTATGTGTCAAACTTTCAGTCTTCCATCACCAAGGGCCTTCACCTGAAAATAAGATTGTCTCTGTGTCATCAGGGTTACAGGCAATATATTACTACAGTTTATCTGTGACAAAAATATTCTAAACTTATAGTTTTTTCTGCAGAGTTTAACCATATTAGAAGGTCTTCTTCAGCAAATGTAACTTCCTCAGTTATCATGTGACTAAAGTGTCTTTTTTTTCTGCTGAAGAGGTCCATTGGTAATGATCAAAAGCTCTGGAAAAGGCGAGCATGAGATGATATTCCACTGCTCATTTTAAAGGATTAACTTGTTCAAGCAAACAGGGTTTTTTTCCAGTGAAATGAGAAGTTTCTTAACTTTTCTAAACTTTTCTGCCCTGAAAACTTGTCAAACTTTGACTCAGTCATAACTCAAATGAAATTCATGAGACACTTCTCTTTTGACAGCCACATTTTCAACCCACAAGGACTGTGAGTGATACAAAAAAGACAGAACTTGATATCTTGATGTCACTTGAAATAAAAACTAAAACTACTCCGCATCACCATGTGGGTTCAAAAACACAAACAAACACAGATTCCTGCAGTAATATGAGCTGATGCCACTAACTCACCTTGTTGTTGTCGGTGAAGGTTTGCTTGACGTCAAACTGCCTGAAGGGGTTTGGGTGAAATTCCTCTTCATCGTCCACTGTCAGTCTTGGAATGGCCGTCATTGGGCGAATGACCCCGGGCTTCGTCTGAACGATTGACAGCAGAGGGGAATTCATCCTCATGACTATCTCCACAAGACACTTTAATTTATCATTGTTATAGAGGTTGCAGCAGGAGCCTAATGATCAAGTGAATGTTTACCTTTTTACGATCCATAAGGTTTCTTTCCAGACTGGTAGGTGGGTGCAAGCTGCATAAAGAGGCCTGGAAAAACAATGTGGATGAAAAACAACATAGTTATTAGTTATGGATACAAATACAGCATTATTTATTATTAAAAATGTTTTTTAAAAATGTCATTCAAGAGAGAATATGCTGCATAGTTCCTCTGGAAAACATGTTTCTTTTCACCTATTTATATCATTAATGCAAAAATGACCAATAACACTGGAAAATTCATTATTTATGATTAAAATAAAGGTTGTTGGTAATGTACCAGAGACCCCCACAGATCTGTGATGTTATTGCTTTAATGAGAGCATTGGCACCCAGGTAACTGGAACCCTGCCTACATTACATCTGACAAATCGTTACAGACCTGGGATTTGTATTTATGACAGTTGCAGAAACTGCAGGGGGCGCCAAATTGCACTAAATGCCAATTTCTACATAATGTTGCTTTAAGCGAGATACTTTATTATCCAAATTTGGACTGCAAAATGGAATTACAGGAAGCAGACAGGAATCTAAACAGATATTTTGAATATTTTTCTTAAACAAGCAGAACCAAAGTGTTTCTGTGAGGGCAAAATCTTCAGATTGTTCATTTCTTTAATCCAACAGACAAAACTACCCGACTCTTACTCACATATTTGGTTTCACGCCCCAAGGATTTTGGAGATGATGAGTTATTCTGCTGAAGGGAAAAAGAAAGACATGAAGCAACAGTTACACAAGCCTCATCTGCTGAGAAAAATGGAAAACAAAGTATCTGAAAATTATTCATCCACTTTTTCAAATATGTGACTTTCAAAAAGTACTAAAAGGAAGATGAAAAGAAAACCTTCGTGGTCACAAATCATGGTCTCACTGAATATATATTAGAAGATAATGAACGGTGAAGCAACAGTATCATCTTATCTATTTTTTCTATCCTTGAAGCGTTTTTTTTTTCTTTTCATGCAGTAGTGATTGAAATTTACACATTTCCGTCACTTTACCTATAACCATCTAAATGTCCACCAAAGTCTCATGGATGACAGTCTGAACTAAATCTGTTTTACACTCACACACACACACACACACACACACACACACACACTTGTTTTCTCTGATACCACGGTCCTTTGATGAATAATGAACACATGTCTTTTCATTTCTTGTGCTGATGATTATACAGTCAGAATTCACTTTAATCTCACTTCCAGTTTGTGTTTCAGTACAACACAGTGCAGAGCTCTTGTTCTGTGGCCTGAAGGTTACCGCAGTTCTGTATTTCCTTTTTTCTATTTGATCTTTTTTTAAACCATTTACAGTTTTACTTACATAACTTTATGCATGTTTGATGGCGAGAGGTGCTAAAACTACAAAAAGGATGGCGAAGTGTCTAGACCTGTGAAGGCAAGACTGACGGTTCATTTTCTATTTACTGTAGCAACAAAACTGCACACTAAAGCAGCGTGAGACGATACAATGTCAACTTTGCATTTAACAGATGTGGTGTGAAGGGACATTTTTAAGTTTATGTTATCGTCAGACATTAAGTTAACCCATAATGTGTCAGTCTTACTGTGACATCCATCTTCCATTCAACACCATATGGCAAAATATTTATGATATTTTTACCAAACGATTATGTATTTTTCAGCTTTAAAGGTGCACTGTGTAGTTTTGGGGAAGAAATTGTAATCAGAAGAGAAAGATCTTCACTGACTGATTACTTATGCCTCAGCCAACTAAATAAACAAACTCTTTGTTTTCATGACTGAATAAACAAACTGACCGTAACACATTTTATCGGACCTACTCAAACAATCTGAGTTGGGAATGAGACTCAACAATCAACTATCTTACAAAGAGGAACTTTAAACTTATTCTGATGACATATTTTTTTATTTGTACAAAATATTGACACCATTTTGTTTTTATTTGCCCTAATTCAATTTTGTTCGAAGTTTGACTTGCAACGACGCGCTGTGACATTCTTATCCAAATATTGCAATAGTCTTAGTCATTGTTTTCACTGACTCTGACACAAGACACTGATGTCCCCATATATTCCAGCTCCTTTGTTTTAGCCAACGCCCTTCAATAAGACACCAGACCAGTTTGAATCATTAAAAAAATGTGCAGCAATTCAGAGGTCTGGAATCAGCCTGTTCATATTCATGGTGAAACGCATTTTTTTTTTAAAAAACATAAGATATGAATGCATAATTGCAGGAAAACAAAGTAAGTGCAAGTGTGAAGTTAATTTGTTGTGAAGTTGCAGAAATTCGCCCTGAACACAGAAACTTTTTCGTTTATTCGACTCAAACCCTTAAAGCCTGTTTCAGTGTCTGAATTTTTATGACTCAATAATGACACTCGTCTGTAAATGTTAACTGACCATTACATTGCCGACCCTTGCAGAGGTTTAACTTTACCTCCCAGCAACATATTGTAGAATCAATCAGATAGTTTAATGCATTTTACTAATTAACATATTACATCTTGTTTAATTTAAGCCGAAGTGCAAAATTAACAAGCTGTGGTTTTAATGGGGGTTATGTGCTGGACTGTTTCTTGGGCAGGTGCAGCAACTTCCTCAGGTCACTGCAATGTGCTGTAAATCTGATGTAAATGTACATCAAATGTTAGGCAGGTGACCAGATGATAGCCACAAACTGTACTTTGGTTTGTGTTCTGTCAGCTAAGAGAGCTGTCTCCTACTCTAACTTTATATTCACTTGACAGACACCAGAGTGGAATCCATCTTCTCATCCAGAGATAAGCCTATTTCCAAAAGAAATTCTGTAAGAAACTGCACGAGTTCATGAGGGAAAGTCAAGAGTTAACAAGCTTGGTGTTAAAGGAACACACTTTACCTGCAGACCGGGAGTTGATGACCTGGAGGACTGCAGCGATCGGGACGTTTTGCTCTAAAAGGTTGGAAAAACTAAACCCATTAAATCACTTTTGTTCTTACAAATCAATATGTGTACATGCTCAGTTAAAAAGACATAACTGATTGAACTCACTTCTGGAATGGAATTTGCCAATATCTCATCGATTACTGCGTAAAGCTCCTCTGACTGTTGCCGCAGCTGAGCGGGGGAGCACATCTGTAGGAAGCACAGCATTATGCATGTTACTGGTCTGTTGTGTGAAGTGTGCAGTGGAAACCAGCAGCGGATGGCTGCAGTAATACCTCAGCGTGGGTGTCCACAACACCTCTGTCCACTGTCACACCTCTGTCCGTCGTGTCACACGGACTCTCCCCTCTCTCTACCTGCTCATCTATGGCCTGTGAAAACAAAGCAGAGAGGACAGACTGCTGCTATCTCATCTTAGACGATATTGCAACATATTCTTCTGAGATGATCCACTTTGTATTCTTTGCAGATAGCCCTCCCTCCTCTGTAGCTCTTAATGTATCACCCCGCAGTGTGGATAACACAGCAATAAGCCATTTTTCATATCTCTCTGAATGTGATTTGATTCTTTAAGAACCGACACTCTTTCGGCTACAGTATCTGTTTCTGTATTCTGTCATTTGCTACAAATGTAATTCTCTATGAAGTCTGTGGCGACTTAAAGATACATTTTCCAAAAGAAAATCCTTTCTTTTAATGCAAACTCATTAAAACTAATTTATTTGAATTTTACATGGATACCCTTTCTGCGTGCTGGTGCCCCCTCCCCATATCTGATGTTATTTTTTCCGCCCCTTCCACAACCTGAGTCCACCACTGCATTCTTCACATAATACTTCACACAGCTACATCCACATGTGGCTGAATATTGAACAGGATAACAAAATGAATAAGTGGGTTTCGAGTCAAACAAGTGAACTCACCTGCTGATCCAACAGAAGGGTGTTTGTGGGAATTGCAGCGAGCGATTTGTAGCTCAACTTAATCTTGTGAGTCTGGAGGTTTTTTTAAGAGAGAAGAGCAGGCAATGAATTTAAATGAAATTGAAATTGAAACATGAAGATAGACTTTGCAGAGTGTTTCGTGGAAAAGCATCATAGATGTTTTACATCTTTTTAGGCATGCTTTATCTCAGACCACTGCAGGCTGTTAATCATGCAAAGCAGCCAGCCTCACTGGAGACACCCGACAGCAAGAACAGCACTGACATGTGTTGTCTGCTTTCACAGCGCCGGAAACCACATCGCTTTGTCTGTCACTGCTCAGACGATTCATTTGACTGATTGTAAATGTCACCAAAAAGTTCAGTTAGGGACGACTTCTCCACGCCGACAGGTGAGAAAACTAGACAGCTGTGTTCCACATGTACTCGCACTACATAAATTGGATTCCTGATGGTTGATACTCAGAAGTGTGTTACACTGTACTTATCTTCAGGCTGCATGTCTGGCCTGGAAACCAGATTTTATAAAAAGCTACTGCAGTGATTTTATGATGATGGGTTCCCTCTTGCTTTGACGTTTCAGATATTTCAATCATTAAAAATCAAGCAAAGATCTGCACCAACATCAGTACATGACACGGCAGAGACAAACAAACAGAAATCTAAAATCAGCTCCACACAGAGGACAGCACTTGATATCTAGCTATCAAGTAAGTGAAATCTGTTTTTAACTACATAGTGTGGGAGAACGGCTCGTCACTGGGAACACATTAAATACGTCAAAAGAAGTCATGCATGCAAGCAGAGAGCGGCTACCTTTCTTTTTTTACCCTCCCTGTCACTGCAGTCTGATATTCCACTCCCCGGCCTTGGGGAGGGCGTGGAGCGTAGGGAGAGTGAAGGGGATGGGGTGAGGTCTCTGATTTGTGGAGCAGGAGAGGGTGTTGGTGTGGGGGAACCGCCGGGTGACAGCCATCCAGGGAAAACCATGGGCGTGTAGCGTGAAGGAGACAGACAGTGAGCATTGTAAAGAGGCTGTGATGGTGTGGCATCTTTGGACTCACACCTTGCTGTGCTGTTGTGTGAAGGAGGCAGAGGAGATGGTGTGCATGAAGGCTGAAGCTGGGGAGGGCAGGGAGGCGGGGATCTTAGCTTTTGAGAAAGCGAGTGAAGCTTTGAGAGAGATGAATTTTGACTCCATTTCCGGGGCTCAGATGTCTCTTGCTCCTTGATAAATTTAGAGCATGGGGTGATGAGTTTTTTAAGGTTATTATCTGCATGGCCCTTGAGGTGCATGTGAGCGCTGCTGGGCTTCAGCTCAGGGGACTTGGAATTGGAGGTGTGGTGCAGTTTTTTGGAAGTTGCGCAGTCTATTTCATCATGCTTCAGTGGAGAAACAGATTTGAAGTTGGTGCAAAACAGAGGCGGTGGAACTCGAGGTAGCGTGGGGGGTGAAATAACCTGCTCCCATCGAGGTGCGCTGCGTGAGCGAGTCTGCTCCAAGCATCCTTTTGGTTGATTTTCAGAGCATGCTGTGTTGAGCTCATTTGACTGCACAAATAAAGGAGCGGTGACGCATCTGTTAGGCTCCCTGTGAATCTGGTTTTGACTATCAATAGACGCTGATGAGGAGAATTGGGAGGAAAACTCCAGGGGAATGGAGGCCACACTGGAGGCTGCTGAGCATGCATTACAGAAGGACAGGGTCACAGGGTTGACAGGCCAGCAGGGGGTGTAAGGCCTCTGCAGAGCAGCAGACAGGACAGGAAGACGGCCTTTTCTCAGGATGGCAGTGAGGAGGGAGAGTCGGGTGAGAGGAGGCCGGTGCCGGGGAGGAGGGGACTGGGGACAGACAGAGGAGGACAAGCTCTCGCAGGATGAGAAACAGGTTTGAGGGATGTTAATCAGACTAGAGCCAGGCGCGAGAAAGTGCCGCTTGATCTGGACAACAGCGGGGGAGAAGATGCCAGAGAGGACAGACGAGCAGGGAGAGACAGTGCCGCTGAAGGAGACAGGAGAGGTGACAGAGGAAACCTGAGCAGCGGACCAGCTCTTTTCCGAGAGGATGGACTCTCTGGATGAAGCCGGGGTGGGGAACATGTCTCCCGAGTCTGTGGGGCTCGTTCTGTCCTCTGACAATCTATTTGCAAAGAAACCTGAGCTAACCTCAGCATGTCTGGAAGCATCGGGACAGGGGCGCTGGGAAATGTCCCTGTGTTTATCATCAGCTG
The DNA here is from genome assembly GCF_040436345.1 of Pagrus major. NCBI lineage: Eukaryota > Metazoa > Chordata > Actinopteri > Spariformes > Sparidae > Pagrus > Pagrus major. The sequence continues at coordinate 8,979,025 of NC_133229.1, read as the reverse complement.
TTTCCATAGAGGCTGTCCCGGCAGTGACGTGGTTGGACGTATTTTGAGACTGAGCAATGACTGAAGGAGAGGCTTTGGTTTGAGAGAGGCTCACGTGATCCGGTGATGACTTCAACTGAAAATACAAAAGAGTTTTCATTAAAGGTCAAAAAGTGGAACTGTGCTTTATCTGACCTTTGCTTCAAACAAACAGTGACCAAAAGTTTAGGAAATTAAAGTTGGAACAAGCTTTTTCAGGTGGGTCCCATTTGTTCAGAGAAGAAGAAGGTAATTTGATGAAGCCGCTATCTGACATTCTCAGAAATGGCTGAAATAAAAACCCATTATAGAGGAGACTCTGTGAATAGACTAGCTCCATATGAACCTTTCTTCAGGATCTAATTAAACTGTCAGATTTGAAAGGCAGTAAACGTCCACCTTGGACAGCTGTGTAATTTCTTTAACTTATTTCCTGACAGTGTTTTATTATGTATGTCAACTTGACGCGTGTATATTTACCCTGAATAAATACACAGATAAACAGTATTTGTACAGTACAGACACAGACATACACACACATATGTATATATATATGTATATTATATGTCAAAGATCCGCATAACATTGACACTCGACCACTCATCTTGTACTTACTTGAAGCTTTGTCCCTGTTTGGATCATGTTTCCTGCTCCCCCCTCCACACAGTCCTTGATAAAGACCTTCTCTGCTTTGAAAAACTCCTCGTCCGACATGCTCTTAACAGTTGTTTCCACATGGGACCCGGCGATGTTCTGACAGGAGGATATAAAGCAAATGTTTAGGAGGATCTGAGCAAGTGAAACCCGAGAAAACCCGAGGTGAACTTCAGCCAGCCTCTCTGAGCTCAGGGGGTGTGCTTGGTTTCACCACACCACCACACGTCCCACACAGATAAAGTGCATGTACATGTGACAGGCACATGTCCTGCTGGCGTGGGGCATGATTCATGTGCAGGACTGAGCAGCTGAGGAGGGGTCTGTGTGCACAGCTTCAAAACGTCAAGTGTTAGAAATGGCAAGAAGTTAATGTCTCAACAAGTTTGTTTAGCATTAAGTCAGACCCGTTAGTAAGCCATCTTAGCTACATTTATCGCCTGTCTTTTTGTTTTGTTTATACGTTTATGTCACTGACCATTTCAGTCTGCCACCAGTTAGGTTTCAATCCAAATGTATCTCAAATTTTGAATGAATTTGAGAAAATTAAAAGCTGGTTCATCAAGATAAGATAAGCATCATTAGAAGAAGAGGGTGCAATTAAAGACACAAAAAACACAATGGAAATATGACTTTTCTATTTGTCAAATGTAAATATATAAGGAAGGTTACATTAGATCTGTGTTTTAATCTCTGGACACTGTTAATTCTTTCTAAGCAAAAAACAGCGATCAGTCATGTCAGTAAAATGCTCGCTACACTGGAAAAACTGCCAAAAAAGAATGAATACAACGTGTTTTTTACTTTTAATATGTGAAAAATCTGCCAATTCAACAAGTGAATATTTGCTTAAGATTCCTTGAAATAAGATGAGATGTAGCTGCGGCTGTATTGTCTTATCCCTATGGAGACCATCACAGCAGCTCATCTAGCCCTCGCTCCTTCTGGTTCCTAAATCCTTCAAATCAAATCAAATACAAGTGAAATCTGATCATTTCTTATGTCGCAAAACCAACCAAATGACCAGGTAACAAGTATGTACTGCCTACTGTAAATTTAGTGGAGTAGGACTGTTTAAGGTAACAACTACAACATACCACAACTGTTATTATGCACAGTACTTAGTAGGAAATGTTTAACTTGGTTACATTCATGTCAATGAAAAAGAAAAAGAAATCTTGTACTGATTGATATTTTGTAACAAGAAGCATGTTAAACTGTAATCTATGCATGTAAAATGTCTTTAATACCACTCTCATGTTTGTGCATTAGCCTAAATATTAACGCCTTCAGCCACTTAGCTCAACTTAGCCTAAACAGGGAGCCAGCTCGCCTGGATGTGTGCCAAGGTAACAGAATCTGCCTCCCAGCACATCTACAGCTTACTAACTAACACATCTATGTCTCATTAGTTAAATCCATGAACAAACTTGAAGCCAGCCTTTTTTTTTTGCTTCCAGTATCTGCTAAATTAAGTGAATAGCCTGCTGGCTCTAGCTTCATATGCTTGAAGCTATGAGTCATTAAGTGTGTAAATAACATTACATAGCCAACTACAGCATCATGGGATTTAATGGCAGATTAGCATAATTTCAAACTAATTTACTTTAACTCCACTTTGTGTACAATATCAACAGTGAGAACAGACTTTATTGGTAATGCCCCCCAGATAATTAACAGAGGAAATGTATCTACACCGTTCATGTCATTACATGGACTCGACTGACTGGAATATTCCAGGATGATGTATGTGACATTTGAACTAAAAGGGTAACTGCTTATGATTACTGCCATGAACACCCACATAAGTGGTAATTATGATACTAAAAATATATATGTGACAGCACATGATATTGACACCCTTCAGTTTTCTAAATCAATTAAGTCTCGATGCTGTTTTTTCTTTCCTTTAATGTAGATAGGCGGCATCATACAAATGAAAGGCTGCCAGAGTGAAGCTATTCCTGGGGCTGTATTTAACACAAATGACAGATTATGATGATAAAATCATCACATACTGTGTGTCAAATACAACTTATATTTAGATCTTGAACTAAATGCACAGTGAGTCTTCACGTGTTAGGACTGATAATACTGTAATGATTCGGACAACTGGCTGAAATCCAGTGATGGAATGTAATTAGGTACATTTACTCAAGTACTGCACTTAAATACAATTTTGGGGTACTTGTACTTAACTAGAATATTTCCATGTTTCATTTCTGTTACTTTTACTCCACTACATTCTGGAGGAAGAATTACAGCATTAAAGAACACATATAAACCCACAAGATAACATTGGTGGAATGTAACTAAGTACATTTATTCATGTACTGTTATTAAAGGGTAACTCGAACCAATTTTTCACATTGAAGTGTGTTTACAGGTCTTGGGGAGTGCTACTGCACATATGAAAGAAGTAGTATAAAAACCTTTTGTGGCTCTAAATGAAGCTGCATGTAATCTGATAAATTCCCTCCAGTGATGTCACTCAGTGGCTGAATTGCATTGTGGGTAATGTAGGCACCAGGTCTTTAAAAGCAGTCTCAGTACTTTGTACTTCTACTTCACTACATTTTGGAGGCGAATATTGTACTTTTTACCTCACTATATCAAGTGGTCGAATGTAACTAAGTACATTTACTCAAATACTTTTCTTAAGTGCAATTTTAAGTTATTTGTACTTTACTTGAGTAATGAGAATGGAGTATTTTCTGTTACTTTACACTGTACACCTACCCCACTTACAATATTTTTACTCCACTACTATATTTATTTGACTTTATAACTTCAGTTACTTCTTACTTTGCAGATTTCATGCTGCATCAGAGCCAAAGTAGAACATGTTTTAAATCAATTTATATATATTTTCAATGTCTTAATTTTTATTTATCAGCAATCAAATTAAGAAAAAAAACACTGATTCCAATAATCAGAAAAATGCCATGTCAGCAATAGTTCCACCTATAGTTTACAGTATATACCGTACCCTCATGTGAATATACATGTGTACATAATATTTACTTTAACTTGTACTGCTGATATTTAAGGACATTTATTGCCGGAAAATTTAGATTGATACTTACTTTTACTCAAACATAGCTTTTGGGTACTTTTTACATTACTGAAAAGAATCTGTTGCCATAAAATTTGCTACTGCAATATTTAAAGTGCATCGCCAAATCATGCAAGAGAGATGAATCATAAACATTTTGGTATGAATCCAAAAATTGTAATTCATTTGGTCACATTCATTCTGGTTCTTGCTTCAGGCAAAGTCTTCAGCAATTTGCAGTGATACAATCTTCTTAATTAATTCTGGTTGCTTTTAAATATTAGCTGAACGAGGAGTGTCTGTCTGCTGAACAAAATGTCAGAACAAAATGAAGAACAATATATGCTCCCCTGCCGTCGCCTCTACTGATCCTCCTGAATTTCCCCTCTCTGGATCAACAAAGGCTTATCTTATCTCATTCACGCTATTTGAAGACGATGTGTGATGCACAATGGGCCAAGTAATATAAAAGAAACCAGCTCTTTTGAAGGGAGAAGATAATTACGCGAAGAAGCTGTGAGTATTGAGCCTCATAATGCAAATCAGTGGCAGACACTCAGAATGCGAGCCGATCCACTTGAGGTTACACTCACTAATTTGAAATACAGCAAAGGGACACATTGTTAGATTCAATTCTTTTGAACCTTGTCGGCCGTTTCAAATCAGAGTGGTGGATTAATGAGCTGCCAACTATGTCACAGGTAATCCTTTACATCGGTCCTTCCGGCCAACCTCTGTTAACTTTATTCTGGATTACTGTCAAACAGATTTTTGCTCTCCTGGTAAACATTTAACAGAATACCAGGCGACATGTGAGCGTGTGTGCGCAGAATAATGAACAGAGTGAGAGAGCAAAAAGGTTTGACCCCATGCCACCTCTTCGCTCCATGTCAGTGTATCAGAGGAGAAACAGGTTACTGTGGTCCAACTGCCAGAGTCAAGATAAGGCCATGTGAGGCTCCCGAATAAATGCGTTCTCACCTGGCTCTGGATACACTGACTGAACATCGGGCTGCTCTTTTTGCTGAACCCTGAGCAACCATTACATGTGTTACATTTACAATAATTTGCAGACTTATCAACATACTCAGTTCAAACCAACACAGACTAACAGAAAGTTTTCACAGGTGAAGACACTGAATGCATTTTCATATAAGGCAAAGGATGTTCTGAATGCTGTGTAAGATGGTTTAAAGACAAATAGTGAGCTGTAAAAATCGGTTTAACATTTACAATACAATGTTTTTGCTTTCTAGCTGAAATTTAGATAAGATTAACAATACTTTCACTTTCATAGGTATGGCAAATATCAAGCTAGAGCCAGAAGGCGCCTCGCTTAACCCCTATTCACACAGGACTACTATCTGGGGACCTCTAGTTATTTGTAATAATTGTGAAGATCATCTGAGATTTGAATCCTGTGTGGATCAGCCATGTCCACAGTTTATACAGTAGAAATTCCACTGCAAATTACCAATCATATCCTGTGATAAAATAGATCCCACGTGAATCGACGTGTCATTGATTTGAGGTCATGTTTTCTGTTAAATATGTTTTATTAATGTGGCTGCTGAAGAACAGACACTGAGCTTTTGAAACATTGATGTTATGCAGTGCTTTGTCATCATATCAGGGGGATAATGCCAGTAAATCCGAGTGGAATACAGATCATGCTTATCCAGTGTGAATGTGCCATATAAAACACAGATGCTAATTTCTAAATTAATGAGGTCCCCTGGTAACACTAGTCCTGTGCGAATTGTGCTTTATATTGGCGGAAGGCTAGCCCTCGCTGATACGCATTAAGATACAATATATTAATGAAGGTATTAATATTAATTCAAGGTGTCTCTAGAACGATTTTGTGAGCTTTGGACAGGGCCAGCTTAGCGGTTTCCAGGCTTTATGCTAAGCTAAGATAACTGGCAGCGTCATAATTATCTAACAGAAGGAAAGTTGTATTAATCCTCTCATCTAACTCAGCAAGAAACTTTTCCTTGAAATGTTGGTTCATCAGTGTAGCAACAACATTTTAGAGACACTGAATTTGTACAATTTAAATTTTTTTTCACATGTGCTGACAAACTTTAGTCCAAGTCATCAGTGATGGAAAGTAATTACATTAATTTTACTCAACTATGCTGTATACAAACTACTTCTGAGGTACTTTCACTTAACTTGAGTATTTCCACTTTATGTTTTTTATATTTCGACCCCAATGCATCTTGGAGGGAAATATAAGGTAACACTGTATCATAACCATGAATAATAAATGGTAAATTTAGAGTTAATTAAAATGTATTTAATAGCTATTCCACCATGAACAAACAATAAAATGCTTTTTTATTAAAAAATATCAATAGCTAAATAAAGCTGATTCAATTCTAACATTCTTGTACCTGTTAATGCAACAATTAAAAAATATATTATATACAATATAATATAGTATACTGTATATACTCGTTTAGGGATATGAACCTCTGAGAGGTTCTGCATTATAAGTGCTTGTGAGTTTTATTATTGAGTTCTAAAAGTATCTATGTACCTCCCTCCCCACTGCAGGCAGCAAAGTGTGTCACAACAAACAAATTTGGCTTTTGAGATTGATGGCACTGCTTTGTGGGGGGGGGAAAAGACAGAAAAAGCTGTCAACACAACAATATGAGAGAAAGATAGAGAAGGAGTTAGACAAGGACAAACAACTAACAAAGTGGAAATGGAGTTCATATGAAGGACGAAATAAATGAGCACAAAGCCGTGCATAGTGAGGGTGGATTCAAACACATGACATGCAGTCCCATACTGTACATGAATTAAAGACAATACTCTCTAGGTATGATAAAACACGGGATTGTTCAAAGGTTTCCTGCTGAGAATTCATGTTCATGGTTAATAACATGAAGTCTGCCACTGCTGTAGGTAACAGCAGTGGGGGAAGTTGAGCTAAAACTAATGGTGCATCCCTCCAGTGAGAGGACCTTTGAAGTTTAACACAGGCAGCCAGAGAGCTGATGTCAGGCAGCAGAAGCAGTCAGCACCCCAACATCCGATAGCACATTAAGCCAACACCACTGGGGGTCCACGTCAGCCCTAAGGTGGAATATTTGTGGTTTTGTGCATTAAAGTAGTTCATATATATATATATGTATATATATATATATATATATATATATATATATATATATATATATATATATATATATATATATATATATATATATATATATATGTACATATATATACATGTATATAGGAATATATATATAATATAAATAGGGTGTGTATCAGATGTTATAAGATTCACTTTTTCTTCTACAGTATGTTTTGTTTAGTCAGTGACACCTCATAGTTAAAATAAGTAAATGTGGTTCAAAGATTAGCTCATCACTTAAAAGTGGTAGACAAAAAACTTCATGTATAAACATATAAATGTATGTGTGTATGTGTGTATGTGTGTGTGTGTGTGTGTGTGTAAATATATATTTAGATGTACATACATGAAGTTTTTTGTCTACCACTTTTAAGTGATGAGCTAATGGCCTGATGCAGACCCTGAGTTTGTCGAGGAATATTTGATATCCAGACACTTCTTGAAAAATGATGTACTGATGGGTGCTGTGTGTGTCAGATGCCTGGAATACATGAAATAATTGGATGATGTAACCTCATATCAATCAATGATGTTCATACCCTCTACAATATCAAAACCTTTGTGGAAGCCCTACAAGGCGGAACATAAAACAATGAGAGTCCTAGTTTTGTTTTGGCAGCTTCAGGTTTTCAGATGTACAATAAATTAGGCTTGTGAATCTTTTTTGCATATTTTTCACCCTGAAGATGAGTCATACTCATCGCTCTTCCACTGCCTGTGACGTAATTCATGAATATGACAGCTAAAATGCAGGAGATAAGAGTGAGATTTACTCTTCTCCAGAAGCAAAGGTGAGTCCCTTAATCTTTAATCAACTGACATGATTCATGACAAAAAACTCGTTTGAAAAAAGAGTTTCTCTTTTAGTTTTAGTTTCACTTTCCATTTAAAAATAGGACATTCATGCTCATCATTTTGTCCATAACCTTTATTAAAGTATATGTTGAAAATGAAAATAAAAATTCAGTCATGATTCATTCCCATGCTAGTGGAAAGTCAGGTGAAGTTTCGTAGTCCACAGAACATTTCTGGAGTTTCACAGCAAAACAGGATTGCAGCATTCTGCTGAACAATTATAGCTGAGGACTTGTTTTAAACAGGAAAGGGTGTTATTTACACCGTCGATGCGCTATTGCCCCTCATTTAGACTGGTTGTGCGATAACATTTTTAGCTTTGCAGCTACAGTGAAGATACTAATATTAAAAAGGGTGGAAATTACATCTTTTCAAATTAATTTGGGATCTCTGGGCTTCCGGAGACTTGGATTACGGCGGATGACCACAGAGGCTGAAAATTAAAGCAATTTATTACACCCCATATTTACATTTGTTTACAGGGGACCAGCTCTAGTGGCTGAAGCAATTATTACAGCTGCCAAGGAGGAAATGAGGAGAGGAAGTGTAAAAAGTGATAAGGTTGTAAAGGGAGGAGGTCCGGGATGGTTGGTCGGGTTAAAGAAGTAACGGACTCTCATTCCAGTCCAGAAATCAACCTTAAGTTCTTTCAACTTACAACTAACATAATGAAATTACATAACATACATAATGTAACGTATGAATTACATCATCCAATTATTTAATATATTCCAGGCATCTGACACACACAGCACCCATCAGTACATCATGTTTCAAGAATATACATATATATATATATACACACACACACACTTTTTGGGAACGGTGACATATGTCATTTTTGGGAGACGCTGGCAATCAACCTAATTAGTCGTTTAAGTATGCGGATGCGTTGGTATGGAGCCATTATATGGCTTGTTTTTGTTTTTCTGTTGGTTTTTCACATTTTAAGTCCCCATCTACCTCAGTTGTTTCTGAGAACGCTGCAGCACTGTTTTGATGTGAAGCTCCAGAAATGTTTTGTGGTCTACAAAACTTTATCCACCTTCCAGTTTTCCTGCAAGTTATTTTGTCACGACTGTTGGAAGTGTCAAAAAACGCTCTTCCTAGTGAAGTTTCGAGGAAGTGTGGGGAAAAGTATTATAAATCAAAGCTCATATGTTTAATTAAGGCGATTAATGTAGTTTTGAGAATAAATGAAGCTGCCTGGGTTCATTTAACCTGGTAATCTTTAACACATTTTAACAGGAGGCTGCAGGCCAAAAAAGTCAGACAGACTGAGTGCACTCATTTGAAATGCTGATCAGACACCAGGTGGCACTACAAATAAAAGTCAATTAGCTGAATAAACAGCATGTTTTTAGTCATCATGCATTTTGTTAATGCGTTGTAATAAAAACAGTCACAAGATCACAGATAATAAACACCAGTTGGCGATAATATCACTTTTTAATCTCCGGGATGTGTGCTGCTGCTGCTGCTGCTGCTGTACCTTATGTGGTCTTCCTGTCAGAGCTCCAGATCGCTCCTCCTCAGAAATAATGGCTTCAATTGGTAATCTCCGCACCACTGGCATGAATGTAAAAATAGAAGGCTTTGATGGCACTCCTATTGAAACCTGTAAAATAAAGACAAGGGGAACAAATTGTACATGCTGTTGATCTCTAGATTGTTGACTGACCTCCATTATTTCCCTATGAAGACAAACCCTTCTTACATACAGTAGATGTATATATATAACAGGACCTCTACCTCATTAGAAAACTCATGTCGAGCTCTCCATTAAACCAATGTTTCAATCACTCGCAATATGTCTTCTTCTTACAGCTGAACTTCTCACATCTTATTTCTCTCTGCCTCGCAGTGTTTTGTATCTGTCCAGCAACTAACGACCCATCGTCACACACGCACACACAGATTAGGCAATTTAGCACCCTGCAGTTCAAAGCCTCGACACTCAGGGAGGAGTAATGAGCTGCAATTAAATCAGCTCATGTTCACATATAGGCTTCTCACATAAGTGTTACTTGTCCTGCTGAAGTCGTGCACTGTAACTAAAACTGTCAAATTTACCCGTGGTGACTAAAATGTAAGTCAATGGGCCACATTCTCGCAACATTACTGTCAATCATGATCGGTAAAGCCTTTTTGTTTTGGCGTATCATAATAAAGGAACATTACAACAGGTACAAGAGGACAGCAGCAACCAAGATTTCACAACTGTGTCTGCATCACTCAGATGAAAAATGTAATTGTAAATGTAATGCAGAACTTTTCAAGAGATCAATACTTTGCATTTAAAGCTCTACTGGCATGTGACGTAGAGGGGATTGCTAGGCACTTTAAAGTTTAAACACATCTTTCTGGTTTACGTGCAGCAACTCTTGACGGCCAGATCGATGATCAGACTTAGCTCCTGATTTTGCTTTTGCTTTTATACAGTCCAAACAGCTCCCCATGAAACGTGCTATAGAAGATTAGGACTTGTCAAACAGCTTGTGTCAAACCACTGTGGCGTTGACATCATAGCAGGTCCATACGTTGAAACCTCTTTACTGTCTGCAGAGGTGAGCTAGTCATCCAGCTCTCATCTTTATCGAGTCTTTATAGCTGTGGTATAGCACACCACAGCTCGCAGCATTGGAAATGGGTGGATTTTTACCGGGGCCACCCACCCTGAAAATGTACATGGGGACATGCAACAGGCGGTGGGTAAAATCCTCATCTCATGTATGAAATACAGCAACATATCTCTGTGATTATAATCTAGTCCATTTCCTGGCAAACTGATATATGATTCTAGTTATGAGCTCACATTAAATTGCAAACAGATTGCATCTCGGTAATACTCTGAAGAGTGAGTTGGGCAATTCTATATATTGTAAATGCACTGCAGGGGCTTTGATTTGTTACAGTTGCAGTTTTCAATCGCAGTGTGGGATCAACAGCATTTCATAGTCTGGATGTGTGAAAACATTTCCTATTTACTCCCACACACTCATCCAAAGTACTTGCACTGCCTACTAACCACGCTTCATCTCTCCACAGGGATGTAAGGTCATCTGCAAGATACAAACTGGAGGGTAAGGGCAGTGAAGTTTCCCTCACTAATCAACAGAGGTTATTGTCGCAGATACTTGAGACTCCATTAAAAATGGATCACACATCCTATGCGCATTGATGTCGACACAGTCAGAGCATTAGCATATTAGGTTCTGTTTCACCTTTCATCTCCCAATTTTACTGTAGTCACAAGATCAACCGGCCAAAGTGGATCTGATCATAAAGAGTGGCGGGTCACATGAGGGAAGAAGATTAACAGCAGCTCTAAAAACAAAATGATTGGTAAGATTTCTCAGAACTTCATTTAAAATGTAAAAATGTGTTCATGATTTGAATAACAAGTTGTGAGTCCTGCTGGGATTATTTAAAATCAGTGTTTGATATTAAGTTTTCACAGCTGTATGTTATCGTTTCTAACTTTGTGAATCATGCAAGATAATCTCATGCTGGTCTTCAAGAGTGACTTGACTCCACTTGAAGATAAAGGGGTAATGATAAGGTGGTGGTGACATTGCACATAAAAATAAGGGACACAACATTTTGTGAAGTTACTAGGGAACAGATGAGGACTTAACTGCTACTTAACCATTGCTTCATGACTAGCTCTTAATCCAATTTTATAGAGTAGCTACTGATTAGTTAATGATTGGTTAATCAAGAAATGAGTGAGTAACAAATCAGGAATGATGATAAAATCGATTCATTGTACTTCCCTAAAACCTCCAACTGGAGGACTATATAGTAGATAATAATGACTTACTGAAGAACAGACCTGGAGATCCTTTATTAATGAATCATTAGGTAATGATTAGTTCATCAGTATCTGTGAAACAATCATACTGACCACTTGTTTTATGAGTGCTTCATGATTATTCTGAACCAGCCGCTGGACGGCACAAAACTACCAACTACTCATTCATTACTAACTACTTAAACATAACTTACTGAGTAGTTACTAAGTATTCCCTTATTACTTCATTATTATTTTACGATTACTTATCCTTTTTGTGTCCCTTCAAGTAAAGTCAGGAGAACAAGTATCCATTTTTCCTCTGGTTCCTGATTCTTTACGTATTTGTTTCTTAATTAACTGATCATTCGGTAGTCCCACTTTATAAAATCAGATAAGTAGTAACTAATCGTTAAGTTGCAGTTAGTACCTATTTCATTCGGAATTTGTTCGCTAGTAATTAATTTGTGTCCCTTATTGTAAAGTGTTACCGAAGCAAGAAAAAAAGCACATCTATTCTATTCTATGAGGTGCTGGGTTGCAGGTCCATATCAAAGACTAGAAAATAAAGCCACATTGTTGTATATGTGATGCAATGTGCACATATTTAGATTCTGGACAGAGATCAATGTTTCATCACATCTCTGTCTTTTCAGGATAAAGGGCTGACCCACAGAATAAATAATAGAGTATGCCATGAGTCATGCTAGTCTGTTCAAAGCGTAATCAGTATGAACATCAGAGTCCGTTGGGAGGTCATTCATGTGGGAGAAAAATCTACGGCCCAGAACTCTTCTGGCCCCACAGGATAAGATGTCGTACGACCCTGTATAAAGGTTAGGCCCAATAAGGTATGGATGAGGGCATAGTGACATCTGATCTATGAGTTTATATCTCTTGTGGTCTTTGTAAACTTAGCAGTTGGAAGCTGCTGTAGATATGTTTACAAAACAGATCTCTGACAAATCAAGGCTGTTGTTTGCGTAAACTCATAGGATGGCCTTTGGTCTATCTATGGTAGCAGAATAACTGTCTTCTACACATTTTCTTTCTATTCCTCACTAGGTCAGAGGTGAGAAGCTTTGCAGTAACCTTCCACTTATTTGTTGTAAAACAGATAACCATGTATGGGAGGGGTGCTTTCTGAGCTGTGGATATAATCTCTCATGTTTTATAAACTACTTCAACGTAAGTCATCGGTGTCTCTGAGTCTTCATCATCTCTCCTGAATGGTCAGGCAAGCCGAAATAGTTAATAGCAAAGAAACACCTCAACATACACTAGAGAAACAGAATGAAAATTACAAATAAGAGAATCTAAATTTAAATGAGGCAATAGGGAGAAGCCTTTTTCTGTTTGCCTTAAATGTCAGTGTCTTATCTGTGAGAGCTCCATATGTTACCTTTCCACCAGAATCATAATGTCGTCTCCGCTCAAAATATCACATTTACTTAGAGCAGATATGTGGTTTCATTCCGGTGCCCATCAGGGGTTTTAGACCTACTCATGTGACTTTTCTGGTTCATTAGACACAGGCAGATATGCAGTCAATGAATGTCACCACATAAAGTCACTTTATCACTGGTGGAACGAAAGAGTACATTTACATCTAGTATTGTAATTTAATCCACTAAAAGCCACTGCATTTATTTCACAGCTATATTCAGGCTACTGGTTATTTTACAGATTCATATTTATGATAAATATAAAGTAGATATAGATTCAAGTACTCAACAGTAACTTAGGTAAAATAGTTAATACATTATACATCTGCTAAGATGTCAATTATTTATGTATTCATTTTAATATAATCATTAATAACACTGTCATGGACCATCCTGTCTGTGTAATGGCTACTTTTGCTTTTGATGCTTTAACCTGATACCACTCCTGCAAATTAATGTAAAATTATCCTAAAACACTATCCCAGTCTGGTAAATCCAATGCTGTTGTTGAACCTTTTTTTCGCAAGCTGTCAGAAGCTCTGTAAATCCATCTGGCATTAATCTATAGGAGTTTGAACACACTGAATTATTTCTTTCTTTCGTCCCAGTTTTTTAATGGAAAAATAAGCCTGCAGATGACCTGTAACTGCACCTCGGCTGGAAAACACAATGCATCCACATCTTATAGTCTTATTGTACATGGTCAAAGTTCAAATTAGACAAAAATATGAACACTTAATGTTTGTTCTTTCTAAGGTAATGTTCAGACGCCTGGCAAAAAAATGCTATTGTGTGACCTCAAATTGTCCCTGCCTGAAAGTAACAGAGGCAAAAACTCAATATAGTTCTTTATTCCCTTATTTATACTGACTTGATGCATAAAGAATTGTCAAAAACAAGTGCTCAGGTGGAAAAAACAACCTATCCAAAGAGCAAAATGCATAAAACTGCATAAACTTGCATAATTTTCTTTTATTTAGCTGTCTTTAAAAACTGATATAAACTATATATTGCTGATTTGAAATCTCATTGGCTACATGATGAATCAACCATCCAGAGGCTGGAATGTAAGTGACTCAGGAGAGAGAGAAAAGAAGAGAGCGTGGGTCACTTGTCTACACAATCAATCATTGGCTGTTGTAGGCTGTGGGGCGGGCATAGAAGAACATTTTTAATGCAGGATCTTTACTTGTATAGAAGTATTTTTACATTGTGGTTTTACTTAAAGGATAAGTTCACCCAAAAATGAAAATGAAAATTCAGTCACCCATTTCTGGAGCTTCACAGCACATAAAAAACACTTAAAAGAACAACTGCTAATGTTAACGCTTTTAGATTAGCTGCTCCAGTGAAGATTTTGTATTAAAAAAGGGTGTAAATAACATCTTTTCAAATCAATTTGGGATCTTGGGGCTTCTGGAGACTTGGATTATGCTGGACAAGCAGTATTGAGCTACTTTTTTTCAGTCTACTTCAGTTGTTTTGAAATGCTGTAACACTGTTTTGCTGTGAGGCTCCAGAAATGTTTTTTGGACTGAGCCTGAGTACTCCCTCTACCACTTTCTTTAAACACATGCCACCCATGTGCTTCATGACATGACACCCGCTCCCTGAGCCTGAGGAGGTTCACTTTTGCTTTTGAGAGCCAAGATATTTAAATTAAAGATAGCAGCTTATCTGTAACCAGATATAAATAAACAAACAGAACAAATGCCTCGACTAAAATAATCATGTGCCATCTTATAAACTTGTTCATGTATTTATGTTCTTATGCAACCTCCCTGTTTTCCTGTCCTCTGTAGTCATAGCAGAGTAAGTTTACACTGTGAAAGGTTAAAATGAGCGTTTCCTACTTGTCCACCAGAGCCCTCTTGAATGTTTAATTGCAACGAGTGTTGCCGAGGTCATGCCGTCCTCATAGATCACATTTCCAGCCACCACTGGTTCACTGGGCTACTTGTCGCCTCACCGTGTGCGTGCTCTCACTCAGTTATTTCTTGTGGCATGTCGGACCTGTCCCAGAGACTGAAAACAAGCAGTACTAAATCATTTCCTGAAGAAGACCACCCTCCGTGGGGCTCTTTAAAGGGACACTCATAAACACTGACTGACCACAAAGTGACAAATATACTTTATGGACTACTGAATGAATGTAAGGGACATTATTCCTTGTTTTATTTCCATTAGTATTCACTTCTTAAATGATCAAACAGCTCCATATCCTGCAGTGGTGGAGAACATATTCAGATGTAGTTCTTAAGAAAGGTAGTAAACTGTGTTTGTCCTGAATTTACACTCTTACTTGGGTAAAAGTGTAATAGCATCAGTAACTACTTCAACTACCAGAATTAAAAGTAATTTATTAGCAGTGATGAAATGTAATGTAATGTACATTTACTCAAGTACTGTTCTTTAGTACTGTTTTGAGGTATTGTACTTGAGTATTTCCTTTTTCTGCTACTTTATATTCCACTACACTACATTTATTTGATAACTAGTTACTTTGCAGATTGCATGCTGCATCAGAGCTATATACATACATGTAAATATATATATACAATTTTACTTGTAGTTTAGTACTTAAGTACATTTATTGCCAGAACATTACTTTTGAAACTTAAGTGCATTTGATATCAGATACTTTAACTTTTACTCAACTCAGCTGCAGAGTTGTGTTTGTTGTCTGCATGTCAGGGTTTTGATCCAGAAGCCTTTTTGGCTACTAAAGTGCAGATGAAAGGTTTGGATATTAAATTCAAACTGTATTCAATTATGATTTTAAAAGTAAAAAAAGTAGCTTACATGCTGTAATACAAACTTGAGTACAAGTAAAATTACAGACTCACTCATAAAAGTACACATATACACACTAATGGCTTAATTACAGTAAATTGAGTAGATGTAATTAGTTACTTCCACCCCTGCATAAAGCTAGCATTAATCAACATTAATCAAATAATTAAAGAAAAGAAAATATAGTGAAGTAATATTTGCCTACAACATGTACTGAATGAGTAAATGGGTCACACTTTAAACAACCATCATGAATGAATGGTAAATTTATAGTCAATTAAACTTAAGTTCATAGTTATTTCATTGTTAACAAACAATTAATGCTTTATAAAGCAACCTAGTTAGCAAACTGTAAATAACTGTGTAGTTCATCTATAAACATTATTTGGATGGCCATTATAAAGCATAACTGATGTTTATAAATTTTAACAATTGCTTAATAAATGGTTTATAAAGCATTTTAGTGTTACGAGTAAATACTTAGTTACATTCCACCACTGCTATCTTGTGGCTTTATGTCTTTAGAAGCAGCAATACAGAACATAAGCAGCACTGTTTACCTTCCAAAGTTCACTAATGATGTTTTGAATAATAACACAATTACTGCTGTAGATCTGAACCCGCTGTGCTAAACAGATGTTAAAATGTATATTTGAGTAGTTCACGTTGTGCCATAGCACAAGCATAAACAGTCTGGGTGTGTCACAGAGTAAAGAGTTTAATTACAGACAAACACAGTGCAGCCCCTCCCTCCCTTCAGAGGAGATAGGGTGTGCAAATATAGCCCACTGCCAGCTGCTACTGAGCACATTGAGTTTTCTCTACAGACTATAAACAAATGTTATGATTCCAAGTCTCGTACACGAAAACAAAAGCAGCGAGTAAATCAACATATTTCAATCAATGCCTGTGATTTTGAACAGCAGCATATTCATAGAGAGAAATGGCTGTGGTGAAATAAAGCTTCTGATTCTTTTATGAGACTCTTAACATTTTAGAATTCTTCACATACTTGAACATTTTATGAATAATGCAGCATAAAGGTGTTTACATGACCTTTCAGTGCAGTGATAAGAAGTTATAGAAAAGGTCATTAAATTGACATTTACAGTTAATTCTGTGCGTCATGAAGCAGTTTGGTAACTGTTATTCATCCAAGCGTGACAGGAAATAACAGGATAAGTATCAAGTATCTGCGTCTGAGTGTATAGTGTGTCTATGTGTTTATGTGTGAAAGCCTGGAAGGTGGCAGCAGGTGTTAGAGGGCACAATAGAAGGGTTAACAGTGTCTTTGCCTGGTTTCTCTCTCAAGCAGGATTTTAGCTTTATGGTTAAAATACAAAAAAGAAAATGAATCTGAAAACAGAATTCAGATGAAGTACCATTTTAACTACAGAGGTCAGTGGAAAGTGAAGGCAGGTCAGTGATATTTCTTAATCCTAACAGACATGAAGAGGGTTTATTTTTTTATCCTTACACATTTTTAAAAGAAAAAATATATTTTATCAAAACCTCTTACCTTCCTCAGACTCTCATTCAAAGTGTCCATTCCTGCTTCAAACGGCTCTCCATCCAGAAGTGTTTCTTGTGTCCGGGCTTTGAAAAAAAAAAAAAAAAAAAAAAAAACCTCTCTCAAGACTTCAAATGTTGATCAAAGCAGTTACAGTGCACGCTTTTCAGCCTGTCTCATGAAGTTCAAAGTGTATAACTGTTGGTGTGTGTGTATCTGTGTGTGTGTGTGTGTGTGTATCGCCCTGCAGATTTCCTTTTATAGACACATAATAGCCACAAATAGCTTGCAGACAGCAGTCAGCCTGCTGGACACCGGTAACAATGTTCACACTGTGAGCCTCAAGCAACACAGCTTCACTCACACTTTTGTTTTTTTATGAAATACATTCTCACTTCTTTTATCTCCATGGACGGCTAAACGTGTTCTCCTCTCCAGCAATGGGATGATAGTATGACAAATATCTTGGCTGGCTGAGCACAGATTGTATTCATTGGACGGTGAAAAAGAAACCTGTTGATAAAATAAGTGCTGCTGTGGAGGATAAACAATTCATGAGTCAAGAATTTGTGTCTCATTTTCTTCCCCCGAGGACGCAGACAATCACATTATTATGATAATATCAAAAATTCATGAAAGCATTTTTTGGGTGCAGGTTTGATAAGAGCTCTCCTTGGGTGGCGAGACTGTTGAAATGACAATAAACAGAAAACTGATTAAAGGGATTTCTGTGTGAAGTTGCGGCTGAACAAAGCAAAGTGCTCTGTGTGTGCTCAGATTTGAAGAGATCTTGATTTTTTATCCACCATAGATTATAGTTTTAATGTCAAAGAACAGCACTTATAAACTTGTAAATATAAGATGATATGTTAATTCAGCCTACAGATCATGTGAACCCCTGCAGGCCAGCAGACGGACGCGGCAGACACACCTCAGCATGTCTCCACTAATGAGCTTTCAAGCGGCTTGAAACAATTTCACCTCACTTGTTTGCTGCTACAGCGACTTCTCTGTTCCCGTATCAGTGAGTGAAAGCAGACCTCTGGAGTGGATGCTAATCCTTTAAGTACACTACATTCTTCATTCCTGTCACAGCTGTTCTTGTCTGTTTCCACCACCGTGTCACCCTCCCCCTTTTTTCTCTGTGGCAGCCACACGCAGAAAAAATATCACAATAAAGCATACACCAAACCTGCCACCTGTTCCTCCGGTGTTGTTTACTCTCAAGAGTATTGTGATTTTGTATTAATTCAAAATGACTTAGGTTAAAAAGCATCTTACAAGTGCCTGGAGTGCATGTTTAAAGTCTAAAATTATAGTTTAAAGCCATTATGACTGTCATATAATCCTGTTTTCCCTGATCATTATTCAGTATCTGTGGAGAAGGCAGCGATTCAAACACAGTTGCTTTGATTTTTTGGCTTGCAACTTATGACACACACTATCAGCTTTTAGCCTTGAGGAAATTCTTTGATACTGAAACACTAAATTTAGTCTGGTGCCACCCAATGTGTGAGGACCCGCAGAGATAAGTCTGTGGTGAAGGTAATCGACTCTATTAGTGAATCTAGCCTTGAACATAATTTGTTTGGTTTGAGTTTACCATTATGTGAGGATTTGTTAAATGTTAAAACATATCCCCTGACAAAGAAACAAAACTAATTCAATACAAGCTTATGAAATGTGATTTTAAAATGCTTTCTTCTCTCTTCTTGTCCTCAGACATACAGGCTATGGTAAATGGACTTGCATTTCTACAGCGCTTTTCCAGTCTACTGACTGCTCGAAGCGCTTTACAGCACTTGTCACATTCATCCACTCACACTCACATGCATACACTGGTGGCAGAGGCTGCCATGCAAGGGGCCAACTGCTCATCAGGAGCAGTATCTTGCTCATGGGCATTTCAACATGCAGCTGGGGGATCCAGGGATTCGACCTTCCGATTGCTGGACGTCTCACGTGACTGACACGTGTGCATGTCTAAATATTACTTCATTAGATTGTAAGATTACATGTAGTCTAGGCAAATTGACATACAATATATCGAATCCATTAATATTATCCATGTGGAATTACCAATATGTATGCACATGCATGTATGTTACACTGAAGTATTATTTACACATAACAAAGCATGCAGTCTGGTTGCACAGTCAATGTTGCCACAGTCCCAGTTTTATTACCGAGTCACCTACATCCGTGCTCATCCTCGTCTGGTCCTCACACTGACTTTACATGAACACCTCTTGAGACAGACGAAGACTCCGGCCTCACAATATGAGACCGCACCGCCAGTAATTGACTCTGAATTGAATTTCACACACTGGATGTGCTTTCCAACAAGCTGTGTCCCCAGATTATTATCGCCTAGCAGACAGTCATCACTGCACAGTATCACTGATACAGCAAGTAGTTGTGTCAGTTTGTATGTGGCTAGTAGCAAAGTGGTTGAGACAATCGCAGGACCACTATATGGTGCAATCCAGACAAGGAAAACATCTTTCAACACTTTTCCGACACTGATCAAAGTTTGTCTTTGCAGGGTTCCTTCACTGAAGTGCAGTACCTTTGCAGGCGTTCGTGTTCCTGCTTTCCTCCTCTGCACACAGACATGATAAATATCAGCATGGATTTGTCTGTCTGACAGCACAAAGCAAAGAAAAGCCTCTTTGAGCAATATTTGCACTTTATTGAGAAAGTGAACATTGAACAATGAACAATGAACTGTTGTTACTGTGGGAATGTAAAAGCTGTGAAATAACACAAGGCAGGTACCGACATTTACAGCTTGCAAATTCTAGGCTTCAGAGGCAAGATTACAAATTCTCCCAGCCTGATGTCTGGTCACTTTGTCTTCTCATAAAGCAGACTCTCAATTTAGCTTAGGTGTGTGAACATGTGAAGCACAGCTCAGTGTGTCTCAGTCCTGCAGTCAGCCGTGTGGCATTTTATCTCAGTGCAGACTATAAAAAGTTTGAGGGCTTCTCATTATCACAGGCAGAGACGCATTTCACCAGCACATCCATCAGCACAGTGGTATGAAATAGAGGTAGCCAGCAGCATTCAGTGGTAAATTGACTACTTTTAGAGAGCAGTTTGGTCCTGCTTTACAGTCTCTGTTCAGTGTAGTTACACAGGCAAAACTGTGCATTAGTAATAAAAAATAAGTGTGAAAGTTGTTCTTGTAAATGACTCTTGAAATATTTATTAGCAGCACTTGAATCTGACTGACAGAGAAAAATACATTCCAACAGTTTGTTTTACGCTAATCCACCAACGTCACTGAAAATGCTTCAAACGAGGAGCTGGGTAATACCAGTCTGTGTCCTTCATGTATGCATCCCTGTGCTGAGGTCATGGTGGGTAGAAAGCGCTGTCGAAACAGGCAGAGCGCACACGTCTGCGAGGAATGTCAAAGTCACGTAGCGGCTCTCTGTTGGGGCTCTGTGTCAAGGGCTCCACATCTTCATCTGAGGTAGAGGGATGAGTGAGGATGATCCGCGGGATCTGTCACATGATTGGCAGAGAAGGAAACAGGATTGGGAAGGAAAATAAGCAAGTCATCATGTGATGCGAGGTTGAATCTCACATAAATCAGGTCATATAAATCCCAAACGTATGCCTTTCAGCAGGATTTTGGAATTCAGGGAAGACTACAATGCATAAATGAAAATGTGAAATACAAGAAATAAACACTGAATTTGGAAGTGGACTTAAATGATCCTCATCATCATTTTTGGGTTACTGCTAGAACAGGTTTACATGCTTTAGTGCTCAATAAACACATCAGTTTTCTCATACTGTCCAGTTCAGCAGCTCTGTATTCCCCCTCTGAAATGCATTGTTTAAGCTCCTGTCTCTTTAAGGCCCTGCTACCAAATACCCAGTCTGTTCTGATTGGTCAGCTCCACATGCCTGAACCAGCACCACTAACAACAGCAGAGCTAAATCAATCCTGACGAGCCGAACTAGCCGCTAGGCATAAATTGTGCAAATGTGTGACCCAGTGACGCAGTAGTGTGAAGTCACAGAATTAAAGGCCTACTGGCGAGGCGTTTCAGGAGCAGTGTTTTCTGTGGGAGAGAAGAGCTTCTGTTGGTGTGGACTTTGACTTTTTTAACTTTCGAGATCTTTAACATGCACAAGAATATATAAACACTGAAGGAAAGGGGAAAAAAACTAACTTAATAGGTCTCCTTAAATTCTATTAAAAAACAATAGAATAAGTATAATGAAGCCTCTGCTTACTGTCATTGTATGTTTCCCTTGAAATGAATCATTTTTCATCAAGGCCTCTGCCTCTAGTTCACACAAGGTCCTTTTCAAGTCATGGTTCAAATCAGACTGAAACACAAAAAGACAAAAGCAGTGTTTTGAAGCATTTTGTGAAACAAACGTGGGATTCAAGTCATACTGTGTGTGCTGTGATATGAGTAAAACACCCACAATGCCGTTTCCGTTGCAGACGACTGCCTCAATCTTCCTGGACAAACTGTCCTCTGCGTTCTCCATCAGTGGCTGTTTGCCTCTCTGGCCTCCTCCTCCTCCTCCTCCTCCGTCCTGGCTGCACAGCTGTCGTCCCGTCACGTCCTGAGGATCCTGCGGCTTATCGGGTTCACACACCTCTAGAGGTAGCAGCCGCTCTCTGAGCACTTTCATCTTGATGCAGCTCCCAGCATTCCTCAGGGCGCTAACCGCCTCCTGGTGGGTCGCCCCCTGCATGTTGAGGCCGTTGACCTGGACATGGTCACATTAGACTTTTAGTGCCGGTGAAAGTAAGAGCAGGAGTCAGAGGTGACCGAGCACTAAACTTCTCTAAAAAAAGCTGCAGCCACTGCAGCAGTGGTGGAATGTAACTAAGTAAATTCACTCAAGTACTGTACTTAAGTACAATTTTAAGGTACTTGTACTTTTATTGAGTATTTTCTACTACTTTATATTTCAGTATAAAATACTGTGGGCCTACTTCAGTACAGTTGTGAGGAACTTGTACCTAACTTGAGTTTTTCCATTTTATGCTACTTTACACTTTATACTCCACTACATTGTGGAGGCAAATGTACTTTTTACTTCACCACATATATTTGATAACTTTAGTTACATTGCATATTTTGATTATTTATACAAATCTTGGTAAAAGTGACAGTCAACCACACAAAAAGTACTTGAGTAAAGTCTTAAGTATCAGATATTAAATGTACTTTGGTATCAAAAGTACAAGTAAAAGTAAATTAAAGATATATTTACATGCATGGACATACCGTATACTCTAGATTGACCGATTATCAGCCAGGTCGTTTATCAGATTATCAGTGTTTTGGGAGGTTTTTTTTTCAACCCGATTGTCGAAATGATACATTTATTTAAAAATGTGCTACTTTGGCTCTGATGCAGCAAACAATCTGCAGAGTAACTATTAACTAAAGTTATCAAATAAATGTAGTGGATTAAAAACTAGGCAACATTATTTGCCTCCAA
The DNA here is from genome assembly GCF_040436345.1 of Pagrus major. Lineage (NCBI taxonomy): Eukaryota > Metazoa > Chordata > Actinopteri > Spariformes > Sparidae > Pagrus > Pagrus major. The sequence goes on along the minus strand of NC_133229.1, from coordinate 8,956,270 downwards.
AATGTTAGAAAATAGAAAATAGAGATACTCAAGCAAAGTACAAGTATCTCAAGTTTAGTACTTGAGTAAATGTACTTAGTTACATTCCATCATTGCCAATTATATTTGTTGTTTTTAATTATCTTTATTATATTTTGAATGGAGGATTTTTACTTGTAACAGAGTATTTTTACACTGTGGTATTGCCATCTTTACTCAAGTAAAATATCTGAGTACTGTACTACAGGCACTGATAAAGATTTTACCTACCAAGGTGTGATTCTAATGATTGATTTGGAGTATTTATCTGTTTATTTATTCGGCTCAAAGTGCTTTTGTTACTGAGGGAAGTCCCAGCTAAGGGTCGTCTGCTGGTCTTATGATGCCCTCCTTTGGTCACAAGAGGAACACCAGCAGGGAGGCAGCAGTAAGGTGCAGTACATTTGTGTGACACATCTCCCATGCTGTGTCAGTGGATTTGAAATGAAGTGCCAAGAATACAAACAGGCGAGAAATGATTCCCTGCCTACCTCCAGCAATCTATCTCCAACATGGATCCCTGCCTTCGCTGACGCCCCACCTTGATTCACTCTGGAAATGAAAATACCCTGAAAGGAAATAAACACATTAAACTAAACATGTGCAGAAAGCTTTTTTTTTTACTGTTGGCCAATTTGTTCTAGTTCTTGTCACCATCTTCATTCAGTCACAAACAGCAGATGGATGAATGCTGCAGCAGCACTTACCTCATCGTGCTCTTTGTAAGACAGAGAGCCTTTCCCCCCAGCAATGCTGATTCCCAAACTACCTCTCTGGCCAGACACTTTGATCTGTAACTAACAGGAAATTGTTTTTATTACAAATAAAAAGGCCTGAGTGGAGCCAAGCTGATGAACAAAGATTAGATTAGCAATAATTCACCAGAATCAATCTGGTTTCCTGCAGCACATAGTGCATCCCTGCAGAGATAATGTGACATGTAAGAAAAAGACACAGCGTGCAGTTACTCTTAATGGCACTTGGGAGATGAATGATTCCTGAGGAGGGGTCTCCTCTGTCGCTGAAGAAGACTTCAGATGCCCCGTGATGGAGGAGGAGGTCTCTATCTTGTGGACAGGGTCTCCATGGAGACCGGGCCCAGCATTAGGGGCTCTGTGATGCTGAAATGTCCTGCCCTCGCTGGTGTCACCTCTCTGATGGCGAAACCGACACGCTGAGGCATCGCTCTCTGACAGCTGGCCTGAATCGTCCTGGTGGTAAGAGATGATTGAATGCTTTTACTGTCTATCTGTCAGACATCAAGTGGAGCCTAATAATTCCCTTTCAGTTCACTCAGAAGACATTAAGACAAACATCATCTCAGATAGATGTTCTGTGCATGTAAATCGGTATAAAAAACATGATCTGGCTAACATAACTCAACTGGAAGACAGACCTCTTTAAGTTGCTTTATTTCCTCTGCTTCCTTCTCCGTGCTGGAGCAGCGACCACACATACTGTCGCTGGCGGGGAACAGTTGAGGTTCTGCCTGAGGACACGCTTTCTTTGCCACCCAGTTGACGCCTGGGACGGCCCAGTTTTGGCTACTGGTCCTGAGGGACGGGTTAATATGAGGCTTTCTACACTCCTGGAGAGAAGACACCACCCGTTGCTGAAAATGTGTGTCAGTGTGATATCTTGAAAGAAATAACTAGCGACACTGATGGATCAAGTCGCATGAAACCAAATTTAAAGCACAATTTTTTAAGCCAATCCTGGAGAATGTCATGCTTTATGGTGGAGCAGCTGATAATCAGTGGTTACAGTTTTTCCCAATCATTTAAAGACATTTTCCGCAACTATAGTTCAATTACTCAAAACTCTGAACACCAAACTGAAAAGTTAGAGGATGAGTTCAATCAAAAAAATGAAAAATTGTTGTTATATACTTAGTTCAGTTGTTAAGGAGAATCCTGCAATGCTGTTTTTGCTGTGAAGCTCCAGAAAGGTTTCGTGGACTACGAAACTTCACCAGACTCAGACAGATAATGTCTGAAGTTTTTATTTTGGGGTGAACTTATCCTTTAACCATTGTCTCAAAAATCCACAAATCCCTGCCAGCAATAACCTTTGCACCAAAAAGATACACACAGCTATCACATGAATATCTCTTACAGAGTGTCAAATTAAATTTAGAACATCAAAATACTGTTTATACATGTTTAAGCTTCGTGTTACATATTTAAATATATATTTTGTATATATAATTTGGGGCGGCAGTAGCTCAGCCTGTAGGGACCTGGCTTGGGGACTGGCTCAAGATCGCCCTCCTCTTCCTCCCCCTCCTTGCTCTCCATGCTGCATTTTTTCCAAAACAGTAGAGGTCACTTGAGGCCTCTTTTATACTTATAGTTTTGTTAATTGAATCTAAACACGCGAGTGAAACCAGTTGGTCATTACGGTGTTGTGTTTTGAAGTGTTGTCCAGATGAACAACTAAATTACGTGGTTTATGCTCAGAGTTTTACAAAAGTGTCTTGGTGCTTAAAGTTTTTGACACACAAGCTTCAAAATTTCAGAACTGCGTGCTCACTTCCATATTTTGGGAGTAAACAATGGAGAAAAACTGTAAGACACCAATAAAATCCTGCTCGACTGTTAAAAATGCATGCTTATTCTGTGCACCAGAGGGCGCCAAAAACAGTCATTACAGCAGAGTGTCATTGCACTACTCCCACCACTGCAGTCAAGATTAAAGCCCGATCTCTACAGCTTCATCTGTTCGTCTCTTTCTCTGCCTTTTCATCAAATCGGTGCATCTTGAAAAGGAGGCAAAGAAAGAGAGTGAAGATGACCCCATGCTTGACGTACAGTGAAGTTTCACTGAAGTGGATTCCACTTAAAAACAGTCAAAGGTCACCACTGCATTTGCTAATCCAACACCACTAACAGCTCTTTGATGAAAATACCAAGGCTCGACTGATAGCTGGTATTTCCCAGTCAATAATCAGCTTCCAAGATGTTTTTGTGAGCTAACTGATAAAAGATGTATGCTCATCTTCAAGTGCTAAATCAACAATACTTGCCATAGAGCCACAAACTGGGATAATGCAGAAAAATATACATACATTCATTTTCTGATAGACTTGAAGCATTCCAGTGTCAGTACAACATGCAGCACGTGCAGGGTAGACAAGTCGAATGTGGCACATGCTGGCAGAGTATTACAGAAACATCATGCACTGCCGGACAGACAAAACAAGCGATGAAGGAGGGTCAGGAAATGGAATATCTGGTTTATTTCCTCAAAGGAAACCAGTTTAAGTCTGAGCTGACTTTGTCCATATATTATTTTTGGATAAAGATATTAAGACAGACCACACCAAATGTAACTTGTTTTAAACTCGGACATTTAGAAGTTCACAGCATTAGAAATTTTTTGAAATTCTCTCTCAACTCAACAGGCTGGCTAATAAAATTAAAAGGAATAACAAACATGTTTAGTGTTGCACTCATTTTATTGATCAGTGGTTAAAAAGTCATCAAAATCTCAAGGCACAGCGCCCCTGTGAGATTTTTCTTTTGTGCAGTTTGATCAGAAAATAATTAAAAACATTAAAAACCAACACTTGAACCGATTTCTCTGGTCCACTTTTTGCAATCAATTTTAAAGACAAAATAATACAATTTATCATGTACCATGTAAAAGGATTTAAGAAACGCTGAGAAGTGCATTAAAGTGGAACTTCTAACAACTGCCTTTTTAAAGGATGCCATCCTCTTGGTACGAACCTCATTCTCACCAAACCTCTGATGATTAATCTATACAAAACTCTTAGTTAAAGAGAGAAAACTTTTAAAAAATACAGCTGTTTTTGGCATCTTTTTGAAAACATTGCAAAGCAGTGAAGCACAGCAGCATATATAAATAAGACAGCATTGTTAGGTCTGCATAATTACACTGCAGATGAGCAAATAAAGTTTGATGTGCAGTACTTAAATCCAAACTTAATTCATCAAATCTATTTATTATCCAAAAATAAGTCGAGATGTTTTACAGGAGTCAAGGCCGTCCACTCACCCAATGACAATTATTATACGGATTGAATAAGACATTAGTGACTGTGTTTTGTTCATTGCTTTGATTTAAAAAAAAAGAAAAAGAAAGAAGAAAAAGTACCAAGAAAAAAAAAAGTTTAAAAATCTGAAACTGATTAAGAAGTTTCCTATACATTTTTATTTACATTAGAGCTGCCAAAAAGTATAAAAGTATCAATATTCACAAGAGACTATACAATAATCCTTAATCAGTAGGTCCAAAAACTCCTGCTTTTATGTTTGCCCAAAATGTAAAAAGAAATATTCACCCAGTGTTTTAAAAATAGATATAGAACAAATATAATACATTTACGAAGGTTTGACCATATTATAACGACTTATAATAGTGCAACTACCTAAAGTATATTTTAAAAAGAGGCATTTAAAAAAGTAATAAATCTTTAAAATATCTTTTTAAAAGGAGCGTCTCTGTGCAGATTATTGCTGTGGACATTAATTAAAAAGAGGAAGGCACGGCGGCCCTGATAGGCTGAGTCAAACACTTTTTTCACACAGGGCTGGAGATGGCGGAAGGTTACAGGCGTCCTGGGGTTTAATCAGAGGAGGGGTAGGCCACACCGGGGGTTCGTAGGTAAAAGAAAAAAAGGGGGGCTGCGGGGGAGGTTTGTGCAGGACGACACGGCGAGACACAGGAGGTAAAAAACATTTCTGAGGTAAAAAAGGTCACACAGACGTTGTCACTCTGTCTGCAGCGTTATTGACCTCGTTTTTGTTGGAGTCCAGGCCTTTGGCAGCGTTCAGGTCGTTGCGGAGGTTCTCGGCCGCCTTCTTCATCGTTTTCAGCTCACCGGGGTGAGGCGTGGCCCGGCGAAGTAGTGTTCCCTGTTTGAGGGGAAACAGTTTATTTGTTTTAACTGCAGCACAAAGGGCAACTGTTTACACGTGGAAAACAAAAGAATCCACAGTTTTTAGTCGTGCTACTGGCTGCTAATGTGGATGTCAGTGCACTACTTTGGTCCAGAATGAAATATCTCAATATCTATATAATGTATGGCTGAACCTTGCTGCTCGCAATTATCTAGAGTGTGGGAGTATGGCAGATTTTTAGACCCAGCAATGTGGTGCTATGTAAGCGCTGCAAATTGGAAATTACTTTTCACAGGTGGAACAAATGCTATAAACAAACACTTCCCTCAGCAGAGAATGCCTCAGCACTTTGTTTAAGGCAGCTGAAACAACAAGACAGACCCTGACTTTTTGTCCCCACCCAGGCATGATGTACTACGATTATCATTGAAAATCTTTTAAATTGATTTTCTAAATGTTCCTTCATCTGGGGTGATATAATTTCTAACGTTTATCTGTCATTTTATATTTTCTGTTTACTTTAATGACTGTGTATGAGTGAGAAAATAGCTTTAACCAAGTCAAGTACTTCAGTACTTCAGAGGGTGACTGGAATAATAGATATGTTAGTTGTAAAAACAATCGCCTATAGATAGATTTTTTAAAATGTATCGTTAGATGGAGCCCTGATATAATGTATTGCCAGTAACTGGAGGATGAACCCTATTGACTTTGATCCACTGAGTTTTCCTCTGGCACCATCAGCAGGTTAATATTTGTGGTGTGAAGTGAATTGTCACTAATTTCACCAACCGCCCAATGGATGGCTGTGAAATTTGCCCTCGGGCTTGCTCACCTTGTCGTCATCCTCCTCCTCATCATCGTCCAGGAAGTGAATGGCACTGATCCTGTTCACTGCTTTGTTGTCCCACGTGTCATCTGCCATGTCATTCACCAGGCTCTCCAGGGCTCCACAGCGGGCAAGATTATCAGAGCCTGTGGTCGTGTATTAAAAAGACACAACACAATTCGCATTACTGGAATTCACGCACACATCAGCATGCTCAGATGGAATTACAGAGTGCTAGTTGAAGTGAATACTTCAGTAGATTAAAATCAATATGGTTGTTATGATTGCTTCTCTGCAATCTGCCAACTCAAGAAATGAAAGCCGTCACATAACCGGGAGCCTGAAACTGCCAGATCACAGTTTCAAATCCCAGCTTAGTCACAGGCTTACAGCAACACAATCTTCCCTGCCCCCAACCTCAGCTTCAGCCTCGCTCATCTGACCTCCACCAGTCTTATATCTGCATCTCACCCTCTGAGAGGCAGCACGTCACAAAAATGAATGAATACAAGCCCCTTTTCATTTGAAGGAGAGGCAAACATCTTTTCACATGCAAAGTACAGTGGCAAGCAAGGAACAAATATTTTGCAGTGAATCACAAACACTCTGCATGTTTAGGCCTCAAGGCTGTGGACGGCAGCAAAGGAAAAAATGACAATAACCTGTTGTATCAGGCAGAGATATATCCAGCCCTCAGCCACATCTCTACCCACTGGGTGAGCCTTTAATGGCAGCAGGCCAGCCGCTGCTAAGCCTCTTTAGCTGCCCAATCCACTACATTTCTGAAAAACATAACCAAGGAGGGCCTCAAGGGACAGGAGAGGCCCTGATCTGTTATAGGCTCTGTGATCCCTTACAGGACCTCATAATCGACAAGATACTGCAGGGAAGGATCAGAGGGCGCAGAACACAGCATGCTTCCCCGAGCAGATCATGTGATAATGTCATCAAAAACCGCGGGGCACTAAATACTCTGAGACGATGCGACAACTGATGAGGACTATTACTCAAATGTCACAGTGTTGGCACCAAGTCACTTTACTCTGGGAGCAGCCCGACACTTGAGCAACATGGAGACACTGATCTGCAGGAAAATGTCGAGATACAGTCAGGTCTCCTGATAATACAGATGATTCATGGTGGTTATTCAAAACATCTGAGCATTATCTTCCGCTTGATTAAAACATTACCTTTGTCTGGATCACATGGCTGTTGAGGCAGCAGCACGCAGGTGAGCACCTTCTCGCCTGTGTCAGGGTCCTCGTCTGTCTGAAAGGTGAGGAGAGGCTGCGACTGGTTTTCTGACAACCACAAGGCCTTCAGTCGTAGCGTGGTCAGTGACATCGGTAAGTGGTGGAGCCTGCAAACCAACAGGATATAAATCACTAACCTGCTCATTTCACACAGGATTTACAGAAACCACACGGCACCTGCAGGTACACATTTTTGGATTAGCAGTTATGTCACATTAGGATGAGGAACTTCATTGTTGTTTTGACAATGTGGAGGGGGGGAGACGCTCTCCAGACATCGAGGGGAACGTGTTTGTGTGTGACTAAAGCAGCAGACATTCCTGCAGCTGCCTCTGAAGACAAAGCTTGGCCCAAAACAGGTAGTGGCAAAGAACCGCAGTCAAAACAACCTGACTGAAAGTGAGTAATATGAAAAAACATCAAAAAGTAATGTTGAGGAATTTAAAAAAAGAAAATGTGTATTTCACCAAATATTTATCAATACCAATACTATATTGTTAGCTTGGTATGAAAGTCTATATCATCTCACATTTAAGATATTGTCAGACTCTGGGAGTAATGGAATGTATGTAGCAGGATTACGAAATTAGGATACAAACAAAAGTAACTTTATCTTTACAGAAAAAATATGTACTTAGATAGCAAATACATTCAGTAAAAAGGGAATTATTATGGATTACTTAATGGATACACACAAGATTAAATCAAGGTAATTTTTTTATATTTCTTTTCTCTAGTCTTTGCTTGCCTGTGTTTGGTATTGAGGTAACCCAAAAGTAACAGAAAGTAATCAAGTTACATTACTTTAATAATATGTAATATTGTACAACTCTTAACATGTAATTAGTAACTGTATCAGAATACATTTTTTACCTAACCCTCCCAAGCCTGGAAACTAAAAAAATCGTGATATTATTTTAAAGCCTGATCAAGTAATATAAATAATTATCATTACTATTTAATTGCCAAGTCTCCAAATCACTTACAGCACAATGTGTTTTTACTGATAAGGCGGTATTCACTCCTCTCTGCCACCAAGAGATGAGTGAAACTGGATGTGAGTGTGTTGTTATACAAACCTGTTTCCAGACACGTCAAACACATGCAGCTCTGTGGCCTGTGACAGCTCTGCCGGTATCCTTATCAGTCTGTTCTCTCGTACACAGAAGACATTTAGACCGCTGCAGCCTCCGATCTATAACAACATGATCAGTGTAAGTCACAGTACAGCATGAAAACATAGCATAGACAGACACACATGGTTGTTTAACAGAGTCAGGACAAAAGAAACCAGAGTAAATCTGTCGTCAGCATTTGGCCACTTTGTCCCAGAATTAGTGATCTCAGTTGCAGAGCAGTTAAACATCAATGGGATGTGGCAGATGGACCTAAAATTAGGAACAATTAGGCCTAGTAGCCAGACAAAGCAGAGACTTGATGGGACAGTTAAACTGCAGTAGTAATCTATTCATCTGTTCAGACCTGAGTAGGATGCTGTTACAGAGATTCATCGTGATAAAAGGTTAAGCTAATCATTTATGATAGGCACTTGTTGCATTCACAAAAAGAAACGAAAAGAGTAGTTAGTAAACAAAGCAGACGAGGAAGAGACAAATTCTTAAACAAATACATTATTATGTCTGCTTCCATGTAAGCACGGACACAATTCTACCAAAGAAAATGTGTTATGAGCAACTAATCAACAATCAATAGAATCCATACAACTGGACCAATGGTCAAGTAGCTCAACAAGGCACAAATCAATACTGGGGCCATGGTTACACTGCGATTGTTCAGGATGTCATGCAATGGGGGGTTTGAGAAAACAGTGACACCATCGCCGTTAATTCATGATCTAGGCCGACTGTTATTTCACTGCAGACACTGCGCTCTTTGCATCATTAAGACACAGGGGCATTGTACGACGTCTAAAGGAGCCTTTCAGATGAAGTTTTAAAGCAGGCGTGCCTTCACTTAAACAGACAAGAGGTTCGAAAAAAATTCCACATACAAACACAATGGAGACACTCAAGACGGAGCTGAACGAGCCAGAAGACTGAGCAGTGAAAGTGAAATGAGAGAGCGCGACAAGTGAGAGCATTGTTGATCCAAACGTGAATGAACTTTAGATAGTTTGAGCTCAACAGTTGCGATAAAGAATTACATAACAATTGTTAGAGTCTAATTTAACAACATTTCGAATTTTTGGGGCTGATACCCATATCGGTATTAAGGAGTGACAAATTCTGATATTGATATATTGGTTATATCGGCCGACATACATACATACTTTTTTTGCCCAGTACTCTTTTAAGCAGCTCCACTCACTGCGATCAGTCAGAGTTTTGGACCATCAGTTGATGAAATTGCCTCTCAACACACTTTTACTGTTCAGTGAAATTAAGTTGGTTGATATATGAAAAGCTTACCTCCTTAGGTAATAATGTGAGCTGGTTTCTGTCACAGTTGAAGTTGGAAAGTCGCTTCAGTTTTCCAATACTCCTCGGCAAACTCTGTGGCAATATAAATAAATCAAATCAACAATTAGAGAGAACCTTTTGTGCTTGTGCACTTTTAAATACAATACACTACACAGTGAAGTGCTCTCAGAGACGAGGGGAGACATGTTGCTCATACAGTCCTTCATGTGACACAGAAAACAGAAAAGCAGACAGACTGGTGAGAGCAGCCATGTACAGATCCCCTGGATGTAGCTTTCAAACATTGTTTTACTGTGAATAAGTGCATCAATAACAACCTATCCTGAGCTATTTAATCTGATTTGGGAACAAAGTGACAAATACTTACAGCACAATGCCCTCAATCTAGTGCTAAAATAATAGTGTTTCCTTTAATCATTGGATCTTTAAACTCGTAAATTAGACTGTAATTCTACTATAAGTACTTGCTTAACCATAATTACATTTTAGATGTTTTTCCTATTGCCTAGTTTATTGACCAATCCCCACACAACTCAATGTATTCCTGTCAGATTTCCGATGTTTTACATGTCAGTGATTTATTATGAGACTGTGCAAACGCTTTCAATCATTTAAAAGCACAGCCTAGCATAAAATGTAGATTATTGTATGCTTTTTAGCTTATTCAATTCAATTCAATTCAAAATAATGTATTTGTCCCCGGGGGGCAATTTAAGGCACGTGGAGTAGTTGTACACAGACACAAAACAAGTCAGCACGTTAAAACAAGTCAGCACTTGAATAATATCCAATGGTGCTTTTGCAACTGTGTTTCTAACAAATTATTTTATTTTAAATTATAACATATCTTCTTCAACAGTCTGCACATTGCCCTGGTTACCATGGGCCAGCTAAGGCTAAGTTAAGCGTGTAAAATAAGCATGGAAGTGCTGATCCCACAGTGATGTAGTGCAAACACACCTGTATCTGGTTCTCTGTGAGCACAAGTTCAGTAAGGCTTTCACAGTTGCCAATGCTCTCCGGAAGATACGTTAGCCTGTTCTGATCAGCTTTCAATATGGAAAGTTTCCGTAGTTTTCCTGTAAAGAAAAAAATAGATATATCTTAATCAAAATCCACATTGTTCAGAGGCTTGCAAGATAGTATAATAATGCTACTGAAGAGCTGGGAGAGTCCACATACTTACCAATGCTTTCTGGTAGAGCATCGATGAGGTTCTGAGACACCAGCAGGTCAGTGAGCGACACCAGACCGCCCAACTCCTCTGGAAGTCGCTCCATTTTGTTTTCGGATACATCCAGACACAACAGGCTCTTCATACTGCCCATTTCCTAAAGTTCAGAGAAGAGACTTGTGGTGAGCCAATATGTGAGTTACAATAATAATCTTACAGTGGATTTTTTGTTTTTTGTCCAAAACTGTTATTTAGGTGTGTTGTTTGTCAAATCTCAAATACAAAAAATAGATTGGATGAATAGCTTACTGCAGGTATTTCCGCCAACTGGTTTCCATCCAGCCACAAGTCCTTCAAGCTGACAAGACAGCCTATTGACTCTGGCTATGTGGGAGGAAGAAATGTTGAAGAAAAAATTGAAGAGAGTGAGAGTCAGGAAAATAGAAGAGGAATAGAAAACACAAGGAAACAGAGCAGAAAAACACAATATAAGTGTATAGGATAAAAAATAACTTCTTTACACACACAGCGAGGTGAAGACCACCAAGTCTAAGCACTGAAATGAATGAAAATACGGTTCCACAACACTCTCACATATTTAAAATCTATTCTCTATTATCACAACTGAGAGCAGAAAAAACATCAGGCAGCATCCAAAAATGGAAAGAAATCGAGCTCAGTGGTCACAGGTCTGAAGAATAAATAGGACATAAAACAAAGCACATGAAGAGCCCTTTCTTGGCTGCCTGACTTTGCTTTGCTTGATCTGCCAGTAAATCATTCACCATCAGAGTCTGACCGCTCACACAAGATTACAACTTAAAACCAAAGCTCAAGGCAGATGGTCATCCTCCCATCTGGGTGATAAGAGGCAAAAGCTGTTCTCGAGGGATGCTAATCTACTTGGACGTGACAAGAACAAGGAAATGGGAAAAGTTTTGTTCTGCTCAGTTTGTGAGTAAACAAGTTCCCCTGCATCCAGAAAATTACAAATAAAAACTCACCAAACTGTATAGCTCATTATTTCCTAGGTCGAGTTCTTCAAGTTTGTGAAGTAAAGATAGTGACCTGCAGAGGACAAGAGAAGTCAGAGGCTTTCTGCATGTTCTATTAGTCATTAACCTCTGTTAACACAATAAGGGTGCTCCATCAAAATGTATAATTAAAGAGCATCAAAGTATACTTCAAAGTTATAGGCTATAACAATATATCCACACAGGCTGTGCGGTTGGTTGATTACTTACTCTGGCAGGAATGTCAGCAGATTTTCTCTGAGTTCTAGTGATGCCAAATTGACCAGACTGCAATGACAGGCAAAAAGAATGATGATTATATGTTTCTGAAAATGCCAAGAAAACATGAGCTGCAGTTTCTATATCTCCCCAAGATGGACATATAATACATATGATTGCTCTGAGTGTACAGTGGGAGAAAATAGAGTTTCTAGCTAAAATGGTTATTATCCTTGCAATCAGATATCTGGGAACAGGAAGTACTTTGGAGGTGTGCCGGTCTTATCACGTCTGTAAAATCTCGACAGCATAAACACGTGCTGCATACTTAAAATGAAGAACAAAATGTCTGAGTGGCATCAGAGACCAAAGTACAGGGTTATCTTTTTGCAGCGCTGCCTATGTGCGCCTCAGTACTGTACATGGAGCCAATTAATGGAGGATTTTATAACAGCCAACTATTGCAGTACAAAGTCCATCTTGTGGAAGAACCCAGAATAAATAACTCAGCCTTTATGTGGTATTAGAGTCGGACCAAAGTGTCAACATTCTTTTCAACATTTCACTGAAACACCAACAAACATTATGAGTCAATTGGCTGAGCTAAACTAAGACAAAATAGACATGGTAATAAATAGTTTGAAGACTTCTTTTCAGTCTCTCGAAGCCTTTACAGCGACAGATTACATTCATAATGTGAGCAAATGTGTGACCCGTGTAGACTGAGCCACAGGGACTAATAGAAACTAGTAGATATGTTTGAAGTGTTTATTAATTCAATCTACATAAAATCTATCTTGAGTGACTGGCCCTCAATTGTGACAACATGGAATACAACAACTTCTTTTCATCAGTCTTCTGTTTTTCATTCTCAAGAGCCGATCGTGGAGCCAAAAGATAGGAAAAATAATGAAAACAATCCCCAAACTGCAAGTGTCTCAGGTTACTGCAAAAGCCTTTTTTTTTTTTTTTTTTAAATCGGAAAGCACTCCCAACTCAGGAAGTACACCACAGATAACCCCATGCACATTTATCTTATTCACTTTCCCAACTGTGTTATGGTTTTCATTACCTTCTTCCCTTGATAGAGAGCAGGCCTCAAGTCACTGAGTTATGTAAGATAGATGTGGGACATATGTGGGGCACATGCCGTACCATGAGGGGAAGGTTGTTAGGAGATCTCTTGAACTTAAGGAAGACTGTGTATGTCATAGAGGTAACCCTGTTAGACTGTGTGCACAGTCAAAATAATGTAAATCAGTGGCTGCGGCTGTAAAAGCTCCAGCTGTGTGTTCAGTTTGTAGCCGTTGCCATGGTAAATAACATGAACAATATGAGCTGTTATAGCCATGAATTTCTCTCTAAAATAAAACTTTTTTGGAGGGGATTGAAATCATTTCTGTACAGGAAAAACCCTGTAAATGACATTTCAAATTCGACATTGAGGTCAAAGCAAGCAAACGTTTAAAATCCATCCTAGCTCGTTCATCGATTCATCAATTACTTGGCAACTGTTAAATGTATCCCAAAGTAGTTTGATAATCAATTAATCAGCTAATCTAATTAGTCATTTTTTAGATTAAATACTGTACATGTATGACATCAGATTAACATTTAGTCTAAGAAGCCCATGTGTAACTAGCATAGTATTATTTCAAAGTCTACAATCCTGACCTATGATCACTAAAGCAGCAAAAAAAGAGTCTTTTCTCAGATCACACAGTCAGGCTCTCATCCGCCATCCACGATTATCCCCGAGAGGCTCGGCAGTAATTCTTAATTTATGGCACCGTGGCAAGCCAAGACAAATCTCTGTTTAGTTTAGCTAGAACTGTTTCAACACGTATCTAATGGTTAAAATATGCCATCCAAACCACTGCCAGTAATTATTCAAAACATACTACTGGACAACGTCAGCACGAGTTTCACTGAGGAAATCAATGTCAGAAAACCCGCCATTAAAGAACATATCTATATTGACATCTGTTTTTATAATTCAGATTTTAAAAATACATTAAATTACCCTGGTGTTAAAAAAAGCAAGGGTCTGATAAAAAGGTAACAGGATGTAGCAATGTCTACAGTAGCAGACTGCATCAATTTACCCCCTTAAGTCCTGAAAGGGTTTAAGTTAAGTTTCCCCTGAATTCCAAAAGTCTACTAAAAACATCCCTTGTGGCAATCTGACTTAAAAGCACATAGTTCTGTTATTAAATCCAACTGTAATTGAACTCAACAATAAGGGAGACCTCATAGGAATAAGAATGTTGGCGGACATGAGCTTTCACTACAGCAGATTATGTGCCATCTCACAACAAGCCTTTTATGAACAACGACAATGAAGCCAAGAAGAAAACATTGACTGATAAGTCTGTGAAGAGTAATGCAGTTGGTATGTTTTCTTCAATCCGGCAAGATGGTGGAGACTTTAGAAGAAATGATTGCAAGAGAACTTAGAAATGCGCGCCCTTTGACATGCTAAGTGTATTTCTGTCGCTAATAGCATTTACTGCATAACCTTCAGTGAGTTGTGCAGGAGGAGGTTTACTAATGGTCTGGAACATCACACATTTTTAATCTTTAAGCTCAAAAGAAACAGTGTCTTTCTGTATGTTAATTGCTGTGTAGGTGGACCTCTCACTGTGTTCATTGGCTAAAAAAAACTGCAGCAATTGTCAACCTGACTAATTTGCCACTAGAAAACACACACAGAAGTGCCTCTCTAAAGAAATGTTTTTAGCTCAGTGCATTTTAAAGGGAAATGCTGACGCTTGAGCTGCTTTTATACACTAGACTGTTTGTCTGTTTACAGATCGCTGAGGGTGAAAATTAAATTTGGTTCCGTATTTTCAGAATAAATATTGGGTGAAATTAATTATCATCCCCAACCACACTCACACCTCAGGCTAGACGTCTGTGCCAAGATGTCTCAAAACAAAGAGGTAGTCTTGAAAGTCTTGAAAAGATTTAGATTTATGTAAGGTTACAAACATCTTAAACACCATTTGTTTACCATTTGATGAAGGTAAAATAGATATCAACAGCATTCATTTCACAGTAAGATAAACAGTTTCATTTTTGCCTTGGCTATGAAACTGTGGGAAAGTGACATTGGCAAAGGCTAGACACACTTAATATGTCAGGACACGTATGATGAAACATTGTGTATTTACTTACTTTCCAATGTTATCTGGAAGAACTTGCAATGAAATATCATTGATGGAAAGGCATGTTAGATTCCGTAGCTCTGGAAAGCTTTCAGGTAACCTGGAGAAATAAAAGACAGGCCATGATGTCATGAGTACATAAATAATAATTTCATACATCAGCTTTAAATACTCCTACAAATATTTTTTAACTTAAGGGGGAACAGTTGACTAACATTAGAAGATTCTGGTTGAATGTTCATGTTGCTTTCTTTCTATTGGGCTGTAATGTTAAGCAAGAGTACTAACACACCACAGCCATAAACTCTCCATGAGTTGTTTATCGATGCTTGTTCCCATTAATTCAATTCAATTCAATTCAATTCAATTCAATATGCTTTATTGGCATGAATGTAACAGAGACAGTGTTGCCAAAGCGTTAAGTAATAATGAGATTACAGTAAAATTAAAAAGAAAAAGCAACCATCATCTCTTCCTCCTGCCCTGTCCTTTCTATTCAAAAGTATACTTGGTGCTTAGGCTTTAAGATCAAATGTTTTAACTTTTATGTGAACATCTAATAACAATAAATCACAGTAATCACAAAAATTCCTGAGAATTTTTTCCTCCTGAAAACAGTAAACTATGTGCCCAGATTCTCATTTTTTAAATGGAGACAAACAGACTGCAAACTTTCTTTTGTCTGGTTTTCACTTTAAAACCATTATTCTCTTTAATATTGCAGGCTGACCAGATTGGACTACTGTGATGGTAGTTGTGGTCACATCTTGATCCACAGCAGGAAAAACAAAATAATGCTTCTTGCGTCCCTTTAGCTCCGGTTATTTCCATTTTTGTGGCAGGCTAAGTGTACTTGTAACCCTCTTTGAGTATCCTACATAAATATGGGCTTGTGAGACTTCTTCTGCTCAACAAAACATTATCTGTAACTACTGTAAGCCAAAGATCCTATTGAATACAAAGCTTTAAAAACTTGGGTTTTGTATATTCATTGAGCAGGCTATCAACAAGTCCTCACTGTCTGTCAAGCCATCATGTGCTACTGTTATTTGGAACAAGCACACTGGAGCTATGTGTAAACTAAATCTAGGTTAATATAAACACAACTCTCACCACATAAATTCAACGTACAACGTGCTATCAACCCAAATAAGAGGTCCTTTCATAAAAAGAGTGAATACAGATAATTAAGTTACAGTTAATACCATTTTCTGATGCTGTCGAGGTTGTTTTTAAACACAAGACAAAATCATGTCCTTTTTTTCAATTATGATGATTTAAAAAGTACTTATTTTTGCTAATCAAATGTATTTTCTGAATATAGCAGAAAAAATAAAGATTGGGCCTTTAATATCCACATGAGATTGATAACCAAACGACATCAACCTTCCTGCTAACCCACAGTCGCAATTAGACCTTTTTCTATTTGACTGTTAAAATAGAGCTGATTAAAGAGTAGAAAATTAGGTTACTACTGGAAAAACCCTGTGCGTGTGTGTGTGTGTGTGTGCGTGTGTGTGTGTGCGCACTCTCAAAGCATTGAACGCCTATGCCTTTGTAACACTATTCATTGTTGCCCCCTAAACTATATACTGCAAAGCAATGTGCTTTTGCACCTGCTGAGGTGCAAATTAGACTCAGTCCCACCCAACAATGAAAGGCAGAGTATGCAAAATCTGCAGTCTGTCATGGAGAGTGTATAAATGTTTATAATGGCAGGTAGAATTGCAGGGGAGATTTTAAAAAAAAAACTGCAGATGATCAACAAGAAAGATTTGATTTTTCAAAGATGTACGCTGCTTTTTGTTATCTCATTTTTTAAAATCTGGATAAATATGCGGGATCAAGGAACAAGTATTGTACTTTTGAGAGGTAAAACGTAAATAGGACTACCTTGTTAATGGATTTCCACTGAAATCAGCCACTTGGAGGGCTTTGCAGAATGAAATGCTCTCTGGGATTTCCATAATATCTGAGTAAGAAAAAAGACACATGTTAAAACACTCCTTAATCACTCCACTCAGATCATAAAGCATGATCTAACTTCACTGAATATACAATAGAATCAGCAGCAGTTAAATCATACATGTCAAAATGATGAAGACAGTTGCTTTAAGTGCTAAAGTGATTGAAAAAAAACAAAACAAAAAACAAAGACATAACTACAATCGTAAGATGGCATTTTGTGTTAAATCTAGTGTAGGATGAACCTGTTTGATTACTCAATAGTTATGTTACCCTAAAGGTCAACTCTTAAAAGTAATTATGACTCAACACATTCAGTACTGTGTGTTAAATGTCTGTTTGTGCTTTCTTTAACTTAGTTGACCTTCTGAATCTGGTTTCACCCTTCAGCCACAACTGTGAGCAGTCTGCTCTGTTGCAGGAGAAATCTCACCAGTGTGCCTACAGGAGTGTGTCTCCGTCACCAGAGACAGGCTAATGTAAACCATCTTTTCATGCTTCTGCATTGCATCAGCTTCACTTGCGGGGAGTAAAACTGTCAATGTGATTCATTCGTGTTGCTTGATTACAAAAAATTGCAGTCAGGAAGAAAATACAGAGAAATACATTTTTGCAATATGTACCTAATGGTACAGTATTTTCCCGTCTTACCATTTCGAGAAACATCTAGTTCTACCAGCTGCATGAAGTTGGCTATTTCTGGTGGAAGTCTCTGGATCTCATTGTCACTCAGGCCAAGTTTTCTTAGTTTCACCAGATGGAAAAATGGCTGAAAGGTGAAAAGAAATACATATTCAGTAAAACAATTTAAAGGGTTTCATTTTAGCAATGCTCTTTAACAACACTGGTGCATCTTGGACTGATTACAGAGTTTGCACTCGTTTACCTCCTAGAATCACTCCCTTATAAAGTTAGACACAACAATTAAATATATTCATTCCAATTTCATGCAACTGCATGTGATTTGAAGTTTGGTGACACAAATGAAAAACATAATTTAATGAGACTTGGTTTTGTATTGCAGGAGTATGCGCCTTGTCAGCGTTTCAGAAATAATGATGATTGAATGAATGACTGCTTCTTACTTTTATAGAGTGTTAAAAGTGTTTTTAATTATTCTGGCTGATTAGACCTCTGCTTGTAATGAATTTGGGTGGGGCAATTATTGGAGTCACATTGGTTCTCCACAATGTGAGAACGAAAGATAAAGGTGTGAGTCGTCTCCCGCTCCAACAGGACGAGACAAAATGTCTAATCAGGCATATTAAGTGAAAACACCTGAGGAGGTGAACCATGTGTGAGAAGGGGCATAATAGTCTAGTTGTTATTCCTGTATCACTCTCATACATCTTCAGCAGAAACATTCAGTACTCGTCTGTGTCCTGAAATATTGTACACATTATATCAGCTCTGTTATGATAACTGCATGCATGGCTGCTCTTAACAGCTGAATAACTGTATAGACCTTTACCACAGAAGACAATTTTACATGTCACAGTATTGAAAAGGACAGGCTTAAATAATATACTTAATGATGGCTGGATTTATTTAGTTGCTTTAGTTTTTTTAAGGATAGGAAGAAGAGGAAGAAACGTTAAAAGACGAAGACAAAGCAGAAGGATCTTGGTATTGTTCGTGCTGGTTCACTGTCATGACTCACAGGTACTCTTGAATAGTGCAGAGTCATCGTTAATGTTATAATTAACACCTGTGCTTTTCCTGCTATGACAAGTGACAAGACAAAGTGTCTGCTAATTGGTTGAAATGCATTAACTTAACCTGAAGCTAGCAGCAAGCTACAGCAATGACTAGACATATGTCTAGGACGACGGATGACGATGGATGACTCGAGGATTGGCTGGAGAGGCGGTTTAGTATGAGACCACAAGCACGATGATGAAGGCCAGTCTGTGGCCTCAACATGTTTATTTCTGTCACTCTTTTATCCCAAAAAGACACAAGGACTGCCATGGGCAAGGGTATTTTTTTAAACTATCAGCTATAAGCAAAGGGGAATTTTTTACCCATCTACTTTCAGTTCTTTGCTCTGGTTGTACAACCTTTAAAGCAAATAAAAGGTTTCAAATAAAAGCAAACAGCAGCCCATGACAAAATATCTCCTCTATTTCAGTAATAAGTCTCTGTCTGTCCCGGCCTGTGTTTAAATTCGTCCAACATTAGAGCTGCAACAATTACTCAATCAGCTACTAAATTATTTCCACATCATTTTGTAATTCTTTAAGAAAAAAGGTCAAAATGTTCTGATTCCAGCTCCTGAAATGTAAATATTTCCAGTTTCTTTACTCCTCTATGACAGCAAACTGAATCTGAATCTTTGGGTTGTGGACAAACAAGAGATTCGAGGACTTCATCTTGGGCTTTGGGAGACACTGATCAACATTTTTCACCATTTTCTGACATTTTATAGCCCAAAGAATAAGTCGATTGAGAAAATAGTCAATAGATTGATTGACAATGAAAAGAATCGTTACTTGCAGAGTTACTACAGACCCCTGTCCTCTACTGTGCTTTTCTGACACTATCATGGTCACTACTTAGAAGTACAGAGATCTGTCTTTATTGCCAATTCCTGAGAGAGAAAGATCCAGTTGGCACTCTTATTTAAAAGGCAAAAGCAATTATCACAAGCACATACTTGACGCCCATAACAAGAGCAGGCAGAGCCCTGCCTGTGTGGTGGTAAAGCAGGTAGTTAACAATACTGCTCCAGGTTCCTTTCAATGTTTTGGCATGAACAGAAAAAACAGCCTCTTGAATTTCCCCATCTGGCCTTTTTCCCTGCTATTGCTAGTTACAAAGCAGCTGGCCATGAACTGGAACCAGTAAAGGTTTGACATTTTTGTTTGAAAAATGAAACGATTAATCAATGATCAGAATAATTGCCGATTACTTTTCTTTCGATCAAGTGACTTTTTTGTCGTAAAAGCGTGTCACATGAAACATGAATCCAACCTGCAATAGCTTTTTACAACCACCTGTTCCACACCCTCAATATGGTTTGAGTGGCATATTATGGATTTCAAAACTGTAGTGGAACACTTTACTTATTCAAAATGTCAACCTTTTTAGGCTGTAGGAAAAAAGTGTCTTGCTTTTTAGGAGGAAACTAGACTGGTGTCCTATCTGGTTCCCCTTTATATAAACTTACTGTCCTAGAGCTGTATGCTCAGGTAAATGTAATGTTTGGTCTGGAGATTGCTGGATCTCATCTGAAAATAGGTTCATTATATCAGTGTGGCTGGTGCAGAGCTAATCCATGCAGCTCATTGTTGTAAAATTAGCCCCACATTCAGCACATTACCAGCCCTTAATGATTTCAGATTAATTCTTAATGATTGTGCCATTTCCACTAATATTCAATGCTACCGGCCTCAGACTACAGAGCTTGGTCTAGGCCTATAATTGTTCTTCTTCTGGATGTTTAACAAGAGTAAGTAAGACCAAAGAAAGCATAGAAGGCAGCACATAATTCAATCATTGTTAATTCAATGTTATTGGACTGCCAGATCCTCTTTAGCTAAACTCATGATCCAGCTGCTTATTATATTATTTATGTGCACATCAAATAAGGCCCAAGAGTCCAAAAGTCAAGCTGCACCCTATTACAAAACGCACAAGGTTTTTAGACAGTTCAAACAACCTCTAATCCATCATTTCATCAAGCAAACAATCCTGCACTCTTACAAGTCCTGACATCTGACTGAGCTTTAGCATCATAACAACCTTAATTTCACTTTCACCTTCCATTTATATTGTGTAGCCAGTTAGTTTCTTTCTGCTAAGTCTCTCAATCTCAAATGTAAGCTCAGAGATTTATCTCTTGATGATATCCCCCAGAAAGTCTTGGCTAGTACAGACTTGTTAATTTCCAGGAAACTAACCTGAACTGTGGCAGATGAGTAGGTAAAGCAAATTCAGTCGAGGGCTTATTTTACTAACATGTTTAGCACTCCTAGACTTCTTACTTGAACTACGCCACTCCTCTTTGACAAACGCAGCTACAGAAGCAAACACAGGTACTCTGAAACCTTCAGTATCAAGAGAAAACAAAGGCAGTTTTATTCAAATGTTCACCATCCTAATCTCTTGATAACAATAAAGACAGGGATAACAAGTAACAGAGAGCCATACATAATTGATTCTTCTGTACAATCAGTGTGGTCGCAAATTTGCATGAGCTTTGCGAGTCTTGCATTAATGTTAGTGACAGCAAACCTGTTCGTCCTGTTGGTGTCACTCAGCACCACGCCCGCCCCAAACAATCACCCATGTGTGACGAAAACCATAGCAGGCTGAGTCAAGAACCTATTAAAAATTCACTAAACTTTCAAGTCAATGTTTGAATCCTTAGTTTCACCATCGGCACTGTTTGTAAGAGAACAAGCAGAAGCTGGAAAGTGGTTTGTGGGAAGAGAGTGCATGGCTTACTGCACTGAAAAAGCCATTAATGTACTCAAAAAATACATTAAAGACATCAGACTGTAGGATTTTTGACAGTAGATGAATATAATGTGAAGTTTGTTCATCAGGACTAGGCTTCTGTCTGGTCATAATTTAATTACATCTGCAAGGCCACAACCCTGCACCTACAAAGACTTAAGTAAAAGACATAAGTGTTGAATGCTGAGTAGGGTCTAAGGTTACATGGTCATGCATACAGTGTTGTATATCACAGCACAGACTGGAGTTTAAACTGCCGTGTCAGTCACTCTACAACTACCTTTATGATGCCTCTTTCTTTGCAAGAACTTCTTGTAGATCACATGACATTTAGTAAGTCAGCTCAACCACCAGCTTCCTGCTCTGGACCTCTATCTTTACCACTTCACAGATGTCATAAACCCTGCAACTTCCTGTCTCAAAGATGAATTCTTCTCTGTTTTTTCTCTCCATCTCTACCTTCACAGTGTGTGTAATGTTTGAAACTCTTAGATGATGATAATTACTACAGAGTATTTAAAACAAACTTTACTAGTATTTAAAACAAATCTCCATTAAAATAGTTTTTTCCAATCAACAGTCAAAAGATATTCACTATGCTATCATACATTGTCTGGAGTTGTCAATTCATTTTTGGAATTTTTGTTAAAAAAATAACTTGATTATCAAAGTTGTTGCTGAGTGTTTATTGACTAATCATTGTATTGCTCAGCTACAACTAGCTAGGGCTGTCAATACCATCCATTTCTGGGGCTTGTGATAATTACCTGCAAATACTCGAAGCTTCAGCTAAGGATATCATACTTTCCTAAAACTTATGTTTTTTTGTTTTTTTTTGCTTATAGGCTGGATTTTGCAAATAATATGAGCCTAACAAGAGACAAGGATAAGATGGCAGTGTCAACCCCTCCAACCACAGCCCTGTTGGAGAGAAGGTACTTATGAGGACGGTTTTCCACTGGCAGATATTGTTCTGTGCACTTGTATCACATGCACACACCTGGTTTTTATATGCGTGGGTTTAGAGGCTATATCTACACCATACAGGAGCTCTATTTCTCATTCTTTATCAGTCCTCTGCCTCTTTTTTGGTGCAGCTGACTCATCTAATTCCTCTTTAAAAAAAACTAAACCAAACAGAAGAAACCGAGGCATTCAATTACTGATTTGGATGTTGATTAGCATTGAGAAGTCAGAAGCTTCGAAGCTTTGAAACATTTAGGTCAGCCCTACAACTAGCAATTACATTTGCTATCGATTAATCTGATCGGTTAATCAGTTAGTCTATTCAGATTTGTTTTATTTGACCAACAGTCCAAACCCTAAATATACTCAGTTTATTATAATCATCATATATAACAAAGAAAAGAATCACATCCTTACATTGAAGAAGAGCAAAAGCTTTTTGTTTGAGAAATGACTGAAACAATGACTCAATTTAAAACTGGATGCCGATTAACTTTCTCTTGATTGACTAACTGATTTATCAGCTAATTGTCGTTGTTCTAATTAATGCCATGATACATATACGTTGCAGATGTAAAGAGTTGTTGTATAACAGTCATTCAAACAACACCTCAGTCTTACAGTGTCACTGGAGTTGGAGAACGCGGAAACCGCATTCATTTTTAAACTGGACTAACTGGCAGGAGCATTTCAACAGCCTGTGAGGCTTACATTTCTTCTCATCCTATTGGTTTTTTTAGTTTGACTGCTGTTTACTAAGCTAACGACTGCTATTTCGAAAGTAGACTGAAGGTATGTATCATGAGGGCCAGTTGCTGAATGGAAACTTTGAATAAACAAAGAGACACGAGTTACTGTTTGCTAATTCTGTCCAGCGCCTCAGCACAAATAATACATAAAACAATCGAAAAAGCAAAATAGGGCCTACAGCCATTAAAACACAGTGCAAACCTGTGTGTCATGTTTCCATGACTCGGTCAGCAGATTTTTCTTTGTAAAACTATTGAAACTATCTGCTCAACGTCAACTTGCCTCATCTTGTTTCGGTAAAAACACACCTCTGCCGTTTCATCTTACCGTTACTGCCTTGTGCATGTCTTTATATGCCTGCTGGTACAAATGATTGACTTGAAATATGTTTACTGTGTCACGGCTTTGTTGCATCACTTTTAATACAACACTAAAATAAGTGGTCAGCGTTTACTCAGTTAGCCACCTTGGAGGCAAATGTGAGGAGGCCACACAGCGAGCAATGAACTGCACTGATGCAAAGGTTTATCCAGTTGGACGTTTCTTGGGTTCACTCAGCAAGCATTGATGACATTAGTTACATGCCGAAGAGCACAATAAACAATTTCTCATGTCGGCGTGTACATAATCCACCCCTCAGTCCTCTAAACTCAATGACATGAGTATAGAGATTGCCAAATTGTCACATACTTATGTGTGTGTTGTCACAATGAGGGTACACCTGCTAATCACATCATGTGGGTACAGACGATGGAAAGAGGGCTAACTTTGCCAGTACCTCGTTTGTCAGGTGTAAAGTCTGAGATGTGTGTCAGTTCATGGTTTTATTGGTCTGTGCCTAACAATTCGGGTCAATGATTCATCACGACTTCATTAGAAAACACTAGCACATACAAACGCACTACTGAGGCAACAACAAAACACATAATGCCGTCTTTGTTTTCAGTCAGAATACCTGTTCCTGTGCTTTTCTTCGATGGACAAAGTAAGCAGTGTGACACAGCCACGGGAGGTTGCTCACATTATCTCTGTTCCATCAAATTTCTATGGACGAGCCAAGTCCAAACATATTCTGTCAGCTCTCTTTTCTTCCCTTCATGGACACAATCCCTGTACTTTCTATTCAGTTAGAAACCAGCTTCAAGGGTTCAATGGCATTTAACCAGCCGTTTAACTAATTGTTGAGTCACACAACAGTCCTTCAATCCAATCGGCTTTACATCTAACCCACCGTGACTTCAGTTATATGAGGTCGCTGGACTAAACCTTATTCTATACTCTCCGTATTGCGTGCTTTAAAGGTTACATTGAGAATACAGAACACAATTTTCTCAGGCTTAAAATACATTCCCCAGAGTGCCACTGAGAGCAACTTCTACAATAAAACCGGTTTGGCTGCAGAAGTTAAAGGGAATATGTTGACAAACCACAAAGTCAATCATCCTTTCACTCAGTACAGAAGCTCAAGGCTATATGTCAGAGAGAAACCGCAGGTCAGACCTTTGGTATCTTGAGTTTCAAGTCTGGACGTAGGGAAATGAAGCATCCTGATCCATGAGAAATAACATGCAAATCCTTTAACTAGTATCCCACTTAATCCAGAGCGCTAGGGTCACAAGAAAGAAGGCTAGGCTTGTGTGTCCCCACCTCACCAAGACTGTCAGTAATTCAGTAGCCTGCAATCCTCCTACATGGTTGTTATTAACCACAATAGAGCTGCTGTGATTGGGAACGAAGGTGTGCGCTGTAAAAGGTTACAGTCACGTTTTGTTTTGTAGTCTTGTATTTTCAAGACAAACCAGATTGACCTGAAGGATGACTTCATGGGCCTTTGAATACATCTCCACAGTGAATAGACGAGTCGAATCCATCACCTTGGGCACTGGGAAATCATTTTTCACTCTTCTCTGACATTATAATCTGACGCAGAAGATGGTTTGTTACCCAGAACCATCTAGGAAGTTATCAATAGAAAGAGTTTGGAAAAGGGCGGGAACTTTCAAAGAATACTTAGCAGGTGATTGGACAGACCACCTGTCTCTGATGGTCTATTACGGCGAATTTCCGCCAACCAGATAAAGAGTAAGACAGCGCTGCCATCGGCGGAGCCACTTTGTAAATCAAACTCTTACAGAAGCCAGTCGAGAGAAGAGCGAAAACACCATCGGGAAATCTTTGCTCTTCTTTCCTCTCCAGTTCTGATATAATTGGAGCTAAAGCAGCATCTACACTAACCTCTTGAGGAGCGGCGACTGTTGTTTTCCAACAAACAACCACTTCTCCTGCTGGTTGTCACACCTAAACCACACACCATGCCTGCAAATATCCACAAGGATGTTGACTGGTTCAACCCCTGTGTGTTTGGCCCACAAGGGCATAGCTCGAGGCCTGGCACGATGGATTTGTGGGATCACATGATCTCGTGAATAAAGATGACGATGAACAATACAGTATTGGTTTTCTTTAAATTCCAAAGACTGAGGTATACAGATTTTTATTTTGGAAAAAAGTGAACTTATTTTGGATCTGTGTTTCGTATCGGTGGAGAGGTTGAACTGAGCTATCAGGCTCTGTATCTGGACCATAAACTGGTTCATCTATAAAATGATTGACAGATTATTAGGTGCAGCCCATCAGGACAATATTGTGAAATGAGACTGGAGAATAGAGGTTGGAGGCTGGTTTTATTACCAGCTGTTTGACAAAAAGTACTAAAGGCTAGATCGGCTTACTGGATTTTCTTCCGAAGCTTTCATGGCCTTCATCTATGCACTCAGTGAGCCTTTTTTGCCGTAATACTTACTTCCAATGTCAATAATGACCATTTAATCTTTACGTCACAGTTGAGTGAAACAATTGTCTTACTTGGAAGAGGAAATGCCTCTATCTGCTTGTAAATCATATCATAATTAATTTCATTCTCCTGTACCTGGAAGAAGTATTGCCCTAGAGCACCATAACTCATAAGCCTTTAATATTTATCAGGGCACTGAGTCACACAGTAGTGACTTCAGGTTTTATCAATCTTATTAAATTAAACTCGACTCCCTGAAAGAATGAGGTATTTTAGTGCTCCCTACATGCAGTCATGGCTCTGTGTAGAGTCAAAGGGTCATGGGTATGTCTGACCTCAGCATGGGATCACCTGCCCAAACAGGTTTGACATATCAGACAACATGTCAGTGCTTTGCTTCGCAGTAGGCCATGAATGCCTGAGACACCTGGGACTCCAAATGTTTTATGATCAAACCCCACACTCTAACACATGTGTTGTGTTGACCTGTGGTGGGAGGTGTAGTTCAAGGGAAATTTCCACCTACACAGGGTGCTTGCCTTGCTGATCTTGCGTAATTATTGTCCCCAGGTCCCACCAGACTCTCACGGGATGCCTGATCAGCTCAGTTAGCAGCTCTGTGTCAGAAACACTTTAACTGGAGGGACGCATTTCATGTTACCAAAAATAAGCCACGGCACCCTGCCTCTGAACCTGCCATTAAAAACCAGTGAGAGGAAGCGGGGTTTTTTTTTCCTGCTTACCTTGGGCAAGTCTCGGAGTTGGTTGGCATCCAGCAACAGCTCCTCCAAACTCCGTCCGTAGCGATAAATCTCGTCGGGCACATACAGCAGGGAGCAGTGGCGTTTATCGATCATCTCAACATGACGGTTGCACCGCCACAGGGGTATACAGTGAAACATCACGGGGGAGGTGGGAATAAATCTCGTACCCGTGCGATAAACAAACAGCGGGCAGGAGCGGGATGCAACAGATTGCCTCGGCGGGACAGTCCTGGACTAAATTCACCGTCAAACACACGCGAGGCGAAACTCGCAGGCAAACAAACACCGAAACTCCAACCGAAAGTAAGTCGCTGCAGCGTTACCGAGCTAACGTTCGTTCTGTCGCGACGAACATGGGATTTGTTCTCCGTCGTCGTCTCACTTGGGTTACTTTGCAGGCACCTGTTTTTCCTCCGCTTGGTTCCTCCTCGTCTCACGCCGCTTTTAAAAGCCCCTCTTTATAGCGTCAAAAACACAGGCTACATCTCCGTGTGGAAGAGGGCAGCGTTCTCGTTTTTCCGTCTCGTCCCGGAGTTAATTTCCTCTCCCGTCCAGTTTCTGACCCGGAACATTCACTCCCTCATTCCAATCCTACGTCATCATCCCAGGCCGCTCCTCCCTCCGGTCCCTCCTCTGGATAGTCCCGTCCCGCACGGGGCCGCCATGATGGGACACACAGGGTACACAGGGGGGGTGGGGGGGGGACACAAGCTGAGAAGTGTGTACTTTAATTAATAGTTTAAATACGACTTTAGTGACATCTGTTGTTTAAAGTTTAGCGTGTTGGAAACTAAGGGAAGCTATGAGGCACAAAAGTGTGCATAATGCAGCAGCAGGTGGATTAGTAACTTTTGTCTTTTACTATTTAAAGGGGCGCTATGTAGTTTTTGGAGAAGGAATTCAAACTAAGAATTTTAATATTTACAATATTAATGAGGTAATAATGAAATTTGGAAATATTTACCTTTTCCATAAGTGAATAAACAAGCTGTTCTCAGAGGAAAATAACGTCCCAAGAACAGTCCCAAGGTGGCAGGGTCCGCCACATATAAACAAAGTAAAACAGTATGAAGTTGTGTTGTTCTTAAAGGTGTCCCATTCGTTTATTCAGTCATGAAAACAAAGAGAGTTTGTTTATTCAGTTTGTTTAGGCATAAACAATCAGTCAATGAAGATTTTTCTTCCCCAAAACAACATAGTGCAACTCTTACTTTGAAAAGAAGAAATATGTTTTTATTTAAATTCATAAGTGATTGAGCACATCCTCGCTCAAGGGTTTATCACTACAAGCTCACTTGGTCTTGTATGACCAGTAGTTTATTGTGGGTAGTATGGTTAGCCAATATTAGCAAACACTGCTGACAGCTTGTAAGACCCTTCTCTTGTGCTACCATCTTCTAAAGATGCACTATGTAGTTTTTGGAGAAGGAATTCAAACTAAGAATTTTAATATTTTCAATATTAATGAGGTAATAATGCAACCTTAGTTTAGTTATGATCAGATTAGTATTATTAACAATGTAAAGTTGTTAATATCAGCAACACATCATCTAGCTGCAACATCAAAATGATGCTTTAACAGTACTAATGTAATATTAATGATCAAACAATATAGCCTGTAACACAGCACTGAGTTGGGCCATTCTGCTCTATAATGAGGACTTTAATTTCTATACTCAAGAATACATTTTTCTGCTAATACTTCAGTATGTTTACTTAAGATTTCGAATGTAGAACTTGTAATTTGATTGTTACATTGCAGTATTTGCTACTTTCACATAAGTAAAACATTGAAATATTTTCTTCCATCACTGTTATAGTCTGTTTTTAAAGTGATTTAGATTTAAACTGTGCTTTAGTTCAAAAAAAGTCACTTGCGTGGCTGGATAAACCTGCTAGTTGACCTCAAGGCAAAAATAAGCTACTGGGCTGCTCTTAACCAACCAACCATTGCTGCCCCCTTCTGTGCATTTTGTACAGTACTCCTATGAGTAATATGATGACACTCAATTTAGGAATATGCACACATGAACACAATATCTGCTAAAATTATGGTCGTATAATTAAGTTTTCTAGACACAAAACATGATAGAGCCTTCCTTCATTTCAATTGCTTGATGAAATATCCATCCTTGATGGGATTTTTTCCCCACTTTGCTCCATTCCAGGTCAGAGGTCAAGGTCAGCTCCAGCCCTCTGCTGCACAGTCCCCTTGTGGCAGGACAGCCTCATTAACCATCAGGTCATATGGCCTGCCCCTCCAAGGTTAGCACCGAACAGCTCTCTACCTCTGTTAGATATTTAGATGATTAACAGTTAATAAAATAATAAATTAATTCCCAATCTGTTTTTTAGAGATCAATAAAGATGTCTCCTTGTTGCCCTGTATAAATAGATTCATGAGAAGAGACTTGCTCACTCAACCTCCAGATCCTTTTACCTACGGTTACATCACATGAAAAAAGCCCCCAAAAGGTTGTTTTATACGAGACATAGCAGTTCACCTCCAACCAATGAATTAAACATGAAGTTGGATTACTGGTGCAGCCGTAGCGGGCTGCCACAGGTGGTGCTGAAGGCTGCAGCAGTCTCACAGCCTCCCCTTTTAGTATCTCAAACAGTTGTTCAAACATATCCCAAAAAAACCCAAAATAGACAGCAAGAGTCCTTGAGAAGGCAGACAGCAGTCTCCTTCCCCCGTCCATAAAAGAAGGCAACACCACAGGGATTACAGTGAGATGACAGAGAGCTGCTTTCTTTTCATTGTGTGGAACAATTTGTTGACCTGTGTTCATAATCATTTGGCTCAAAAACAAGTGGATGAATTCACAATTTGGAGCTGAACAAACAAAACAGGGTTGAAATGGATAAATTCTTTATAACTGTCAATATGTTTCATAGATGACATTCTAAACTTGCACAGAACTTGAGCAGAAAGTATAGTTGATGATCCATTTGATATGAAAAAAGCATAACAAAAATATACCACCAGCAATTGACCTGATCTCTTAAATTTGTGTGTATTAAATCAGGTGTTATACTTTCTCATGGGTTCACTTTCAGTTTGTTCAGTTTAGTGTTAGAAGAGGTGGGACGTAATGTTATCAAATATACTCTGACATCAGATCGTTGACATTCATTGAGGTTAATCTGAAAATATAGGTGTTGTTGGGTATTTGTTGGAGAAATTTATAAATATACAGAGAACGCTATACTCTTCTCTATATGTCCTGTAGAGGGAGCCAAACCCCATTAAATAACCTACCAACTGACCTTGTTTAGGTCAAACTGGCTGAAAGAAGACATATCAAAGCACAGAAATATGCTCATTTCATTGTCCATTTAATAGTGAAGACAACTCAGTTATAGAGAAAAAAACATGGTGACTGCCTGTATATTCAGACAAACACAGAGTAATCTAAGGTGAACACAAGCCTGTTATTGTCCAAAGTTAATGAATGATAGAGTGCACTTTCACCGCACCCGCACACTGTAAATAGCGAGATCATATAAGAGCATTTATCTGCGTCCCAGCTGTTTCTTAAACGCCTTTAAGGACTTTGCCATCATCGGAGCAACTCCTGTGTGAACAAAAAATAAGTGATAACACGCACAAAATGCACATAATCAGGTCTACATACGGATCTATATGCATGCAGTAGCTTTCAGTCTGACCTTTGAAGGAAATTATTGGATTAAAAAAAGAGACAAACATGATAAATATCTGAACAAGCCAATGTGATGGCGTTGGAAAGCTGTAGCAAACCTAACAACATTGCATTTACAACATCTTTCTGTCAGCTCACTTGTTTTTTTGCGAGGGTCTTGTGTATTTCCTGCCCCCGAGGAGCTGCTGCTGAACCTGCTGGGCTCGTTGCAACTGGGCCTCGATCTGTTGTCCTGAACCTTGACACTGACAATTCAAGAAATAATAAAACAAAATTATTATTTACAAAACAAACACAATGCAGGTAAAATGACAAAATGAGTGTCCGTCTACCTACAACGTTAGACTACTGCTAGTGAGCACAACATCCCATGTTGCGACGGTTAACAAAAGGCCCCAAGGCCGTCGCTAACCAGTGTAAAACCAGTTTATCCAGCACATTGCTCCAATTCCTGTGTTTGGCTAAGCTCACCCAAAAAGCATTTCACCCAGTGTTATCACATGAGTCTCTGACAGATTATGACCTTGCTAAGCTGCTGTTGTCGAGTGATCACTTTGTAGTTGAGGGCTTTTATGTGGGAGAGGAGCAGAGCAAGCACAAGGCTTACCAGGTGTAAAAATGTGCAACAATGCCCCTGTTTGCCTCTCAAAGTCTTTGCCCTTTGTATGAACTTTATTATCAGGAAAACAACAAAGCCGAAATGTAAATAACAGAGTTAATCACAAAATAGATATTTCTCTGTATTTAGGACGTTGGAGGCCACCTGCACCTGAGCTGATGAGGCTGCTGAACAGCAGTTCCATGAATTTCCTGCTGAATTCGCACATCTCTCGGTGGCTTGGCAACAGTGTGAATAAATGCCATCTTCACCTGCCGACCTAAAAAAAAAAAAAATGTTACAGCGTACAGGACAAAATAAAGAGCAAACAATATTTCTCTATCGTATACAGTGTGTATAAAATATTGTGTTTCTAATGTTTAACAGTTTATAAGTTTATTTCACAATGGATACCTTTGGGTTTGTTAGAATGTGCCGAGACGATGCTTTTTGTCAGTCTTTGGAGTTTCCTCTCCCTCTCCTCAGACAGCCTGACGTACATCTCTTTCCATGATTCATACTCCTGGAGTTTGGAGTCTTTGAAGTCCCTCTGGCAATGTTTCCCCCACAAGTGGTCGGTCACTCCTACGTAGATCTGTCGAAACAAACAGTTACAGGCCGAACAACAAATAAACACCTGTATGCTCAAACAAAGTTCTCCCTTCGTCACAAATTTTACAATAGCTTCAAATACAGATCTCTACCCGAGGTTTACAAAGTATGGGTTTAACAAACCAAAGACATAAACATAAAATGGCTCCTTAGAGCTCGTTGGTTTCAGTTGTTTCGGAGAATGTTGCAACTCTGTTTTTTTGCTATGAAAATCCAGAAATGTTTTGTGGACTGCAAAACTTCACTCGACTTTCCACATGGGTGAGCTCGTCTTTTACGTTACTGTTCAGATGAACATTATTATACAAGACTTGCTGCACAAAGCTGCACTCTGGATTTTCACACTTCACAAAACAAAAAGAGCACAGCTCAGTGAAGGAGATCAGAGATGTGGTAGGAACTTTACAGCTCAGTGGTGTTCAGAAAGACATCACTGATCATTAGAACTTGTTGAAACGTGCTTGGATGAGATACAGCAGCACCAGGATGACTTTCACTCCTCTCAGCTGAGAAGCAGATAGAAGATAAGATGATCATTTTATATATAGCTATAACAGCTGTATGTTAAATAATTACCATGGCATTACAGGCATTACGCATGACATCTCAATGAACCAGCACCAACATACAAACAAAGACTGATGTACACAATAAATATCTATTTAACTGGCAGGTTATCACGTGATGACTTGAAAGCATTCGTCAACATGTCAGCTTTGCACACAAGACATCTAATAGGAAGATTTACTGATTCCATATTTATTTTCACATTGCTAAAGATTATACCCTTAAAATGTAATGACCCCATGGCCTTTCCTCTGGATGACGTATAGTTGTAACCAGAGCTGCAACGATTACTCAATTGAAGGACAATTGCTTGTTAACTATTTTGATAATTGATTGTTTCAATCATTTCTCAAGCAAAAAATGTCAAACAGGTGCTGGTTCCAGCTTCTTAAATGTGAGGATTTGCTGCTTCTCTTTGTCATTTCTGATCGTTAAAGAGGAATCATTTGGTTTAAGACTGATGCTTGGATAAAAGAAGCGATGAGAAGATAGCATTTTGGCATTTTTCAAATGTTCATAGACCAATTAATTATGAAAATAATTGGAAGGATAATTGACAATGAGAATAATTGTTAGCTTCACCCAAAGTTGTGAAATGTGAATTGCTCCCAGCTCTGCAGGATTTACAGCCCAGTTGTATTTTACTATTCTGCTGCAACAATGCAAATTCCCCCCGTTGTGGGACTAATAAAGGATTATCATATATAATGTCAATGGCCTTTGCCCAGGGCAATGTTCTATTTATTGAATCTATGAATTTGAGCTGCTCTTAAAGCAAATATGTTGTCCCGATCAGAGCTAAGCAGGTGTGCCTAATAAAGTGTCCACTAAGTGTGCACTAGATGTATTCTTACTGGGTTGCATTCTTCGATGCGTAGCAGCTGCTCCGGTGTACACCTCTCCAACACCGGCTCGAGGATCTCAAACGGGACTCCGCCAGTTTCATAAAGCACTGAGAAGAGATCCCTGCTCCTGAATACAAATCCAACAAACTGACTGACTGAACAGAGTCCTGCGAAAAACCTTCTCTAAGCTCTTACTCACGGTTGATGTTATTCTGGAGCGTGCGGATACACTGCTGGTGCAAGCTCATCATGGCCGGGAGGAAGACGGTCTTGGCACCGGAGTACACCTGCATCTTTTTGTTAAGTCGCTGGCCGGTGAAGCCTGAAGACTCTTCAGAGACGTCACAGAAATCTGACTCCTTCTCAGCTTTAAGACAAAAGAGCGGACGTCATGAACGAGATAACTAGTGCGAAGATAAAGTAAGGTTTGTTATAGATACAGTACCTTTCGTCTCAAAGTAGTCAACACTGATTTGCTTTTCACATTCGGACAGAGTAGCGGGTAAAGGGATGTTCATCAGCTCCATTACAGACTCCTTAAACTGCTGAAATACAAGGGATTATCAGTGGATCATTACCTGCACTACAGAGGTTAAACTCTTGAGATATCTGTAAAATATACCTGTTTTGGAGAGGAAACATTTAGAGACATCACAGGTGGCTTGTAAGGTTTCATGCTTGGATCTTCTGCTGCAGTCTTGTTCTTCTTGAGAGCTTTCTTCACTCCTGATCTTTCTTTCTTCTTGAAAACATTCACGTCATAGTTCAAGTATGATTCAAAAGACATGGAAGGTGCCTCGCAGTCACGTTCCTTGTCTTTGTTCTTTATTTTGGCCTTTTTGTGTTTTGGATGTCCCTTTGTTTCACACTCCTGCTTGTGTTGTTTGTGCTTCTCTTTACTTGATTTTTTCCTTTTCCTGTTTTGAGCCTCTGAACTCCTCGATACTCCTGAAGACCTGTCGTCTCTGACATCGCTCAGTCTAAAGGTTTCTGAGTGTTTCTCATTGGACTCAAATGGAAAAGAGTCTTTGCCTTCTGTTGAAGACTCTTTTGATGGCTTCGATTTCTTATTTGACTCTTTTTCAGACCGAAATCTTCCACTGTCACAGCTGCTTTTTGAGGCCTCCCTGGAATCAGACCTGGATTTCTGATGAGTGTCGTCTGAGTTATTGATTACGACCTCTCCTGATTTTCTGTCACTCTGATCATTTTTCTTTTCCTTGGAAACAACTGATTTTTCCATTTCATCCTCTTGGATTTCAATTTTCTGAGAGATATCATGACCTTTTTCTTGATTTTCAGTCTGGTCCTCATGTCTCATCTGTTCTTCACATTGTTTCTCTGAATCATTTTTCCTATCCCCTGTTTTAAAGAGGGCCTCATCTGAAGAGTTCTGACTGTTGTCATAAGATGTTAAGCAATTATTGTTTAAATCCTCCTTTGTCAAACCATTATTTGTACAGTCTTGGTCCTCTGGTTTGTCCGTAAAAGACGCATCTGCATCTTCTGTGTGGCTGCATCAAGGAAATGTTCAAGATTAACACGTCAAATACAGAAACATTTAAGCACAATCAATCATATTATAATGTATATTGTTAAATAAAACTAAAAAGTTGAACACACTTCACCTTGTGGATTCCTTAGGGACCAGTCTTTTCCAGCCCCTAACTAGCGACTTGGCAAATTCTCCCGCCTGTTCATGCCTGCGCAACGAGTTAACCGTTTTCCCAATTCCAGTTTCCTAATTTATGTCCAGACACAAGTCAAAGATCATTAAACTTGTCCAAATACATAAACTCAAAATACGTTCTTTGCAACAGAGACTCACAGCAAGAATGTCTAATGTGATATCCAGATCCTTGAGTTTCTGCAAAATCTTTAGAACCTGGAAAGAGAGTAGACACATCAACAATTTAGGACAAAAAGCAGCAAAAAGGTGAAGTAAACTGAAGAAAACCCCACATGCCAAATATGGCAGTCCTGGCTTCGGATCACCACAGTTGCTGATTGTGCATTCAGAGCAGAAGCTATGTATGGGAGCCTCACACACCCACTTAGGCTGCTCCTTTTACCTCGAACTATAAATGGATAATGCCACTGTTGGCTGCTGTAAAGTCTCACTATATAGCCGAGTTGGGTGTTTTCAGGTTGTGCATTTTAAATGAATTTGAATGTGTTGACAAAGTGAATCCGAAGATCTAAACTGGCCAATTTCTCCTAGAAATCCATCTATATGTAAAAGTAAAAAAGTGACTCCAGCAGGCCTGCAGGGCGGCCTGATGATGGACAGCAGCCATAAGTTGAACAACTGCAGGAGCTGCCAATTTTAGCCGGCAGGCACCTCCCATTTAAACAACCTGACCCCCACAGTGAGAGGGTTCAACTGCTGTGTGGCAGCAGCGCACATGTCCTCTGTCCTCAAATGATCAGAGATACGAGAAGATACTGAAATTAAGACATCAAATGAAGGACGGTGGAGTTAGTTCAGCCAATAAACACAGAGGAACTTCGGACACTGCCTTGAGATCATTGGCTGTACCGTGAAACATCTAAAGAAACGTTTCTGTTGCGCTTCAGCTCGGGTCCGTCTATTGTGCGCACTCATATGAAGGAGAAGTAAACACTTTATCTACCGTAGCGGACTCTGCCGTGTCTGTGAGCTGAAGTTTGAACTTCATGACTTTCTTCTTCACCACATCAGAGCTGCTGGCCATCACGGTGACTCACGTGCGGCCGTCTGCGCACACCGGGCCGCGCGCGCCCGTTGATGACACTATTATAATGGGCGGAAATGATGTGGGGTGTGTGTTTTGGTAATTATGTGACAATTCATATCAAGAACACATTGTTGCTGCATGTATTCTTCTTCTTCTTCTTCTTCTGGGTAATGGGCAAAACATAAATGAAGCTAATTAGGGATCCAATTATCTGTGTCAGGTTTTGGCCTTAAGAATAAAAAAGCACCATGCACCTACAGAAAGAAATCAGTGTCTCAAGCCGTCCTCCAGGTCCCTCTTTGAAAACTATTGGCCTTTTGAATGGACATACAGCGTTGCCAAAAGAGAGATTTCTGATCCTTCAAACCATGAACAAACAATTTAGGATGACATAATGATTTTCTCCTTTCCAAGAGTTTACCCAAAGAGATGCATGACTCTGAGCACTCTGTTGCTGAAAATGAGAGGAAAAAACAATAAAAGTATTTCAAAAATCTGCATACATGTCAGGTGTAAGCAACCATCCCATCAGCCGGCAGGGTCTTGATCAAACTGTTGAATTCACCTTTTTGTAAGTCTCTAGAGACTTCTAAAGAGAGTTGCAGGAAACAGTTTTAAGTGTATAAAAGGAGCAAATGACAGGTTGGATAAGGAGTGTGAATGCAGGTATTAAAAAGAACAGGTGATCTTTGGATCCAACGACATTTCATCAAACTATAAAACAGAGGTTAGACTTGTATTTGCTTTGTGATCAATAACCTAAAACTACCCAGGCGCAGGGTATTTTTAGATGATGACTTATTGATCACAAAGCAAATGCAAGTCTAACCTTTGTTTTCTGGTTTCACACTTTTAAATGCGATGGTAATTAAATGGTGCTCATGTCTTGAGAGTTTCCTCTGCACACTTTAGTCTCTATTCTCTCAAAATAAAGTCTGCTGATATCCGTTTGGATCATCCATGATCACATCCAACAATAAATCAAGATCATTCTTATTTTTACTTGATATCATTTATTTCCAATGTATTGTGCAACTAAATTATCCCAAAAAATAATTTTCCTTCTGGATACTTAAAAAAGATAACAAATGAGATATTTCTCAACAATGACCTGATGAAGCTCCTCATGTGATGTCCCATCGAGGATATAGGTCGAGCCCCCGCAGTATGTTGACATCAACTGATTGGAGGCTATTGTAGGACACTATATTGGGAGGTGGGGTGTAGGGTCCCATGCTTTGCACAATACTTGATTGGCACTCACTCCCCAAGAGGAGGAGTTAACCACATGTCCCTTTCAGCTGGGGTAACTGCTGCTCTCTCTCTCTCCTGCTCCAGTAACTGGAGGCACAAGTTCCTTCTTCCCCAGCCTCAACTTCATTTCTCAGGTATGTGGAGCTTTGCCATGCTTTATCGTTTGCCATTTTAGCATTGAAAAGGCAGTTTGGTGCAGTTAATGCGCCAG
Source organism: Pagrus major (assembly GCF_040436345.1). NCBI lineage: Eukaryota > Metazoa > Chordata > Actinopteri > Spariformes > Sparidae > Pagrus > Pagrus major. Next base: position 8,919,119 of record NC_133229.1, on the reverse strand, counting down.
CGATTGTCGGTCATTTCAGAATGGAAAATGTGCTCTTCACTTGCTAACATGGAATTCAGAAGGCAAATTAACCGTTTGAAGCTGTTGAGCTTTTGGTAAAATTATTATTTACACAGTCAGGGTGACAGTAAGTTAAGCTAAGGGTTGTGGGTAAATAATGTGAGGAGTGGCTTTTTATGAAACTTTTTTTGTCTTGTAAATCGTCTTATTTGCAGCCTCAGGACAGGCTTTACAGAATTAGAGCAAATGAAGAAAAGTGACAAAAAAACGAATATTTGTCCTGATATGAAGTTAAACATTCAGAGGACATGAGGCCTGCTGCTCATGTCGCAAAGCCTATAAAAGGAACGTCATGGGTGAGCCGTCCAGCGTTGCTATTCCTGGACATACTGCTGATAAATTGTGACAGATGCAAAGAGGGGCATGTTGACGCACTCACATGCCCCAGCATCACCTGGTAGCACACATGCTTTCAGAGGTGTCTGGTTGGGTCTAAATACATTCTACTAACTCTAAAATGAGCGATAATGTTCCTCTTTAGACACAACAAGTTAAATGTGCAGGGATCTGACATTATTGCTTAATTTGGGGCAAAGACAACAGTATGTAGAAGTGTACAAGTGAATGTGGCATACCTTGAACTTCTCTGTATTTTCATTAGAAGAGAAGATCTGTAGCACATGACTTTATCTGACCAATGATACAGCTTTTCTGGCACTTTCCTAACGTGTTTAATTTATATTTTTGGAAGGTTTGGGCTGCGTTCTGCTGCAACAGCCATGGCACCCAAGAAGAACAAGACAGCTAAGAAGAGCAAAGGGGACATCAATGAAATGACCATTATGGTTGAGGACAGCCCCATCAACAAGATCAACGGGTTAAACACTCTGTTAGAGGGAGGAAACGGCTTCAGCTGCATTTCGACTGAAGTCAATGATTCTGTGTATGCCCCCAACCTCCTGGAGGGTTTGAGCACCATGAGGCAGGACAGCTTCCTCTGCGATCTGACGGTTTCCACCAAGTCCAAGTCATTCGATGTCCACAAGGTTGTCATGGCCTCTTGCAGCGAGTACATTCGCAACATCTTGAAGAAGGACTCATCCCTCCAGAAGATCGACCTGAACGACCTGTCACCTGTCGGCCTTGCCACAGCAATCACATATGCCTACTCTGGAAAGCTGACCCTGTCTCTGTACAGCATTGGCAGCACTATTGCTGCAGCCATGCTGCTGCAGATCAGCACCTTAGTGAAGATGTGCAGTGATTTCCTCATGCAGGAGCTCAGTGTGGAGAACTGCATGTATGTGGCCAATATCGCCGATGCCTATGACCTGAAAGAAACCAAGGAGGCATCGCAGAAGTTCATGCGGGAGAACTTCATCGAGTTCTCTGAGATGGAGCAGTTCCTGAAGCTCACCTACGAGCAGATCAGTGACTTCCTCTCGGATGATTCCCTGCAGCTTCCCTCCGAGATCACAGCCTTCCAGATTGCCATGAAATGGTTGGACTTCGATGAGAAGAGGTTGAAGTACGCGGCAGATCTGCTTACTCTCATCCGCTTTGGCACTATCTCTGCCCAAGACCTGGTGAATCATGTCCAGAGTGTGCCTAGAATGATGCAAGACTCCGAGTGCCACCGTCTCCTTGTTGACGCCATGAATTACCATCTGCTGCCATACCAACAGAACATCCTCCAGTCACGCAGAACAAAGGTACGCGGAGGCCTCAAGGTGGTACTCACAGTCGGTGGACGCCCTGCCCTGACAGAGAAATCTCTCAGCAAAGAAGTTCTCTACAGAGATGCAGATAACGTTTGGAATAAGTTGACAGAAATGCCAGCAAAGAGCTTCAACCAGTGTGTGGCGGTCTTAGATGGCTTCCTGTATGTGGCAGGTGGTGAGGACCAGAATGATGCAAGGAATCAGGCGAAACATGCAGTCAGCAACTTCTGCAGGTAGGAGCTAATTGTGCTTTTAATTTTGAATTTGTTAGTTTGTGTAGAATCAGAAAATAAATGCCTCCTCTCTCACACATTCTTTAGATATGACCCACGCTTCAACACTTGGATTCACTTGAGCAACATGATCCAGAGGCGCACCCACTTCAGCCTCAACACCTTCAACGGCCTCTTGTTTGCTGTCGGAGGGCGAAACGGTGATGGTGTCCAGGCCTCTCTGGAGTGCTATGTGCCCTCCTCCAACCAATGGCAGATGAAAGCTCCCATGGAGGTGCCCCGCTGCTGCCATGGCAGCTCCGTCATCGACGGCAAGATCCTTGTATCAGGAGGTTACATCAACAATGCCTACGCCAGGTCTGTGTGCTCGTACGACCCCTCCACCGACACCTGGCAGGATAAGAACAGTCTGAGCACACCTCGAGGATGGCACTGCGCCGCCACCGTGGGAGACCGAGCCTACGTCATCGGTGGCAGTCAGCTGGGAGGTCGTGGGGAGAGGGTGGATGTCCTCGCTGTCGAATCTTACAACCCCAGCAACGGGCAGTGGAGCTACTGCACTCCTCTTCACACAGGAGTGAGCACAGCCGGTATTTCCACTTTGAACAACAAGGTGTATCTCCTCGGAGGCTGGAACGAGGGCGAGAAGAAGTACAAGAAATGCATTCAGGTTTACAACCCCGACCTCAATGAATGGACTGAGGATGACGAGCTGCCAGAAGCTACAGTCGGCATTTCATGCTGTGTTGTCACCATCCCCACACGGAAAACACGAGAGTCCAGAGCCAGTTCAGTGTCTTCTGCACCAGTCAGTATATAAGGGTTTAGATGATGATAATGATGTAGTTTACATGTCTAAATGTCTCCAGCTTTTCTGTTGCAGAAATCCTGGTTCTAAACTCTACCAGTCGTCCCTTTTTCAGGACTAGGATGCACAGTTTAAATGATGAGCAAAAATGAGTAAAATGGAAGGATTACAAATTTGGGACAATGTTCTTTTAAAATTTCTTGTTAAAACTCCTTTGATTAGAAACAAATTGAACAATTTGAAAGCAGAATTCAGAAGCCTTGAAATGTATTTTGAGAATTTTAATTAGCAGAAATGGCATGATTAAGGTCAGATAAAGTTTGTGATGGAGACAAAGCAATAGCCATTTTTATCATTCTTAGACAGAAATTTACCTTTGGGGCCAATTCAGTTAAGATAATTTCATAAACCCTTTTTCTGTAATGTTATTTAAAACTCAAATGAAAGCTATAAAAAAAAAGCTATATAAAGGCTGCTATGCTAACAAATCTGTCTTTTTAACCCAGTGCCACAAAATTAAAAATACTAACAACACAGTAATTAGTAACAGTTATTAATAGTGAAGGATTTTGTAACAGTCGTGTCTGTCGTGACTAAAGCTACTGTGATTCTCAGATACTTGAACAGAATAATGAGGTGGAGCTGAAGTAAGTGTTGGCACCACCTACCAGGAGTAGGTGCTTGTCATTAGTGTTCAAACTCGCCACACGGTCATGCTGCAGCTTCTCTACATGCATCTGATGTACAGTATCCAGCAGTATGTTGGGTGATCGTCACAAACACTATCGGGATTCTGTTGGGAAAATGTTGGAATGATGAGGGTTGAATGGGTTCAGATGTGACAGAAAACAAACTATTTTGTAAAAAAGAAAAAGAAAAATATAACTTGGGAGTGATGTTGTCAGCCTGAGCTTTCCTGGAGGTCAGTACTCATGAATTCCCTGACTGCTCATGTCTTTACATTTATTGTTTGTTTTTAAATTAAAGAGATGAAGTGTAAGCTATACTCTGAGCCATGGTCATTTTATTTATAATCATGTTATTTTGTGAGTCGAGAGGTGTGTCTGCGTGACCCTATTATTTTAAAAAATCTAGTTCATGTTTGTTTTTGACCACCATCACTGAAGAAATCTGCATGCACACAAGATTATTTTGCTCTTTTTGCTCTCAAATCACATCTTTTTGACATTTGTAGTGGTGCCTTTTACTCTTTTGGGAAAGTATTTAAACGGCAAAGGTACAGTTGATATTGGCATAAGGCTTTATGGTATTCAAAAGTGTCAGCCTGCTGTGGTAACAGCAATGTACAGATTAAGTTTCCGCAGTTTTGCATGGTGTCCACAGCAGTATTTTTGGACCAGGAGGCCGTAGTGATGAGGCCATTTGGAGGGCTACGTTTCCATTTTCCATTTGAATCATGAGGTATGCACTTTTGACTTCCTATCTTTAATCCTACAAGTGTTGTCAAAGGGTGTGTATATTTCCAGCCAAAAGACTCAAACATTTGCATACTTCTTATATATCTTTACATATGTTTAAGTTTTCCATTCCATTAGAAGCTCACAGGCATCTAGTAAGTAATCCTGTGGCTACAAGTAGCTTTTAAGTCTGCCTCTAATTTGTTGTCAACCATAATGAATGACTGTAAAACCAAATTTTTAGCTCTGTGACGAGGGTTACAGCCTGCTAATTTACACGGTAAACATACTTAATACTGTGAGAGCCAGGAAAAAGGGCTTTAGGCATGTACCACAAGCCAGTTAAACACATAAAAAGGCTATTATGCACAATACATGTTTCTTACCAATGAGTCCCAAAGTTGACACATAAGGTTATTCTGTTAGCTAAACATTATACAGGGAGTGAAATTGAAGGAATTGACATAAAGTCTGTGAAGCAGTTATAAAATTAATGTTAAAGGAACTGAAAACCTATTTTCTTGACCAGCTTCTCAATACAAGTGATGGGATCCAACACAAAAACTTCTGCAAAGGTTTGAACAGCTTTGGTTAATTCACACTAGAGATTTTCCATATTTATGTTTTTATTGTGGCATTTCTCTCTGGTCTGAGGGAGGGCACTATCAATCAATGACAGATGACAGTGAAGTTCAATGATCCGTGAACTTGTTTTACCTGCTCATGCATGTACAGTTGACACACCCTTTCGGAAGTCAAGTGCTGTGTCATTATTACAATCACTTTTTTGACTAGGTGAGGTAGCATTCTGATAAGCTAGTTATTGCCCCGCTTCAGTTGTAAACATGACTTGTTCATTTTCATGCTGTGGTTTAGGAAATGATTTGACAAGATACCCGGCAAGTAAATAGCTTAGTTTGATTTTCAGAAAAGGGCAAACCAGGGAAAAGAAAGCGTACATAATGTGTCCTAAATTAGTTTAGTTTTCTTTTCCCATGCACTGATTTGATTTCACAGAATTTAATGTCCTGGGTCCACAAGCAATAAATTCCTTGTGGAGGCAGATTAGCTCAAACAAAGAGTTAGTCTTTTATTATGATTTAGCAAATTTCCATTTTCTTAAAGTGATACATTTATCTCCCTTTTCTCCAATTTTTCAACAGTGTCTAAGTAAATTCAGCCTAATTTTACATGTCTGATCCAAGGAGTCCAAAGTTACAAAAAGTGCTGAAACAATTTATTGATAAATTGATTTGTCAATTAACAGATGAGTACTCAACAACAGTTTTGATAACTGAGAAAATATGATTTTATCTGTTGTATATCAATGTAAAATATAACAGAGCAATATGCTATTTAAGGGCATTGTCTTTAACCCAGAATTAATATTTAGACGTAAAATGTAAAATAAAAAGAGAAACTATTATTCTATGCTATACAGAATAATCGAGCCATAGCTATATGAAAGCTACAGAAAAAGTAGGTCGAGTACATGTTGGTGGAGTTGGACGACAAGGATGAAAAGGTTCGACTTTCCCTGAGGGGCACAGATGTTTTGGACACTCTCCAGGACCAGGGTGAAAAGATTAATCCAAAGTAAGGACAGGACGTGCAGAACATGTCCGAACATTCAGCTCAACTTATTACATTAAGTTAACTATTACGTTTAAAATGTATTAAATGATCTACATGTCTTTAATGTGTAGGGTTAAAGGTATTTGTACAGGTTTTTCCTAGAAAATAATGTATCATAATCATTTATGATCCAAGTGTGTTGGAGCCTGTAGCTCTATTTTTTCTTATTATTCTGCTGTGTTTGGGATGGTTCTGGTCACCAACGGCTCCCAAGAAAGACAGTTGATCTGCTTCGTGTTGGTGGTTTGCAAACCTAAACCGTCAGTATTTGACGGCAGGTTACTGAGACTTAACTATCAACTATCGTTCTCCTGAATGGCTTGATGCACTTTTGAATGATGTGTTTACAAACAGAAACCAACAAATGTTGCATAGTCTGCCTGTTAAAGGAGTTAAGCCATAATTTACTTGGATCATTTTGAAGCTGAACTGAAAAAGTAAACTGTAGCCTATATTGACATCACAAACACATTTGTGAAATGGCATTTTGAAAATGAAAAATGTGACATTTTCTCTCTTAAACAGAATGTAGAAAAAGTACAAAATGCCCTTTTCCATTTGTTTTGGCTTTTCAGGTTACAGATTGAAAAGAGAAAATAATAGCCAAAAATACTGCTACTTTACTGCCATTACAGAAAGTCTCCACATTTCATGTGATTTCTCCCTTGCCATTAGTGCGCGGCTATTTCCGACAGCACTTGAAGGTATCATCTCTATAGCTACCTGCTCTGATCGACAGGTCAGTGGGAGGAGCCGAGCGCCGAAGACTGCTGAGTCATGGTGACGTCACCCCGCTCTACACTCCGCCTGACGGTATCACGTGTGTGGAGCCAGGAGGGCGTTCATATGTACAACACAGTCCGACTGAGAGCAGCAGAGTGGTGTGGCAGCACCGACCTACCTACCGGTTCACCTCGCTGTCATTCCATCACAGAACTGCACGTTAACGGGCTCAGTCCTCGGTCGTTAACCGAGCCGAAGCTTTAAGGGCAGGGTACCCGCTAACTCGTCGGGAGCAGCCAGTCAGCCCCTCGGGTGTGCTTTACCGAGCTAACCAGACATTAGCAAGTGATGAGCAGGGGCCTGCTTCCTCTGGATGCCCAGCTAAGGTTACCGACAGGGCACGCCGCTTAACAGCACCAAGAGACTCTGCCACTCAGCCTGTGAGCCCACTGACAGCACCTGAAGGATCCCCTGGTTCTGCCTTCTGTCTGGACCGGGACTTCATGCTAGCTCCGCACCGGTTGGACAAACTAGCTAGCTAGCTAACGCTCGGCGTGCAAGTTGATAAAGACAGAAGCCGTCAGTTTTCCACCTCCAGCAGCTCGTCTGTGCGATGGGTTTACTGTCACAGGGGACTCCACTGAACTGGGAAGAAACCAAGAAGTATGCCGACCATGTGAGAAAGCACGGCATCATTCAGTTCCTCAACATCTACAACAAAGTGAAGGAGCGTCAGAAAGATGTGTTGAAATGGGGCGACGAGGTAAAAAACGAGACTTTTTGCCTAAAATGAAACCATATGCTGAAAATAAATGCTGTCTGTGTTTGCCTGCTGATGTGTCGGTCATAGTGGCTGTGCATGATGCAATTTTGGCCTTTTTTAATAATCAGTTTCGTTTTCCAGTCCTGGTGTTTTTACTTCCACTGCAGAAGAAAAAACAAAAAACATGTATCTCATGTAAATCTGCAACTTTAAATATTGTGTGGATATTTGCATGCACCTATGTCGCTGTTACTGAAACTCTTTCCAGTGTACAACATCTGTAATGTCTGAATGTTAGTTGGGAAGAGTCAAACTTGGTTGTTACTGCTGGACATAATGAAAACATTATGTAATCATTATATATTTACATAATGTTATTAATTATTATACATTTTTACAAGAATGTGAGTCAAAACAATAAGATTTTTCAGTTTTTTGAGAATGATCAAACATAGTTATTAAAAGTTATCCACTAGCGAAAGGTATATATGTGAAACAGCTCCTTTTATAAAAGTTCATTTTAAGTATGCAAATCATTTCCTAGTAACTGTCTGATGATAATAATAATAATACATATTTTTAGGACACTCCCCGTTGAGCAAACACTACCTGAGAGACTGCTACACAATGTGTTAACACATGGGCTTGGCTCTTTGCTTTCAGTCAGTTTTTCACACCAGTTTCTAGTTTTTAGCCCGCCACCAGTCCACAAAACTTCAGTGTGCTACAGCTCGGACAAAGTGTTTTCATTTCTAACAATGTGGAATGCTGTTGTTATAGATTAATCCCCCTTTCAGACAGGGGATTACAGGGTAGCAGAGTCAAAGTCAAGGAAACATAACTGATGAATTGGAATTGATGTGATGGCGACCCGGTCTGATCTTGAAAACGTAGTCTAGCGTGGATTGACAACCTGGTCTTAGAGATGTATGCATAAAGCAGCGCAGTGGATTGATCATGTGTCCTCACCTGTTATTTTATTTGATTATTTACTTTTAGGTCGAGTACATGTTGGTGGAGTTGGACGACAAGGATGAAAAGGTTCGACTTTCCCTGAGGGGCACAGATGTTTTGGACACTCTCCAGGACCAGGGTGAAAAGATTAATCCCAAGTAAGGACAGAACATGTCCGAACATTCAGCTCAACTTGTTACATTAAGTTAACTATTACATTTAAAATGTATTAAATGATCTACATGTCTTTACTTTGTAGGGTTAAATGTATTTGTACATGTTTTTCCTAGAAAATAATGTAAGGTTAAGGTTACTTTATTGGTCTCCACCAGGGAGAAATTTGTCTCGGAGATAGGGAAGAAGTTGCAGCACAAAAATGACATACAATAAAGACAACATGCCGTACAAACGTACATCAGGTTAAAAGACGGTGGTGGAATAGACACAGACTAACACTGGACGATCCTACACATATACTGCCATAAATATACATCCACACAAGCATTCACATAAGCATTCGCATCACATCACCTCACATCAGCCTCACCACAACACCATGTCAACCTACCAAAACATTAATTCTGTCATAAATATAGGTTCAGTCACACATCCCAGCACTTTATCACAGCATTCATTCATTGATCCATTCACTCACATACATCCATACACTAGCTGGAGTCATGAATGTACATTCATTTCCATATACACATATGTTCATATACATATACAGAACCATCACATTCATTTTTGGCTGTTAAGAAGCTTGGTTGATACAGGAACAAAGGAATGTTTGTATCGATTGTGCCTGCACAAGGGAAGCCTATATCTCTTCCCTGAATTCAGAAGAGCATATTCACAGTTCAACAGTATCATAATCATTTATGATCCAAGTGTGTTGGAGCCTGTAACTCTATTTTTTCTTCTTATTTTGCTGTGTTTGGGATGGTTCTGGGCACCAACGGCTCCTGAGAAAGACGGTTGATCTGCTTCGTGTTGGTGGCTCGCAAACCTAGACCGTCAGTATTTGACAGCAGGTTACTGAGACTTAACTATCAACTATTGTTCTCCTGAATGGCTTGATGCACTTTTGAATGATGTGTTTACAAACAGAAACCAACAAATGCTGCATAGTCTGCCTGTTAAAGGAGTTAAGCCATAATTTACTTGGATCATTTTGATTTTATTTGGCTTTCGACTTTGTTTCCTTCCCTCTAAACACATGCTTATTTTGTTAAGACCTGTGTGGTTAAAGTGAAAATTTTCTTACTGGAAGTTCACAAATATGCTGTGGAAGGGCATCACAGAAAATAGCAACAGCACTGTTGCCGTGTTTGTTTAATGGTTTGTTTTGGAACATAATGAGCTATTAAGTGGATGGTTGTGATTAAGATTATTTATTATTTATTTTGGCCTAGTAAGTCATGCACTGTTAAAAGTAGGATCAAACTCTATAAAAGCTGCAGGTGTTCAGTAAGGGGTTGTTTTAGTGAAATGTACAAGCAGAGTTGATATCGTTCAGCTGCTAGATGGTCGACCATGTGATTCTTCTGCATTTCTCTGGCTGCTGTGGAACACTCGGTCCATTGCTTCGGTTACTTTCAACACTTTATTTGAGTGGCTAACTCCAACGACGCGCCCACATGAAAACGCATCACCCTGTAATAGGAGTCAAACAGCCCCGTCTCACCATGTTTCCCACTTAATTTGCCTACAAGCCCCATGTGCTTTGACTTGCAAAGTCAGGGTTCATTCTTCTGTCACGTTACATGACATGATTGACATATCACCCCTTTGGGCTTTCACCCACAGGCACAGAGCACACCTCTCTGCTGCATTGTGTGCATGCCTTCACAATCACAAGAAAATTAATTCCTCAGAATGAATGAATGTAAGTTCCTCAGAAGAAGCCTGTCATCTGAAAAAAGAACAAAGCTGCTTGTCTCAACTCTTCGAAAGAACACCTGGAGAAACCTGAAGCTTTCTGCAACTCCATCCTGTGGACACATGAGTCCAAAATATAACTGTTAAACAAGACACACCTTACAGTTCACACTGAATACAACCAGAAGAACCTTCTCCCACAAGTGACGCATGGTGGTGTGACGGTTAAGATCAGGGTCTGCTTTTCATCCTTGGGACCTAAACGGTGCCAAATAGTCCCAAGAATCACGAATTCTGAGGGAATTTTGTAAAAACTGGGAACACAACCTAGAGTCGCCAGCTTGGCCGAAAATGTATCGTGCAACATGACAATGATCCGAAGCAATTCAGAAAACAAACAGCCAAGGAATGGCTGAGGCCCAGTCCAATTCCAGATCTGAACCCATTTCAAATGATGTGTCGGGACCTGAAGCGGGCCGCTCTTGTCTGGCACACATCCACCCTCACTTGTCTGGCTGTGTTCTGCAAGAAGTACTGGGACACAACTCCCCAAAGCAGATGTGAGACGCCGATTAGTCACTGCAGAGTTTTTGTTAAATCAGCCATTTTTGTTAAATAAACATGTCTGTAGTGAAACTGGGCAGTCTTGATCTTGATGGAAAAAATCAGGTTGATACAGATCCTAGTCAGAATTGGATCTAGCAGGTTTAAATGTTTTATTTGATATTGGATTATGCTTGATTGAATTAAAGGGGACTGTTTGGCCTTGACAGAAGTATGGACTCTACTCAGTGCCATTTTATTTATCTATGTGATGAACAGTGCTCTTCCTCAGGCCAAAAGGTTACATTTCTGTGTACTAGACTAGAGAGTCTTTTCCTCATTCTCCCAGTCAATCATTAAGGGTTGTTTTACAAATGTGGTGCTTTTGTCTTTTAGTCACGATGGCTGCAGATTTGTTTCTCGTCCATCTCTGCATCTTCTGTTACACTTTGGTTTCCTCTCTGACCAGGTTCAGCTCTACAACAAAAGGAAGTGTTGGTTCCAAACTTCTGTTCAGTTCATAGTGTTAATGCCCACTGTGTCAAGAGAAGTTTGTGAAACCCTCCCCTTGATTTATTCTGTGTCTTCTATTTGTAAATTATTTGAAAATATCAAACATTTGCAGGTTTCAGCTTATTAAATGTAAGAATTTGCTGCTTTTCTTTGTCACTCATGATAGTAGATGGAAAGTCTTTGGGTTTTGGGCTGTAAGGGAAAAAAGAAGCAATTTGAAGACGCCACTTTAGGCTCAGAGAAATTGTGATGATAAGCAAATCTTTCACAGCTTTTTTACATTGTATAGACTAAACAATTCATCGATTCATCATAAAAATAATAGTTGAAATCCTCTCTGATCAAAGATAATGTCACAGGTAAAAGCTTCTGAGTTCAGTTTGAAGGCTTTGAACACGAAAATAAAGGATTGCTGCACTTTTTTGCAAAGTTTCTCTGATAATGTCACTTCTGAGCTTGGATTGCTTATGAATTTAAGAGACAAAGTAATTTTAATGAACTCTACAATAAGCATAACAAACAGAAAACCCATTTGTATTTGCATAGTTGTTAGAATAGATGGTTAAAAAATGTATATTAAATTGTATAATAACTTTAACAAAAGTGCTCCAGATAAATCACTTTAAAGTCTAAAATGCAGCGCTGGAACGAGGATATTTTCCCTCAGGACATCTGTCAGTGATAACAATCCGAGCTTCTCCTGGGAATGCCGTTTGCATGCCTAAACTGTAGTAACATTTCTTTGGGAAGAGGAATTCTCTGGAGGCAGTGTAAATGTGTTTGGACAAGCTTGTGAGTGTTATGCTAGCCCGCTGTCCATTACGTCGGCCTAAATCTGTGGAGCCAACTTCACCCAGGGGAAATACCAGTGGCAGTGGGAATAGTGGAGCCGATGCATTCCTCATTACTGCCCCTCTGTCGCACACACCAAAGAGCACGCTCTGGAGCACAAATACGTTGCGTTCGTTTGCCTCGCCAAGATAATGGCTGACATACGATAAAGGGGAGAGTTTATTTAATCGGAAAGGTCATCGTGATACTGAGACCAGGAAGTGCTCACATGACCTATTAGGCAGAATGTTTTCTCAACACTTTTTATATGTTTGCAGTCACCCCACGCTTTGGAGACCGGAGTATAGCAGCTACATGATTGAGGGAACTCCAGGGCAGCCGTACGGCGGGACCATGTCAGAGTTCAACACTGTGGAGGGCAACATGGGCAAGAGACGACGAGAGGCCTCATCTGTCCTCAACCAGAATGAAACGCTCTCCACCATCACCGCATTCCCAATGTACTTTTAACCCTCTTTTAATATCTGTCAGTGGAGATGAGAACAAAAGAACAACAAACTGTGTCCTTAGTGTGAAAAAGAGTCTTAAGAGTTGTATACAGGATGTTTAATCTTATCAATCTGATGGATTCGGTTAGCTTACAGTATTCAACATAAAGTGCAACAACAAAAATATGAAAGAAAAGATGTATCTGTTAATTCAGAAAACAATTGAAAGAATGATCACTGGCTGCAGTAGTTTTTAGTTGGAGGTGTATAAGAGTTGTGTATGCTGTGGTCTTTTCTTTTAGGTTAGGTTGCCCAGGTTTCACCAAACCAGAGTACCGGCCGACCCCTGTTGAAAAGGGAGTGTCCAAATCATTGTTTTTCCCAGATGAAGCCATCAACAGCCACCCAAGATTCAGGTAGGCCTAGTGGTTATAATTACGATATGACAGTGTGCATGTGTGGTTGCCACACTGATAGAGTTTTGGTTCGTAAACCATATCAGTTTACTATTAAATTGCCGGATTATTGACACTTTTGGTCGCGATGAGCAAAAACATCTAATAAATAAAGGGATAATTAAGTGTTGAAATTCATGAATCCTGTCATATGTTTGTGTTTATATTAGCTGATTTTGTATTTTTAAAGACTCAAAGTCGTTATCGGCCTTTAAATTTCAGCTTCACCAGGCTACAGTGTGCAGTTGTGATGTTTTTTTTAAAACTTACTGTCATTGAACTATTCTCCTATTATAAAGCCTGTTTGTGAATGTTGTATGTGACTGATTGTATGTCTGGATTTGCTTTTTCAGCACCCTTACCAGAAACATACGTCACAGAAGAGGAGAAAAAGTCGTGATTAACGTACCAAGTAAGTCCAACTGAATTTAAAATGCATTTTTCCGCCTGTTAAACAGCTGCGTTCTCCTTTTAAGAAAAGAAACTGAAACTAAAAGGTACTTTTTTTGGTTTCATGGTGGTGTCCCCTAATTTTACATGAATTCAACAGAATACAGCTAGTTCTTTGTCTACATAGATGGAGACCTTATTTTGATACAGCCAATCAAATCTTTACATAAACCAGCAGAGCAGCTTCAAAAAACAATAACATCCTATATAAGCTTTCCTGCTTTTACAAATCAGAACACACATCTTGTCTGCAACTAAACTGGTCGAACGAGACAGACAGCAAACATTCAGCAGGGAAAGAAATGTCACCAAAGTCCGGCTACAAGCTGCTCTGGTTCTTACAGCAGTTACAGCACACTGTCTGCCCATGATATGCAGGCTACAGTGCAATTTTGTTTACTTTGTTTTCCTCTTCAGTGTTGCTTGGGCCCTTAAGCAATGTGGCAGCTGCTGTCAGTCAAATATAAACACCAACATGCCTCCTCACAGATCTTTTCTTTCCTTTTTTAATGATGTAAAAAATGAACAGTACATTAAAAACAGATTGACATTATTTTTGATTAAAAAAGGGATGACAAAATGTGATTTCAGTTGGTTTTTAAAGCATTTCTTTTGTCATTTGGAACAAGTAAATAAATATGACTGTATTCCTTCTCGTGTTTCAGTCTTCAAAGACAAGTGCACCCCGTCTCCATTTGTGGAGGAGTTTCCCGAGGATGATGGTGAGGCAGCGAGGGCAGCTCTGCCTGATCATATCTACATGGACGCCATGGGCTTTGGCATGGGCAACTGCTGTCTGCAGGTACTGAAAAAAACCGCCTGATCATGTCAGTCTTTGTTGCCTTGAACAGTGATGTGATAACAGTATTGTCACCTAGACTATTTTGACTTTTGTGTGACTGCAACTTTACAATCCCAGTAAGTGATTTATGAATGCACTTCAGACTTTTTTATGACACTTCTTCAGGTCACATTCCAAGCTTGTAGCATCGATGAGGCAAGATACCTTTACGACCAGCTAGCAACATTCTGCCCAATAGTGGTGAGTAGATAAAGCTTCCAGTCATATATTATGATTTAATATGTAACCTCTTCTTCAGCTGAACTATTATATAACTGATTATCTAATAACTCAATCAAATATTTTGAAAGGAACAAGCAGTTTCTGGCAGTTTTGTGCAGAAATATGCAAGATTTTTATGTTCAAAAGGTCAAAACAGACCAACAAACCCTCATGTTTTTCATATACTAGACTGTGTGGCTTTATTTTAATTTTGTCAGTCACTTCTGAATACTATTTTGTCTCTTTCAAGATGGCGTTGAGTGCAGCCTCACCCTTCTACAGAGGCTTTGTGTCGGATAATGATTGTCGCTGGGGGGTTATTTCTGCCTCGGTGGATGACCGGACACAGGAGGAACGTGGCCTCAAGGTGAGCAGATTGAGCTAGCCAAAAAGGGATCTAGGGTGTAAAATAATGTTTTAGTCAAAAACTAAAGGCATTTTTGCGTTTATGCTTTGTTCAGTTTGAGATCTCAAACTATTTCTGTCTGCCACCGAAAGTTACTTAGTGATTGAGTGTGTTTTGTGTGTCAGTGGCACCACCAGTGGACCAAAATTAGTTCGTCAACAAAAGTAAAGTTCTGTAGTGAGATCCCAATCTCCTTTCAACAACAAATAACTAGATAATGGGAATGTGATTGTTAAACTTTTCATTCTAGACACATTTTTGACAGTCTCTCAGTCACCTGAGCTTCTTATTGTTTACTAAGATAAATACCACTATAGACCAGATTATAATTTGCTTTGTTCTTCTTCAAACATTTCTCAGTCCAAAGGCAAAAGCACCACCTACACATCTTGCTTTAGGTTTTTAGTTTGAGTTTAATGTATGAATTTTGTCTCCTTTGAAGCCGTTGAAAAACGACAAATACAGGATCTTCAAGTCAAGATACGACTCAATTGACAGCTACCTGTCGAGCTGCAGTGAGAAGTACAATGATATTGACTTGACGATAGACGAGGGGATCTACAAGCAGCTGCTTGATGCAGGTATGAATTTAGAAAATGGAGAAATAGATGAAATATTTTAAATAAAAGACAAATATTCAACTTCACAGTCAAAATCCACTTATAGATGCTTGTGCGGTAAAGAATAATGAACTTTCTGTGTGTAGGAATTGACAAGCTGCTGGCCCAACACATAGCACACCTCTTCATTCGAGATCCACTCTCCATCTTTGAGGAGAATATTCACCTGGACGACGAAAACGAGTCTGATCACTTCGAGGTTTGATTTTCTGTATCCCTTTTAAGAAAGTCATCCATGTGTAAAAACAGGCTTGTATTTACTCAGACTTGTTTTCTTGCAGAACCTGCAGTCAACCAACTGGCAGACGATGAGGTTCAAACCTCCACCTCCGAACTCTGATATCGGCTGGAGAGTTGAGTTCCGCCCCATGGAGGTAGAAACCAACTTCACTATCAATTAACTTAGGCTTTTTATCTGTGTTGATTAGGATTACATGGACTGTTAATACAGTAAATGGAATTTGTTTTTATTTTTTCCTTGTTATTATTCAGGTGCAGCTAACTGATTTTGAAAACGCTGCATACGTGGTCTTTGTGGTCCTGCTCACCAGAGTGATCTTGTCTTATAAATTGGACTTTCTGATCCCCTTGTCAAAGGTAAAAAAAACAGTCACAAAGCTCTAGTTTTTTTATAAAATGTTAAGAGATATTACATAAATAAAGTGTGACATTTGATATACACAGTGTTCTGATCCACTTGTCTGTCGTTAGGTTGATGAAAACATGAAGGTTGCACAGAAGAGAAACGCTGTCCAGGAGGGCATGTTTTACTTCCGAAAGGACATCTTTAAAGGTGAGTGAAACAAAAAGTGACTCTTTAGGTTGGTGTTTATGGTGACTGCCTCAGATAGGAGTAGCTGATACATCTGTGTTGTCTACCAATAGGCTGCAACCCGGTCCTTGATGGCACTGCCTCTGCTCAGAACGGCTTGGAGACCGACGGTGCCAATGATGGTGGTAATGAGGAGTACATGCTGATGAGCATTGACACCATTATCAATGGAAAGGTGGGTGTTGTCTTACACTACTGATCTTTAATGGATAACTATGTCAACCTAGTAGATGATTTGCCATGCTCTCTGACGCACTACACTGGAATGATGAATGTGGTAAATATTATCCCTGTTGAACATCCGCATGTTAGCATTTTCATTGTGAGCAGATTGCCATGCTGGTGTTATGCCATGTTCACATTATATTGTTTTCTTTTCCAACTCTTCATACTCCTTCAGCTGCTTCCTCATGTTAAGGCAGCTATGCAGTTTAGCTCCCATCTTACACTGTATTTCATCCTTTGTCCCTCCAGTTATTTATTCAACTTTTCAGTCCCATTCATAGCAATTAGACTCAGTTACAGTCTCTCAAATATTGATACTCTTTCAGCTGCTTCTCCATGCAAATTAAAACCAGCAATGCAGTTTAGCTCCCAGCCTTCACTATTTGCATCCTTCATCCCTTTCCCACTTTTTCAGTTCTGATCTATTCATGCACTCGATTCAAACCTTAAAATGTGAGTTTCATTCAACTTTTAAATCTCATTCATACTAGTAGTTATGCCAGCTATGCAGGATAGCTCACAGCCATTAGTCAAGCAATCAAGTTTAGCTTCCAGCTGTTTTCCATTCTTCATCCCTTTCCCACTTTTCCAACTATTTCATAGCCTCTTCAGCTCTAATCTACTCATTCAAACTTTAAGCCAGAACCTTCATTCAAAACTTTAAATGCCCCTTATATTTAGTATTTTTTGGGGGGGGTATTATTCCACTTTTAAAGGCAGCAATGCAGTTTAGCGTCAGTTTTCGACATCAAGCTTTTACACCGCATTTTTTTCAGAAATTAGACCATATTTACAGCTACCCAACTTGAAAGAAAAACTATTAAGGTCAGTCTGCAATTCAGAGTTGGAGATGTCTTGGAATTTCTGTAGTTCCAAGTGGACCAGAAGAAATGTGAATAAACTGTTGGCAAATAGTGTCCAATATTAACACTGATAGAATGGATTCTGTTAAAAGGGTTTCTATGAATTGTATATTTTATCTGGGTTGACTTTGTTAACATACCATTGCACATATGTTGAATAACAAAAGTAGCTAATTTAGGCAATTTAAGTGCTGCGACTAAAAGGTCAGCAGTGTTTGTAATCATCTTGGAAAAAGCTTGAATACTCCCGAGGTGGAATAATGAGAGGTTGTTTTTTTTCCTTAAATTCTGCCGATGTTACGTGAATGCCTTTTTATAAATATTTATCACAAATTACAGTGCAAAAAGTGCAGCCTCACAGAGCTGCTAGTATGGCTGTAGACTTTCAGTCTTGTTTTAAGCCCTCTAACCACTAATCACTGCTGTTTTCTTTTTCAATCACCAGGAGGGAGTATTCCAGGGTCTCATCCCGATCCTTAACTGCTATCTGGAAAACATGGAAGTTGATGTGGACACCAGGTGCACCATTTTGAATTATCTGAAGCTCATCAAGAAACGTGCCTCAGGTAAATTTCCATTAAAGGACAAAACTTAACTTTATTTAGCTCATAAGCCAAAAACAGACTTTCTCTTTATGCAGCTTAAACCCTGAACATAACTCTTAATTTTGCTGTCATGAAACAGGCGAACTGATGACCATGGCCAAGTGGATGAGGGAATTTGTTGCCAAGCACCCGCAGTATAAGCAGGACAGCGTCATAACTGACAAGATCAACTACGACTTTTTCAAAAAGTGCGACAAGATTGCAAAAGGCGAGGAGCAGTGCCCCGAGCTCATTGGCAACCCAGTCAACAAGTTCAAATGAGAACGTTGTAGGATTGCATCGTCAGCATACAAACTCGCATGTAAAGAAAGACCAAATGTGTGGCTCAGAATGAAAGCGGTCCAATTTTAAGAGAATGCAAAACAGCATGTGTGTGTTGTGAGAAACACACCTGCATCAGATGTATGTACATATACTGTATCAGATTTTTATGATTACAAAATTATTTTAATAGGGTTAAGACATGCAAAAGGTTGTGTAATAGAAATCAGATGTGTATTTATTTTTCTCTGGAAATTAAGTCTATCTGTGTGAGAATGTAAATGTAGCAAAGGGTTGTACAGTAGTCTGCTTTTAATCTTGTGTTCTGTAAATACTGTACTTCTGCTCTTTAAAACATTAACATCATGGGTTTTTTTGGGTTCTTGTTTTTTTTTGCTGGATATGAGCTTTCTTCACGTTTACTAGGGATCTTTTCTTTCTTTTTTTGCATTTTAAGAGAACTGTTTGCTTTGCTCTGCTGACAATGTAGTGGGAACGTCAAGGTAGTGTTGCATTCAGTTGGAAATGGTGAACCATTGTTTGCAATGTGATGCTGCTTCAAAATAAATCTGTACAAAAGTAAGTTAGTCAGGTTTCTTACAATTACCTCATTTATTTTATTTATGGATGGCTCTTTTTTTAAATGAGCCAAAGGGAATAAATTTAATTTCCTTCAATATGTTGTTTGAGGCTCAGCAAACTCCTCAAGCTTAATTTTGATAAGCCCCCCTTAAAATGTAAGGCCCCCCTCCAAAGAGGTCAAAGGTCGGATTCTGACAGCTGAAGCTGTTTAAACTGGGCTCCTCCACATGTCACCCAACACATCGATATCTGGTTCAACCGCTCACAGCATCATTTCACTTTCTGCAGCCATGTTACCATCTCTGTACGACTGTACTGAGGCACAATGCTACTTTGAGCTAAATGCTAACCTGACCATGCTAACATGCCCACAAGACAACGCTAACATACTGATGTTCAATATAATGTTAACCATCTTTGTTTAGTGTGTTAGCATGATAATGTTTGCTAATTAGCACCAAACAACAAACTATAATGGGAATGTCATGAGTTTTGAAGGTATTTGCTCATAAACCAAACTATTAGCCAAACATTTAAATCTAGTGAGGGTGTTAGATGAAAAGTCAGGGGATCAAGGTTAATGCAATTCATTCTCTGGTAACATGAATGTACATAATGCCATGGCAATTAATCTGACAGTTGTTGAGATATTTCAGTCGAGAGGGAGCAGACCAACTGACAGACAGGCTGACATGGCCATCCCCTAGAGCCATGCTGCTAGAATAACCAAAACAATGCTACACGGAACTCTTACTGGAAGTTGTGAGGGCTTTCCACGCTGCAATTAACACAGGGCTAAAAGCATTAAACCTAGACTAAGGGAGCTGTTAACCCCAGGCATTGGCACAATCCTGGCACATTCCAAAGTGGTCTAACCCTAGCTTTAGCCTAGGGCTTAACCCTGCGTCGTGAGAATCGACTAAAGACAAAGCTTAAAGGAGCCTGTGGCAAAACCTGGGTAAAGTAAAATGAACAGTCAAGTGTCATTTTCAACTGAAAACATTAGTCTTATGTTTTTCTGGCAGACATTTAACCGAGGCTTATCCCATATAGCCCTGGGCTTAGGTTATTTAAAAGCGGCTAAATTATCTCAGGGAATTTACAGTGTGAAAAAAAGCTCTGTGGAAGGTGAAATGTAATTTCAAAGAAGAAAAAAATATAGCGTCATCCATTGGAAGGGTGTCGCGCAGAAAGTCCAATTCCAAACACTCAAGTTTGGAAAAGCCATTTTTAACCATTATGGGTAAATGTTACAAAAATTTACCAGTATATTTCAACACAACTTTTTGTCTTTACAAATATCTAAAAAAATAAATAATAATAGAATAATAATGATAATAAAATAATTGAAATAACAAAGTTGTCCAACAGCCAGTACCTGAACCTGTTCATCCACAAGGTGGTGGTATTGAACCACAGCTTTACATAATACTGAGCCGCAGTGACAAATATGAGCTCTACCTCAGTTTGACCTCTTGGACTAGTTAATGATCATGGCTGGTACAGACCCACCCTGTGGAGAGACAAGAAATAGTTTGATGCTGCAGAAGAAATTAAAGTACAGAAATGCCCTTGGACTCACAATATGAATACTGAAAGAATACTGTAACACGAGAACGCCAAAATGACCAAGAAAGGGTTCATTGTCAAGATCGCAAAAGAGCTTCATAGAGTTGGACTCTTGAGTGAAGAAAAATTTGAAAAAAAGTGAGTCAAAAATTGATTAGATGCTTAATTTGAAAACATTTTTATAAACAGTAAATACTGAATGTAGCAGGTCAGTGGATTTTAGTACAGCCATCTGTCGTCACTAATCCGAGGAGAAACGAACCTTTTTCACATCAGACATTTTGACTTGTAATAGAAAGAGCAGGTGTTACTGTGAACACCTGTGCTTTTTCTACTGTGATACTGATTTAATTCAGTACATCACTGCTCTGATCAACATTATTTCCAGCCACAGCAGCAGCAAGAAAAAGCTCTGATAATTCTACTTCTTCATTCATTTAGCCAGAAGCATGACTCCAAATGGATGCTGATGTTGCTGCAGGTGTAAATTAGGCAACTACTTGCTAACATGTTCACTATATGAGCTCAAATGTGATGACATGTCAGTGTTGTGTTTACAGCTCCTTTCTGTTTCCGCCAAGTGGCAAAAAAAATTATTTGATGAGGGTTTGAGTACTTGAGATTTGATTTGGTCTGTAAAACTTTGGGCAGGCCGGGTTAATCTGGGCGGGGGTCAAGCAGAACTCCCTCACTACCACCACTGACATGACCTTAACCCACAACCACTTATCCAGTGAGGCTGCTCAACAGGCCAGACTGTCTCTGTAGTGGGAACTTAGATGTCTAACTGTGTCAGTATATCTTCTGCCCTATTTCTCAGATTCTAACTAGATTTTGTTCCACTTTGTTCTATATTTCCTGATACATATTTTTAAACATATCTATTGGAGGCAGTCAAATACTACATGATAATAAAATAATGACATCTGTAGATGACAGCAGTAATAGTGATCTAATATTATATAGTATAATATCTGACATTAAAAGAGAACATTTTTCTGTATTGGCTGTTTTTAAAGGTGCAATATGTAAAAATTGGCCACCTGTCAAACTCATACTCCAAACAAGCTGGGCAGACTGCCCAAACTGGGAGCTCGGAGGACTGGAGGAGTGCTGGGGCCAGTTTGATGACAGGATTACAGTACCAAGGTGATTCACAGCAGCTCTGAACAGCACTATGACTCCAGGGATGACACGGCAGGTTCAGGCGGGAACAGGAGGGAGAGGTGGGAGGAGGAGGTCAGGCATTAGTCAGCACCCACCTCCGAAGGTCAGAGTTATACCATCAGACTATCAGCTCTCAGGTAGGAGGCGGTCATACAAGTAGGGGTGGGAACCACTGTGTAACTCCCGATACAATTATACATTACATTGCATAAAGAGGGTATCATGATGCTGCTATTCTGTACTAATCGATACATTGCAAGACCCCTAAGAAGACAAGTGCAGGAATTTATTCACTGCATTCTAGTTCGTCAGTTTCACAGAATTTGACAGGAACTAAGATGGAACAATGTAGAAAAAGGTGACGTGTCCATGTCCATGTGTGCCCTCATTATAGCCATGAACTGGCAAAAGGCCGAACTGCCAGAGAGGAGAGCAGTTCTGAAGAATTTTACAGAAGTTAACACCACAAGGAGTCACGAAGTCGTGACTCTGGTACATCACATTGTCATCTGTTTGGAGCGACTGCATGTTTGAATAAAAATGTGTATCGATAATCGTATAGCAAGAGGAAGTTACACAATATACTGCCTTATCAATATTTTGTCCCATGCCTTATTACGAGCAGGGCCGGCGCTAGCTGGTTAGCGTGCTAATTTTAGTAGGTATCTCTGCAACACAGTACGCAGACATCTTTGACTTCACGTTAAAACTGTTATTTCTCCACATTCTGTTGATCATTTGAGTTAAAGGTGAACCAATCAGAAGAGAAAGATCAACATTGACTGATTTTTTATGCATAAATAAAGTAAATAAACAAACTGTCTTCGTTTTCATGACTGAATAAACTGAATAAACAAACTGACCTTAAAGGACAACACAGTTTCATACTGTTTTACTTTGTTGATATGTGGCGGACCCTGCCACCTTTTCTAGCTTCAAACAGAGTTCTGGGACCTTATTTTCGTCCGAGAACAGCTTGTTTATTCAGTTTTGGAAAATATAAAAAAATCTGAGAAAAATTCTTCTCCAAAAACTACACAGTGCCCCTTTTAATTTTTTTATGTTTTTAACCTAAACTTACATATCGCATCTTTAAGTCACACTTTCACTTGAGAAAGCTGACAACAACGTGGGGACAAATGTACAGAAAGTCCAAAAGAGACATGTTAAAGCTGAACCCCACGCTGCTCACACTCTGTCTGCGTATGACTCGGGTTAACTATTCACAGGAATCCTATCAAAATGCAATTACAAGCCCGGCACAGATTGCCTTGATGTCATCTTTTTCACCGTGTGCGTGCGGTTGCAACACACCGGGTCACCTCCTGGCTGCAACTCTCCTGCAGGGCAATGGGCCAGTCTGCGTGTTCCTCCCACTATTTTCCACTGAGCGACAAGGCTGCACATTGTGCTCAGACCGGCCAGCCAGCCAAGGTTACACAGCCGTTTTCTCTCCCCTCCTCGAAAAGGTAGGCAGTCCACGGCACACAGCCGCGTCTCCTCACCCACCACACACCACACTTCGCTCTCAGGGGGGCGGCCGGGGGGACTTGATGGTAAGGCTTTCTATCGTTTTCTCTTGATTCATGTAACGGCGCGTATGGCGTCTGTAAGCGATGAGTTTGGGGGATGCTGAAGCGGTGACCTCTAGGCTGCTGGATGCGATCGACAGGATGCGATAAGTTTTTTTGTTTTGTTTTTTTGTTGTTTTTGTTTTTAAATAAATAATGATGCTGTTTCCTCTCTGGAAGTTTCAGTTATCAGATGAGAGGATGATGTAATGAGACCGCCGCGGTCATCAGCTGAGCCGAGCGCACATCTTGTAGTTGAAGCGGGACCGTAACGGCACAATGCGGGAAGTGCGCTGATCATCACACGTGTGACCCCGATGGAAAAATGAGTTTTTATTACGACGGATGAGAAGCAGGACGCGGGTCTGATCAGCTGCGACACCCCGCTTTTATTTGTCATGCGCTCGCTATCCTGCATACTCATCACATTACCAGCAGAATATGAGTGTAAAGAGATGAACGCCGCAGCACGTACAGCCTGTAGTTATTGAACTGTTGGTGCGAGTGACAGTGGTCAGCACTCACACCTACTTCCTGGTGACAACTTTAAAATGTTGCTTTTGCTGCATGTATGAATAATAATGATATGCACAAACGTGTTGTTATAGGAAACTTCTAGAAAGACATTTCAAATATAAATCTATATCTGCCTGCTAGACTGTACACTGTATATACACATGCTCTGTCTTTTGTGTCAGTATCAATCTCTGCAGTGTACTGACCTGTATATGAGATGGCATACCTGTGTGTGTGTGTGTGTGTGTGTGTGTGTGTGTGTGTATAGAGAGAGAGTTATAGATTTGTCCTAGTTTTAATTTTTAGATCAGTTTTTTAGCTATTTGTTATTTACATTTAATTACTTTATTACTTTGCCATTTTTGAGTGATCTATCTATCTGTCTGTCTGTCTGTCTGTCTGTCTGTCTGTCTATCTATCTGTCTATCTATCTATCTATCTATCTATCTATCTATCTGTCTATCTATCTATCTGTCGGTCTGTCTGTCTGTCTGTCTGTTTGTCTGTCTGTTTTCTAGTCTCATATTAGGGGCGATACACATACAATCTTCTATCACAGTATATGTAATCTTACATTATGATATCGGTATATATAATAATATAGTCAAGTTTATGGGAAAGCCGTAATTGAACAGCTGATAACCGGAGTGCCTGTTTTTGGCTAATCCAGTGAATATAAATAACAAACACAGGCACATCATCACATCGATATATAAAATCTAATAAATTCTGCTAGCTGAGATGAAGCTCTGCCCACAGAGGCCTGATACAATCAGAGATTGTAATGATAGAAAATGTTGATGGTAGAAATGTTTATATTGCTGGACATACTGTCATATCACCCAACCCTTGTTCAAAATCATTCTCAGCTGCAGTGATGAACCCACCTTGTGAGTCCAGATGATGCATTAACAGTTAAGGTAGCTCCTCATTTGATTGTTTAGATGTATTCTGCAGCTTTAAGCTCGCACAGATTCCCTAACTGGCTGCTAACATGCTCTCCTGTTGTGGCTCATCATGCTCTGATTAAGGCCTTGCAGATTATCATTTTTTGGTGCAGCCTAATGCGTCTCTGATAATCAGAGCACGGATATTACTGCACTGGGGTTGATCAGAATAAGCCATATTTTGTCCTGTAGGCAAGTGATTATGGACAAATGCAACTATTAGTAATATTGTCCAGTGAGGCGTTCACCAAAAGCATGAAGAGTTCAATAAACTTGGGTACATGTTGCGCAATGTTTACAAGGAAGTCATTCAGACATTACTCTTATTACATAATACATACAGTACAGTATGTGTTCCTTGGATGCTGTTGCACAACTGAGATTTCAAAATTATTTGCAGGATTTAAGTAAATACCTCTTTATATGGATTAAAGAAATGTATTGAATGAATGTAAACAAAGTCACTGGTGTGCCCCCTCAGGTCTTTTAGTCATATTTCAATATCATATGACTGTATATAAGAGCAGCGTGCAGATTGAATTGAGATGCTTTAGCTAAATTTGATAGAGCTGCTCACATTTCTGTCCATTAAGTCCAAGTCGAAGGTTATCGGTCAAAATCAGGCATGTGATCTGAACTTTTGTTCAGGAATGTGTGCGCAGGCCGATGTACGGACGTTCACACGGTCCTCCGCGCATATATTGTATGGGACATTAGCTCACATCTGTCGGAGGCAAACACAGAACAGACCAGAGTCCATATTTGGTCTTGTGTTATCTCCACAGCTGTAGACACAGGTGTGGAGACTGTCCAGCGGTGCAGCAGTCTGTGACGTGATTGGACTGAATTGAATGTATAGCTCGAAAACATGTCAGTGAAAATGAAAGAACGCAAGACATTTCTTTGGCTGCGAGGAGGTATCTTGTGCAAAGTGAAGTGAACACAGTGATACAGCAGGGTCTTGCAAACAATATAAAGGCCTGCAGGGCTGTGCAAACACCTCTTGGGTGATAATGAATAAAGAGTGTCTGCCTGAGCGTTATCAGGTTTACACTAAGGAAATCAACTGCAGGGATTTGTGAAGCTTTTGCTCTGCAGTGTCACAACTTTATTTGACCCTTAAAAACCAGAGGATGTAGAGGATGATTGGTCCAGAGTTGTGTGAGAAAGCTCCATAAGTGCGATTACAAAATATGATTGAAAGGAAGTGAATTTTTGGAAAAAGTCCTCGTGCAACTTCACATGTTCGTCCGGGCTAAGATGTTGCTCAGGTAATAACAATATATCTGTGTGATGAATGATCCAGCTGTTAACATCCAGACAGGCATTTAAAAGTACTTCTGCTTTATATCACAGGGTTCATCTGAATGTCACAATCACGGGAATGGAATCCAATATTTTATTGTAAATTACAGATACTGTTGATGGAAAAAAAGTACCCTCGGGGCAGAAAAACCAAACTTTTTGACATTTGTTTAAATCAGTGCTGGATATGCCAAATGTGTTTGAGACTCTCACAAAGGACAGCGTGATCAACAGCAGATGTGAACAATAATGCACCACCACAATGTGACGGCTTTGGCAAGATGCGCAAAGGTTCAGAGAAGTTTTTGTCAAAGTAAATGTAGCAGCGCTGCCAGTGCCAGCGAACAAGATTTTGCCTTCATAAAAACCTGGAGGACATCAGCAGTAATAAATCTACACATTTAGACATCCTCATTATCTTCAACATTCTCAAAGCCAGAGAATCACGGTAAAGCAGTCGCTCTTGAATAGAAATTTGGTTATAGTCCGAACACATCTGCCTCCTGGCTTCTTGCTTCATGTCCCAGACAGATAGGCCACATTTAAGTTGTTGTTTGAAACAGGAACATAAAAGACCAGTTATTGGGACATCAGACATGGAGAATGCAGGTGGACAGGTTAGAGCACAAACAGACAAAAACACAGATGAGTCTAAAGAAAACATTAGATATGTGCCAGAGTAATGACAGACTAGCATCAGTGCTAAGAAAAGCAGGTAGAATGTAAAATATGTGACTCATAATGACAAACCTACAGGCACTTATCACCCCACTGAGCATTTTAGCGTCTTTTAGCTTGTTTTGGTTTACCAGCTCGAAACATTAGTCACTCTTCGCTATCATCAACATTGTTACTAGCCGCTCTTTTCAACTGAAAAGCTCAGATACACTCACTGTACAATACCTGCTCAGCTCCTATTGACGACCAGACAAAGTTAGCGACTAGCTGGTAAACATAGTGGATCGATTAACAGTCAGAGATGTCCCTCAGGAGCTGGTGGAGACCAGAACTGAGCTAAAAAGAGAGTGAATGTTGGACTTACATTCGTCAGGTAACCAGAAAAATTAAAATGAATGTTGCTCCATGTCTGCTGGATGTGTAAATTGGCAAGTGTTGATTAACACCTTTATGAAACAAATAATCTTGTTGTGCTAGAAGTCGGTTGTTAGTTTATTTTAGCAGACTCCATTTCTTAACCAACGTTAGCTACTGTTGCTCTCTGTTAGCGGAGTTCTTCACAAAGAAATCCACAGTCCAGTAGCATTAAACAACTGAAACCAATCATCCACAGGCTTGTATAGACAACCATCACGTCACATTACAATCTGCTCACATATGGCCAATAAAAAAGTGATGGATGTAAAGCATGTAATGGATGAGTGAGCTAACATTATGCGTTGTGTTGTCAGGTGACAAATGGAGACCTTCAATCATAAACTGAACATTTACTTCGAGACATGGATGGGTCCCCGAGGTAAGACAACTTTATCTTGTCATCCTGTGGCTATGTAAGATCTGTTGCTCTTATCTCTGAGTGTTTTCCACCAAAATGTTGCCAATATAATGATTACTGCAAAAGTTCAGACACTACTTCCATGAAGGTAAACATTACCTGAAAACTTTGACCGAAGTCCGTCATTACACGCTGTACTTGCTGTATGCACTTGCAATTTAATTCTGCAGGGGTTTTTCACCTTGTTGCTGCTGACCTTTCTAGGTGTTGAGCAAACATCCCTCGCTGTGCACTGCTGCAGCTTTTCACTTTTCAAGTTCTTCTGCAGTAACCAATGAGGCGCCTCCTCTTGATCTACAGTAGCAATAAAAACTGGCCTTGTTATCTCCATATTTCAGATCAGCGGGTGCGGGGATGGCTGCTGCTAGACAACTACCCACCAACCTTTGCACTCACAGTCATGTACCTTCTGATCGTGTGGATGGGGCCCAAGTACATGAAACACCGGCAGCCGTACTCCTGCAGAGGCCTCCTGGTGCTCTACAATCTGGGCCTCACGCTCCTGTCCTTCTACATGGTCTATGAGGTAAACAGACTGCTTGGCACTGAGAGACGTGTCAAAGTAAAGCAATCACTGCAGCGTCACATTACAGACAAACAATAGAACAATAAAGAGGAAATCAACCTGAACTAGAGCTGCATACTCACTTACAACTCAAGTGTGTGAATATGACAAGATGTAATGTGTGGGCTATAGTGCTGCAGGAATTAGCCATAAAACCTGGAAATACATTAGCATCTTTGCAGATCTGCTTCATCTTGAAGTCAATAGGTTTTTTGAATGGGTTTTCGGTTTGATGCCTGAAATAAGGTCTGTGGTTACCGCAAGCTCAAGAGACTTTCACGTTTTGTTGTCAGTAAATACCCCACTTGTGAATTTTAAAGCTATAACATATTTATAAAGGCGGATGTTAACAAGTGGCTAAATGAGACTGCAGAAGTTTATGGGGACATTAATGGCAACTAACTAGATTTTATTTGCGAATTATTCCAAAGTACAAGTATAGTATAGGTTCGTAGAAAGCTTAGTGGCGTTGACGTTGAAGTCACACAACCGCATTGTAGTGAATTTATAGTCTATAATATTAGCTTTCTACTTCTGCCGATTGCATTTACGCTTCAGAAATCATCAGTGGTGTTCATTTGTGAGGATTATCTTGCTGAACAAAGGATGTATATATCATAAGCTTGTGTCTGCCACAGAGTTTATTTTCTGTGATGATCAAAAATCCAATTGAAAAATCCCGTCAACTTTTTGATGAGGGGAACCAGGGTGATGCTAACCTCCAGGTTAGCCTACAAAAATACATCATCCCTGCAGCACTCTGTATATGTTTAATCATAGGAATACTTTCACATACAAAAATTCATGTTTCGTTTTCTTGCCAGAGTTATTTGAGATGATTGATACCACTCTCATGTGTACACGTTTAATATTAAGCTAGAGTAAGTAGAAAGTTAGCTTAGCATCAAGCATGAAGGCAGGGGGAAACAGCTAGCAGGGCCCTGCCCAAAGTACCAGCATCCCAATATCAGTACCTTTGAAGCCCACTACTTTACATATCATGTCTCCTTTGTTAACTACTAACTTCTGGTGTTTTGTCATACTAAGCTCTCGATGCTAAGCTAAGATAACATAGCAGTAGGATTAGGTGACGTATTTAGCAGACAGGTAAGAGAATGGTATCAATCTTCTCATCTAACTCTCAGCAACAAAGCAAATTTCCTATTGCATTAGGTATTTAACTGTTTCTTTAACACTTGACTCTGATTAGACGAGGGCCTGTGGCTACTCTTTTGCTGAAAGCCACCATGAGAGACAATGCTATCAGGGAGTGAGAGGGACACAGCTGGACGCTGACAGGCTCATTGTTTCAGCCATCAAATCCCTCATATATGCCCTCACAGACATCAGCACAGCCCCCTATTGTTTGCTCAAAAACTGCCTTTTTATAAACAGCTGACTATATAACTGAAATTGATAGAGGCACTGATGGAAACAAAAAATGGAATTAGATTCTTATTTGCCGTAGCCAGACTGAGCTTATCACAGTGATCGTATCTGTTGTTTTCGTGTACATGTGGAAGCGGCAGGAACAAAGTGTTTTCGTGCTCATGCGCTGGAGGTCTAAAGTATCTGTACTCTCCTCCCCATCCAGCAGGTTTCTTGTCTTTCTGTCTGCATTGCGTAAGGCCCCAGTGGACTGTTGGCTGTGAGATTCATTAGACCCTGTACTCTGACAATGCCCCAGCCGTGGGGTGAACTTTTGGCAGTCCAAAATCAATGCCACCTGATGTGAATCAAAGTACAGGGCGGTTTTGTTCTTGTCAGCTTTCCAGGGAACAGAGGTCCATCACATAACGATTGTGATTACAACTGATTGTGATGAATTTGGATTATTTATAGGCTGGCTAATGCTACTGTGAGTCTGAAGAAAGAATCGAAGAGTTATATCTTTTCAATATATCAATTCATGTTTAAAAAAACGGGCTGCAATTCATTCTGTTGCTGGTTCTCTGCTGGTGGCAGTTTCTTGGCTCTGGGGTTCGTTAGTGAAGTCTTTTACAGCAGCAGACAAAGACAGCGGGTCTATATTGATTTGGTGAATCAGCACGAAGCCGCGGCATCTACGTGCATTTGAATATTTATTCTTTAAAGCGACACTGATTTTTACACGTATAGATTAGTTTACTTGTCACAGGGAGTGCTACTCAACTTATGAACACAGCGGTGTAATGTCTTTTGTGGCTTTTGTCAAGTCTGGAAAAATAATCCTGCTGATGTCAACCTCTTGCAGTCATGGTGTGTGTGATGTTCTGTTGTGTCTAATTTGTTTACTTTGTGTAATGTTGTGCTGTCGTTGTATATAACTCCACCAATTTTACACATTAAAGTGTGTTTGCATGTCTTGGGGAGTCCTTCTGCATAAGTGAAAAAGTAGTTTACAGCCTTTTCTGGCTCTACAAAGATGCATGCAATCTCGTGAATTTCCTCCATTGATGTGACTCTGTGGCTGAGTTGAATTGTGGGTAATGTAGGAGCCAGGTTAGAAAAAGGCATAGAATAAAAAAGGTGATATCTCTGGTTCTGCTGCTGTATTGATTGGTATTACTTATTTTTTTAAACTGACCATAATGAGTCCAACAGTGTTATAGGAGTGCAATGTTAGACCAGTGGTCTGCTTTTCAAACCTCACAAGCATTGTAGCCTCTGAGTGGCATCACTGGAGGCAATTTTACAGATTACATGCAGCTTCCTCAGGAGCCACAAAAGACTTCATAGTACTGTTTCCACACAGGCATTAGTACTCCCGAAGACCTGTAAACACACTTTAATGTGTAAAATTGGTGGAGTTACCCTTTATCATATCATCCAGTGTATTTCAGAATGAGCTCATGATGTTTTTACTTCCTAATTAGATCAGATATTAATATATTGTATCCAACGTCAGCAGTTAAAGATCAAAGATCAAACTGATCCGACTTGCTGTCTGTCTGTGCTTGTGTTTATCACTTGGCAGAGAAAGTCACATTTTACAACCTCATATCTTTCGAGTGTCACTTTTGCATTGGCATTTGTGCGTCACTTTTTCTGTGTGTGTATGTATGTATTCGAGGATTTGTTGGAATATCCATTCATGCTTTATCTTAATGGCTTTTCCTTCAGCTTGTTACTGCTGTGTGGTACGGTGGCTACAATTTCTACTGCCAGGACACTCACAGTGCACAGGAAGTGGATAATAAGGTGGGTCAGCTTTACACAAATCCACCTTTACATTTATTGCTGGTGATTTTATTTTCATTTGATCACATCTTTGACGTCACTTCATGAAACCCAATACGGTTTCTTGACATAATAAACAATATAGTAAAGACATAAATACCAGTTTCTGTAGACAGCAGCACAGCTTGAACACATTTATAATATTAAAGTGTCTGTATCTTTCAAATCTACTGCTCTCATTTCTATGGGCGGGTACCTGTAATTCCCAGCAGATAAGCTGCAGAAACACGGAGTCAATTTAATCTAACTCATGTCACCATGATGACTCTTCAGTGTCCCTACTGAGCTCTGCAGTGGAGCTGAAAACAAGGCTCACAGTGAAAAGTGCACAACTTTGCAGTCCTGCAGTGATTAAATAAAAAGTTTATCAATATGTCACTCCGACAGATTGTTAAATTGCTTTATGATTCACCTTGAACTTCCAAGGACACATAGCTCCTTATCACCTTGTATGATGAGTAGTGTGTGTGTGGATTTTTAATGAGCTTTACCACTTTTATTTATTATTTATTATTTATTTATTTATTACATTTATCTCTATATTGTGTTGCTGTTTCCTTTCAGATCATAAATGTCCTTTGGTGGTACTACTTCTCCAAACTCATTGAGTTCATGGACACCTTTTTCTTCATACTACGGAAGAATAATCACCAGATCACCTTTCTTCACATCTACCACCACGCCAGCATGCTGAATATCTGGTGGTTTGTTATGAACTGGGTACCCTGCGGCCACTGTGAGTGTTTTAACACAACTTTGCCCTCCAGTGACTCAAATCTTTCCAGTAACAGCATTTACCGTTTGGCTTTGAAGGGAGCTAAATAATTCAAGTGCTCTAGTGTTAAACCCATTAGCCCTGAAAAGAGTCTGTTTTCCCCACAAAAAACAGTCCTAAGGACACAAAGTGACACTTATTGACCTGAGCACTGCTGCACTGCACTGCTGTATAACATACTTTTTTGGGCTTTTCTATTCAAGTTGTGCAGAAGTTATGACTTTGTCATTAATGCCCCTTTTACTGTTGAGTTGAATATAATATGGCATGTCTGATCTATATAAACATGTTTAATTATTTGTGAGACGTTCACTGCTTTATTTCTGTATTACATTACTGTTAACATTATGGTTTCTATCGATTTTACTTGAACTCTATAGTAATTGTTCCAAACAGAGCAGGCTAATGAAGCGTTTGTTATTCCCTGTATGATCACTGCACTCCTGAATGCCAGGCATTTGCCGATTACTGACAGTAATTGCTCGCTGTAGATGAATAACTTCCTGTGTCTCTCCTCTGTGTCTCGTCAGCGTACTTCGGTGCCTCCCTAAACAGCTTCGTCCACGTCGTAATGTATTCTTACTACGGCCTCTCAGCCATCCCAGCCATGCGGCCGTACCTTTGGTGGAAGAAGTACATCACACAGTTCCAGCTGGTGGGTTCATCCCTGTGGTGGAAGATATATCCAGATCCTTTACTTGAGTAAAAGTAGCAATACCACATTGTAAAAAAGTACTCCATTACATATAGATGTCCTGCATGCTAAAGCTTAAAGTTTAGTGTGTAGGATTTAGGGTGGTCTGGGGGCAGAAATTGAATATAATTGTGTTTTTATTAGTGTATTATTACCTGAAACAGAGAATCGTTGTAGCGTCACCCAGTTCACCCAATACTTGATTAAAGGTACTTATTATTATATTATTATTTTAATAAATTAAGTTATTTTCCACCGTCTTCCCTTGTTTTACCTAAAAAAAAAAAAAAGTACTTTCGGTCTTTTTGTTTGATCGGATATAGCTAGTTGTTGAAAGTGTTTGTGGACTATTTTCTGCAGCATCCTCTTCAGCTTTAATACAGTGCAGACACTTTTACACTAGATATTTTAGGCTCGGGATCAATATTACGTTTCTGTATGCTCTCTGGGTCACCTTCTCACTCTAGTATGTTTGTGTGTGTGTGTGCGTGTGTGTGTGTGTGTGTGTGTGTGTGTGTGTGTGTGTGTGTGTGTGTGTGTGTGTGTGTGTTGTGTTTCCCCCACAGATCCAGTTCTTTTTAACCATGTCCCAGACAATATTTGCAGTCATATGGCCATGTGACTTCCCCAAGGGATGGCTTTACTTCCAAATAAGTTACATGGTCACGCTAATTTTCCTGTTCTCAAACTTCTACATTCAGGTCAGTTGTTTTTCCATTTTTAAACATTCTTTTAATGATTTTAAAGGATAACTCTGGTGATAATTTCTAATGGTCAACAAATCAGTTCCCACTGACATCAATGCCAAGTGGTCCTATGTTCACAGCTTCCTATGTTCCAAGAGTCCTATGTTCCCCGTATCTATGTTCCCAGATCATTTATTCCCAGCATTCTATGTACACAGGGTCATATGTTTCCAGAGTCCTAGCTTCCCTGTGTCCTATGTTCCCAGATCATATGTTCCATTCCCAGGGTCCTATGTTCCCAGAGTCCTATGTTCTCAGGGTTCTATGTTACCATTATCCTAGGTTCCCATGGTCCTATCTTCCCAGAGTCCTTTATTCTCCACTACTATGTTCCCAGAATCATTTGTTCCCAGAGTCCTTTGTTCCCAGGGTCACATGTTCCCAGAGTCCTATTTTCCCTGTGTCTATATTTGTAACGTCCTATGTTCCCAGGGTCCTATGCTCCTGCGTCTATGTTCCCAGAGCCCTATGTTCCCCACATCAATGTTCCTAGAGTCCCATGTTCCCCCGTGTCTATACCAGATCCTATGTTCCTTACATCCTGTGTTCTCAGAGTCCCATGTTCCATGTGTTTATGTTCCCAGATCCTATGGTCCCAGTGTCCTTTGTTCCTCGCATCCATGTTTCCAGAGTCCCATGTTCAGCATATTTATGTTTCCAGTGTCCTATGTTCCCAGGGTCTAATGTTCCCCTGGCTATGTTACCAGATCCTATGTTCCCAATGTCCTATGTTCCCAGGGTTCTATGTTCCCAGTATCCTAGGTTCCTATGGTCCTATCTTCCCAGAATCATTTGTTCCCGGGTCCTATGTTCCCTGCATCCTAGGTTTCCTGAGTCCTATGTTTCTGTATCTATGTTCCCAGAATCCTTTATTCCCAGAGTCCTTTGTTCCCAGGGTCACATGTTCCCAGAGTTCTATTTTCCCTGTATCTAAATTCCTAGCGTCCAATGTTCCCAGAGACCTTTACTCCTGCGTCTATGTTCCCAGAGCCCCATGTTCCACGGATCTATGTTCCCATCATCTTACGTTCCCCGCATCCATGTTCCTAGAGTCCCATGTTCCCTGAGTCTGTTACCAGATCCTATGTTCCTGACATCCTATTTTCTCAGAGTCCTATGTTCCGTGTGTTTATGTTCCCAGATCATATGTCCCCAGTGTCCTATGTTCCTTGCATTTATGTTCCCAGGGTCCAATGTTCCCCCGGCTATGTTACCAGATTCTATGTTCCCAACGTCCTATGTTCTCAGATTCCTATGTTCCCAGGGTCCTGTGTTCCCCACATCTATGTTCCCAAATCAGAAGTTCCCAACATCCTATGTTCTCAGAGTCCTATGTTCCCTGTGTTTATGTTCCCAGATCCTATGTTCTCAGAGTCCTATATTCCCAGGGTCCTATGGTACCACCACCCTATGTTCTCCATGTCTATGTTCCTAGAGTCCTGTGGTCCCCAATTCAGTTTTCTATCAAAAACATTAACCCTCCTATATGAGAGTTGTTGTTGTTGTTGTTGTTGTTGTTGTTGTTTTTATCGTAACATATTGACCAGTAGTTTACAAATAACATCAACAAAATTGTGGTGAAGCTATGTACTGGTTGCGACATTTTGCGTGTTCTAGTGTTCTCTGTTGGACAAGCGATGTGATGAAGACAGTTTATAAATTACTTCCAAACTACTATCTCACATTGTAAATAGACATTTGTATAACAGTAATTACATTTAACCTATTGACCTGAATC
This sequence comes from Pagrus major, assembly GCF_040436345.1. Lineage (NCBI taxonomy): Eukaryota > Metazoa > Chordata > Actinopteri > Spariformes > Sparidae > Pagrus > Pagrus major. Next base: position 8,883,960 of record NC_133229.1, on the reverse strand, counting down.
ATTTTTAACACTGTGTTCTGTCTGCTTTACTCTCTCTTACATAAGACTTACAACAAGCACAGTGCGTCTCTAAGGAAGGAGCACCAGAACGGCTCTCCTCTATCAACAAATGGACATGCAAATGGGACGCCATCGATGGAGCACACTGCACACAAGAAACTGAGAGTGGATTGACATTTGAGAAACCGTCACCCAATTCTCACTGTAGTGCGTTAGCTAATGCTGCTAGGAGGTATCTTCTTATCTAGAATAGTCTTGCACTTGAGATGAAAGCCATAGCCACATTACATACAGAGACTTACCATGTTTTTACACACATTCCTACTCATGGTATTTAAGTATTCACTTAATATATTTAAAGACAATTGTAGTATGGTTGAAACTGCACAACATGCCCCCCCCCATTCTCAGTCCAAAGCAAAATCTCCTTCTTGCTACCAGCAAACAAACATTTTGACTCATCCCATGATGCTTTATACACAGACGGTCCAAAGATGACAGCTCCTGTGAGGGTGTTGGCAGCTGAAGGTCTCATCACACTCAATGACATTCTGTCTCAACAACCTAAGGGACAATGAAAATAACACAGTGCTTACTGTGGTCCTTAATGTGTAACTAGAGCATGCATCTTATGTCTTGCTTTATCTCACTCTTGCCTGCGCTGTTGCATAATCCTAAAGTTTGCCCTGTGTAATACAATAATGCATTTTATTGACAGGTTGTAACAGCAGAAGCTGCATTTTGCTGAATATTTGCAGAGCAGGGTTTCCAAAGTGGAATATTGAGCCATCGAACCAAAGCATAACCAAAGCAAAGTGTACTGCATATGCTAGGATTCATATTCAAACCAGTTTAAGACACAGTGTTAGAGGGTAGTTAGTGTACACATTTTAAACTTAGTTCTCCTTGACATCCCCCATGTTACAAAAACATTTTTCCTCTTTTCACACTGTGTTATATATACTGTAGCTTTATCCAGTAAATACAATTAGAACTTGAATTCATTGACATTAATTAAATAAGGCGATGCACATTAGGTCTGCAGTGCAGCTGCTTATTGGTAATATTTAGGTATCAAATTTATCAAGTGAATATACAATTCAGTGCTTAAAACTCAAATATCTTATATCCAGATAAAAGTTACTTTATAATTGAGAGTTAAAGCTCATTATCGACCATGGAAACAGTAGTTAAAAAAAAAACAATCTCATCAGGAGCTCCATTTAGTAGATGCTCTGGAGCTTTTGATTATAACATCTTCCCCAATACATGTACCTTGTCCAGTTGTAATGAAAATTAGGGCTGCAGCTACCAACTATTTTCATTGCCAATCAATTAGTTGTTTGGTCTATAAAATGTCGGAAAACCTTGAAAAATGTCAACAAGTTTTCTTAAGTATTTCCTGATTTCAGAACCTGGAATCAAAGAATTTAAACTTGTTTCGATTAAAAAATTACTCAAACTGAATCAATTATCAAAATACTCTGCAATTAATTTAACATGCATGGTTATAATAGTTGCAGCTCTCACGGGAAGTCTTTAAAATGCTCAGGAAAATGGCAATGTAAACATCTACAATTGTGTAAACCACATCTGCTGAGGAAGACCATGTGAAAAGCTCCAAAACAGCCGCTAAATGGACCTTGCGGTGGAGTGGTTCTATCAAACACTTTACAGTTGCTTTTTACATAGTACATACATAAAAAGGGTGCCTTCTGGACAAGTTGATTTGGTTTCTAATGTAGCATTTTTCATCTTTTCAATCTACTATCACAAGATTCATGTTGGTCCACTGTAGACTAACATGTGTCAGACGTCCTGTTCAAATCCTGTGCCTGACTCTTAGTTTCTTTTCTTTTTTAAATATCAAAAGTCCTGAGCGATCATTCCCAACTTAACATACAGTAAACACAATAAACATGTTTATCTTACGTTGAAGGAATAGTTGGGAAAAATGCTTGTTCATTTTCTTTCATTGGAAGATCAATACCACTTTCATGTCTGTAGGCTATGATCTGAAGCTATAGCTAGCAGCCTGCTAGCTTAGCTTAGCACAAACACTGAAAAAGCCTTGCCTGGCTGTGTCAAAGGGTAACAAAACCCGCCAACCGTAACCTCAAAAGCTCAATTTAGATTTTCTTACCTTTGGACAGAGTCAGGCAAGCTGTTTCCCCCGTTTCCAGTCTTTAGCCTTGTAGCATAAAAATACGACTGATATCAATCTTCTCATTCAACTCAAGCCAAGAAAGGAAACAAGCCTATATGTATTTTCCCAAAACATTGAACTATTCCTGAGACATTTTCCACAACATGAACTCTTTCTCATTTTATCATATTAACATGATTTCTTTTAAGTAAAAACAACAACAATGTCAATACATGAGAATGAAATGCGAGGTGTTCCGTATGTTAATGTTACTTTCTTGAAACCATTGCCAGGGGTCTGCATATTTAATGCTGGTTTAGAAAACAAAGGTAGGCTACAAGGATGTTTGAATTATGAGCTCTGTAAATCTGACACCCTCGCCACGGTGCACTGCTGCGCTGCTCTACCATGTCGATTCAATATAACGAGGTACTGTAAGGCCTTAACCACTGAATGAGCATGACATGTTGCTCAAACGTATAGGTGACCTAGATTCACGTTCACTGCATCAGAAATTATTGTTAAAAATCTGAATAATACATACAGAGGTCACATTTTCTCCGCATGATGAATCTGGTCCACAGATGTCTGCCGTTTAACATGCATGACCCATATCTACTCTTAAACTGAACTGTAGATATTTTTCTTCTTAATTCCCAGCTACATGCCATCCTTGTTACAGTTTCTCCTTTGTACAAGATGATAGCGCTGAAGATAACAGGGTTTATATTTTTAAGGGCAGAATTAGCATTAAAGTACTCCCCAATTAATGAAGGCCAAGGAAGCATACAGCTATTTAAGCTAATTAGATACTGCAAACTAAGGGCCTACGTTTTAAACTGTTAAAATAAATATATATATTTTCTGAAAATTGGGGTAAATCTGGGTTTACTTGTTGTGATTCATGCTTTACTCGCTGTAACACATTAAAAACAAACTCAGATTGTAAAGCCATATGTTTTCAGATTGTTTTTCTTCCTTGAAAATGATGTAAATGATGCAAATAATGTTGCTCGAAGACAGAAAAAATGACTATAACGAGAGCTGAGAGTTCATTTATTAGCCATGTTAACGGCTCTGTTGATGGCACTGGTAGTTTGTTGGTAGGTTCAAATGTTAGCACACTATCGCTCAAAACAAAGATGGTGAACACGGTAATCATTATAGCATTTTAGCATGCTGACTTTACCGTTTAGTTCAAAGCATTTCAAGGTTGTAGTTTTTTAATTTTAATGGCAGTAAAGTGGTGTTATTAACAAAATATTATAACAATGTTTTATCAGAGTAATATGGAATCATCAAGGGATGCTTCTTTAATCAAATACACAAAGACTCTTAGGTGAATAAAATGTCACTGTCACGTCATTGTCAAAAACCTGTCTGTAACTCTATTACAACTTGTTTACAGAGAGTAAGATCAAGCTACTATGTGTGGATGTTAAAAGTGCAATATGTAAGAATTGGCCAGCTGTCTAATTCATACTACAAACAAAAAGGGGGCAGCATATCACCAGAATAACTGCTAACTGTAGCTGCTGTTAGCTCAGTTAGCCGTCCATCTAGCTGACTGGATTGGGAGCTCAGAGCACCGGGGCAGTGTAGACGTTTACACCACTAGCACAGGAGTTAAGGACAGTTTAAATATTACGTTTTTACATAAAAAAGATTGTTAAATTATTTTTTACCTCCAGATGTTGTTAGCAAAAAACAAATCCGACATCATATACTCCTCCTTTAGTGAAGGGGGAAGTTAGAAGAGGACAAATGCTTCCCCAAGTTAATCATTTTGGATTTTCAGACATTCAATCAAGTCTTTCATATTGAGTACCAGCGATAGTAATTCATTCCTCCCCAAAAATAATTCTAAAGCCTTGATCATAATCCTCATAAAACCTATCTCTTGCTGCTGTAATGCTCATAGGTCTCAACGATGTGTGGTACGTGTAGCTACTGGTCCATTCAGTGTCAATATCCAATACTGGAATTGCTTTTGTTGGCAGATCAAATTCATAGCTTGCCCAGGCAGGTAAAGTACTGTTACGAAGTTTGGCTATAACAGCAGTGATTCGAACGAAGGTCTTCTGAAAAGCTTCAAATCATTATACTTCATAGATGTGACAGCAGCATCGCGGTTCCACCTAAAACGACACACGAAGAGCAAATCAGCTAAATAAAAACACTGACGTTTTCCTCCTCCCCTGTGGGTATTACTTCATTCCTCTCTTGGGGAGGTGCCAGATCTTTGGGTGTTGTTAGCAAACAGATGATGATGCGGTCAAATAACTTCCTCAGTAACACATGAACATTTTCTAAAGGGGGGCCCAGTTTTTCTGGTTTCTCAGTCCTGATGATCATCTTGACTCCTTGATTGCTTTGTAATGATAAGGCAAAGGATTTTTTTGCATTCTTGGTAGTAAGATTGCACTCTTGACTGTAAACTGAGGTATGTAAATCTGATGGGAATTTTGACCTGTAAGTGCACACGGTCAGTGAACTGTTGCTGACCTTTCCAGGTGACAGAAAACAAGACGCTGTCTTTCCAAGAAAAAACAAGATGTTTTCTTAGAAAGCTCTCCTGATAGCTGCTTTAACTAAATTACTTAAGTGATTTGTGATCTCTTTCCCTCCAGTCAGAATGTTCAGCCTGTGATCTACGTTGAGACAGCAGCCCACCTTTACTCCCCCAAGGCCTCTCCTCTTAAGTGGTATCACTCGTCCTCCTCCTCATCAGCACTGTGCGCAGACTTGATGCACTGCAATTCGTGTGTCACACAGCGCTCGCATTTGGAGGACAGAGCAACTGTTTGTGAGCTTTGGTGGCGTGTCTGCTGGCCAGCCGCTATGCAAACAATGCCTTACTCACTGATTTTTAGAGGCCATGGCCTGAGGGAGACACAGAGGGCGGGGTGATGGTGTCGAGGTTTCTCCCTGAAAACAGCAGTACAGTCAGCATGCGTCAGTTTTTCTACATAAATGATGTGTCAGACAGCTCCGAGAGGGTGGTTCTCAAGCAGGTCTCTGCCCGTCTGTCTCTCGAGACATGGGTGATGTGTTGATCCAGTGTTCAATGTGGTATTTAGCTCAGGCTATTGCTTTGAGATCAGCTTTTGAAGGTTTGCAACCACTGTTGTTTAGTCTGTACAAGTAAGTACAGGGAGTTCGGCCTTTAGCAAGTACTTCATATATATCAGGCTTCAAGTGTAACCTGTGTGTGAAATGCAACAGTTCATTAAGAGTACAGGATCAGCTGAGACTCCAGGAAGTGACTGCACCCGAACAATCACATGTAAAACCACATTGTGTTGTTGTCACTCTTTGGTTTTTAAAGGAGCAAAGATGTATAAAGATTGGCCACCTGTCAATGGTTGCTCCAAACAAATAGGGGGCAGGATATCACCAGAGTCACCGCCAACTGCTGCTCACTATAGTCATCGTTGTAGCTTGTTAGCTCAATTAGCCGTGCAGCTAGTGGCCCTTTTAACTGACTGCAGAAGAGTGGTCATCGCCTACAAAGGAAAGCAGCCGGAATATTTTTACATCTCAATCAGCGAGTTATGGATATATTTTACGGATTTATTTTTATTTTGCTCAAATTTTGTAACCTAAGTTAAAAATATTTTTTCCAGCCCTCATGCCATGCTAACCAGCTGCTGGTTGTCGCTTCATATTTAGTGAACAGACATGAGAGTGGGATCAATCCTTTCATCTAACTCTTGGCAAGAAAATGAATAAGCGCATATTTCAAAATTCTTCCATTTATTTTAGAGCAGCATCACGATTTTGTTCTGTATGTGTCAAGTCTGAATATCTTAGCAACTATTTCTAAGTAGCTAACGCTGCCTATGAGTGGCGAGGAAAACAAGCCTGCTCAGGAGCATTAAATGGTCTCTGTGGAACTTCTGTGTTGTGCTTGAAGCTGTTGTTCTGTGTCAGTGGAGTGGAGAGAGGCACTGAGACGAGGCACTCGAGAACGTGCATTAAGTCACATCTTTTGGGCTGTCAAATCCAACCTGAGTCCTTCTCAAAAAAATCCACAGTCCAGCAGCATTAAACAAGTTAAATCATCCACAGGCGATTTATATAGGCAACTGAGAGAGACGAGGAACATCTCATTTGTCTAGAGATGTTACAATCCGCTCACATATGGCCAATAAAAAAAGTGATTAATCAATGTAAATTGCTAAAAATTGTTACATAGAGTCTCTTTAATAAGCAATTCACTTTAAATCTGCTCTTGGATGTCATTATCAGGATGCTTTACTTACATAATTGCTCTCTCATGCTTCCTTTCATTATTATCTTCCCTCTGCCTGCACATGTCAGTTTAAAAAAACTGGCTTCATCACAGTGTTGGTGTTAACTCATCGTGACATTTTGATTTGACCAAATGTGTGTCATCATCTAGTTGGTTATTGTAGACATACAAATAGCCATCATGCTAACACGAGTAGGTCTTTCATGATGAATCAGTTCATCAAATGCATGGAGAGACAGAAGTTAGGCTGGATCATGATTTATTTAGATCTCTTTAAATGGATTTATTTGAGTAATTTGCCATTTTAAATATGCAATTCTAGTAAGTCTAGTTTAGGGTAGGACAGTTAACCTCCAGCACTGAACTGATTTAGCTTCATGATGAAAATTCATAAACATTTGTGAAGTAAACAAAAAAAGACAGCATCAAAACAAAGTGGAATAATGTGATTATCAACTCAAACTGTCTTAATTATTTTGCTTTGTCCTCTTTGTGAATGTGTTTGCACAAATCCGTTTTTACCTTTATTGTCTAGTTTGCCTTTCTTACTAATTAATAAAGCAGCTATAAAGTCAGTAACCCACAAATCATTGTAGCCTAATCCAATACAACTTTCAAATGTATTATTTTTTTCCTCTGCAAATCCTGTTTATCTCTCCGTGCTTGGTTCTCAGAAAATGTAATACGTGGATTATACCCGTCCTCAGCAAGACAAATGATAGAAGTCTAAAATCACATCTGCAATCAATCTTTCACTGAGGTTGTGTAATAGGATCTCCAATTTTACTGTGATGTATCATTTTTCCTATAATGACCATGAGTGACTAGTATATACTGCTCAATAGAGATATATAGCACAGATAGAAAGAAACTGAGTATATTGTGTTCACCACTGTTTATTTGAGGGAGAAAGTGCACCATGAAACAAAAACAGCATTAACATTCATTGCTTAGAACAGGTGGGAAAGGTTGCTAATTATTTTAGCTCTCAGCCCCTTACTATAATTTCTGAAATCAGAAAATAAGTATTCTATTATGTAACCCTGAAACGTTAACATGCTCGCATGTAAGAAACATAAGAGTTCATTATATTGACACCATAATCCAGCTGCAGCACAAATTAAACAGGCTGAGGAGTATGCATTTTATTCAAACGGTGAAGGGACTGTTGCTGTGGGATCATGTGCGGGTCTCCGGGCTGCTTAAAGAGGCTGCTCGGAGTAAGCAGTGTAACTCTTCACACGTGCAAAGAAGAAGGGTGTGTACATCCTGTCCAGGTCAAACGCTGTGACAACTGTTTCCCCCGTCAGCCTGAAAACAAAATTAATATTAATGTCAAACAAAATGTAAATTAATTTCTCTCTTCCACTAATATTAGTCCTCATATCTCTTACTTGTAAGTGATGTGGCAGGAGTGGTGAATCCACACCAGCTTATTGGAACTCTGACACCCCCCAGAGGACAGATGCAGTCCCACGTGAAAGCTGTGTTCAGCCTCTGGAGGTGGGTTCCGCCTGCAGAACCGATTCCTTTGAAACTCGGTCGCTTTCTGCTAACAAATGACACAGTTTCAAAGCTGAGCTATAAACTGACCCATTTAACTCTGGATTTAATGATTCCTGGAAGGTTAGAATATAAAGTGAAGGTGAGGATTCATGAGTCAACAATTAATATTTGATTTTTAGTTTGTGACTAAGAGTTGGGGGTTTTTTTCACCTCCAAAGCATGTTAGGTTATATATACTAAAAATATGTACATTAATAAATCCACCCCCATCCCACATGACATGAGTTAGTTGTCTCACTAAGCTTGTACATTGAACTGAAAAAAACTATGTACTGTATATGAGATACAATAGTAGTGCGAGCAATTTACTATGAAAGCAGAGAACAGCAGTACTTGCAATTACTTCTTTTAATGCCGATATCTCCAGATCACAAGTTAATTATTTTTTTATCTTCAGAAATCAAAAAGTAATTTCCTCTTGAAAGAGCAAAAGTGCCATGTCAGCAAGCATCAATGTCGTCTTGACAACAGTATTGAATCAACAACTACAATCAGCTACTTTTCTTACTCAAGAAACCTTACTGTTCAGTTATGAATCCTGCCCAACTTCAGTGATCTTGAAGGCTGAAATCAGGTGTGATCCAAAGAACCAGACGCTCATTTTCAAAATGATCTTATCTCAAGAAATCAGCCTTTTGTTCTCTCGAGATAACAAGATGATTAACTTGTGATCTTGTGATAGCGGAATTAAAAATAACTGCAAGCACGGCCATTTTCAGCATCCATAAATAACTGCTACCAGGTGTTAGAATACATTTAATATTACTTTGAATAGCACTGAGTACGTAAAGTGTAACTACGTAAGTACCAGGTGCATTTATGTATAAAAAATGTCTGCTGGTACTGTTAAAATGTCACTTTACACTACTTTTGAATAAACAAAGACGACAAACCCCCATCTGCAATTCCTTAAAGAATGTACAATGGCCACTAACTTTCCTACATAACTTCATCTCACACAACAACTCAGCCCAAAGCTTTTTCTCACCTCCTCCTTTTTCTTGCTCACAACAGCAAAGACTTTGGTTTGATTGTCTGTTTCCTGTGACAGACGGAAATGACCGAGCAGAGCAGAATCCATTCTGTAAAATTAAACAAAATTTAAATATCATGAAAACTGCTTCAACATGTGAAATTATTTTTTAAGGTGAACAGCTTTATCTGAGAAAACAGAAGGTGTACCTGGTGTTCTTAGTACGCAAGCGAGGAACAATGACCAGAGGGTCGTCAGGGGTGGTGAGCATGATGACGTGGCCGTCGGGGAAGAACCGGAGGTACCTGTGATAACAAAGACACCACTTAGCTGTGATGTCTGTACAAAGTCACAATCAAACAACCATGATTAAAGTAAAACAATCACCTGTAGTACTCAACGTGGTGCCAAGCCCTGTAGAATCCATCCAGTGATTCCTCTCCTTGACGAATGTATGATGTCTTGCTGATATAGACACCTGTCAAAATAGCATGAATGGAGTAAATCATCTTCATTTGCTCACATATTTGCAGCAACACCACAATCAGTCTAATATTAATTTTACAGGAAATATTGAGCCAATTGTGAAAATGAAAATTTGGCTTTAGAACTGATATTCTGTTTTTTTGTGTGTTAAAACTAATCATGAGCACAGTGGTGAAACATTTTACAAGCAGGCACATTCACAGATTCCTGCTGTGGGTGATTGAAACACTACTGAAATGTTGCTGTATGCATCCTCCCACTGCAGGGGGCAACTGTGTGCAGCATGTTAAGAGCATCTCTCTCAAAAGTGTTCAAAATGTTTTGCACCTGGATTTATGATTGTTACTCTTCAATGATGGGCTGATATGAGGGAGAAAAAGAAAATATCGTTGCTGGAAATGTGAAGTATGACAGCATCCCGAATTTGTAAATAAATTAAAACACTTAATCACCATCAAAACGGACACGTGGCCTTTGCAGAAACATGTCTCTCCAGGATTTGAAGGGTACAACTTTTGTGCAGTTCCGTCCCCACACTCGCACACAGGCTGAATGCCAAATCTCAGGGTCCCTGGAGAGAAAGTCAAAGTGAAAATCAAGCAGATAGAACTGGCTTTTAATTGCATTATCTTTTGTGCAGCAGCAACTATGTAAGATCCCAAATCGCCCAATCTGAAATCTGCAATTTTGAGAGGCAAAACCAGGGAAAGAGTAGCCATTGACAAACAAGCTGTGACACATGTGATTTGTTATGACAGAGGGGCTGACCTTGCACAAATGTAAAACCCACGGCAAACCAAAGAGAGCTGCTCCAAGGCTCGCATGTCTAGTTCACTCGACACAACCCAACGAAAAATGTACATCAGGATTTCCCTCGGCAAGGCTGCAGTCAAATAAAACAAGAAACATTTTTTTTTATAATAAATACACGTTGTTTACTACTGTAGACGTGTTTATGTTATAACAAAGTGATTTTTTTTGTACCTGAAATGTGCATCTGAGTCGTGTCTGACTCAGGATTGCAGATCTTTGGAAAGGAGCTTTCCAGAGTGAGCTCCTGCTCAAAGTAGGCAAGTAGATCCTCGATCTCACCGTCAACATCACTATCCCCCATGCTGCAAGAAAAACATGACCTTTTCAGTTTAAGAGGTGAGGAAACCTCTCATACACATATTATTCACCTGTCAGACATATGCAATGACCTTGCAAAAACCCTGAGTTTTCTGTTGGTGTGAATGAGTCAGCACTTTTAGCACAGTAATATACTGATCCTTCAGTTAGTATGAATGATAATTGTAGGCCTCTCAGATGAACATCTAGCTGCAAAAAGAAGGTTAACCTTGATACAAACATAAATATGCTGCATTATATTTTTCATTATGTGAAATATACTTTTTGTAAGGAGCAGTCAGCCATGTAGACTCTTCAAATTAAAAACAGAGTCACAACAAGCTTATTTTTGTGTATACAAAACACACCAACTATGATAATCATTTGAATTTGAGGTCACTTCTTATACACAGTTGAAGAGTTTAAGCTATAGAGAAAAAGCATTGAAATTTGTGTATTAACATCATAATTTCAAAATTCAGACCCTTCAAAGATGTTAGAATACTTGCAGAATTAGATTTAGTTGATCAAATTTAGCTGAGCCCAACAATATCCAAAGATAAAAGGCATCTTACTAGTTTCCTCCACCTCGGTCTGCATCAGGAGGACGGCTGTAGTTGATTTTAAACTCAATGTCAGGCACAAGCTGCATTGCCATGCGATAGAACTTGATAGCTGCAAGTAAAAGAGATCATCTCAAAATTAAGAAGATGATATTACAGTGATCAAGCAATGTAATCACCTGTTTTCGTTCCTTATCATTTAAAGATGAAGACTGATGATTAAAAAGGCCTGTTAATAAATGATAAAATCTGATATAATGTAGCATTTTCAACATGCTTACACTGTGATTTAACGCTGACCTTTCTATTGGTTTCTGAAGAATTAGTTAAGCCAACATTTCATCCTTCTACTATTGGTTTTGATCACCATAAATTCAACATACACACCCTCATAGACAGCTCCACTCTGCTCTTCCTGAACAGCTCTCAAGAACAGCTCTGTGGCCTGAGGGAGGATGAATCGCGTCAGTCAGCAACATTACTGCAAATATACAACAGCACTCAACAACACATGTGGGCACTTTATCTGGACAATGTCATAACTTACTTTTTCCTCCCGAGCCAAGTCTTGTGTCCTCCTCAGACCTTTAGCTCTCAGCAGTCGATCACTTGTTCCACTTGCTCCAGAGCTTGACTTGAGTTCAGACATCCATTGAGCTCTGAATGTATTGAGCTGCACCTTAAATTAAATCATAAAGTCACATGCCAAAAAACTGCCATTACAAGTCCTGAGCTTTCTTGTTTAATGTCTCACTATAACAACAAGGTTTGTAAAGAGCAGCCATGTAAAATAATGTATATCAAACTTCATGGCTGGTGAAATGGGGAATATTTGTATTTCTTCTTAATTTGACCTTTTCCAAAAAAAGAACCACAAAATATCTACCCTTTGGCAGCCTAAACCTTTTTTTTTATTATTTCAACATACAGCATGAGTTTGTTAAAACTCAGTGGCTCCTGTAGAGACTACAGAGGTAACACATGGGTACATGCCGTATGATCATTGAATCCTCATAAGTCAAATATTTATTTAGTCTTTATTTATACAGGGAAGGTTGGGTGAGCATACATGCACTTTTAAGGCAGCAGATTCTTAATAGCTTTGCAGAGCAAAAGAAACAAACAGCAAAGAAATATTGCTGTCATGATAGCATGATGGGTTTAGATAAAAGTTGCCATTACAACAGTCAATAACTAAGAAATTTGGAAAAGAAAATATTAATTATTATCTATGTCCACAGAAGATTTCTTACCTCAAGATTCGGGTCATCTGATCCTTCATCTTCATCCTCTATTGTACTTCCAATATCTGCATTATCGTCAGCCTGTACAGAGAGGAAGTGAAGTGATAATTCAATTAATCACAAGCTCATTTTGCAAAACAAGGCAGCTTGATTGGCGAGGTGGATTAGCGATCGCCGCACAATGCATGCCAGTTAGATCTGTGTCTGACTTGATCCCAACTTGCTCTTGCGTCATGCACACATGGGCACCGGTATTCTCACGGGACCGAGGCGGCTGCAGTTTTTGGAGCCAGGCGCTGCTGTTGCTCTCCATCGACTGCAAGACCCATGGGATGGTGGGAAATGCCTGGCTGGCGCCTGATCTAACAGCTTATTGGCTTAGATGTTGCCTCAACTATGTGACGTTTTACAGAAACTTTTTATTTTTGCTGAATTAGAGAGATTTTTATCTTATTTGTCTGATTTGGAAGGTTTAGGTTATTCTGTTAACAGAATACATGCTGTGTGGCTGATGTGGAGACGAAACAGCCCACATTTAATGTATTCCATTTATTAATGTAGTCTGAGAGGGACAGGTCGGCTCAGATGACTTATAAACAGCAGCAAACTAATATGATGCTGATTTACACGAGATTTTTGTGAAATGGAGGTTGATCCATGAACAGAAATCACAGATGGCCTATGTAGAGTTTTAATAGGCTGCAATGTGATAATTAATAACAACTGAAGACTGTACAATAGGGTTGGGACGATGAACGATGCCATCGTCCATCGGTGATGGCTGACAACCATTGACTACTAATCCCTGACCATCGTAGCACTGTGATTTAAAAGGCTCCCCACCAGAGAGCACAATTAAGTGGCGTGTCCACCCTCAGAGTTGCTGTGGGGCAAGAGTTGTTGTTTGTGATATGTGGGGAGAGGAAATGAAAAGAAGTAAGTTGCTGCTCAGTGCACTAACATTGGGCCTCCATGTCCCGTTTATTATTTTCTCATTAAACCAGCTCAGTTAGGCGAACCCAAGACACCCGGTTAAATTTGTGGCAGCAGTGTTTCTTTTCCCACGGGCTGCTGTTTCTCTCATTCATGCCATGTTTATACACAGTTTTCTTAGCTTTGCAATGCTCTCTGCTACACTGCAAAAATTGCTCAGGAATGGCCCAACAAGTGACAAGGACCTCAAGGCATCAACCTGGTCTCCCAATTACCCAAACCCTGATCCAATCAAGCATCCATTGGATGTACAAGTCTGACCCATGAAGTCCCCACCACAGATTGGACTTGGCGCTGACCCATCGAGGCATTAAAATAAATCCTTTGGGTATATCCTGTTATGTCTGGCACAAAGGCGTTGGTGGAGGATACTTTGAGTCCTCTGGGTTGCAAGGTGGGGCCTCTGTGGATCAGCCTTGTTCTGTCCCATCCCACTGATGCTCGATCAGTTTAGGAACGGGGGTATTTTGAGGCCAGGTTGACGCCTTCCTCGGGCCATTCCTGAGCAGTTTTTGTGGTGTCTGAGGGCACACTGTCCTGCTAGGGGAGCCCCTGCCATCTGGGAGTGCCATTGCCATGAGAGGGTGTACTTGATATGCAGCAGTGTTTGGGTGGTGGGGATGAATATTTTTCACTTCACCTGTCAGTGGTTTTAATGCTGTGGCTGATCGGTATACAGAACACTTATTGCAGATATATGGTAATAGGAGTCAGCCGGGAAGCAAATCCCAATTTCTCTCATCATTAAATAGTGTGTGCACTAGAAAGCACTGATAATACAATTTTAAAACTGTAAAATGTCCAACTTATCTGTATCTTGGTCAAAATATTTTTTTTTAAAAAACAATTGATACGAAAGGCTTCGTATCACGATTATTTGTTTATAGAGCTGCAACGATTAGTAGATTGAAATAAAATTATTAACCAACTATTTTGTTTCAGTCATTTTTCAAGCAAAATGTTCAAACGCTTGCTGGTCCCATGTCAGGATGTTCTTTGTCATTTATGATAGAAAACTTTAAGTGTTGGAAGATTTGAAGATGTCACTTTGGACTCTGGGAAACTGTGATGAGTATTTTTCACAATGTTTTTGACATTGTATGGAACAAACAATCAGCTGATTAATTGTGAATATAATAGGCAGATTAATCAATAATAAAAATAGATGCAACTGCAATGCAGGTAAATACATTAATTTATCAATTTATAAACAGCAGACAATTAACAATTAAGAAACATCTTCATTAGTTGCAGCCATAGAACAGACCCTCCCCTACATTGGGACATGCAGCACACCCATGAAGTGTCTTTATCTGTTTCTGGTCAGGCTGTCGTGACACCACTCCCTCTGCTGCAGGGGTCACTTTACAATTCACTGTCCATGTGGCTGCAATTAATCAGCTCCGCCTGAAATCCGACACATTCATCATGATACCCAATTTAAGGAGCCAACAAACTATTATAAGATTGCTAATCCCTTCACCACACACGTTTACTCTCCAGCTACATATAACTCAGTGCTTATTTATATCTCCTCCTCCTCTTGCACAATGCAGAAGTGCAATTTGCAGGTCGGTTAAATAAAGTTTGCATTTGTGCAAACTCGTAAACTGGTCCAATAAACTAGACTGAAATAAAAAGATAAATGTGTCCGTATGTTAGAGCACATGTGGGCTCATGCTAACCTCAATATAACCGCCACAGTATTAATTTCTGGGCCTCGTCGCTAAATTATGGTAAGGCATGAGACATGTGGCGTTTGGTAAGTAGAGACACGTCGAGCAGTGCGGCAGGGACTGGACTCGCCACAGGTACCAGGAAAACAGGTGACGTTAGCTACGTTAGCAAGCTAGCTGGCTAGCTAACACGTCTCTCTGAATAACCATTAAAAAACACGTCACCCACCATGACAGCTCGGCCAGTAGGTCTCCTTCTAGATAGTCACACGCGGTCAACACGAGCGTTTACAGTTCACGGTCGGAGAAACGGACAACACAGCGGACATATTTACGAGCTCGCAGGAACGCAGCCATTTCGCTGAGTAGCCCCGAGCCTGACACAGGAAGTCGGGAAGTGTGGCGAAGTTGGAGACAGACGGAGGAGGAGGAGGAGGAGGAGGAGGGAGAGGCGCCCTGCATGGCTCCGGAGAGCTCTGTGTGAAATATAACGACTACATGAGCACATATGTGGACTCATTTACACGGGAAGAGGTGTTGGGCTGCATTAAAACCAAGGTGCAGGTTGATTCTAAATATGGAGGACGAAAGATGGCGTATTAATTAATTAATACATTCATTAATAAACTGGTAAGGCTAATAAACATATCCAGCTTCAACTAACCAGGACCCTTCAAAACACACACACACACACACACACACACACACACACACACACACACACACACACACACAACCAGTGATGGAATGTAACTAAGTACATGTACTCAAGAGCTGTGAAGTATTGTCCTTTTACTCCACTACATTTGATAACTTATTTACTAGTTACTTTGCAGATTGCATGCTGCCTCACAGCCAGTGTAGCATTTTGTTTTTTAGATGTATTTATTTTAAATGCAATCAGCATGAAAACAAATTGATTCCAATATACAGAAAAATGCTGAATATCAGATCAGATAAACAGCCAGGCTTGTAATCGGTCGACCAACAGTAGAAAGTATATAAACATACATGTAAATATATGTATAATTTTATTTGTAGGCTACCTTTGATACTTTAGTACATATAATATCAGACAGTTTAAGACTTCCACTCAAGCACTATCTTTTTACTTTTACTAAAAAATGATAGCTTTTGTTCTTTTTACAACACTGCACACAACACAGTGTGGCCTTCACAAAATTATGCAAGGGAACGTTCCCTGAAGTTTCCTAGAAGGTTATATTTGTAAGTGTTTGGATTTTTAAAAAAATGTTTTATTGGTATTAGTATGAAAAAAAGTAGTTATTTTCATTATTAATTAATCTGCCAATTTTTATCTCAATCAGTCGTATGGTCTATAAAATAACAGAAAATAGTGTAAAATGACAATAAAAAGTTCCTTGAACCCAAGATGACCTCTTCAGATGCCTTTTTTGACCAGCCAATGATCCAAAGGCAAAATACTGTACTGTATTTAATTTACAATTATAGAAATCCAGGGAAAGCAGCAAATGCTAACATCTGATAAACTGGAACAAGCACATGTTTGGCATTGTTGCTTAAAAAAATATTGAAATTATGAATTGTCAAAATTGTTGCTCATCATCCTCTCAACTGAATCATTGTGTCAGCTCTAATAAAAATATCTAATGTACATGAAATTCCTTGAAACACATTACATTATTTTCTACATAATGACATAGGCAAAAACAATGTTGACTTTACATATTTTAGTAGCATTTTAGTAGTCCAGGAGTAGCAGACAGACCTACACACTACTGGCCTTGAGTTGCTGTTATCAAAATTTGTTGAAATACATTTTTGGTAAATGCTATCAAAACATGACAAAAAACATTTACAGTGACTATTGCCGTTCACAGAAACTGATGGGTCACCACATTCAGTGTAACATCTGCTCCATATTACCATTCAGTCACTCAGTTGAAGTGAAAAAACAGGCTTACTTCATCAGCTCCTGTACACTCTGGATGTGGATCGCTCCTAATCTGCAAAACTTTGTAAGGATACTGTTTCACCCAAAATGTTATTGTACATCAATCGAAGTGGCCTGTCACAGAAGATCCTTTTTCCTTCCAAAACAACTGCTTAACCATCTTCAACTTTAACAGCCAGCTGCAGTGAATATCATTGTAAAGCCTAGTAAAACTGTCCCTGAAAAGAAGTGGGCGATGTCTGCCTGAGGGTCGCCACAGTGAAAATGTGTCAAATTCTTTGGGTTAAAAAGCTGTTGCAGCAGTATTGACCAATAGCAGAGGAGCCTGAACATGTCCACCAGAATGTGGTGTAGGCCAATTTGAGGCAGACTGGTCATGCAGGTGTAGTCCGTGTAACAGCTGGTTTGGCCAGATACCTGACATCACAGTGTCTGCAAGATTTATTTTCACCCATGTACGGCTATAAAACTGACAGGAAAATCTGGATTCTCAGAAAAGTGTGCATGTGTGTGCACAGACTTTTGTACTTCTTTAGTATTTACATTTCCTGCTTTACTTGTATACTTCAATATTTGTTATTTGACAGCTACAGTTACAAGTTACTTTGCAGATGAAGACATGCAAAAATGACCTATAGATTACAAAATATGAAAAACAAATGGCTCCACATTGAAGCTACAATATTAAAATATGACTCATTGTAATACACCAGTAATGATTACCTTTTAATATAAATTACATAATAATACTACTACTTATACTTTATGTATGGATTTTACATATGGATCTAAATACTTTATCCACTACTGTGTCAGAGATGGAGAAAAGTAGGCTTTTTTTTTTCTACCACTATTTCTCAGGGGGGAATTATACTTTTTTTTCCTCCACTTTTATCTCACAGTTGCTAAGCCAAAATTGCCAAAACCTACTCCACTGAGATCAGTTTTGGGAAATCAGAAAAGGCAGACTTGTTTTAGTCACACGCACAAAAAAATTGATTTTGACTGTTTAAAGTCTGGGGGTGAACGTGGTATAAGCCCCAGGAGAATAATGACATTGCTGAATGTATTTGAAAGCACCAAAAATTCAATATGAACATCAACAATATTGAAATACTGTTTGTGCAATAATCAATCATTTCATAATTTTCGTAACCATTTTTTAGCAATGTTTTACTAGCATAATAGTCTACAAAAGGGAATGGTACTGCTATTTATTTTGTCTTGCTTTGAGTAGGATACATTTTGCAGTGCAGACCTTTTTTTTTTTTTACCATTATAAATAGTAGATTCATGTCTCCGCTTCACTGTAGGTCGGAGATTTGATCAAAGAAGATGAGTGCAAAGCGAGAGCAGTACCATTCGCTCACTTCCGTCTTTGCCTAACGCTGAAAAATATTTTCTCGCTTTTTTGCAGTATTTTCTTTTAAAAGATGGACATGGTTGCGTTTCTATTAGCATAAAGGCAACATGCGGGCTAAAAGACATTAAAACCAAAAACCATATTACACTGTTTTTAGTCATCGATTTTATGCTGCGTACACTCGAGATACGGATGCAGTGATTTATTCCATTGCGTTTTACATCTTTGATGACGGAGGAGAGCTGTGATTTGTTGCAATGAGCTTTTTTTTAGAGCAACGCGAGATTATGATGAGCTCCCTGACGAGAGGGCCTGGATGAAGTGATATTTATGTTGTGTTTGACACACTGGATGCTGCGGTAATCTGTCAGCCGATGCTTATTCCGTTAAACCATTTGTTGAACATCGACTACGAATGCTCGGCTATGTGTTGTTGTCGGTTTGACGTGAGGAGGGTGAGTACTGACTGCTGCTTTTCATTTTTATTTGAAGTTAGGAGACCATTTAGTCCTTCCAGGCCAGTGTTTTTTTCTCTCTCTCTGTGGCGCTATAATGTTTTGTCAGCAGCTGGGCCACCAGCAGCACCACAACACAATTAGGATAGCTGTAATTGCACCAGGGTTGCTGCCAGCTACATTTAACTGCACAAGGCACTCGTTAAAATGTAACCAAAACACATGAGCCAAGTTATAGTATTAAACACAATCAACTGGAGCGAACTTCCGTGGGAATTATATCAGGAAAATGAATGTTTTAGTGCTAACGCTATATTGCAGCCACGTTAGCTTTCACTCTGCATAATTAACGCTGACTAAAGGAGGAACACAACAGCTAGCTAATGTTCAGGAGAGCTAACTTTAGCTGGAAACAGTTTGGATTCGTACTGGTGAAGTGTGTAGCTGGAGGCTCCTTTCTCCAACTTCCTCTATCAAGTAGATGCTATTTGGCTCTCAAACGCTAATGTCAGTCAGTTAACAAGATCATACATACGCTATTTAACTTGTCAGTAAACAGTTAGAGTTCCTGATGTGAATGTATATTGGACCATGATTGGCTACCAAACTAGTTGTGATGTCATACATTTATCTTGCATGTACATGTTTATCTCAGATCAGACATACCTCTTCAGCAGATGGATTTGAAATCAGTCTTCCAGTGTCTGTCTGCATAGTCGTTTATTTAAAGGAGCACTATGTAGTTTCAGGGAAGGAAAGAAAAATCTTCATAGATTGTTTTTTTATGACTTTTAAACTGAGTAAACAAACTGTCCTCAAAGAACAACACAATTTCATTCTTTTCTGCATTGTTTAATATCCGCAGGACCCTTCTAGGTAGCACCTTTCTAGCTTCCAGATGCTCTGGCCTACATAACCTGTTTGGTACAGATCCAATTACAATATTAGTCAAATCACAATCGCAGTATGGTTTTTGATCATGTTCTGCAGCCCTGTTTGTCAGACAGTCAAAAAATTACTCCAGACACTTATAATTTAATGCAAAGTCTCCTACTTCACTGAAGAGTCCATTCTCTAGGTTGCATGGTAGACCATATTTGGCTACCAGATAAGCCATGGCATCATTAAATCATCTTTCCCGTACACATTAAGCTCAGATTTAACATCCCATCTTCAGTGGATGAATTTGTAAACGGCCTTTGGATGTTAAATTGCCCGAATGCATGCAGATAAAATTGTAGCACTTAAAACTAAGACAATGTAAGTCTCAATGAACATACATCATCAGATGTAGCTAGAATTAGGTGGATGAATGGAGCATGCCTGCCCCATAGTATAACATTTTCCAGCCATAAAATGTCCCACTTAGTAGTTAGTTTTAGTCAGTAGGCCAAGTCCTGTCATACTAGGTTTATTATGGGTCATGTACACTGTAATTTGTGCAACTACATGATTAACATAACTTTTTGTTGTTCTCTCTTCACCTTTTCAGCTACAAGCAGGCAAGTCCATGACACCATGAGTCCTCCAGCCCTGCCCGTGGTCTTCTGCTGTTGTCACAGGAAAATCTGGCTGCATTCAGCAGCCGGAGGCAAACACATCTCTAGTTTCCATCCAGTTATTATCTGCCCCCGGGATGATCCTATGGAAGGACAAGCATAATGAATAGATACACTACCATCAGACAGCTCGGGGATGGCACCTACGGCTCAGTCATCCTCGGCCGCAGTCTGGAGTCAGGAGAGCTCGTTGCCATAAAGAAGTGAGTATCTGGAAATTGTTTTCTTTTCAATGCAGTCAATTTTTTTTTGTTTAGAGCTGATGCTGTGCACCACGCTGTGTATCTTTTTCCCTATGTTATCATGGCCTGTCTGTAAGGATTACAAGAAAGATGCAGGAGAACTACAGCTTTATTTTTGCTACTTTTGTTTGGCTATTATTAGACATAACAGCTGCTAAAAAAAGACACTGCTGTGCAATTTGATGTCATTTCCAACAAATAATTCAATGGGAAAACTATTTTTCAGAATGAAAAGAAAATTCTACTCCTGGGAAGAATGCATGAACCTTCGGGAAGTCAAGGTGAGTTTATCTCTTCTACATTTTTAACACAGTGTTACTCATTTGAATAGCAGAGCAGAATAATGGAAAAATCAACCCAAAATCAGAATAAAGGGAGTTCCCTTTTCTCTACCTCTATGTAGAATGTAAGTCATTTAGAAGGTCTGTCGCATCATTGAGTTATTAGAAAATGGTCCATATTTACTGATCAAATTAATATTAAATGCTATGTCCATATAATAATGTACTGTTGTACTGGCTGCAATGTTCTGTGAAATATTGCCGATTTGTGCTGTATTACAAGCAAATCTTACAAACAAAGTTTTAGGGGAGTGGAATAATAATATGACACTGCTGTAACACTGCAAGGTGTGAACCGCACTTGACTGGACCTTTTCATGAATATGACTCTAAGAAGAGACATTTAAGGGGCTGATTCTCACAGCGTCAGCTCACTGACAGAAGTAGTTGATGGTGTCTGTTTGCTACTTGGACTGCAAAGTGATGGCTAGAAATAGTATTAGTACAGTTGATAGCTTGGCTATTTCTGGTGACCCATGTCATGCCTGTTGTATCCAAAACAACTGTTACTCATGAAAGCATTAATGGTAGTATTCCTTTCACACTTAGAAATATTTAGCTTTTTAGATTTGCAAATGTTACCTGAAGAACAATAATATGGTTCAATGCAGCTTAAGTGTAAGGTCCCCTGTAAAGTATTTTGAGTTTATGAGTGTTTTGTTTGTCTCATGCATTGAAGCAAGGATGTACATGCATTTGCATGTCGGTGACACAATACACAGTCCTGCCAATCATTTCCAACTATTCCGCTGATCGACAGGTGACAGTAATGTGCCAAGAAACTAAGCAGTGCACCAGCAAAGACAGTGAATAAGCAGAGTGCAAGCTAGTAAACATAAATGTAAACAATACTGGATTTTAAAAGCTAAAAAAAATAGCTTTGCAGATCTTTTGTTGAGAAGAAAATTCATTCAAAATGTTGTTGGGCTTTACGAACATGCACCTTGTATTTTAAATGTAAAGATATATTTTATTTGCTTACAAGAAAACACCTTTAAAGCTAATAAAAGATGGTTGTGACATGTACATAATATTTCTGAGGTTACTTGAATGTTTAATTTTAACATTTATTACAAATGCCTTTATTAATAACACAAGATAACATTGTGTTTGGTAACGTCAACAGAGACAGTACAAGCCTGTATAGAAAATGGATTCATCAATGAAAATCAAAATGGAATAGCAAACATTGATTGTTACATGTAATGTTTAATGTTTCACTTGCTGTCACCTGATATGATGCAGCGACCAGATATACAGTACTTTGGTGTCACACCCTGTGGCTGGGTTGATTTTTCATCTTTTGTGTTATAAGGTGTTATAAGGAACTTGATGATGTGATGACATATTGTACATTTTAGTTCAGCTGTCTCAAAGCATTCTGTTGTTTCCTTTCACATCAATTCAGTGTGTTACTGTCTAAATTTCCTCGCAGCTCAAAGTCACACACCAGCTCTAAGAGTAGAAGGTGATTCTTGTGTGCTGTTGGTTTTGAGCTCTGGTTCCCACCCCTGGCCTACACACCCCCCTCTCCTAGAGCTTGACCTTAACGCGGCAGAACATGTGTAGAACACGCTGGTCCTTTAGCGCCCTGCGATCACAATTAGATCACAATTACAGCATGTGTACCATACAATCTCAAAATCCCATTACAGCTTCTCCCCTTACTAAAATTTAGCATGGTTAAACCTGTATCATCCCAGTGCATGGGAAAAGTGTATATTTCTCCATCCTGCTATATTTATTTTCCCTTTTTTAAACTGTAAGTATAAATCCCACCTTTGCAGCATTTACCCCCAAACTACATTGTGTTCTTACACTAGCCATTCTTTAACAAGAAAGGTTTTGTTTCATAGTTGTAGGGCGTGCTTTTGAATGTGCTGCAGTGACCTGTGTGTATTGTCCAGCATGATTAGACTTAGTATTCATTTCTAATATTTTTTGTTTATGCATTCAACATATTCTTACATGAATCTGTTTCTTTATTCTCGCAGTCCTTAAAGAAACTTAACCATGCCAATGTGATCAAACTGAAGGAGGTGATCCGAGAAAATGATCACTTGTACTTCATATTTGAGTACATGAAGGAAAACTTATATCAGCTAATGAAAGACAGGTGGGTATAGTTCTTACTTGTTGCATTATTAATCTGGTAAATGCTTACAGTCTCTAACAGTATTCTGTTTGTTTCTTGCTGCAGGACTCGGTTGTTTCCTGAATCTGCTGTAAGAAATATTATGTTTCAGATACTACAGGGGCTCGCATTCATTCACAAACATGGTACGTCTGTTTACGACTGCAGAGTGCTAAATTGAACATCTTGTACCATTTGACGCAAGATGGTCATGCAATGTGTCTTTGTCAGGGTTTTTTCACAGGGACATGAAACCTGAGAATCTTCTGTGCATGGGCCCAGAGCTGGTGAAAATAGCAGACTTTGGGCTTGCCAGAGAAATCAGATCTCGACCACCGTACACAGACTATGTCTCCACTAGATGGTAAGTTTCTTTTAGGGTAAATATAAGTCATTATATTTGGCCGAAATGAAAGTGAGTTTAATAGTTCAGTGCACTCAAGTCCCAGAACCCTCTATTTATGGTAACAGGTACAGAGCCCCAGAGGTGCTCCTCAGATCCACATCCTACAGTTCGCCCATAGACCAGTGGGCAGTCGGCTGCATCATGGCAGAGCTCTACACCCTCAGGCCTCTGTTCCCAGGCTCCAGTGAAGTAGACACCATATTCAAGATTTGCCAAGTCTTGGGTACACCAAAGAAGGTGACGACTCCCTCACGTGGAACACATAAGAAAGATAAAATCAGATGCACTTAAATTTTAATTTCATTGATATATTTGTATACATTTATTTATTTTGTAATGTCAGGGTGAGCAATGATTGCAAGTATTTAAGAACACTTAAACAGTTGTATAGTTGTAACAAGTGCCCTCACAGAGATCTTTCAGGTTGTTGTTCCTCATTGTCCTATGTGTGTATACTAGGAGACAAAATAGGTGGGTTACCTGTAAGGAAAATGTGATGTCTAACATTGGGTTGTCCTGCTTCTAAATTGTCTCGAGCAGCTTTCACCTTTCTTTAGTCAGTTTCTGATAGTAAGAGAAGAGGTTTTTGGAGTATACTGCTAACTTAAAGGTGAGCAATTCTGGAGAAACATAGTTGAGTCTTATTCCCAGGTCGTCAAATGCCAATACTTAGGGTTAGTTGTTTGTTAAACCCAGGTTGTCTGTGCTTGACAACTTGGGAATGAGACTCAACAATAAACAACAGTGGTTCAGACAGAGCCACAAACCCACAGCATCTCTATTTGACAATCTGGTAATGAGACTCATCAATCAATTATCTTTCTGCAGAACATCTCATCCCACCTTTTGAAGAGTGATGATATGTAAACATGGTGTGTAAGATGGACTGTCTTCTCCCTCTAGAACGATTGGCCGGAGGGCTACCAGCTGGCAAATGCTATGAATTTCCGTTGGCCTCAGTGTGTTCCCAATAATCTGAAGACACTGATCCCAAATGCCAGTCCTGAAGCCATCCATCTGATGACAGACCTGCTCCAGTGGGATCCCAAGAAGAGACCAGCTTCTGCCCAGGTAGTGTTTGACCTTCACTTCAGGTATTCCCACAGCTGAGAGTGAAAGCTGATGTTGTTTGTCCAAATCTTTACATCTTCTCAGGCTCTCAGGTACTCCTACTTCCATGTGGGCCAGGCTTTGGGCACTCCTCAGCAGATCCTGGAGCAGGGCAGACCTCAGCCAGGCCTTGTGCCACTGCAGGCTCCTCTGCAGTCACAACAGACGCTGCAGCAGCAACCCCTGCTGCTTAAGCCTGTGCCCCCCTCCCAGCCTCCACCTCCCAACCAACACTGCTCCCCCTCCAGGCCTCTCCAGCAGATCCAGCCCTCCCCAGTATCTGCAGCTGCCCAGGCGGCAGCGTACCAACGGCACACAGAGCTGGTGCGAGAGCAGCAGCCAAAGCACATCCTGAAGCAGGAACAGAGAGACGGAACGCCACAGAGCCATCTTCCTTACATTGTTGACAAAAGTCTCCAGAGCAAGGTGAGAAATTCTCCTCAAACCAGTTGAACTGTGGGGTTGCACAGTTAGAATATCGAACTGTATAACTCGTTTTTTCAAACACGTTGATGTTGATTTGTTCTTTTAGCAATCGAGACAGGAGTCAGAAAATTCAAATCTCCTGAGCTATCAGGTGAAACCTAAAGGAGGGCGGCGGCGTTGGGGCCACGGGACAGGACACCTTAAGGGTGAAGACTGGGACGACTATGAAGAAACTGATCTGACAACCATAAGTATTCTCGGGAAAAGTAACTTCTCCACAGAGAAGTCGAGGCAGGGGGACGATGCACTGAGCAGGTGAGGCTGTGATCATTGCGAGCTACCTTTTTAGAAGGGGCAGATTCAGTGACACCTGCACTGTAATGATGATGTACTAAAAAATATGCAAAAAGACTGTAATAATATAATGCATGAAAACAGCACAAGATCTGTAGCCTGAGCTATATACCACACAGGTAACTGAATGTCCTCTGTCTTACAGATATGGAAATGTTCTGGATTTCAGTCGGCCCAAAGGAAAGGAAGATGCACCTTTAAACCTGAACAAGACGACAGCCTACCAAGAGCCATCAAGAACCGCGTCTGCTAAACAGCATTACTTGAGACAGTCAAGATATTTACCTGGTAATTCAAAGATTTACCTTGAGTAACACAGACCTGAGCAGGACCGACTGTATACTTTAGTAAAAGAATTCACAGTGGGAGCCCTGGTAGCGACCCGTGTTCGCTTGCAGACCTTTGCTGCATCTTCCCTCTTTTCTCTCCCTCATTTCCTGTCACTCTCTAAGCTGTCCTATCAAAATAAAAAAGGCAAAAAAGAAATTTAGAGTATCTGCGTCTACAGGTCGTCAGATCAACTCTGGTTTGTTTGCCAGTTTGGTTCTGTTTGTTTGAGCTGGTCTGAAAGCTGTCAATCCAAAATATGGTTGGTTTGTTTGTGGTGTGAAAGTACAGCTGACCAACAAGAGGATTTTGTGATAGTACATATGTGATTTTAAGGTAACTATAATTAAATCCATCCTCTGGCCCCTGAAATGATTAGGCGATTAATCGATTAGTTTAAAGACAATTGGTTGGCAAGTATTTATATAATCAGTCAATCATTTCAGTCATTTTTCAGGCATATGAGGATATGCTGCTTTTCTTTGTCATTCATGATAGTACATCATTTTTAGATTGTTGGTTGGACAAAAGAAGCAAGTTTGAAGTCCTCACTTTCAGCTCTGCAAAAGTGTTATGAGCATTTTTCTCAATTTTTTTTTGACATTTGTAGAATAATGATTAATCTGTTGACCGTAAAAACGTACAAATAATAGGCAACCTCGCAGCCAATTCTCATAGGTGATATACAGCATATAAAAATAAATTCCCCTGATCAATCAAAGAGAAAAGGTGTTAAAAAAAAGTGTATTTTGCTTGTGTCCACCTCTGTTAAATGTGAGTGAAATGGAGTGAACACAGACATTATCTCCCCTGGTGATATAAAGACAAAATTTGACTCTTTTCTGGTCCTGTTTCTACCTGGTCGTTAATCATAAAATGAGCTCTACTTGCAGAATTATTTTTAAATGAACTGTTTCTTTTGTTATATCACCTTCCCTAAAAATATTTTAATCTTTTAAAGTGTCTTTCTGTCTCTTTCAGGTATTAGTACAAAGAAGAATGTGGCCATAAATGCCAGTAAAGACTACACTGGAAGCCATCTTTGGGGCAACAGTAGTATTCCATTTGGAGGGACTCTGCCGAGCAGAGGCGCTCATGGTAAAACTCCCAGGACATTTAACACAACCTTCAGTGTAATCTTTCCAACTTCTCACTGTTTGTTTGTTTGTGTGTTTTTAAATATCAGGCACAAATACAATCCCAGGTGGATACATGCCGTCGTTTTACAAGAAAGACCTTGGTTCTGCTGGTCACAGAGGACATCAGGGTGCTTCACTGGAATCAACAGCATCAAGTGAGGATGAACTTGAGCGCTTTGAGCTTCCTGTAATGTAACAAACCTATCGTTGTTGTTGACTGTATACTTACTTCTATTTGGATTCTACTTCAGATTATGCAACATGGCAGTCCGGCCGAAGTCCGATGAACACCTCTGCCAACTTGTCATTGACCAACAAGAGCACCGCCGGGATGCTGCCTCGACCACCAGTACAGACCATCCACGGGCGAACAGACTGGTCTGCCAAATATGGACACCGCTAGTGCCCTCGCTGGAGCTCTGATCTGTGCCCTGGATGAGAGATCTGCGCTCCTAAGAACTCTTTCACCTCCAAAGAGTAGGCCTAGTTGTTTTATAATCCAAATCTGTGCATACATCTTACACAGCAATAATTTGTTTTTCATTATGCGTACTATGGATGTTGTGAGTTGTAAGATATCTAAGTGTTTGTGTAAAGCTAAATGCAACCGGCCAAAATTTGAGCCTAGACTTGCTCCTCAGTGTTTTATTTTGTATTTCTGTAACATAGCTACTGTCCGACAGAGGATACACCTGTAGCCTCAGTTTGTATCAGAATTATCATTGAATGTTGTTCACCGACCTGTATACATAATATGCATATTATACTGTATGTTTATAAACTTCACTGTGACTTGTTTTTGGCTAACTCATTAGATTAGCCTCTGTACAGTGCAGTCATTTTTTCTACATTCCTGCTGTTTTTGTTTTATGATGGTAGCCTTGTTAATCAGGTAACTATTATTTGTGCATTGAAATTCAAGGAAGTGCTTTAATTTCAGTAAAATTAATACAATGCAAGCGGTTGCCACTCTATACAAATATGTTTTAGTTTCTGAGGTAAAACCTCCTTGGCCAGATTGAGTGTGATTATTGAATTACCAGTATAATTAAACTTTTGACTGGGTACTGATGTGTTCAACTTGTGTAGTATTTCATAAAACACAAAAATGTAACAATAATACCCACCACTCCTCTTCCCATGTGTCGCCAACAGCTGCACCACAGTGAGCACAGCAGCTCTGGTAGATTCTGACCAACTAGATTAATCTGGTAGAGATTAATCCCTCAGTAGTGGAGCAAGCTTAATGCCACCCATGCATGAATACAGTGCATCTCTATACTGTAAGGTGCAGCAGCTATGGTGGCAGTAAATTATAAATATATTGTATATGAACAGGAATGACAACAATCAAAACATTTAGAGGGAAAACAGTTGCATAGAATAGAATAGAGGTAAGATTACCTTTTCAGGCTGAACAAGACTTGACGTTTCTTTCCTAATAGAAATTAGTAATCTAAAGGAAGACAGATTACCACACTTGGATGTGTCTGGCGCTTTCTCCTGTGGGGGGGCATGGGCTTGGTTTGGGCTGGGCGGGATGCCGCGCTGCGCATCGGCCGCCGGGAGCCGGGGGTCCACAGCTTGTATCCATGGGATCCATCGCTAGCTAGTGAGTGAGAGAGAGGCGGGGCAAATATATAGTGCGGTACAAAACAACTACTTAGCATCATGGTGTCGACTATTTAGCTGTTCGCTGCGATGTGTACGAGTCACCTGGTGTGGTCATAAACATAAACTACGTCGATGCTTCAAACTTAACAAAAAATGTATTGAGCGAAAACAGGTAGCGGTTCGCTTTTTTCCCATGATGTCTAGCGGTAAAATGTTAATGAGTCACGTATCATTGGCCGGAACCAGCCAATAGCAATCAACAGCAATCATCGACGTCCCCCATACGCCTTCAGGATTTTCTCGGATGCTCCAGCATTATGTAACGACATAAACTTCACTTTCTCTGCCCACCACACCTGGATTTCTCCACGGCAGTCACAGCAGTCCACAGGTAGGTACCTCCCCAAATACCTAAAGTCAGTTTTGGTAATGTTGCGTGCGTTATAGTAAAAAAAATACGTGGTGTTTTCTCTTTTGCAGTTTTACAGATTTAATCTCCAAAATACCTCGGTCATGGCTGGAAAAGTTGTGCTGCACTACATAAATGGGAGAGGGAGAATGGAGTCAATCCGCTGGCTTTTGACAGTTGCAGAAGTGGAGGTAAGTGAAGGGTTTGGTGATGTTAATCTGAAACTTTGCTTTAATTACAATTAAAACGACAAAATCCTCTCAAATCTCTAATAGAGATCCGTGCTCTGTGCTGTTCTGTTCTGGGAAGCACAAACCTCCTGAATGTGTCTTAAATCACTTCTGCAATTTGTCATTGACAGTTTGACGAGGTGCATCTGACAACTCGTGACCAGTTAAAACAACTCCTCAGTGGTGAGTTGGTTTGAAAAAGGTGTTTGAAGCTGAAATCGTGTCTCTGGCCTGTTTCCCAGTCACATGATTAGTTTTCAGCTCGGCTTTGCACTTTGTCAGTTAACTTCAACCCACATATGATCTGACCTGGCAGAGATATTGTCCAGAAGATAAATTAATGTTTGACCACATGCTACTGCTGCTGCTGTTTACTTTGCAGACGGAGATCTCATGTTTCAGCAAGTACCCATGGTGGAGATTGATGGCATGAAGCTTATTCAGACAAAGGCCATCCTGAATTACATCGCTGAGAAGTACAATCTTCATGGAAAAGATCTCAAAGACCGTGTCATGTATGCTCCATTTCTTTTACACAGTGTCTTTGCTGTATCGTGTGGTCTCAGTAGATGAGTGTGTCACAGTGTATGCTGGTGGTCTCCCTCAGGATCAACATGTACTCAGAGGGAGTGATGGATCTCATGGAGATGATCATGCTGTTGCCCTTCACTAAAGATCCAAAACCAAAACTGGCCAACATTGAAGCTAAAGCAACAGAGCGCTACCTTCCAGTGTTCGAAAAGGTATCACTGTGTTTCCTGTGTGAAATGGTGTGATCTAATAACTGATTCATGTTGCTTACAAACCTGTAAAGATTGTAAATTGAACTGCTGATAATTATAGATTATTTATGAGACCTAAACAAGAGATTGTGTGTCTTTGACAAACTTGCCAGGTGCTGTCTGGGCAGATCTACCTGGTGGGAGGTAAAATAAGCGTTGCAGACGTGCTGCTGCTTGAATGCACCCTGATGTTGGAGGAGAAATTTGCTGGAATCCTTGGCGACTTTCGCAACGTAAAGGTAAACATGTAACAGTGACATGTATTTGTACATATAACAATACAATCGGTGTACCAAAATACACATCCAATACTAAATACTCTGTTTTAAGGATAACTTTGTGTTTCACTCCAGGCTTTCCAGGGCAGGATGACCAGGATTCCCGCCATCGACGAGTTCCTGAAGCCAGGCAGCAAGAGGAAGCCACAGCCAGATGATCAGTACGTGAAGACCGTCATGGAGGTGTTTGACTTAAAATCACTCCCCTTTTAAATTCCTCACATCAGCAGTGTGAATGATTCATAATTCAAATACAGCCTGTGCAACAGGTTTACCAATTATATTTGCAGGTTTAAGTTGAGATGAAAACTGCACTAACCATCCTGAAATAACAAATCCTTTTAGTATGAAAGAAAACTTGGTAATATTTTATAACATTAAATAGATGTTTTAATGTGAAGCTTCTACTAAATAAAGTGTCTATTTTTAAGGAACATCTGAGAAGCTGCTGTGTTTTTGTTTTGTCTTGTTTATTTCTCAGCCATAATTTGGACTTTCAAAGGCAACACAGCACTTGCTGTTCTCTTTTTTTGGGTTCCAGGGAATCAAATGTGAAAAAGAGTAAACCCCTCACACACACTTTTCACCTCTGCATAGATAGGTTTATTAAAAGTGGTCGATGAAGAGCTTTCTGAAGACATAACACTCACACAGTGACAGTGTTTCTGCCCATATCTTGTGTATATAATACTAAAAGTCAATGTTGTCTCCTCGGTGTTAGGGATAATAAATATTGTCTGATTTTGACAGTTCATGGGGATCTTGATTTGGTGAGCTGTTGCATGTGACTGTGGACAACTGCAGAGTGTAATGTAGCATGGGAGGATATGAAAAATGTATGTAACAACTGTCCGGTCCAACACAATTGCGAGTCACGATATCAATCATCAAAATAGTCTGAAAACTTTAAAATAAAAAATAAAATTGCAGTAAAAACATACTGGAATCATCTTAACCTTACATTTTGTTCAGAAACAAATATTTTAATTACATCACAGATAGGACACACATCTTGTTTTAATGAAAAGCAAATAATGAATCTTAAAAGGACAAATAAATGGTGGTAACCTCATCTCACTGTCATTTCTTAGTTTGAATTTGACCAATTTCACTTGCAAGCCATGGTGACAGGCATAGGCTATTCAAATTTAATCAGGAAACCAATATTCGGGACTCGGGACTGTGTCGGACACAGTTGTCTGCAGTATGGGGGCCCCACAGGGAACAGTCCTGGCTCCTTTCCTGTTCACCCTGTACACTGCAGACTTCTCCCACCAATCACCCCACCGCCATCTACAAAAGTTCTCTGACGACTCTGCTATCGTCGGCATCATCAGGGACGGGGACGACAGAGCCTACAGAGAACTTATTAAGGACTTCGTAGACTGGTGCCAGTGGAACCACCTCCGGCTCAATACTGGGAAGACCAAAGAGCTGGTGGTGGATTTCCGCAGGCACAGACAACCCTGCACACAGGTGAACATCCTTGGAACGGACATTGAGATGGTGATATCTTACAAGTACCTGGGAGTTCACCTGAACAATAAACTGGACTGGACTGATCACATTGCAGTAACCTCTAAGAAAGGTCAGAGCAGACTCCATCTGCTGAGGAAGCTCAGGTCCTTTGGAGTGCAGGGGGCACGCCTGACTTCTTTCTATGACTCTGTGGTGGCATCAGCCATTTTCTATGGAGTAGTCTGCTGGAGCATCAGCATCTCGGCAGCAGATAGGAAGAGACTTGATAAACTTATCAAGAAAGCCAGCTCCATCCTGGGATGCCCTCTTGACCCAGTGCAGGTGGTGGGAGAGAGCAGGATGATGGATAAGCTGTCATCGCTGCTGGTGAAGGAGTCCCACCCCCTGCAGGTCACTATCACCGCACTGGTCAGCTCCTTCAGCGATGGACTGATACACCCCAAGTGTGTGAAGGAGAGGTATCGCAGGTCCTTCCTTCCTGCTGCTGTCAGACTCTACAACCAGCACTGCTCCCAGTAGACCTCACTGTGCACTGTGCAATAAAAAAACTAAATACATAACCCATTTCTCATTTTGGTTTGCACTAACTGGGCAATTTTCATACTCATATTTATTACTTATTAATTACAGTACACTGCCCATACTGTTTATAATTACACTGTTTATATTTGCATATTATGTATATATGATTATTTTTCTATTTCTTACCTTTTTATTATATTGTTTATTTTTACTGTTATTATTGTTTATTTTTATATTGAACTGTCCTTTGGCTGCTGTGATGCACAAATTTCCCTGTTTGCGGGACTAATAAAGGAGTTCTGATTCTGATTCTGATATAGCACTGTCGGTCAGTGAGGCAGACAGCTTTTTCAAGTCATTCATCTGAGGATATTCATGAACATTTCGATTAACGATTCTGACCATAATGAAACTCACCACACTCAACTTTATCATTCTTGTCCTATCCCTAATGTAACTGTGGGCTGCATTTAAACCCTGTCACTTTGTGAATGTTGTGTCTAGAGAGAGCTCTTTGTGACCAAAATGCTGACCTTTTTAAATACATGCAGAGGTGAAAAGTGTGTGCAGGAATTTACTTTCATATACAAAAAAAAAAAAAAAAAAAAAGCCCCCAGCTTGATTCACCAAAACAAAATCACTGCAACTGGATTAGTAGTTGATGTTAAATCTGCTGAGCTTTTGTAAGGTTTTGGTCACATGAAAGTTGAGTTACCACACAAAACAGAAGTTTTGTTATGCTAACTGGGAATGATGTCTCCTTTAAAACAAGGGTTGTGCATTGAGGAACAGAAAAATCTGAAGTATTTGCGCTTAAGTATCTCCATTTGATGCAGCTTTTTACTTCTATGCCACTACATCTCAGTTGACTTCAAATGTTTGCGATAAACTGAAGCATTAAGTGTTCCTTTAATAGTTGAACAAATTCTCCTATTTCCTAAACCAAATAAACTTTAAGCTCATTAAAAGTTAACTTTTTAGAGATACGTACTTCTCAAAAGACAGCCATGCTATAAATATACACTGTCCTTATATTATTTAAGGCTTTGCTGTGGGTTAAACCACCCAACAGTATAAAAAGCAGTTAAAACCAACTCAAATTCAACATTACAGCAGGGAAACGCAACATGCAAGTTGATGCAGCAGTTTCAAACAGCCTTAGAAGAAAATCTTTTGGACCTGTTAAAAACTAATTAACCTCACTAATACAACAATTTAAGTATAAACACTAATATGCTACTCTGGAAGTAAAACAACAGTAAAATGTGTGTCCTGTAAACCTTGTTACCATGGCGTCAACCCTGTTACCATCATTAATTTGATTAAAAAAAATGAAAAATGACAAATCAAATGGCCTTCCACCCATTTCCTGTGTTTGAAGAATTCAGAGTAGGCCACTTTCTATCTATCTATCTATCGATAGATAGATAGATAGATATACATATACACACACACACACACTTAATGTATTTTTCCTAATTGACATCTGCCCACCATCTTAAAAGTTGAGTGCTCTGGCATAATCTTTCAAGATTCAAGATGTTTATTGTCACTCTGGTTGTACGAGTACACTCATGTGAAATTCTTATGCTAAGAGACTTCATTACAGAAATGGTAAATAGTAAATTAGAAAATCAAAAGTGTATAAGAAGAAATAATAAAAACAACCGTTGGGTAGATATAGCGTATATATAGTACGGTACAAAACAACTACTTAGCATCATGGTGTCGACTGTATAAATGTTCGCTACGATGTGTACGAGTCACCTGGTGTGGTCATAAACATAAACTACGTCGATGCTTCAAACTTAACAAAAAATGTATTGAGCGAAAACAGGTAGCGGTTACATTTTTTCCCATGATGTCTAGCGGTAAAATGTTAATGAGTCACGTTTCTATTGGCTGGAACCAGCCAATAGCAATCAACAGCGATCAACAGACGTCCCCCACACGCCTTCATCATGTTCTCGGGTGCTCCAGCATTATGTAACGACATAAACTTCACTTTCTCTGCCCACCACTCCTGGATTTCTCCACGGCAGTCACAGCAGTCCACAGGTAGGTACCTCCCCAAATACCTAAAGTCAGGTTTGGTAATGTTGCGTGCGTTATAGTAAAAAAAAAAATACGTGGTGTTTTCTCTTTTGCAGTTTTACAGATTTAATCTCCAAAATACCTCGGTCATGGCTGGAAAAGTTGTGCTGCACTACTTCAATGGAAGAGGGAGAATGGAGTCAATCCGCTGGCTTTTGACAGTTGCAGAAGTGGAGGTAAGTGAAGGGTTAGGTGATGTTACAGTTTTTCTTGATTGCTTTGATTCAGCAGTCAACTCAAACTCCACATTTTCAAAACAGTTAACACACAGGCCAAAACAGTGGCACTCATGGTCAAAATGACAAATTTTGTTTGCAAAAGGCTCTAACCGCGCCAAAACATTTAAAATATGCAACAAAAGCAAATTTTGCCTTCAAACAACACAACTTGCAAACAAGTGTATGAGCTCTTCCAATCAACCATTACACAGTGGACAACAAAATACAAAAGACAGCACTCAGTGCGAATCAGTGCACCATTGCTTGTCATTGTAGCCTATTACTGTCATTGTAGCCTATTACTGTCATAGCTTTCATGCCAGTGCCATTTGTTGTCAAATTTGCCTTCTTGCAAAGAATTGGATCCAGAATCAGAAATGCTTTGATGCAAATTTTATTGATTCCATTGATTCTTTTTTTCAAACTGTGGCTGAAAACTGAAATACTGTAAATATTACACAAAATACATGTGAACCAAAATAAAATCTATTAGAGTATAAGAAATTAAGAAAATAAAAATAAAATCTATTACAGTAAAGTATAAGAAATAGCCACTATTGATACTCACTCTCATCTGCCTTAGACCTCTTCCATCCATGTTGGCAAAGAACAACACAGACTCTGCACCTTTTAAGGCCTGCAGACTGATTGCTAATTGAAGATTTGTGGGAAGGAGTGTCAAACAGGTGCTTCAGTGATTTCATACTTATGTAGGTAGTTTCTAATAGTTAGGAACAGATGGTTTCTGTTTGGTTACCATAGCTAAAACAATGGAGTTTGGACTGCTTGAATGACATCTGTGTTAACTGTTCTGCAAAAGGGTGGGGAAAATGTGTCAATCCAATGAGAAAGGGTTAACACATTTGCAAGAGGTGTCTTGTGCTCTGCTGAGACAGTGATGATGGAAACCGAGTGGATCCCAGTCAGTTTCTTTAAGCAGGTCAAAGCAATCAAGAAAAACTGTAATCTGAAACTTTGCTTTAATTACAATTAAAACGACAAAATCCTCTCAAATCTCTAATAGAGATCCGTGCTCTGTGCTGTTCTGTTCTGGGAAGCACAAACCTCCTGAATGTGTCTTAAATCACTTCTGCAATTTGTCATTGACAGTTTGACGAGGTGCATCTGACAACTCGTGACCAGTTAAAACAACTCCTCAGTGGTGAGTTGGTTTGAAAAAGGTGTTTGAAGCTGAAATCGTGTCTCTGGCCTGTTTCCCAGTCACATGATTAGTTTTCAGCTCGGCTTTGCACTTTGTCAGTTAACTTCAACCCACATATGATCTGACCTGGCAGGTGAAAGTCTCACATTTCTCACGACCTGCTCTCAGAGATATTGTCCAGAAGGTAAATTAATGTTTGACCACTTTACCATCCTGCTGTTTACTTTGCAGACGGAGATCTCATGTTTCAGCAAGTTCCCATGGTGGAGATTGATGGCATGAAGCTTATTCAGACAAAGGCCATCCTGAATTACATCGCTGAGAAGTACAATCTTCATGGAAAAGATCTCAAAGACCGTGTCATGTATGCTCCATTTCTTTTACACAGTGTCTTTACTGTATCGTGTGGTCTCAGTAGATGAGTGTGTCACAGTGTACGCTGGTGGTCTCCCTCAGGATCAACATGTACTCAGAGGGAGTGATGGATCTCATGGAGATGATCATGGTGTTGCCCTTCATTCCAGATCCAAAACCAAAACTGGCCAACATTGAAGCTAAAGCAACAGAGCGCTACCTTCCAGTGTTCGAAAAGGTATCACTGTGTTTCCTGTGTGAAATAGTGTGATCTAATAACTGATTCATGTTGCTTACAAACCTGTAAAGATTGTAAATTGAACTGCTGATAATTATAGATTATTTATGAAACCTAAACAAGAGATTGTGTGTCTTTGACAAACTTGCCAGGTGCTGTCTGGGCAGATCTACCTGGTGGGAGGTAAAATAAGCGTTGCAGACGTGCTGCTATTTGAATGCACCCTGATGTTGGAGGAGAAATTTGCTGGAATCCTTGGCGACTTTCGCAACGTAAAGGTAAACGTGTAAAAGTGACATGTATTTGTACATATAACAATAAAATCGGTGTACCAAAATACACATCCAATACTAAATACTCTGCTTTAAGGATAACTTTGTGTTTCACTCCAGGCTTTTCAGGGCAGGATGACCAGGATTCCCGCCATCGACGAGTTCCTGAAGCCAGGAAGCAAGAGGAAGCCGCAGCCAGATGATCAGTACGTGAAGACCGTCATGGAGGTGCTTGACATCAAGTCACTGCCATGAGCTCTGTAAAAGTTCTGGTACACTCCTCACATCAGCAGTGTGAATGATTTATAATGCAAATACAGCCTGTGTAACATGTTTAGCACTTATATTTGCGGGTTCATGTTATGCTGCACTAACCATCCTGAAATAACAAAACCTTTTAGTATGAAAGACATTTTGGTAATATTTTATAACATTAAATGGATGTTTTAATGTGAAGCTTCTACTAAATAAATTGTCTATTTTTAAGGAACATCTGAGAAGCTGCTGTGTTTTTGTTTTGTCTTGTTTATTTCTCAGCCTTAATTTGGACTTTCAAAGGCAACACAGCACTTGCTGTTCTCTTTTTTTGGGTTCCAGGGAATCAAATGTGAAAAAGAGTAAACCCCCCCACACAGTTTTCACCTCTGCATAGATAGGTTTATTAAAAGTGGTCGATGAAGAGCTTTCTGAAGACATAACACTCACACAGTGACAGTGTTTCTGCCCATATCTTGTGTATATAATACTAAAAGTCAATGTTGTCTCCTTGGTGTTAGGGATAATAAATATTGTCTGATTTTGACAGTTCATGGGGATCTTGATTTGGTGAGCTGTTGCATGTGACTGTGGACAACTGCAGAGTGTAATGTAGCATGGGAGGATATGAAAAATGTATGTAACGACTGTCCGGTCCAACACAATTGCGAGTCACGATATCAATCATCAAAATAGTCTGAAAACTTTAAAATAAAAAATAAAATTGCAGTAAAAACATACTGGAATCATCTTAACCTTACATTTTGTTCAGAAACAAATATTTTAATTACATCACAGATAGGACACACATCTTGTTTTAATGAAAAGCAAATAATGAATATTAAAAGGACAAATAAATGGTGGTAACCTCATCTCACTGTCGTTTCTTAGTTTGGATTTGACCAATTTATCTTGCAAGCCATGGTGACAGGCATAGGCTATTCAAATTTAATCAGGAAACCAATATAGGACTGTAGGTCAGTGAGGCAGACAGCTTTTTCAAGTCATTCATCTGAGGATTCTGACCATAATGAAACTCACCACAGTCAACTTTATCATTCTTGTCCTATCCCTAATGTAACTGTGGGCTGTATTTAAACCCTGTCACTTTGTGAGTGTTGTGTCTAGAGAGAGATCTTTGTGACCAAAATGCTGACCTTTTTAAATACATGCAGAGGTGAAAAGTGTGTGCAGGAATTTACTTTCATATACAAAAAAAAAAAAAAAAAAAAAGCCCCCAGCTTGATTCACCAAAACAAAATCACTGCAACTGGATTAGTAGATGATGTTTGTTATGCTAACTGGGAATGATGTCTCCTTTAAAACAAGGGTTGTGCATTGAGGAACAGAAAAATCTGAAGTACTTGCTCTTAAGTATCTCCATTTGATGCAGCTTTTTACTTCTATGCCACTACATCTCAGTTGACTTCAAATGTTTGCGATAAACTGAAGCATTAAGTGTTCCTTTAATAGTTGAACAAATTCTCCTATTTCCTAAACCAAATAAACTTTTTTAAGCTCATTAAAATTTAACTTTTTAGAGATACGTACTTCTCAAAAGACAGCCATGCTATAAATATACACTGTCCTTATATTATTTAAGGCTTTGCTGTGGGTTAAACCACCCAACAGTATAAAAAGCGGTTAAAACCAACTCAAATTCAACATTACAGCAGGGAAACGCAACATGCAAGTTGATGCAGCAGTTTCAAACAGCCTTAGAAGAAAATCTTTTGGACCCGTTAAAAACTAATTAACCTCACTAATACAACAATTTAAGTATAAACACTAATATGCTACTCTGGAAATAAAACAACAGTAAAATGTGTGTCCTGTAAACCTTGTTACCATGGCGTCAACCCTGTTAGCATCATTAATTTGATAAAAAAAATGAAAAATGACAAATCAAATGGCCTTCCACCCATTTCCTGTGTTTAAAGAATAACACTATATTTCAGAGTAGGCAACTTTCAATATATATATATATATATATATATATATATATATATATATATATATATATATATATATATATATATATATATATATATATATATATATATACATATATATATATTTAATGTATTTTTCCTAATTGACATCTGCCCACCATCTTAAAAGTTGAGTGCTCTGGCATAATCTTTAAAGATTCAAGATGTTTATTGTCACTCTGGTTGTACGAGTACACTCATGTGAAATTCTTATGCTAAGAGACTTCATTACAGAAACGGTAAATAGTAAATTAGAAAATCAAAAGTCTATAAGAAGAAATAATAATAATGAAAAATGGGTAGATATGGCTTATATATAGTGCGGTACAAAACAACTACTTAGCATCATGGTGTCGACTGTATAAATGTTCGCTACGATGTGTACGAGTCACCTGGTGTGGTCATAAACATAAACTACGTCGATGCTTCAAACTTAACAAAAAGTGTTTTGAGCGAAAACAGGTAGCAGTTACATTTTTTCCCATGATGTCTAGCGGTAAAATGTTAATGAGTCACGTTTCTATTGGCCGGATCCAGCCAATAGCAATCAACAGCAATCATCAGACGTCTTCAGGATTTTCTCGGGTGCTCCAGCATTATGTAACGACATAAACTTCACTTTCTCTGCCCACCACTCCTGGATTTCTCCACGGCAGTCACAGCAGTCCACAGGTAGGTACCTCCCTAAATACCTAAAGTCAGGTTTGGTAATGTTGCGTGCGTTATAGTAAAAAAAAATACGTGGTGTTTTGTCTTTTCACAGATTTAATCTCCAAAATACCTCGGTTATGGCTGGAAAAGTTGTGCTGCACTACTTCAATGGGAGAGGGAAAATGGAGTCAATCCGCTGGCTTTTGACAGTTGCAGAAGTGGAGGTAAGTGAAGGGTTTGGTGATGTTAATCTGAAACTTTGCTTTAATTACAATTAAAACGACAAAATCCTCTCAAATCTCTAATAGAGATCCGTGGACTGTGCTGTTCTGTTCTGGGAAGCACAAACCTCCTGAATGTGTCTTAAATCACTTCTGCAATTTGTCATTGACAGTTTGACGAGGTGCATCTGACAACTCGTGACCAGTTAAAACAACTCCTCAGTGGTGAGTTGGTTTGAAAAAGGTGTTTGAAGCTGAAATCGTGTCTCTGGCCTGTTTCCCAGTCACATGATTAGTTTTCAGCTCGGCTTTGCACTTTGTCAGTTAACTTCAACCCACATATGATCTGACCTGGCAGGTGAAAGTCTCACATTTCTCAAGACCTGCTCTCAGAGATATTGTCCAGAAGGTAAATTAATGTTTGACCACTTTACCATCCTGCTGTTTACTTTGCAGACGGAGATCTCATGTTTCAGCAAGTTCCCATGGTGGAGATTGATGGCATGAAGCTTATTCAGACAAAGGCCATCCTGAATTACATCGCTGAGAAGTACAATCTTCATGGAAAAGATCTCAAAGACCGTGTCATGTATGCTCCATTTCTTTTACACAGTGTCTTTACTGTATCGTGTGGTCTCAGTAGATGAGTGTGTCACAGTGTACGCTGGTGGTCTCCCTCAGGATCAACATGTACTCAGAGGGAGTGATGGATCTCATGGAGATGATCATGATGTTGCCCTTCACTCCAGATCCAAAACCAAAACTGGCCAACATTGAAGCTAAAGCAACAGAGCGCTACCTTCCAGTGTTCGAAAAGGTATCACTGTGTTTCCTGTGTGAAATGGTGTGATCTAATAACTGATTCATGTTGCTTACAAACCTGTAAAGATTGTAAATTGAACTGCTGATAATTATAGATTATTTATGAGACCTAAACAAGAGATTGTGTGTCTTTGACAAACTTGCCAGGTGCTGTCTGGGCAGATCTACCTGGTGGGAGGTAAAGTAAGCGTTGCAGACGTGCTGCTGTTTGAATGCACCCTGATGTTGGAGGAGAAATTTGCTGGAATCCTTGGCGACTTTCGCAACGTAAAGGTAAACGTGTAAATCATTCCTATTGTAGTATTTTAACAATAAAATCGGTGTACCAAAATACACATCCAATACTGAATACTCTGCTTTAAGTATAACTTTGTGTTTCACTCCAGGCTTTCCAGGGCAGGATGACCAGGATTCCCGCCATCGACGAGTTCCTGAAGCCAGGAAGCAAGAGGAAGCCGCAGCCAGATGATCAGTACGTGAAGACCGTCATGGAGGTGTTTGACATCAAGTCACTGCCATGAGCTCTGTAAAAGTTCTGGTACACTCCTCACATCAGCAGTGTGAATGATTCATAATGCAAATACAGCCTGTGTAACATGTTTAGCACTTATATTTGCAGGTTTAAGTTGAGATGAAAACTGCACTAACCATCCTGAAATAACAAATCCTTTTAGTATGAAAGAAATCTTGGTAATATTTTATAACATTAAATAGATGTTTTAATGTGAAGCTTCTACTAAATAAAGTGTCTATTTTTAAGGAACATCTGAGAAGCTGCTGTGTTTTTGTTTTGTCTTGTTTATTTCTCAGCCTTAATTTGGACTTTCAAAGGCAACACAGCACTTGCTGTTCTCTTTTTTTGGGTTCCAGCGAATCAAATGTGAAAAAGAGTAAACCCCCCCACACAGTTTTCACCTCTGCATAGATAGGTTTATTAAAAGTGGTCGATGAAGAGCTTTCTGAAGACATAACACTCACACAGTGACAGTGTTTCTGCCCATATCTTGTGTATATAATACTAAAAGTCAATGTTGTCTCCTTGGTGTTAGGGATAATAAATATTGTCTGATTTTGACAGTTCATGGGGATCTTGATTTGGTGAGCTGTTGCATGTGACTGTGGACAACTGCAGAGTGTAATGTAGCACGGGAGGATATGAAAAATGTATGTAACGACTGTCCGGTCCAACACAATTGCGAGTCACGATATCAATCATCAAAATAGTCTAAAAACTTTAAAATAAAAAATAAAATTGCAGTAAAAACATACTAGAATCATCTTAAACTTACATTTTGTTCAGAAACAAATATTTTAATTACATCACAGATAGGACACACATCTTGTTTTAATGAAAAGCAAATAATGAATATTAAAAGGACAAATAAATGGTAACCTCATCTCACTGTCGTTTCTTAGTTTGGATTTGACCAATTTATCTTGCAAGCCATGGTGACAGGCATAGGCTATTCAAATTTAATCAGGAAACCAATATAGGACTGTAGGTCAGTGAGGCAGACAGCTTTTTCAAGTCATTCATCTGAGGATTCTGACCATAATGAAACTCACCACAGTCAACTTTATCATTCTTGTCCTATCCCTAATGTAACTGTGGGCTGTATTTAAACCCTGTCACTTTGTGAGTGTTGTGTCTAGAGAGAGATCTTTGTGACCAAAATGCTGACCTTTTTAAATACATGCAGAGGTGAAAAGTGTGTGCAGGAAT
The DNA here is from genome assembly GCF_040436345.1 of Pagrus major. Classification (NCBI taxonomy): domain Eukaryota; kingdom Metazoa; phylum Chordata; class Actinopteri; order Spariformes; family Sparidae; genus Pagrus; species Pagrus major. The sequence continues at coordinate 8,841,841 of NC_133229.1, read as the reverse complement.
TTACTTTCATATACAAAAAAAAAAAAAAAAAAAAAGCCCCCAGCTTGATTCACCAAAACAAAATCACTGCAACTGGATTAGTAGATGATGTTTGTTATGCTAACTGGGAATGATGTCTCCTTTAAAACAAGGGTTGTGCATTGAGGAACAGAAAAATCTGAAGTACTTGCTCTTAAGTATCTCCATTTGATGCAGCTTTTTACTTCTATGCCACTACATCTCAGTTGACTTCAAATGTTTGCGATAAACTGAAGCATTAAGTGTTCCTTTAATAGTTGAACAAATTCTCCTATTTCCTAAACCAAATAAACTTTTTTAAGCTCATTAAAATTTAACTTTTTAGAGATACGTACTTCTCAAAAGACAGCCATGCTATAAATATACACTGTCCTTATATTATTTAAGGCTTTGCTGTGGGTTAAACCACCCAACAGTATAAAAAGCGGTTAAAACCAACTCAAATTCAACATTACAGCAGGGAAACGCAACATGCAAGTTGATGCAGCAGTTTCAAACAGCCTTAGAAGAAAATCTTTTGGACCCGTTAAAAACTAATTAACCTCACTAATACAACAATTTAAGTATAAACACTAATATGCTACTCTGGAAATAAAACAACAGTAAAATGTGTGTCCTGTAAACCTTGTTACCATGGCGTCAACCCTGTTAGCATCATTAATTTGATAAAAAAAATGAAAAATGACAAATCAAATGGCCTTCCACCCATTTCCTGTGTTTAAAGAATAACACTATATTTCAGAGTAGGCAACTTTCAATATATATATATATATATATATATATATATATATATATATATATATATATATATATATATATATATATATATATATATATACATATATATATATTTAATGTATTTTTCCTAATTGACATCTGCCCACCATCTTAAAAGTTGAGTGCTCTGGCATAATCTTTAAAGATTCAAGATGTTTATTGTCACTCTGGTTGTACGAGTACACTCATGTGAAATTCTTATGCTAAGAGACTTCATTACAGAAACGGTAAATAGTAAATTAGAAAATCAAAAGTCTATAAGAAGAAATAATAATAATGAAAAATGGGTAGATATGGCTTATATATAGTGCGGTACAAAACAACTACTTAGCATCATGGTGTCGACTGTATAAATGTTCGCTACGATGTGTACGAGTCACCTGGTGTGGTCATAAACATAAACTACGTCGATGCTTCAAACTTAACAAAAAGTGTTTTGAGCGAAAACAGGTAGCAGTTACATTTTTTCCCATGATGTCTAGCGGTAAAATGTTAATGAGTCACGTTTCTATTGGCCGGATCCAGCCAATAGCAATCAACAGCAATCATCAGACGTCTTCAGGATTTTCTCGGGTGCTCCAGCATTATGTAACGACATAAACTTCACTTTCTCTGCCCACCACTCCTGGATTTCTCCACGGCAGTCACAGCAGTCCACAGGTAGGTACCTCCCTAAATACCTAAAGTCAGGTTTGGTAATGTTGCGTGCGTTATAGTAAAAAAAAATACGTGGTGTTTTGTCTTTTCACAGATTTAATCTCCAAAATACCTCGGTTATGGCTGGAAAAGTTGTGCTGCACTACTTCAATGGGAGAGGGAAAATGGAGTCAATCCGCTGGCTTTTGACAGTTGCAGAAGTGGAGGTAAGTGAAGGGTTTGGTGATGTTAATCTGAAACTTTGCTTTAATTACAATTAAAACGACAAAATCCTCTCAAATCTCTAATAGAGATCCGTGGACTGTGCTGTTCTGTTCTGGGAAGCACAAACCTCCTGAATGTGTCTTAAATCACTTCTGCAATTTGTCATTGACAGTTTGACGAGGTGCATCTGACAACTCGTGACCAGTTAAAACAACTCCTCAGTGGTGAGTTGGTTTGAAAAAGGTGTTTGAAGCTGAAATCGTGTCTCTGGCCTGTTTCCCAGTCACATGATTAGTTTTCAGCTCGGCTTTGCACTTTGTCAGTTAACTTCAACCCACATATGATCTGACCTGGCAGGTGAAAGTCTCACATTTCTCAAGACCTGCTCTCAGAGATATTGTCCAGAAGGTAAATTAATGTTTGACCACTTTACCATCCTGCTGTTTACTTTGCAGACGGAGATCTCATGTTTCAGCAAGTTCCCATGGTGGAGATTGATGGCATGAAGCTTATTCAGACAAAGGCCATCCTGAATTACATCGCTGAGAAGTACAATCTTCATGGAAAAGATCTCAAAGACCGTGTCATGTATGCTCCATTTCTTTTACACAGTGTCTTTACTGTATCGTGTGGTCTCAGTAGATGAGTGTGTCACAGTGTACGCTGGTGGTCTCCCTCAGGATCAACATGTACTCAGAGGGAGTGATGGATCTCATGGAGATGATCATGATGTTGCCCTTCACTCCAGATCCAAAACCAAAACTGGCCAACATTGAAGCTAAAGCAACAGAGCGCTACCTTCCAGTGTTCGAAAAGGTATCACTGTGTTTCCTGTGTGAAATGGTGTGATCTAATAACTGATTCATGTTGCTTACAAACCTGTAAAGATTGTAAATTGAACTGCTGATAATTATAGATTATTTATGAGACCTAAACAAGAGATTGTGTGTCTTTGACAAACTTGCCAGGTGCTGTCTGGGCAGATCTACCTGGTGGGAGGTAAAGTAAGCGTTGCAGACGTGCTGCTGTTTGAATGCACCCTGATGTTGGAGGAGAAATTTGCTGGAATCCTTGGCGACTTTCGCAACGTAAAGGTAAACGTGTAAATCATTCCTATTGTAGTATTTTAACAATAAAATCGGTGTACCAAAATACACATCCAATACTGAATACTCTGCTTTAAGTATAACTTTGTGTTTCACTCCAGGCTTTCCAGGGCAGGATGACCAGGATTCCCGCCATCGACGAGTTCCTGAAGCCAGGAAGCAAGAGGAAGCCGCAGCCAGATGATCAGTACGTGAAGACCGTCATGGAGGTGTTTGACATCAAGTCACTGCCATGAGCTCTGTAAAAGTTCTGGTACACTCCTCACATCAGCAGTGTGAATGATTCATAATGCAAATACAGCCTGTGTAACATGTTTAGCACTTATATTTGCAGGTTTAAGTTGAGATGAAAACTGCACTAACCATCCTGAAATAACAAATCCTTTTAGTATGAAAGAAATCTTGGTAATATTTTATAACATTAAATAGATGTTTTAATGTGAAGCTTCTACTAAATAAAGTGTCTATTTTTAAGGAACATCTGAGAAGCTGCTGTGTTTTTGTTTTGTCTTGTTTATTTCTCAGCCTTAATTTGGACTTTCAAAGGCAACACAGCACTTGCTGTTCTCTTTTTTTGGGTTCCAGCGAATCAAATGTGAAAAAGAGTAAACCCCCCCACACAGTTTTCACCTCTGCATAGATAGGTTTATTAAAAGTGGTCGATGAAGAGCTTTCTGAAGACATAACACTCACACAGTGACAGTGTTTCTGCCCATATCTTGTGTATATAATACTAAAAGTCAATGTTGTCTCCTTGGTGTTAGGGATAATAAATATTGTCTGATTTTGACAGTTCATGGGGATCTTGATTTGGTGAGCTGTTGCATGTGACTGTGGACAACTGCAGAGTGTAATGTAGCACGGGAGGATATGAAAAATGTATGTAACGACTGTCCGGTCCAACACAATTGCGAGTCACGATATCAATCATCAAAATAGTCTAAAAACTTTAAAATAAAAAATAAAATTGCAGTAAAAACATACTAGAATCATCTTAAACTTACATTTTGTTCAGAAACAAATATTTTAATTACATCACAGATAGGACACACATCTTGTTTTAATGAAAAGCAAATAATGAATATTAAAAGGACAAATAAATGGTAACCTCATCTCACTGTCGTTTCTTAGTTTGGATTTGACCAATTTATCTTGCAAGCCATGGTGACAGGCATAGGCTATTCAAATTTAATCAGGAAACCAATATAGGACTGTAGGTCAGTGAGGCAGACAGCTTTTTCAAGTCATTCATCTGAGGATTCTGACCATAATGAAACTCACCACAGTCAACTTTATCATTCTTGTCCTATCCCTAATGTAACTGTGGGCTGTATTTAAACCTCTTTGTGACCAAAATGCTGACCTTTTTAAATAAATCTATCGATGCAGAGTTGAAAAGTGTGTGCAGGAATTTACTCTTTCACTGGAATCAGAATTTGGACTTTGGACATCTTGTACAAAAAAGAATCACATTTATTTATTCAGTTTTTTTTACAAAAATGACATAGTATTTTAATCTTTTTAAAGATGTAGCATGTGAGCAGTCAAGAATACAAATCTTAGTCGTCAAACTTGTTCCTTTTTTGAGTAATTTGAACATTTCAGCTTAATAACATTGACAGCGTAGCAGCCTGCAAAACTGATGTTGTAGTGTTCACTGTAAACCCCTGCCAAGACAAACAAAAGCACCCACAAAGCTCATGTAGTGAGTACGTAAACCTGTGGTAATAATAATTAATCTCAAATCATGACATCTTTGTTCATTCACATGCTCACATACAAAAAAATAAAATAAAAGCCCCCAGCTTGATTCACCAAAACAAAATCACTGCAACTCGATTAGTAGTTGATGTTAAATCTGCTGAGCTTTTGTAAGGTTTTGGTCACATGAAAGTTGAGTTACCACACAAAACAGAAGTTTTGTTATGCTAACTGGGAATGATGTCTCCTTTAAAACAAGGGTTGTGCATTGAGGAACAGAAAGCTCTCCCTGCGGTCAGTGCTAGTCCTCCAGTCACACCATGATGAGCAGCAACAGCCGAAACACCATCAACAAACTGTGGGGAAGAGGGAGCAAAACTAATTAACTCAGCAAGGGTAAACGTGTTATTTCACAATCCTTGAATTGCTCAACAAGGATTTCTGCATGTGGATCACGTTGGACTCTGACCTTAGCCCTGACATCAGGCCAGCAGGCATTAATTTCCCAGACTTTTTGTATCTCATTCCCATTACGAGTGAAAGGAGTCCAGAGCTCACTGGAATAAAGAAAAGACATGAAATTATACTGGCTGGATGTTTTAACAAATTCTCAGAAAAAATCAGCACATTACATTGGGCTTAGCCGTACTCACACAAGGAGATCTTGATGTCCTTTGTGTCATTAGAGATGTTGTACGCCCCATAAGCAGACAACGAGCCAAAAACCAAACCAGCCATCAGGGACATCACACTTCCTACAATAAAACAGAGACATATAATCATGAATCACATGGTAGTGAATACTCTTTGGTTGAGCTTTAAAATAGCCAAAATAAATAGATTAGATCATCAAGGGTCACTTTTTGACCTTTTCTCTTGTATCCCATAAATCCTCCAAAGGCGATCGCTGCGGCATAGCCGAATCCAATCCAGTCCACGGCCATCACAAAGCTGTGAACAGACGTACAGAGCAGTCAGGTGTTTTTGTTATTCAAGTTGGACTAAGCCTTGAATTTCTAAAAGTATTTCTAAAACTCCCCAGTGAAGCAAGTAAGCATAGTAGTTCACCATTAAGGAAATACAGCATTGTCTCATTTTAAGTTCCTTGAAAAAACAAATAATAATATTTGTTCTTTAAACAACCAGCCTAGCTAATTAGATTTTAACACCAACAAGTTAGGCTCATTTCAGCACAATAACACTTTGACAGCTACAATCCTGTTGTCCGTGTTTAGCAGCAGTAACTCTGACAGATCTCTAGATGTCGCTGTGGGACCTTTAAAGACTAAAATATACAGCAACATGGGAAGCGTACAGATAAATAAATGTACACGAATATTCACGCTAATAATTTACTTCATGTGAAGTACATATTGTTACCCTTTTATATCACACTGCTCTTTAATTCGTCTTGGTTTAATACGTACCTTGAGTCCAAACAAGTGCGTAGAAGCACTCACAAACGTTGCCTTAGATTTGTGCCTGCACTTCCTTGTTACTGCCCTAAAATCGTAACACGCATGCGCGGCTTTGGTTTGTGCTATGTTCGCTGACACTTGATAAAGTGGGAAAGTAGTGTTTCAGGAAATCAATACCGGAAGGTGGATAAAAACATTGTTGTTCGCAATTTAACTTAAAATACATTTTTTTTAAAACGATCTCTGCGATGTTTTAATTTAAAAGTTCTATTTTTCATCACCCAGTTAAGTTTTTGACTCAAATTGTTTTATCACTGAGAGTATTGTTTTGGTCTTTATCTCAATAAGTACGGACAGATTTTTGAATTGAGTGTAATAATTTTCAAATAAATTATTCATATTCAATATTTGCGATTCAGAAAGCCACAAATCTTGATTTTCTACCACTAACTTTGTTTTGTTCAGAACTACAAGTTTCTGTAACTGTATATGCTGTGATTGTCTGACCCACTGAAGAAAAAGCACAAAAAGTAACTATGAAACATGCATTTCAGTCAGTTACCTTCCGTATCACAACATATTTGAGACATTACACATAAAACCTAGGGAAATGTAGTATTATTTGAACTTAGTAATACTGGATGGTCTGTGTTCATGTAACTGCACCAATGCTGCCATGTGTCTGCTGTACTTAATATGGTTGTGGAGGTGACAATAAGGACAGAGAGCATTAAGTCAGGTGTGGAGGTGGGTGATTGATATGGACACAACAGCAAATTTAATCTGGCCATCATCTGTCCCTCTGGCAATTTAAGGCCTTCAGGACTTCTGTCAAAATTCTAGCTTTCATTATGTCGATTGTTAACATGAAAATCAGTTTAGACTAAATAAAAGAAAAACGTGAAATTACGTATAAGGCATCCAAAATGTTTCATTTGATGTGATCGTGCATTACAAAAATGGCACTTTAAGTTAGCAGGTTTAACTCAGTCTACATTGCTCCTGCACAGAGGGCCAGTAGATGCTTGTTTTATGTGTTCAGGACTGTAAGACAACAGACAGAAAACTCAATTCTCCCCAAAGAAAACCACTTTATTTCACTGTGACCCTCATTTCCAGAACTTACACACATTAAAGGTTTCATCATTTAATAATAGTCCTCAAAAAGTGTAAATCAATGCATTCTTAGAGCAAAATAAGCCACTATGAATTGTAGACAATGTGACCACATGCTGCAGTGAGCAGCAGCTCCCGCAGAGCGCCTCCATGCAGTCACCTGGTGGAAAAGAGCCACTGTGGCCCTCTGTGAGAGGGCTGAGGACCAGCTCCTCCAAAGAGAAGGCACACATTTCCAAAAATCCGTTGGCATTTTAAATACTGTCTACATAGATTTTCCTGATGAGTTACAGTCTGATCTTGTCAGGATAAAAATGACTATAAAATGTCTGACAAGGGTCATTTAAGAAAAAGGAAGGATTATTCAAGTGAGGTATTGGAGCAACATGTAAAAACCATGAGATTTACTGTACCATCAACATGAGGAAAACATATCAAAGACTAACTTTAGAGGAAGACAAGACGGCAGACATGTAAAGTGACTCGTGGAAAATGCAATGGTTTCATCACAGTAAACAACAACAATGGACATACAGTGCATTTCACAATACAGTGACAGTTATAATACAAATGGCTTTGAGTGCACAGGAACCTGTGATATACTGTTAACATGGCTTTGTCAGCTTTTTGCTAGGTAAATACTTTCATGTAAGCCGTAGCATGGTAATCAAAGTAAATATGCATATAAAAGTTATGGAACCATTATAAAAAATTTAATCAGAATCCATATAGGCCAAAGAAAAATGAAAAAGACATTAAGTTGCTTTGTTGTCATCTGGGCTGGCATTAAAACAAGTATTGCTCAACTTAAAACATGTAGAACATCATGGCAAACACACCAGATTTGGCAATGACTGACATTTTAACATTGAAGTGATATTTTACACTGGTAGAACATTATCATTTTTAACATGCATTCCTCCATACGAGCTGTGGCAACATCAGAGACAAAGAAAATATATAGATTATTTTTTTTAAGGATATCAATATCAGTAAAATCAGAATCTTGGCGTTGTAAATTAAAAGACATTTACTCTTTCATAGTTGCATAAATGAACAACGGCTACATTCATTTTCAGAAAAGTGATGCAAGTATGAATATTTATGATAAACAATGCAGCTGGTGTCATGCTTATAGAGGAATGCAGGCTATTTATTTTGTTCTACTGATGTAAAAAAAAACATCACTTTACATGAGCAAAGTGCATAATAATCCTCCTGACATGAGACTTGGCATAAATAACACATTACAACCAATGTCAATGAGTCAGTGCATTTAATAATTAGAGATCTATCATGACTATACTGTGTCAGTTACATAAAGTAGCTGACCATGATCATTATGTTTTGAGTTTTTAAAAATAAATGTGATATAAGAGCTTTAACGCTGGCCAATGTTTGATGGGAAAGTTAGCATGCAAGAATACTAATTTTTGCTAAATCTGATGAAGGGGGGAATATTTCGTATATAGCTATTTTATTTAATAGGGGGGAATATTGATAAATCTTCTCTTTCTCTTCATTTCAGGCTGCAAATCCAAATAACACGAGGGAACAAGTAGCACAAAAAGCTTAACATTTCTCTGCATCTCCATTCAGCTTTCAGCTTGAGGTCAACAGTGAGCCAGAAGTGGGATAAATCTCTGAGCCTCTGATCAGACGCTGCTCTGCATCTGGAACACACCTGGTGTTGATCAGATACAGGTAAATGGCACCAGTCTCCGTGTCTTTTGTGCGTCTCACCGTGGAAGCCTCCGCCCGCTGTTCGTTAAGGAAAAACATTCACCCACAGCCAGCCCAGCAGCGTCCCGTACACCCAGGTTCTCACGTACAGTTTCCTGCCGTTCTCCGTTAGAAGTAACGGCAGTGTCAGTCCCCCCAAGATAACCACTGATGGGAGGGTTTTAGAGAGGTTCAGAGGAGATGGCTTGCCTTCCCCAGGGAACTTGCATATTTTGTCTGCATCCTCCGACTCGTAGAAATCCGTCAGCAGCCTGTGAAAAGACAGATAACTCTCTCAGGAATTCAGCCTGTCTTAGAAATGCGCAAGAACTGGAAAAAGAAACTGCCAAGTGGAACGAAACAAAAACCTGTCTGACGAAAGTTCACATCAGGATTTTTACAGCAGTTACAGCACAAATCCTGCAGCTGAATCACAGTGTGGTGGTTTTATTGTCAATTTTGTGTCCAATAGATCTTTCTAACTCTCTATATCCAAATATTTTTAAGACAACAACTATTATTTCAAAACAGTGTCAGTCTATCTGACTGGATCTGGACTTTGTCTGTTATGTAAATGGATATTAGGGTAGCAACTAATTAATATTTTCATTATCCATTTTCTTCATTTATTGACCAATAGGAGTGATATCGCAGGTATTTCCCACCTGCTTCTCAGACATAACAATCAGCTCTGCTGCCAGTAGATCACACACATCAGAACTGACTGACTGTAGTACTAACATGTACCAACCATGCAATATCAATCTCATACTGTGCAACATCATTTCATTATTTAACTTTTTGACTTAATTTTGTGACTTAGGTGATAAATTATTCAGCTGTGCAATTTCAATATTCCTATGTGCAATGGAGAACACGACTGTTGAGTTTGTTTTTTTGTTTATATTGTTGTTCCTGCTTTATTTCATTCATATTTTGCTTTTTAACTCATATATAATTTATTGTTTTTTTTTATTGATGCTTATCTCTTTTTTACTATCCCCTTACTACTGTTACAACATAAATTTCCATGTTGTGCAACTGATAAAAGGATTATCTTATTTTAACGTCCGATTTAAATATGCCAGAAAAATAGTGGAAACTGCCAATCAAAATTTCCCAAAGTCTAAGTTGACTTATTCAAATGTCTTGTTCTCTCTGATCCATAGCCCCAAACCCACAGATGTTAAGTTTACAGTAGATAATAAAGCAGCAAATATTCAAATTTTCAATTCAACCACAGAAAGTTTTCACTTTTTTGCTTAAAAAATGACAAATTACAAATCAATTTTCACTAAACAGAGTTTTA